>NC_132793.1:122696833-123308666 GCF_048418805.1 Vulpes vulpes
GGCCTCCTGGCAGCAGGTGGGCTCGGCTCTGGGCCACTTTTATCTCCCACCTGTGCCTTTCCAGGTTTCGAGTTTCCAGATGCTTGCCCCCTGACTAAAATCTTCCCTCCGTGTAGAACCCACCGAGTTGTTCTGATCTCCCCATGAAGATCCTAAAAATGGGCGTAGAAGAGTCTCTAAATCAGTTCCCTTGTCTGGTTTCTACAACTTTTAAAAAAGCTGAGCCAACAACAGAATCTACAGCCCCGGTCTCTGGAAGACGGGAACCCGAGGAAGAGGCAGAGGGCATTTGTCGTTGGCTGTTTGGCTGCCCCCCCGGCCCCTCGTCTGTCCTCTTCCACCTGAATTCCCAGGGCACTGCTTCACGGCCACTTCATGAGGCTTTACCCACATGGAAAATGACCAGCGCTCTCTTTTTTCTTTTAAAGTTTATTTATTTTTTTTTTAGTCATCCCTACATCCAATGTGGGGCTTGAACTCACAACCACAAGATCAAGAGTTGAGCGCTCTTCTGAGTGAGCCAGCCAGGCACCCCATGATGGGCAGGTTATGGGACCTAGGTAATCCACAAAGAACCTGGAAAACAGCCCCCGAAAGATATCCCCATCCTAATCTCTGGAACTTGTCACTGTTCCTTCTTATGACAATCAGTCAATCAATCAATAAATCAATCAATCAATGTCTTTGTAGGTGTGATCATAGGTTGGAGATGGGGAGATTTACTTGGATTATATGGTTTGGGGCCCAGCTGTACGACTCTGGGCCTCAGCTATTTTTCCACCTATAAACAGGGATAGTGCTATGTCTATCAGATGCCATCATCCGGGATTATGTGAGTTAACATCCACAAGAAGCATATACTTTAGGGCTCAGACCTGTTTGGACACAGCATGTTAAAAAAACAAAAAAAGAGGATGGAGGCCTTGCACCTAAGAAAGATACAAGTTAGTTGCCACAACACACACATGAACAAAAGTCTTCACAATACCAAGTAATCGTTGTTTTCTGGCATAAGGGCCAAATGGTGTATTTCTATCAACTGTGGCACCAAGTGAAAGATATAAGCCCCAAGTGCCACAGAAGTTCCTCAGAGGGAGAGATCATTGGGAACTTAGCCAGTGGTTTGTGTGTCCAACCATTTCCTTCTTCAAAGCACTCTCAATTAAATGACCCCGTTTCCAGAGCCTGGGATTTTGTTCCCAGCCTCTGCTCCCATTTATGCCTATTTTCTGCTAATAATTTACAAATCAGCTGGACAAACAGGATAGATAAATACTGCATGCTCCTCCTCGCCCCCATCAGCCCCTGTCTTCCCCTCCCCTCCTCCTCTCCTCCTGCTCTAAAACCATGCCCCTTGGCCTGCTTGCGGTACTTTTATTTATCTTGGACTCTATTTAAAAACACAGTCGGGAGGATTGGTGGCAAAGGCAAAAAAAAAAAAAAAAAAAAAAAAGGTCAAAGAAAAGGAAAAACCTGGCTTTGAGGTTTTTGAGAGAGGGCAGACTGTGGGTCGTCACCACATAATTGAAGCCACCCTGAAATATGGCCCATTGTAAAATATCTGGTGGGTCAGTCTTAGGATGGGGAGTCCAAGAGGTGTGGGAGGCGAAGGTTTGCAGGAAGGAAGAGAGAGGAAAGAAGGGGGGAGGTGAGGAAGGGGCCTGCAGCCCCACTTTGGGTTCCCAGGTCCCAGAGGTGGACCATTGTCGACCGACAGTGGGGAACCCTGCCCGGGCTGCAGGCCCCCACCCTCTCCTGGCCTGGCCAGGGCCCCTCAAATGCAGTGACTGCTGAGATTTCACAGGCCAGCTGGAGAGCCACCACTTCCCCGTTTCCTACAGAATTTATAAGTCACCTGTGGCTTTCAGCTCCCCACCCACCCCCCCAGGAAAAGCAGAGGATCCATAGTTTTCTTCAAAGCCATGAAATGCGAAGGATGTTTCAGGCTCCTGTTTCTGGCTTGCCTTCCCCCCCCCTTCCCCCCCTCACCGTATTGCCTGGGTTTCCTCCAGGCGGGGTCCCCTACCTGAGGGCCATGCTCCGGGCCTCTCCTCCTGGGCAGAGGCCCTGCCTTCTCGCAAGGCCCCGGGTTTTCCCTCCCCGGCGGTGGCATTCCTTCCCTCACTGAGGCAACTCCTGGGTCCCGGGCTGTGTGACCATGACAAAAAGGGTGGGGACTAATGTATTTACACCCGAGGCCTGCTGCCCGCATCCACAGTTTCCTTCCTTATATGAAGAGCCCTCATGGCACATCCAATCTCTCTCCACATGTCACTGCCACGTCCACGTCTTGCTCTGAGCTGCTGAGCTCTCCCATTTCCAGGAGGGGAAGGGACTCATCTGTGGCCGGTGTGACACAGGGGAATGGGGGGCCAGTGGGGGAGGGCGGAAGGCTTGCTCGTTTGAAATTGAGACTTGGCTTCAACATGGGCTGTCCACCTGCTATCTCTCTGTGCCCCCGACCGACCCCCAACTTTGACAACGGCTAGCTTGAAGGCCAGCTCTCAGTTGTCAGGTGCCTTTTATTATGTAGCAGAATCAAAATCTGCTTTCTCTTTGGAGTCTGAAAAAGCAACAGAGAAGCAAAGGGCAAATCCTTTGCAACCACCGGCTGGTTTACACAGGGGAAAAGCAAACACCATTAGGATGGTAGGTCCATCCACCCCCGGCGCCCGCCCACTTCTGCACTGGGGGGTGGCCCTGCCCTGCCATCAGTGTTGAAGTTAAACAGTCCTGTGTTTGAGGATGGACACGCTGACGCTGTCAGTTACTAGTCGAGTCTTCTTGCTAGAAAGTCCTGTTCCACAAGGGGGGGTCATGGTGGCAGTGGGGGGAGGCCAGAAGATCACAGGAGTTTTCGAACCAGGCAGAGACACTGAATATTCATCAGGAAGTCCAGAGGTAATAGAAAAAATCTCCATCCGGTTGCCAAGGGCTGCCTTTGAATAGTGACAGTCTGAGAAAGTGACAGGGGCAGGTCAAAGGACACAGGAACCAGATGGCAAAGGTTCTACTGGCCAAGTTTGGAACAACTGGAGCATCAAAATAAATACGACTGGTATAAAGGATTATAACCTGCTGCATAAAACGAGGACCTATGAATCTACACTGATCGAAATTTAAATGTCTACCTTATAAGCAGAAAGCCAGTTAACACACACACACACACACAAAGGACTAGAAATGGGACTAGAAGAATCACCATCATAACAGTAACTGATTCCAGCAAAAGGCATCAGCGGATGCTGAGACTAATGGGCAAGAGTCTGGGAAGAACAGGATGGTTAGTCTGCAAGCGTCTCCCCACCACATGCGTAAGGGTAAAACCAGATCTGGGCAGTGGAGAAATAGGCACACAGCACCTGCATCCGATAACACTGCCTGCAATCATCGAGACTAACCAGCTTCAGGTGCCCCGGATGGGTTATGCTAAGAATTCAGCATCACGTTTCTGGTCTTCCTGGCAAAAGAACGTAAGCTGGGTGGGAGTGTGAAGCGACATCTGTCACCCCACATGGAGGGATGTTCTGCAAAACAGCTGGCCTGTACTCTTGAAAAAAAGTGCTAGTTGGAAAAATACAGACAGACTGAGGAGCTGTTCCAGAATTGAAGAAGACAGGATGTACGACGGCCAGATGACACGCATAAGTTTTTGGCTAAAAGGTCATCATCGGTACAACTGCTGAAGTCTGAGTAAGGCCTATTGATTAGGTAACATTATCAAGTCAGTGTTAATTTCCTGATTTTGATCAATGCACTGGGGTATGTAAGAGAACAGCCTTGTTTTTAGGGAATACCCAGGGACGTATTAAGGAGGAAAGGGGGCATGGTATCTGTGATTCATGAAAATGATTCAGAAAAAAAAAATTGCATGAGTGAGCATATCAAGAAAGAGAAGGATAAAGCAAATGTGGTGTGTAGGACTGGCACCCTGGTAACTTCTGGGAGCTGTGCATGGAGCATATATGAAGATTCTTCGTACCTTTCTGAGAACTTTTCATTAACCTGATGTAATGTCAAATGAAAAATTAAAAGAAAAAAAACCCAGGAAATTAAAAAAAAAAAAAGCGCCAATCTAACGTCAGTTCTTGTTCTCTTTATCCCTAGAGTAGGACCTAACACCTACGGGAAGTCACAGATATTAAGATATCCGCCCCCTCCCAAAAAAAAAGATATTCCTATAAAGAAGCACAGGGAAAAAGGTTTTGGAAAAGAGCTCACCAAAAGCCCACCAATTTTTTTTTTTTCTGGATTTAGTTATTCTGATTACATCCTGAAGACCTTTCCTCAAGAGCCAGTCCTAGGCACTGGGACTCTGAAGGCAAAGAAGGTATGGTTCCTGTCCTCAGCTGCCTCCTCTCCTAGGGGGACTTCCAGGCTAGTGCTTCGGTATCCTCAGCTGTCTGCCTCCCCTTCCACTCCCGAGCTCCTCGCAGGCAGCGCCCAACAGGGCCCTTTGTGCTTGGTATTCAAACAAAGGAATGACTGGTGAGTGATGGCTGTGAGTGAATAAAGGATGCGCAGGAGATTTTCTAAGTTATCCCAACAGAGGGCCTGCCTCTCCTGGTGATCACACTACCCAGGGGTCCAAATCAAGGAGCCAAGCGCAGCTGCTGGGAGAGATGGGTGGGACTCCGTTCTTCCCTCCCGGCTTGGGAAACAGCAAAACCTCCCTTGGGCAGTTCCCAGGGTCAAGGGTGTTCTGCTTCCAGGGTTCTAGTCCATGAGCTGTCTGTAGAGGCAGCTGCTGGGAAGTGGTCTGAGTTTATCAAAGCTGGAATGTTTGAGAGAGAGAGAGAGAGAGAGAGAGAGACCAAATGAAACCCTTAAAATTTCAGCTCCGTTTTTGAAAAAACCAACTTGCCAGTGTTTGCAAAACAGCGGGGATTCCACGTTTCACCTGGGCAGCAGGTGAAGTTGATGAATATTTAGTGAGTCATGTCTGGGTACTGAGCTCCTGGGCTCGGGAGGAATGAATGAACGTAATTGCCAGGTGCTGAAGAAATTGCCAGGCGCTTTATAGGATAAGTAAGGGATGGCCTGCCCAACTTCAGTGGCTGTGCTGAATTCACAACAGGAAAGGGACAAGATAAATCCCTAGACTACTCAATCCATTTCCTCCTTTTGGACAGCCCTTGAAAACTCCTGGTGTGTTTTCTTTTCTCCTGAAGAGGCTGAGCTTGGGTGATTTTGGACAACCTGCAAGACTATGAGGATCTTTATTATTGGCGCCATCACCTAGTATTTTATGCATTCTCAACAGCTGGTGGGTGAGGTGCCTGGGTGGCTCAGTCAGTTTAAACATCTGGCTGTTGGTTTCGGCTCAGGTCATGATCTCAGGGTCATGAGATCAAGCCCCGCATCAGGCTCTGCTCTCAGCTGGAGTCTGCTTGAGATTCTTTCTCTCTCTTCCTCTCCACCACCCACTCCCGCTTGCTCTCTCTCAAATAAATAAGTAAATAAAATCTTCGATAGTTGATGTGCTATGATATACGTGTCACCCAGGGCTGGGTCTGATGGGATATTTATGTGCAGAGATGTGTTTGTAGGTTTTTTCCCTCAGAAAGGGGTTCTCGGTCAGATACGTTTGGGAACAGCAGAGATTAAAGACGAACACATTTGTGTTTACAAAAAAGAACTATTTCATCTTGTTTATCTCAGTGTTTCCCAAAGTTATTTGACCACAGAGCTTTTTTTTTCCCCCTATAAAAGCCTTATTAACAACCAACAAAAACTTGTGTTTTGTGAAACATTTTGGGAAGAATGACTGTTGAAGTGACAATCCTAGCTATCAGGGTGTGTTCTGTGACACTGAAAGTGTCATATGGTGTCTGGGGGAACCTGGGCAGAGAGAGTCCCATGGTAGCAACAGCTCCATTGCCTGCCCCACAGATGTGGGAAACTCTGTGATCTCTTGATGCCTCAGTTTCTTCATCTGCAAAAGGAGTCTTTGATGTCAAAGCTCTCATCCAAATCTGATGACCTAAGAGGTGAATTGGTGAAGAAAAGGGGACTTCCTTCATGACCCCCTTTTCAACTTGGTTTACACACCGTTAACTCTTTGAATGCTACGGCAAGGCGGCCACTTATAGGATGCTGGCGCAGGCCAGGTTTCTCTCAATGGCTTGTGAACTACCCCATGGCCACACCACTGAGGTGTGTTTGGGTCTCAACTCCACACTTGCCCCAGCCCGAGATCCCTACTGAATGCACAAAGCTTCTCCTCCTTGTCCTCTCATCAGGCCTTGGGTTCTCCAGCTCTTTCCCTCATGTGTGCGGCTCTTTCGTGGCGGTCTCCTCGGCCTCTCTCCAGAGAGTACTGGGGGAGAGAGAGTAACAGCAAAGCCCCTGGGAGGGGTGAGGACTCAGGTCCTGGGGACTCCGTGAGGCTGGAGGAGGTGCGCTGCTGGATTCCCTTGTCCACTGGAGTGGGTGATGGGGAGGCGCGGGCTACCGGCCAGGAGGTCAAGTTCTCAGGAGTCAAGGAATCGGTCACTGGGGATGAAATGGCAGGGCTGAAATAGGTGCTTCTCGATGAAAGGCTGCCCTGGGCCCACTCAAATCATAATATTTAAAAGGGCTGCCTCCCTGGCCTCTCCCCAGGCTGTCCTTGCTGGTATGTTCACCCGAGGAGGGTGTCTACACTGGTCCTGGGGTGCTTCCATTGCAGGAACCTGCAGAACAAGCCAGGTCCTGGTCCCAACACTTTACTGTGGCTGGGGTCACAGGATCCTTGGTGTCCGTGTTAAATATGGAAAGACGAGACTTTTACAACGGTTAGAATGTCACTCCATTTTTCTCTTCTAGTGGACCATATGCTGGCATGTTGTAATCTTTCTGAAGGATCTTTAAAACATTTCCATGGCCCCTTCTTCTATTCAAAAATCATTTTTTCTTTGCTGACATGGTCCTCAGTCTGCTGTCCCTAAGCCAGATGTTTCGTGAATGGTCACAGTCATTACACAGTGTCTCCACTGATTCTTTGGCTCTTCAGTGAATCCCTGGTATGCACCAGGCACTGTACCAGGTTCTGGGGAAACAGCAGAATCCAGGTGCTCCCTGAGAGAACTTACAGTCTTGAATGTGTGTGGTGGTGGTGGTGTATATGTGTGGGGTGGGATGGGATTTATATAAACATTTGGGAAGATTCATCACACCACAATGGCATTTCAGCATAGTGGTCAAGGGAGTAGTCTAGGGCCAGCATTGTGGGTTTCAATTTTCCCTCCACCACTTTTTTTTTTTTTTTTTTTTTTTGTGATTGAACACAGTAAGTCCTTCATTTATGAAGAGGCTATGCAGGATTCAGGAGTGTGTCATTTCAGTTTCACGTACAATAGTAAAAACTAAAAACTCAGCTTATAGGGAAAGAGATTTCCAGATCCTTTGGGGCAGGGTGACATTTTGAAGCGAACTCACCCCAGTACCATACTAGATGAACACAGTGAAGTGTGAAAATGTGATAAATATTACTGTGATTAATAGCTCAGTTTATTAGCTGTTTTAATAAAGTACAGCTTTATAGTGAAAATAATGTACTAGAAATAGCTTTGTGACCTCTACACAAATTTCTTAGCTTCTTCGAGCTTCAGCTGGCTAATCTGCAGAATGGGAATGATAACTGTTCCAGCTTGTCAGGATCATTTTGAAAATTAAATGAGATAGAAGGGATCCCTGGGTGGTGCAGCGGTTTGGCGCCTGCCTTTGGCCCAGGGTGCGATCCTGGAGACCCGGGATCGAGTCCCACGTCGGGCTCCCGGTGCATGGAGCCTGCTTCTCCCTCTGCCTGTGTCTCTGCCTCTCTCTCTCTATCTCTCTGTGACTATCATAAATAAATAAAAATTAAAAAAAAAATAAATAAATGAGATAGAAGTTTGTAGGGTATTTACTATGGTGTCTGGCCTACTGCCGGTACTTATTAATACTTAATAAGCAGTTAACATTTGAGTGTTTCCTATGCATCAAGGACTGGTTTGGGAACTTTCACGTACTCATTCATTTTGACAACAATCCTGTAAAGTGAGTACCACTATTTTGTAGACAAGTAAATGGATGTAAGTTAGAAAGGGGCACAGTGGAGCTATTATTAATGCTGTTGTTCTAATTTTCATTATTATTAACATTTCCTGGCATCTGTCTTGGTAGGTTCTGTTGATTTCTGAGTCCGCTGAATTACACAAGAAACAGCAGTAGTTTTTGCAAAAGGGAGCCGGATGGTCTGAATTTGGGCTTTGATGGAGTTTTACAGGCGTGCTTGCTCTATGACCACCAGATGGCAGTACACGGCGGTTAGTTAATTGAACACTAACTTCAGAATATTTTGTGTTAGAAAAAGCAAAATGTGCAGGATTACTGGAGTTAAGCAGAAGGCATATAGAAGTTCCAAGTCTGTTAGTAGCTTGGGGCCAGCCCTCTAGATAGCTCACCAGTACCCCCATCCTCCTGTTCCCTTGGTGGGAACTGTTTTAGGGAAAAAGTTTGAGTAGCTCTGCCTTTATTCTCTGGAATGTAAATTCCTAAGAGTAGGCTTCTGGTTGGGGCAGGTGCAATGTAATGAATAACTGAATAAAGGCTGGGGTGTGTGGGCGGATCCTAGGGGACACAGGAGCAGGGGGCACGGGGTCCACTTGGGTCTGGGTGGGGCCTGATAGCTTGAGTTTCTAACAAGCCCCAGCTGGTGCTGATGGAGCTTCCTGGGGACCACACTTTGACAACTGCTGCTTTACTGCTGTGAGGGTAGCAAGGCAGTCCAGGCATCTGAATTTTGGTAGGAAACTAATACCTGTCATCACTGATCCAATCCCATCCCTAATTGGAGCAGTTTTCCAATCTTTCTAAGTTTCTAAAAACTGTTTTTTGGAATTTGCATTTTTTTTTTATTTTTTAAAAAAGATTTTATTTATTTATTCATGAGAGACACACACAGAGAGAGGCAGAGACTCTCAGAGGCAGAGGGAGAAGTAGGCTCCATGCAGGGAGCCCAATGCGGGACTCGATCCTGGGACCCTGGGATCATGCCCTGAGCCAAAGGCAGATGCTCAATCACTAAGCCACCCAGGCATCCCCAGAATTTGCTTTTAAACACTTTGTAAATTATATCTGTTGTTTTTTAAATCCTTCTCTATGAGGGTTGTAACAGTTGGAAAAGTTAAAATAACCTAATGTCTAGAAATATGGGATCAATTTGAAGAACTTAATGTTTACTAACTGGGAAATAACTGGAACAAATCCATGACCCCGGGCTGATCCGCTGCCTGTCTGCTCTGAGATCTGCGCCTGCCTCCTCTTGCTGGCTCAGTTTCCCAGGGCAACACAAGGCTGAGGAGCCCCTGCCCTCTGGATGTGGGTGACCCCCACCAATGGGAGGTGCTGGTGGAAGACCAGGGAAAAGATGGGAGAAGCCAGGGTATTTTCCCCTTTCTCTCTCTCTTTCTCTCTACTTGGGCAGTATCTGATCCATCCTGGCCGACCTCCTTCACAGCCCTTGAGGCAAACAGCTCTGAGCTCCATGGTTCCAGCTACTGCCCCAGCATCCGGTTCTGCATCTCTCCCTAAGGTGGAAATGTCTTCCTGCCTTGACCATATCCGTGTTGCCTCACCAGCTGGTTTCCTAGCTCTGCCAATATCTGCATAAGCCACTGACTCTAATCTCCCACTGTCTGAAAGGAGGGCTTCCTGTCTTTGACCAGACCTAGCCTAAGAGCAACAGTATCCTGGTCAAAGGCTTTCTAGCTAACCTACTAAAGAATATATGGCAACAGTATTGGACTCTGCAAAAACTGGTATTCTCGGGCACCTGGGTGGCTCAGTGGTTGAGCATCTACCTTTGGCTCAGGTCGTGATCCCAGGGTCCTGAGATCCAGTCCCATATCAGGCTCCCTGTGGGGAGCCTGCTTCTCCCTCTGCCTCTCTCTCTCTCTCTTTCTCTGTGTGTCTCTCATGCATCAATAAATAAAATCTTAAAAAAAAAGCCTGGTATTCTCTAATGCATATGTTGTTGCTTGTTGCATGTCTGACACAGGATGGGCACTGGGGACGTCAATGGTGGTTGGGGAAAGGACTTAAGCTCCTCCATCATCTCCATCAAGTTCTCTTTCCTTTCTCAAAACAAATCAGTCTGTCTCCTGTACAACGTAATGTCCTTACAAGTCTCCTATCTTCCCCTCCAAGCTGTTAAACGTTGCCTATATCTATTTACAGGTATTCTTTTTATTTTATTTTATTTTTTTATTTACAGGTATTCTAAAACTACCACTGGAGATGCTATAGGGCCATAAAGACCTTCATACTATTTTTAGTAATCTCATGAAAATACTCAACATCATTGAGGAGTGTGGGTGACGGCAGTTAATAAATAAGCTTATAGATGCTCCTTATGGCTGGGAAAATAAGGAGGTTGTTTCCTATTATTAGTATAGCATGGGGCATATTGACCCTTTCCCCCATTGTTACTATGGTGTCAGGAGGCTAGTTTTTAATATGCCCCTAAATACTTCAGTGAGGCTCCACATCAACAGCTTAATACAAATATCTAAAACTCCTAGCGTTGGTAATCCAGATATCCCCATGTGCTTATCAACATGCTTTTGAAATATATGTTGAAGAAGTTGTGCAGATTTTCCCAGACAGCTCTGAGGAGAAAGTGACTGAGACCATACATACATCTCAACTGATCTTCATCAGTCACGTGGAATTTTGATGTTTCCCCCCAATTCTACTACTTGAGTAGAATCTTGTTTGCTGATGAGCCAAGAGAACGTGCCATTGAAAACCAAACCAAGCATGCTGTTCAAGGATAATCGCCAAAGGGATCCCTGGGTGGCACAGCAGTTTGGCGCCTGCCTTTGGCCCAGGGCGCGATCCTGGAGATCCGGGATCGAGTCCCACGTCAGGCTCCCGGTGCATGGAGCCTGCTTCTCCCTCTGCCTGTGTCTCTGCCTCTCTCTCTCACTGTGTTCCTATCATAAATAAATAAAAATTAAAAAAAAAAAAAAGGATAATCGCCATGGCACCAAGACTCAGACCCAACTGATGATGGGGAGGGGAGGGTAAACCATGATCTTCTGAATGGCTTTCACTTTCCAAGAATTTGAACAAGTGCATTCTGGAGCATCTTCAGGCAATAGAGATATAGTTTATTTGAGAATATTTTAAAGACCTGAAGATGGTATGTTTTTATTTAACACGTGCAGTTCTCCTTTTCGTGTGTGATTAGTGGACCCCTTCTTCATACTCTTGACCACCTTGGTAACAGTATCATCTGACAAAACCCAAATCAGTTTGTTGGCTGATTGAGTGACTTTGGTTCAAGCCATATAGGAAGCTTGGCATTACCCACCCGTTAGCAGGTATCTGCTTAGAAACATAAAAGACATCCTTGGCATTAGCACATGACCACTTTCATTTTTCTGGCCGTGTTACCAGAAGGATGGGTCAAAGAACATGTACAAAATCACATGGGGGTCTAGGAGAAGAGGAGGAGGAACTTGAAAATCCAGGGCATCGAAGATGGTCTAGTGTTATAATTATGGGAATGGGCTCTGGAGTCAAAATCTGGATTGGCCTCTTCAAAGCCGGTGATCTCCAGTGAGCCAGTGAGCCAGTGAGCCATTTACCTTCCATTTTGCCAATCACCAGATGGGGAGCATAGTAACATGCAATCCTGCGGGGTTCCCAGTGAGATCACATGATTTAAACATGTGATGGGCCTGGCAGAGTGAATCTGGCAAGTAGGAGGATCTTAAAAGTTGACTGCTCTCAAGTTCATGGTCGTTGTCCATGAGAATATTCTTGAACCATGGGTGCTATTTGTTTTTAGACACTGTGAATAGAAATAATTGATGTTCTGACCGAATCCTCCCTGGAACCACATAGGAATCAGGGTGCATCTCCAACACACAGTACGCCTCCTGTTTGGTAAATAGCTTTCTTTATCTGGGAGTGGAGAGAAGTCTGGAAGAAACCTGAAGTATTTAGAAAAAGCTAAGTTCTGGAATGATGAGGAAGCCCCCGAGAAGGCGATGTGGATCGAAGTTTATACCACAGGGCCTTAAAAGGCTACAAATAATGATAGCTTTAAAAGTAAGAAGAGCTCAGGGCTAGAGGCTTGGAGTCAACGAGTTCTGGGTAAGTCCCAGTATCCTAGAGTGCCCAAAACATAGAGAATCTTCGAGAACATTCCACTCCACAACCTCATTTTATAAATGTGCTCAGGACTCGAGGCTGGAAGAATGAACTGCTCAGGGAACAACAACAACAAAAAAACCCCAGATGGTCTCACACTTCAGATGACCACTACATATATAGAATCGAATCCCCAGTGTTTCTCTGAAGTATAGGAAAAACAGTTTGTGCACTTGAAAAGACTGAACATGATTCTGAGGCTTTAGTTACTCCTCATCACCCAACTGGGAGCAACACACTCTGCTAGTTATCAGGACACAAAGAGACAGAAGAAAGGGCTCGCCACCCACTCATGCAACATACATTCTCTGAGCACATGTTACGTGCCAAGGACTGAATTCAGTTCTAGGGATCCAGCAAGAGTTTACAGTCTAGCAAGGGAAAAATGTATAAACAACTACGAGCTGATGACTAGTCTAGTGTTAACATGATTGCAATGCGTCACCTACACTGGAGGCGGGTTGGGGGATGGGGCACCTGGGTGATGGGCATTACGGAGGGCATGTGATGTAATGAGCACTGGGTGTTATATAAGGGCGATGAATCAATGGCCTCTACCTCTGAAACTACTAATATACTATATGCTAATTAATTGAATTTAAATTTAAAAAAGAAAAAAAAAAGATGCGTCACCTAGTGTTACATAAGGAGCTCCTGAGTAATCTTGGGAAGATTAAGAAGGCTTGTGGGCAAAGGTGAGCAGATAATAGCGCTGGTGGAGTTCTGAACCACATTCCAGGGGGAATGCAACATGAAGGCAGAAATGCTACCTCCTACACGGTCTCTCTTAGCGCCACCCTTCTTTTCTCCATGTCCACTGCCACTGCCCCGTCCCACAACATCGTCCTCCTGTCACCTGCATCCACCTGATACCTTTGCCACACGGAAGTCATGTGATCTTTTTAGGACACAAATCTGAATCATAGCACTCTCCCTGCCTATAAAACTTTTCAAAGGTGCCCAATGCCCTCAGGATATTTAATAACATATAATGATGATGATGATGATGATGATGATAAAAGTATCAAACTCACACAAAGCTTCCTAGGTACCTGGTGTTAATCTACTTGCTTTATGAGTCTAGTTGATCCCTGTTATTTGTGGATTCCATCTTTGTTTTAATTCATCTAACTTGCTAAAATGTATTTGAATCCCCAAATAAATACTCACTGTGATTCTGCAGCCACAGTGGCAGTGGGCCGAGTGGCAAAAAATTTGAGTCATCTGATGTGTGTGTTTCTAGCTAAGCTCACACAAGGCAACGTTCCGCCATCTTGTTTCAGTTCCTCATACTGTAAATCTTTCAGTGTGAAGACTTGGTTGGGTCATGCTCATCTCACATGTCCTACAATTGTATCCTGAAACAACACAAGTAAAAAGGAAACAACGAAATTCTACTCAAACCTGAACGAAGCCTGAAAGACAGACTTTGGGGATTGCTTGGTTTACTGGTTTTAATGTTTCTGGTAATAAAAACTGTAGTGAAAGGCCAAGTAATAGAAGATGAAATGGAAAATGGGAAGAATAGACTTTTCCCCCAAAACATAAAGAAGAGAAGAAAATTGCTTACCTGTTGTGGAGATTGTCCATTAGGTCTCTCTCGAAGTTTAACTTCTCTTCCTGCAACAACAAAAAAGTTGCAAGTTGAGTCTGCAAGTTGCCTCCTGTTCACAGCCAAGTTGCCTCTTGAAACGGACAGCAGACAGCATGTCCCGAGGGGGTGCTAGGCACTGATGTAGGGCAATGGAGTTCCAGGCCCAGGAAGACCAGCGCCTTAAAACTTGCCAGGCCCAAGTCTGCAGACTAGGTGCTGACAATCAGCAATAAACTAACAATCCACCCAAACTTCAGTGTTTTCCTCTGTAAAGTAAGGTTGTAGTGAGATTTAAATGGCCCAACATGCAAGCAGTCTATCATGTGCTGCGCATGCTGGACTCAATCAATTACCAAAAGCCACTGTCGTTATTTACTACTGTTGATAAACATCACACGACAACACAACTCTTCTCTGATGGGTGACGTTTCAACTAAGCAGAAAAAAATTCAAGGAATTTGCTTCCTGGAGGCATATCAGTCAGAGTTTCAATGAATACATGTACAATATTTTAATAAAATACATAACTTAGAAAATAGCTTTGCTCTGTGAAAATAATGATGCATAAGATTTGAGGAGGTAAAGCTCATGTTCAGATTTTTACCAACTTCTCTGTGATTATTAGAGTCTGAAATCTGAGAAAAACAGTGGCAGATAGAAACATAATGATGGTCAGATGTGGTGGGAGGGCCTTTCGGGTAGAGGAAACATGACAAAGAGGAGACAGGAAGGGATGGAGTATTATTTAGTGAACAAATAACTAAATTCCTACTGTGTGCCAGGCACCAGGAAACTGCAGTGAATGGGAGACCATGCTGTGTGGTCTTATGAAATAACAGTCCTATGTGCAAAAGAGGGAATATTCCAGATTGCTTGGTGTTTAAAGAACTTGGAACTTGCCATGTGGTTGGTAGACTTGCCATGTGCCAAGTACCTCGTAGGAAACCCACTGGATGCGGTAATTTGGAGTTACAGTTAAGAACCTATTTAAGAGTGAGGAATGAGGGAGCACCTACGTGGCTCAGTCGGTTAAGCATCTGCCTTCAGCTCAGGTCATGATTCCAGGGTCCTGGGATCAAGCCCCACATCAGGCTCCCTGCTCAGCTGGAGTCTGTTTCTTCCTCTCCCTTTGCCCCTCCCCTACTCGCACACATGCACACGTGCACATGTGCGTGCACACTTTCTCAAACAAATAAAGAAAAATCTAAAAAAAAAAAGTGAGGAATCCAACTTGAAGAGGGAGCATTTAAACTGAGTAAACTGAGATGCACAAAATGAGGTGGAGCCAGCCTTGCGCTCAGTAAGCCATCCCTTTAACAAGCCATCCCTTTGTTAAGAAGCCTCAAGTGATGGGCCACCTGGGTGGCTCAGTGGCATGATCCCACATCTGGGGATCGAGTCCTTGCATCAGGCTCCCTGCAAGGAGCCTGCTTCTCCTTCTGCCTATGTCTCTGCCTCTCTCTGTGTCTCTCATGAATAAATAAATAAAACCTTAAAAGAAAAAAGAAAAGAAGCTGTAAGTGGTTCTGCATTGCCTACCAAGTCTTTAACATTCTCAGCTCAGCATCCAGGGCCTTCCACAATATGACACCAGTGGCTCTGCCAGATTATCTCTGGAACTTCTCTAGCTAATCCTATTTTCAGTCCATCTGGATTTTTTGCTCTTTTCTAAACATGCTTATATTTTCCTATTTCTGTGCCTTTGTACATATTATTTTTCCCAGTCAGTATGCCTCCGTGCCCATTGATATTTTACAAAATTCTTTTTTTAAAAAAAGATTTCATTCATGTATTCATGAGAGACACACACAGAGAGACAGAAAGGCAGAGACACAGGCAAAAGGAGAAGCAGGCTCTATGCAGGGAGCCCGATGTGGGACTCGATCCCAGGACCCCAGGATCATGCCCTGGGCTGAAGGCAGGCGCTAAACCGCCGAGCCACCCGGGGATCCCCTATTTTGCAAAATTCTGATCCTTCAAGCCTATTGCCCATATCACCTCCCCCATAAAGTTTTTTTTTTTTTTTTAATCCATTAAACGTAATCACTCCATTCTTTTCTGTAGAATCCTTAACTTCTTGGATGGTTCTGATGACTTTTTGCCTTGCATTATAGTGATTCACTTATATAATGTTCCCTCTGTTAGACAGTAAACTTTTAGTAGGGAGGGGTCATGGCTTCACCATTTTATCCACATGTGGTGTCCTCTGATACAGTGACATGAATATAGATGGTACATGGCATATCTTTTAGAAATGTGTTATAAATATCATTGAAAATGTTACGGTGCTTAATACCAATGTATTATACAATATTGTGCATATTTAGCCAAATCTAAGATGCATATGTATTCATTTGCCTTTTAATACTTTTTAAAAAAGATTTATTTATTTATTTGAGAGAGAGCAAGCGGGGCGCAGGGAAGGAGAGAGAATCCTGAGGCAGACTCCCTACTGAGCAAGGAACCCAACGTGGGGCTCCATCCCAGGACCATGAGACCATGACTTGAGCCAAAATCAAGAGTTAGCTGCTTTACTGACTGAGCCACCCAGAAGCCCTTGCCTTTTAACACTTCTAAAACTGAAACACGTCTTACGATCACTGGCACATCATAGTTAAGTTGGTGACATTATTTTCTAGTTTTGTGTTATATGAGATGTATATAAGTACATGTTATAACCCCTGACATCTAATATTCAATGAAATACGGTATTTTAATCCTATATTATTGTTTGTTATCTCAGGAGCATGTTATGCATACACTTACTAAATATATCCTATGTTAAATGAGTGTCTGCCTTGGACCCAATTATATGAATATTATATGAGTATAAGACATGGCCCATTTACCAAGAATTTCTAAGATGAAAACTAACACTACCCAGAGATGCAGTAAGGATTTTACCACCTGTAAGCACTATATAAAGACTATGTATCAAAACAAAAATAATAACCACAAATAAGACACTTCAAAGAAATTCTACTTTTCCTCCAGGAAAGACTTTTTGAAATAAATTCTTTCAAAAGAAAGTGTTTGTGCACCTGCTTTGCTGGCGCCTTAGGTACATGACTAATTTATTTGTTGGGCAAGATAGCATTGGCATTACATTGGGTTGTACATGGTGAGGACCCAGTGATTAGTAAAGCCAATCAGTTCTAGCCAATCATGGAAGTTTAGGAGAAGTAGCAGTCCCAGTGTAGATGAGATGCCAGGAAGGCTTTACGGAAAAAATAGGGACATGAGAGGTGTTAGAAATGAGCAGAGACAGTTTCAGTAAAAGGAAAAGGCTACAGAAGATTATGACTTGTACAAAAGACAATGGAGAGGCCCATGCTGTGGATTTGGGGATGGAAATGGCATGTGCGATGATGTTACTGGGGCTCTTGAAAGTAGGCACAGAGGACCACATGTGACGTGATGGGTGATGGGAGTAGGTTCTCAAGCAGCAAATGGCAGGATGGTAGCAATATATCAGAAAGCTCCACCTGCTAGCAGCAAACAGGGGAAATAACAAGAGTCATGTACAGAGAGACTTGCTAAGAGTTGATCCTTAGAATTAAGTGATGAGATGAAAAAGCCTGGTGTGTGGTGGTATCAAAGAGAAATCCAAAGGAAAGAGCAAATTTGGAAAACTTTTTTTTTTCAAGCTTTCCTTGGTTTTTGAGTTAAGCATTGATTTCTACCATCTGGTTTCTCTTAGCACTTTGGCTTATACACTTATTATATATAGTGTCTTGGGAAAGTTGTGTTGCCCCACTACCTGTTTTCTTATGCGTAAAATAACATATGGTAGTGCCCTTTTCAGAGGTAGTTGGGGTTAAATGAAAGAACACAGTAGAATATTGAGCACAGTGGTTTGTGCAAACTATAATCTTAACGTTAGCTCTGATTTGTCATTCATTGTCACTGTCACTATCACCCTCATTACCACCGCTACTCCCACCACCATCGTCATCATCTACCACTTTCTGTTTTTCTACCCGACACTCACTGGAAGTTCTTTGATTCTAATGATCACATCTCATTATCTTTGCTTCTTCAAAAAAGAATACAAAGTAGGACTTTCACAAATATGTACTGGGTTTTGTGAAAAGTAAACAGCCAGATCTCCATGAAAAAGGAAGTAGTGTGACAAAAGAAGGAATTCTTGAAATTATTCCTATACTTGGAGGCTGACAAGTGGGGAAAATGGTGGTTTCACAAACAGGGCAAGTGGAAGGAGAACCACGTGCAGTATTTGAGAGAGCCTGAGTTCAGCATTTACTGTCCTGTATTGAAGTGATGGGTGGGGAGATGGTAAGAGAAAGGTGCAGACTGAACAAATGCAGCCAGCCACCTTCCATTACAAAATAAGAAGAGGCATACATATGCTTACAGAGAGAGCAAGAGTCAATAAAAACAGAAGGCCCATGGATGTGAAGTCAGCAAGTCAGCAGTGTAGAAAGCCAAGAACCAGCCCAATTTAGCAGAATCCCTAATGGCTTTAGGACACTAGGGACAAAGAGGGGAGGGCTAGAATCAGGATGATTTGGAAGGTGTTTAAGAAGCAGGTTCCTAAATCTCTTTCTGCACACTCAGCTTTTGGGGTAGTTTCCACTCTCTATCTCATCTGAAGAAGGTAAGTTAAGTTTCTGGAAAGGGGAAAAGCAGGGTTTCTGGACTAGGAACATAGTAGAGAACATACAGCAGAGGGCAGGGGATCTGAATCCAAAACAGGATTAAGTGAATGTGTGCACATGGAGTGCTGAGAGCCTCAGCCTGCTTCTCTCCTTGGCTCTGGGAATGCTGGCACTCACCCTTTAGTTGTCCTCCAGACATCTGAGGAAAGTCTCTAACGGGAAAGACAGTTTGAAAGCAACCAACTAACCAATGAACCAACAAAAAAGCACTCAACACAAAAAGTAGAGTGAAGAAAACTAAGTTGGAAATTAAAACAAGACAACGGGAGCCCCTGTGTGGCTCAGTCAGTTTAATTATCCAACTCTTGATTTCCACTCAAGTCACGATTTCAGGGTGGTGAGATCAAGCCCCTCATCAGGCTCTGCACTCACTGGCAAATCTCCAGATTCTCTCTCTCCCTCTGCCCCTCTTCTCTGTTCTCTCTCTCTCTCAAATAAATAAATAAATCCTAAAAAAACAGAAAACCCAAGACAACAAAAATGAATATTTCATTGGAAAGTCTGGAAGAAAAAGATGAGGAAATCTTATATAAAATAGCAAAAGAGACAAGACATAGAAAACCAAACAGGAAAAAAAAAAAAAAAAAAACAAAGAAAATCAAATAGACAAGTTAAAAAAAAAATTAGAGGACCAGTCCAAGAGGTCCAACGTCTAAATAACAGGAGTTCCAAAAAGAATGAACAAATGAAAGAGGGGAAGAATTCATCAACAAAGTGATTTGAGAAAACTTTACATAACTGAAAGACATGAGTTTCTAGATGAAAGCACTCAGCAAGTGTCCAACATAATAAAAACAGACTCAACACCAAGACATATCATTGTGATATTTCACAACTGGGATCCTACATAGACATCTAGAAAGAGAAAACCAGATAATATCCAAAGAGGGATCAGAATGGTTTTGGATTCCTTAAACACACACACATCATCATCATCATCATCATCATCATCATCATCATTCTAAATCAGGACAAATGACCCATTAAGTGAGAGAGTAGAATAGAGACACTTTCAGATATGAAAGGTCTCAAAAAAATTACCATGCACATTTCTTCCCCTCCTGGGAAGGAAGCTATTGGAAAATGTCACAAATGAAGGACTAAACTGAGAGGGGAAGGCAAGGATATAGGAAACAGGATATTAAACACAGCAGAGAGACAAAAGTGTCCCCAGGATGATAGTGGCTGAGATCCCAGAATGCCAGCAGTGGCCACAGCCACAGAACAGCTCGTTCAGGCTGGACAAGGCAAGAAGGCCCGAGGCAGTTTTCTTTTAAGAGATGAAATCGATAGAATCATTTAAGGATCCCAAGGAGAAAGATACATACAATCAGAAAAGAATTTGGGGTTGAATCAGTGTAAGTATGCAGAATATTGAACAAAAAATGAAACCATGAGCCATTTGGGACCCCAGAGAAAAAGCCGTGTGGGAAGGGAATTATAATTCTCCACCTGGATTGGCTGTGAACAGCATTTACAGAGTTATAATAGACACTAGATATTCACCAAACTAAAACTGGAGATGCTCAGTGGGGATTGGGAACATTTCTTATGTGTGGTGGAACAGGGGTGTGAGCTGAATGAATTTCCATAGTGGAAGATGATGTCTACAACTGAAAAAAAACATCAAGAAATGGTAATAGAAATATTTAGAGAAAGAGAGGCAAATAACCCAAATAATTAGCCTAAAAATGTGATTTTCCCAAAAAAAGGGGGTGTTTTCCTTGGAGGAAAGAAAAATGAAAAATGTGCAAACAAGGGAGCAGTCTGGGCTTCATCTGAAGATGTGGGAATCAGTCTAGACATAAGGGCAAAATCTCGAGAAAGGGTAAGCCAGACGATAGCAAGCACTGACAATGACGTTTTTGAAAAAGCCAAGTTACGGGGCCACTTAGGTGGCTCAGTGGTTGAGCATCTGACTTCGGCTCAGGGCGTGATCCCGGGGTCCTGGGATCGAATCCCTGTCGGGCTCCCTGCATGAAGCTTGCTTCTCCCTCTGCCTGGGTCTCTGCCTCTCTGTGTCTCTCATGAATAAATAAATAAAATCTTTTAAAAAATGAAAAAAGCCAAGTCATATCCATTTACTTAACCTACATCAATTATTCAGCATCTAGTACTGCGGGGCTGGCCATGTGCTAGTAGATGATCACAGCCGACTGCATAGAGCATAAAACCTATAACCTAGCAAGGTGGACAAATCATAAATAATTATGATCCAGTGATATAATAGGGCTTATTAAGCAAAGTCTTATGAAACTGTGGGGACCAGCAATCAACCTTTCAGAATATTCTAGAGCTGTGTGTCCAATATGGTAACTACTGGCCACATGTGGCTAATTAAGTTTCTTAAAATTAACTACATCAAAAGTTCAACCTCGGTTACACCAGCCAGCCATGTTTCAAGTGCTCAAAAGCCACATGTGGCTAGTGGTTACCATACTGGGCAATGTAGACATAAAACGTGTTCCTCATGCCAGAAAGTCCTATTGGACGGTGCTGGTCTAGAGGTTCTTAAATGGTGCTTTTTACAGTGTTTTCAAGTACATTAAAGCCCTGAAGGGATCACATTCCAGGGGTCTATTAGTAAATAGAGCCTTGCAGGGCTTGATAATTAACCAGCTAAGTTATCTGAACATGGAAAGGAATTTTTACTCTGGTAGAAGTTTAGTTTTCCACTGGAGCCACTCAGGGAGCCAGGAAAGGGTATTTCTTACATCTCCTGATACTGTTTGACCGCGCACAGGGGTTGGGAGCAAATGCTGCTGATGACCAGACTCTGTTGAGTGTCTGGGAGAACGCTTATGCCTAGTGGAAGGAGGGGAAAGTTCAGGAGAATGCAGACTCCTGAGTTTGAATTTTGACACCACTACTTGGTAGCTCCGTGGCCCTGAGCAAATCTCTCAACCTCTCTGGGCCTTTGTTTTTACAGATGTGAGGAGCACAGAAAAGCATGGATCAGGATAGGCAGGTGGCTGAAGCACACAAATGGCAGCTGCCATCCTCCTCCCTGCTCTTAATCTCCAGCAGGCCAGGAGCAGGCTGGGGAAGAGGGGGGGCCCACGGTGGGAGGGCTGGCTCTCCTCATTTCATCACATCACTACCCTGTTTTCTGGCTTTGGTTAAAGGATCTGTCATTGGCCAGGAACGGGAGTACCTCTAACAGGAAGAGGAATTTCTGTTCCAAGCAGGGCAAAGAGAAGAAGGAGGGCAGGGCGCTGGCATTTCCCAGAAGCCCAAGACAGGCCAGACCCAGTGGCAGGTACTGTATGTCCTCCTGTAAATCCTCCCAGGGCCTGGAAGAGGGAGGATGTGAGGAAGGTGGCTGGAGGGGGAGATCTGTGGGTGTTGGAAGGACAGCATGCTGGTGGGCCATAACCCCACCAGGGATGGGCCATGCAGTTCCATGCATGTCGTGCAAAGGGCCCAACTCGATGGCAGCAGCGTGCTGGACTCACTGGTGGGCCCAGAGCAGAGGGAGTGAGGAGAGGCAGCCGAGGTGAGCTGGGCCACCCCATCTCTCATCCGCAGACGGGTTGTTTTGCTCAGAGTTTATCCTACGTGGTGGACAGTCCATCTCTGTTATCTTCTTTAACTTCCAGGAGAAGAAAAACAAAGCTTCCTTCCAAGTGGAGTGAAATTCTAAATATGATAAGCCCGAGTTGGCACCAAGGCGGGTTGCAAGAATGAACCTTTCCTTGTAATTTGTAAGTGCATTCAGGCTTGTTGGTGGTGATGGTGGGGGTTCTTTTAAGGGTTTCCCCCACCCCCACCCCCAGTCAAGGCCAATATCTGAATAGAAAGAAAAGATCTCCAGCTGGGCTCCTTTCTTCGAACAAGCTTTGCAAGCTTTGCAACATCTTCCTTGGATACGATTCAGCTGGGGGCCTTCCCTGTATTCCAGAGGAATTCGGGTGTCCTCACACAGGGGCCCCTTTGTTGTCTGAGGTTATGAGAAGTGAACCAGGGCTTCGCGCGAGGAAATATCTTTTCATTGTGTGAAGCGGTGATCAAAGAGGAATGTCATTTAAACAAACAAACAAAAAAGCCAATAACCTCCCCCCCCCAAAAAAACCCAACACAAAACTACCCCTCCAAAAAACCACCAACAAAAAAAACCCAAAACAAAACAAAAATCCCACACCAAAACCATGATTTCCATCTAGAATCTCTACAGAAAAAAGAGGGCTGAGTTACTTCACTTAAGCACAGTCATTTGCAGTATATAGTGTAAAATGAACTCATCTATTGGTGGATTTTAAAGTTTGGTCCTTGGTACAAATTCTAAGTACTCTTTTGAAGTATAGAAACTTTTTTTTTTCTTTTGCATCTGTTCTGCTCACAAGTATCTCCAATCTTTTCCAAATGGTTAAAGAAGTTTTCCATTAAAAAATGACATGTGCTTTTGTACGTATATACGTCTTCATACAATGTACATATATATAGTTATTTTTTTTTTTAATTTTTATTTATTTATGATAGTCACAGAGAGAGAGAGAGAGAGGCAGAGACACAGGCGGAGGGAGAAGCAGGCTCCATGCACCGGGAGCCTGATGTGGGATTCGATCCCGGGTCTCCAGGATCGCGCCCTGGGCCAAAGGCAGGCGCCAGATACAATGATACACGTGCCTATAAGCACACAAAGTTTGGGAGGAGAGTGCAAAAGAACGTCAGCCGTAATCATAGCAACCCAACCCTGTGCTATGTGCTCATCTTCTCCCCCAGGATTTGTTTTCGGTTACGTCCATCGAGCTGCTGATTTTACACAATACGTAAATAACTTCACGCCCTGCTTTTTTTTGCACTGAACATTTTGTTTCTGGCCTTTCCCATGACAGTACATAAGGGTCCATAATGATCGTTTGAAATGGTGCAAATCATTCCAAGAGTGACCCTCAGCCAGTTGATTAACCATTCTCCTCCAACACTTAGCATTTCTGGAAACTTCCATCTTTGGTAAAGTCACTCTCCTTATAGTTTCCAAGTTTCAAGTCTACAGCGCTGACTATCAACATGACAAAATCATAATGTGGGAGATGATTTGGATTTTTCTTGCCTTTCCTTCTACAGATTTTCTTCTGATACGATGTAAAGATGGTCCCCTAGGACCCAGCAGTGAGAGGCCAGCCAGGAAGCTGTGTCTCCATCATGGACCAGGAAATGCTGGCCCCAAGAGGCATCACTACTATTCAGATTCAGAAGTCCAGGAAAGGAGCAAGGAGAATCAGCTCAGCAACGACCTGTGCTAGGTACAAATCCTCCTTTGCCCGACAGTTCAAGACACTGCACACATCAGACCCCAGGGATCAGACCCGGAGACTAACTCCAACAGTTAATCTGTTCTCTGTCCGCACACAAGCTCTTCCCAGAGGAGGCAGGAAGGTTTGGCTCTCTTAGCAGCAGGCGCCCCAGAATGGCTCACAGTCATCCTATAAATCTGTAGGTAGGCACTCCGATGCCCTTTGGAGATTGTTTTCTATTTATAAAGTCCTATTCCGTCTCAATTTTCTCACATTTGTGGTAATAAGAGATTTGTCTCAGATGTGCAAACTGCCTGGCCCATGTTCATTTATCAGGGGCAGGTGAGGGAAGTAGGAGAGGATGGAGGGAGGCAGATCCCCGGGGCCAAGTCACCGAGGCTGCAGTGTTGTTGTCAGCTTATGTGTGAATGGGAGCTTAGGGCAGTGGTCACCACAAGACTCTTCCTTGGGCCCTGGCACGCAGTGTTGGAAATCAACTGATTTTCAAAACCCAGACATGGGGCTCTGGATGGCTCTGGTGCATGAAAGTGTGTGTGTGCGCGTGTGCACACGGTGGTACTGATGCTGACACGTGAGCGTCCTTTATGTGCTTGATACTATATACTCACTACCTCATTTTCTCCCTGGCAACTCTGTGAAATAGGTATTACTAGCTCCATTGTGGGAATTGCAAACTTAATTCACCAAGTTTCACAGCTAGCAAATGATGAGGCAAGGATCTCAGAGTTTAAGCTTTTTTCATTGACACCATGGAGTCTTTAACATGACGGGATGTATGCAGCCAAGCCTACTACTGTGGGCGTGGGCAGGGAAGATGGGAATATGGGATACAGGACGCCCATTTACTTGGGCCTCCCATTCATGAGGGGCCTCAAACGTAGACTCTTGACAAGTATCTGCAAGTACACGCCCAGAACTACACTGACAGGACTGATAGAAGACAATATTCATCACATAGCTTTGAACTTCAGCCTTATTTTTCCATAATAGATCACTTCCAGTGCCCTACGAACCAGTAGTTTATCTTAAGAATAGGAAAACTTCATCACCTTTAAGCATGTGTGCAGTACGGCACATTTCTATATGTAAACATTTAAAATATTAATTTTTACAATCCTGTTTTGTCATTATTTTAGTACTTTAATAATTGAGAGCTTCCAAAACAACAAAAAAGTATTTGAGGCCTCTTTCAATGTCTGAGAGACCTAGATTCAAGAAAAAGCCGGTTGTATGCTCACCATTAAGTATAAAGCAAAAGTAGATATTAGCGACAGATTTCTGAGCAATTACTTTAAGGGAAATTCTAGGGAGTGGGGGGCACCTCTCACCTCTGGTAGAGACTCCAGTATTCGTGATTCCTTAAGTATTTGAATCTTAAAAACCTTAAGAGCTGATATCTTATAAATTATGTACTTTAAATGGGCACGGGTAGGCAGCCAATCACCAGTAGCCATTATTATGATGCTACCGGGCCTCCAGCTTCTGGGCCTTTTCTTTCTCATCTAGGTCAGCAAGAGTCCTGCTGCCCAGAGTCTGACTCTCTGCCCCAAAGCTGGCCTGTCACACCATGAGTCACTGAGACTATGCATTCATAGGAGGAACTTGAACGTGTTAAATCCCTTAAATTTCTTCCATTCTAAAGTGACATTTGTAAAGCATTTTGAAACTCTGGTTAAGCCTATTAGTTTTAGCAGACAGAGAGAAAGAAAGTGTGCAAATAAATGGCTATCAAAAAAAAAAAAATAAATGGCTGTTAAGTGGCTGTGAATAAAGATTAAAGTCAAAATCACAGCATTTGTGGGGTGAGAAGTCCCCAAGAACATACTAATCTAACCCACATATATTACAGATTGGGAGCTGTAGCCCTGAGAAACTAAGTGGACACCAGTGTTAGTTTTGCTAAACCAAGCTGCTGCCCTTATAGAGAGATCTGGAGCAGGGACAGGCCCCTTTTTGCTGGTCAATAAAATTCTACTGGAATGCAGCTATGCCCATTCATTTACGAGTTGTCTATGGCTGCCCCGGTGCTACCCAGCAGACAGCTGGTATTTGCAACAGACGTTGTTTTTACCTGCAAAGCCTAACATATTTACTATCTGGCCCTCCACAGAAAAAGCACTGACTGCAGCTCTCCTGGATAAACAAAGTCCATGAGGCAGAACCAAAGGATGCCAGCAACCATGTGAGTGAACTTGGAAGTGGATCTTTGGAGGCCTGCCAGCAGGCACCTAAGTGAAACAGATTCTCCAGCTCCACTCCGGCCCGGAGATAGATGACTGCAGTCCTGGCCGACAGTTTGCCTACAACCTCATGACAGACCTTGAGCCAGAAGTGCCCCATTAAGTGGTGCCTAGGTCCTGACCCACAGACACTGTGAGATAACAAATATTTCTTGTTTGAAGGTGCTAATTTTGGGATCATTTGTTACTCAGCAGCGGATAACTAATACACCTGCATCTTTTTTTAGTTGGGCTCCTCCTTTCAAGGTGAGCGAAATTCTCTCTCCAAGGTCAAAGTCTCATTGTGATCTGCTGCGTGGGGACTTTTGGATCCTCTGTCCCCAACTCCAAATGGAACCATGTCAATGCACTGTGCCAACTGCTCGCGTCAAGTCTATCCCGTAGCTGTGTGGTCAGTTATGCAGATGTCTGTCTGCCTGGCTGGTGCTGTGTCTTATTCAGTTTTGTAATCACAGGAACTGATTTAGTGCCTAGGAATTACAGCAGAATGATAATAATCCATATTTACTGAGCGCTTACTATGAGTCAAGCACTTTACGTACATTATCTCATTCTACCCTTATAACAACCCTCAGGAGGTAGTACTATTTTAAAGCCATTTAATAAGGGAAAAAGCAAAAGTTAAAGAGGAAGGAACTTGCCTGTTCTGTCTGGCAAGTGATAGCCAGGATTTGAGCTCTAACAGACCCTGAAGCTGTGACACTCTCCTGCCTGCGACCCAGAGTTCCAGTCTTGGCCCTGCCATGTCTAACCGTGGACCCAGCAGAGTCACTCATGGAGGGGAAACCAATTTCCTCATCCATAAAGTGGTGATGACAATGATGATGATGATAACGAAGATGCTCTTTTCCTATCTCTCAGGGCTATTGTGAGGAAAAGCACATGCCCCAAAATAGTGATTTTCAGTTTACAGTAAATGTGGAATCAAAACAAAGTGATTTACTGATCTTTGGACCAAACATCCCTTAGCTGTGGCAGACCTAAAAGATCAGGAAGGCAAGCAGAGGTGCGCAGAGGTGCACAGAGGTAAGAGAGTATTTAAGGGCAGAGCCTGAGGGAAGGGATAAAGGACACTGAAATCCATTTCCTGTCCCTCGTCCCTTTCCTGTTCTTCCCTGTTTTGCTCTTGGCATCACTGTGGCTCTGCACCTTATCTGCAGAAATCCTCGTAAACGATGGTGGTAGAGGTATCAGGTCAATGAGAAGAAAGCCTCAATTATTTAAAAAACATCTCATACTTTCACACTGTGGGAATTTTTACTAAGACTGCATATGAGCTTTCTCTTCCCTGGAAAGCCCTCTTTATATTACCAGACTCTAACTTCTCACTCCATCTCAGCCTCTTCCAGCAAGGAAAGCGTCCTGGATCCCTCCAGGCTGGATTAGATAGATGCTCTGGTTTTTAACTCCCACTGTAGGCTCTGCACCTCTCATAGAAGACTCTGAATTTATCACAGTTGAATCCTTGGTGTGTGGAAGAGTGCCTGACACACAACAGGCATTCCATCGATTTTAAGTGAATAAAGGAACGGATTTTCACTGGCTTCTCAGCTGTTCCATGTAAGAATGCAAATTCCATAAGGTAGGAGGTACACAATATTTGTTAAGTGACTGACCCTAAAAACCTGGGCTCACACTATTAGATTTAGGACAGTATGGTCAGATGAAAGAAAGTAGAGCTCAAAGAAGGGCTTCAAGGTTAAGAAGACACCTGACTCTGGTCAAGGTGCCAACTGTGGCCACACAACAAAGGATGCGGGGAATCTTTCTGGACATAGGCTCTTGTGACTTAAATTCTTCATGATGTCGTATCACCAGTGGGATTCATTCATCCTCTAGGACAAGTATTACCCATCTATTCTGAGCAGACCCCAGCCAATGACCTTGGATTTAAATTGTATATTTTGGGCAGCCCAGGTGGCTCAGAAGTCTAGCACCGCCTTCAGCCTAGGGCCTGATCCTGGGGACCCAGGATCGAGTCCCACGTCAGGCTCCCTGCATGGAGCTGCTTCTCCCTCTGCCTGTGTCTCTGCCTCTCTCTCTCTCTCTCTCTCTCTCTCTCTTTCTCTGTCTCTCATGAATAAATAATTAAAAAGTTGTATGTTTCTTGGAACAGTGATTTTCAAAAGTTAAAAAAATAAAAATTGTTACTTCTGCATGGACTGCTTATTTTATCTTGCTTCCTTCAACGTCACCAAAACACACACACACATACACACACACACACACACACACACACACACACACACACTGCTTCCCCCAACCAACAGTCCCAAGAGAGAACTTTGTCAGAGTTTCTTTTCAGCGTCATTTCTGATGCATTAGGTAAAACAGACATCCCAAGAAAAGAAAGAACCTGATGTATTGTTAATGAAACCAGAAGAAAAAAATCCTGCCTAATAATCACCAGGAAAATGTGCACTGTAAGTACTTCCCACCATTACTTGGCAATCTACCTGCTTTTCTAAGGGAACCAAGGACTCTGCAGACAGGCTCTGTCTCCATTAAGATGACTGTCCGAACCTAAGTCAAATTTATATTGACCAGTTATTTTAATCCCTTCTACTTCAGCATTCCTAATCCTATATAAGAAAATTTCCACAAAATACTGGATGAGTCCCTAGTTTTGTTTTGTTTTTTTTTTCCTTCCTTCCCTTCTTCCTAGCTACCTGCCTTCCTTCATTGTTTCTTCATTAACAAACATTAAATGTTCATAATAGTGAGGTGAAAAGGATAGTTCTCAAAATTTTGCGTATTACAGTTTGCTCAAAGAAAATGACGTTTGGTCAAAGAAAATTTGCTTATTTATAAGCTAAAATCAACAGGACAGCCTCACCAGCTATCATGTGGAATGTAATGCAGACACAGTCTATGGAAATGGTCCCAAACCAATCAAAGTAGATTTAGGTAACCGAGAATATAAAAATATGTGTGACGATCCACATATTTCTAGAGTATTTCTAGAGAGTGGTACAGGGTAGAAGTAAAGCAAAACCAGACACTGATAAGCTCTTAGCCTACTTTTATTCACTCAACTATGTAAATGTGAGACCGGCTTAAATTCTCATTTTTTTTCCATCCTTAATGTTTCCTTAGCTTGATACACTAACCTGCAATGGATATTAGCTTACTGTCTTGGGGGGTAAAAATCCTGCTGCTTAAGCCAGAGAGAGCTGGAAATGGATCCTATAATCTTCATTAGCAAAAGAAAAGAAAAAGAAAAAGAAAAAAAGGTACATGTACAGCAACAAAATGCATGACATTTCAGGAGACGCTTATCCACAACCTGCTTTTGCATAAAGAATTCCTGACAGTATTTTCTTTTGCTGGTAGATTAATGCAGAAAATTTAATACCAGGGGGAGTGGGCATGCTTGCTAGCTTCTCTTTTTTAACAGCAGTATAGAAGCTGTGTAACTATTTCAGTTACGTCCGAAATGGTGGCAGTGTTCTGGGGGAAGGCATCAATTTTGCTCTGCAGTTCTGGCAGGTGCAAAGTTTGCAGACCAGTCATGCCCCCCAGGCACTGGTATGCTGGCCAGTATTTAACAACTGGTTCTATAGAAAAACATGTTTATCATAAAAAATGTGTGGAACACCCTTGGTAAATAATAGTAAAACAATACCTTCTATTATAAATTCCCTGTAGGCAATTGGTTTTCACAGAATGCTTTAGCTGAGTTTTGCCAGACTCTTCTATCAGTGGCTAACCTATGGTTACAACTGACACCTACAGTTCTAACATGAATGAATTTAAGCTGACAAAGTTAGACAAAAGTGAAACAATGATCCCATGTGTTGGAGCATCACTCGTTTGTGAATGACACAAGCAAATTCTTTTCTGAGTCGGATAGCAGTGTTTGAATACCGGAAGAGAAATTTCTTCAGGGTTCTTTTGTGTTGTTCCCATGTACCAGCTACAGACTCAGCAGAGTCCACGTTTCACTTAACATTTTCTTTATCATATTCCTAATTGTGGTCAAGCAACAAAACATTCCATTGAGCTCTGACTTACAGTTTTTGCTAATTTGCACGGTGTAGATGCTCCCGTGGCTGATTTCGGGACACAACGTTAAGTCAGTGAACGGGAAGCTGGAAGGAGATACACAGCTGTACACCATTTTACAGTATTTCTACCACACAGACACAATAGATGGCCCAGTAAATATCCTCAACAGCACAGAAAACAATAATTTGGAAGTGATGAGTTTTGAGTACTAGTTAATTTTGTTGTCAATACAAGTTAATTATACTCTAATACAATTTTTAAAATTAATTAATTGGAGAGCAGAGAGAGTGGGAGAGAACACGAGTGGGGATGGGGCAGGGGGAGAGGGAGAGGGAGAAGCAGACTTCCTGCTGATCAGGGAGCCTGATGCAGGGGGGTGGGGGGGTTCAATCCCAGGACCCTGGGATCATGACCTGAGCCGAAGGCAGAGGCCCAACCGACTGAGCCACCCAGGTGCCCCTACTTTAATACACTTTATTTTATTTTTTTTATTAATACACTTTAATATTTAAAATCCTCTCACAACATTTCTGAGATTCTAAAATGAATGGCTAGCTCTGGCTAGCTCTGGCATAAGGCTTCAGGGTTCTGAGCCTGAAGGGCAAATGCTTTCTCAGACCATTTCCCCCCAGCCACACACCACTAACCTCCAATTAACAGTCACCCTAAGACCTGACTTCCCTTGCTGTGAGTTAATCAGTCTCAAGAGGTGGATGGCTGGCCCCAAGTTCCCAGGAGAATATTAACACTTAGTGAGGGAGAAAATGGCTCCAGGAAGGTGATGTGTCTTTGAGACCAGACTCAGTTTCCCCACCTGTGGGATGGGGACAGTGTTGTGCCTAGGTTTATTGTAGAGATTAGACCAATTGCACGCAAAGCTCCTGGATAATGCCTCAATGCCAGCAGATGGGGAATGACATGCTGATCATTAAACTGAGGGGACAATCACCGTAAAACAGTCCTTTTCTGGACACACCTGGGTCTGTCAGGCCAGCTGCTTCCTTTCCCAAGGAGGAGCAATTTTCAAACGTGATTCAGCGAAAAGGGAGTTGGAGACCAAGCTAGTCATGGTCAGATTTCTTGAGTCCGTGGAAGATTGTTACCTGGCTCCCTAGGATCATGACTTCCATTTTTTTTCCAGAAATACCAAAAAAAGGGAAGGCAAATTTGTAACCAGAGAGTTTCAGCAAGGACCCCAAAGGGTAACTTCTGACAGTGAGTATTTTATGTCAGAATCATGGGCTAGGAGTTAGGAAGCCTCTTTTGCCTCCTGTGAAATCAATAGAGACAGCACTGGTTTGGGAGCATCCTGTTTAACCACAAGATCTTTTGAAGAGTTTTTGATATTCTGAAAAATGTGGTGCCCTACAACACTCCAGGTGCCCTGGAACATTTATCATTACTTTTGAGATTCCAGGCCTCTTTAGGTTCTTTCTTTGCCTCTTTTCGGTTTTTTCCCCCTTAAAGCAGACATTTAAAAGGCAAAGTGAAAAAACACAAATATCAAATGGCTCACATTATTTTTTAAATATACGGATTTGGGGTAATAATACCTATCTTACAGGTTGGTTGTATTCAGTGAACTAAAGGATTTAGTGCATGGAATGTATGTGTAGTGCACTTGGGTGGTAGAGGGGGGTGGGATACACCTAATAGTCACACGGAGCACACTGAATTCTTTCCCCTTTTCAAAATCAATTTAAGGTTAACTGGGGCGGAGAGGGGGGCAGTGTTGGGGGGCAGGGCACAGACGAAACCCCTTCTTCCTGTCTTCTACATGGTTGAGTAAGCAGGTTGAATTGGTTCCATTTTTCCCCCTCTCTAGAAGATGGTATTTTCTTCCAAGAACAAAAAGAACAGCCCCACTTGTGATAGTTATTAACCAGATCAAATTTCAAGGAAGTCAGATTCTAAAATCTCACTTGTCCTGTTATTTATGTACATTTATGAACCCTATTCTTTATTCTGGATTTCAGGGACATGTAGGATTCATTGACGAGCCACAGGCAATTTCGGCAAATACTAAGTGCTTCGAGCACAGAAGGTATAATAGAGTGACCAGGAGTCAGTGTCGCCTTCAGATATAAGATTTACAGTATCAATAATATATGATCATATTGTTGGGGAGGACATACACAGGAAGGAATATATAGGAATCTCAAAGCTAGAAATACTAAAAAAGAAACTAAATAGGTGACTCCAAAGTACCTAGGATCTGTAACAAGTATATTTATGTTGCACGTTATTGAAGACAATGTGATTATATGTTTCTGGGGGAAATCACAGAATTTAGCCTGGAAAACACTTTAAGGTATAAGGACTTCAGGTAACATATTGGTAAGTCTAGCAGTACCCAAACTCAGATTCTCTGTGAGCTGCTAAATTACCCCATTTCGTAAAAACTCAATCTAGGTCCCTGGGTAGAAAATATTCTAAATGGAAAAAAAAGTTTTTCCAAATATGATAAACCAAATATGTCAGATTTAAAATCTTAAACAGTGAGCACTGAACCAGATTACCCACACTGAATGTTTGAAATTAATAAAATGAGTGTAAGTGTGTGTGTGTGTGTGTGTGTGTGTGTGTGTGTATTTACATGTGCAAACTTTAAGCTGGAGCAAAGCAGGAAGTTTTTCTCTCCTGGTGGAGTTGTTCACATAATATACACTAGGGCTCAAACTGTTCATGAGATCGGTTCCTTTAACTATGGTATATTTTTGAATTTGAGTACCTACTGCTGTCTGGTTTTATGTGAATTTGGAAGGAATGCAGAGTACATTTATGGGATCAGTGTTTCTAATTCAAACTCTTCCTTCCCCAAACGGGCAGCTCTCCTTCCTAGGAGAATGCTTTAGTAAATCAATATGGGCTTCTTTCTCTCTCTGAGCAATTGCAAAAAGCTGTGTTTCTTTATTTTTTTTTCTTCTGAAGCATTTTCTTACCTCACCAGGCATTTGACCTCATCAGACCTATATTGGGGCTGTTCTGCTGATTCTTTTCCTTCCTTTGTGCCAGAGGTGCCCCAAAAGCTTACATCCCAAGGCTACAATCCTAGCAGGTCCTAGGGACTTTACACAGTTGTGCAATGGTTAAAACCCAAGCAGAAAATCCAGCCCTGAGCCCTCTTGGCTGGGGTGTGGCTTCAGGTTGGCGGTGGGGCTGATGGCTATTGCTTAACCAAACCAAACACTCAGCCCTAACTGTTGCCAGGTGCGGTGATTACATATTAAATAGAAGGCCCTCTACGCCTTCCCTTGCTGGGGACACGAGTGAAAACATGAAATCCCTTTAGTCAAAGCTCTTGGAGTCAAATACTATAGTGCTTTTCAACTATTAGCATTCAGGCAGTACCTGGAATAAAAACAAACCAGAGTACTAACTTCCATCTCCTCGGAGTTGATGATCGACATGATTAAATCTGGTGGAAGAGGACAAACTCAAAAAAATTCTGAAGTGAAGCCAAATATTACCATTTATATTTACATAGGATGATTCATATGCTATGCTTATCGCCTGATGAAGCTTAATATGTCTTGGAACCAAAGCTGCGAAATGACATAAAAAGAAAACCATACAAAATGTGTATAACATTTCCATTATTCATTGCAATCTTAAATTGCACCGAATCCTTTCAAGTGAGCCAGGCAGCGTTTTAATGTCATTTTAGTCCGCTGAGGCACTTTAGAATTTCCAAGCAAATACAGAATTCTCAGGCCCAAATATTTTATATCACCATAGATTTTAATAATTAAAAAGTATTTATCCTATACCTGCATGTACCTATATGAATCTCACACCATCATAGCCATTGTAGGAAAATAAAAAAATATATGTATTGTACGACCTACTCCTCAGAATTTTATACTGTGATTGAGAAGCCAAATCCAACACATGAAGCAATGTGACGGTAACTACCTCAAATACGGTCCCGGACACCAATGTGTTAATAGGTGTTAGTCCTCAACTCAGCTCTGCCTGCATCCACTCTCTGGCTAAGAATTTGCAGGTCTCCTTTGCTCTGAGGTCTATAGTTTACTTGATTATAAACAGTATGAAATAAATGTTTAGTTTATTAAACCCTAGGGGTAGTAAAAATTTTATACTCCAAGGGTGATCAACTAGTATCTAATTAGAAAGGCCAAACCAAATGCCACGCCAGCTATCTGCTGATTAAGATACGAATTAGTGAATAAGCGGGTTTTCCTTCGTGGTTTATTTCATCAGGAAAGTAAATGTTAGAAATAGACACTACCTGTGGGGTTTGAGGTTGCAGGTGTATGAACAGGGAGTGTGAATCTAGGGAAGCTTGCAGTCGACACCCAACGCTGGGCACGTTGCCTGAAGCCGGATTCATGGTCCTATGACTCGCCATTGGGTTACCTGATTTCTGGTGCCTGGTGCTGACTCCAACAGTAACGGGATACTATGTCTGGGATATTGTCAGGTCTGACTCAAGAATTTTTCTCTCCAGGGTGGTGATAGGAGAACCTAAAAAGTCAGAGGACTGGCCTTTCAAGTTTACAAAATGGATTGATGTATTGTTTTGTGTCTGCTTGCTAGTATTGCTAGTAAATGGGTTTAAAAATACACACGTGTGGGGAATCTGGTCTGAGACTTGCTTTCATTAAATCTTGGCAGGGAGGCCGTTGGAGAGTGGCTGATTCTCACCCACCTTAAGCCTTCCTGTGGCTGCTGTTAACTATATTTGATCTAACTTAGTTTGATTTTTAGATGCTGGGAAGACCTATTTTTTTTTAAAGATTTTATTTATTTATTCATGGGAGATACACAGAGAGAGAAAGCAGAGACACAGGCAGAGGGAGAAGCAGGCTCCGTGCAGGGAGCCAGATCTGGGACTCGATCCTGGGTCTCCAGGATCACGCCCTGGGCTAAAGGCGGCACTAAACTGCTGAGCCACCTGGGCTGCCCGGGGAAGACCTATTTTAAAGTTCAGTGCAACTCTGGTCTCTACTAACTGGTTACGTGGCTGACCAGACATCCGCTAGGTTCGATCTTACTCCCATTAAATGAGAATAAGAACACTTACCTCCCAGGGTTACTATCAAAATTAAAAACAACTGTGTACATACCCCAGTTAGCTACTCACTGTTAGTTCCTCCCTCTCTATCACTGTCCCATTGCTATTCTTTTCCTGTCCTAGAGGAAGCATACGAATGTTTGCAGAATTGAAATGAATAACCTCTTCTACTGTCTAATTTTAGTGTCTTTGGACTGAAAGAATTTTGGAATTGTTAATTGGGCACCTACAACTCCTCCGTCTTAAGTCTGGATGCCCTGAATCATCAGAGAGGCTGGCGTCCTCTGGCCTCTACCATCTCAACTGTTTTCTAGTTCCAAGCATCCCTCTTTACCCCTCTGGAATCAAATTCTGCTCCTTCACATTTCTTGGACTCTCCAAGACTGACTACTGCTTTGGCCTCTCTCAACATCACCTCAGCTGCCTTGGATACACTTAGGAAGAGGGTACCTAGTTAATCTTCATTTCATAAAAGAACCGTGTCTTTACTAAGCAGAAGGTGAGAAAATGCAGCAGGATGGTTAGTAAGATGGGGGCCAGCCTTCCTACTGGCCTCCCCATGGTCCTTGCCAACTGGTTCGCATCCCTCCCTCTTCCCCCACTGAACCAGGGCTGGCCAGTGTGGTCAAAGGAATATGGCAGGAATGGTGGTGGGTAAGTCAAGGCTAGGTTAGGAAGGGCATGATGGCTTCTGGAATCCTCTCTAGTGCTGCTCACTCTGAAGGGAGAGCCGGCTACTTTGCTGTGAGGACAGGAGCAGCAGAGGTGCCCCCTCGGGAGGTGGATGCTCCAGTCCCAGCCAAACCTCAGTGACTAAAGCCATGGTTGACAAGTGGCTGCAACCTTATGGGATATCCTGAACCAGAAAGGCCTACCCGGGGCCACGCTCCAATTCCTGACCTACAGAGACCATCAGAGATGATGTTTGCGGTTGTTTCAAAGCATTACTTTGGGGAACCTTTACTATGCAGCAATCAATAAACCATTAAGAATGTACTTCCTATTCTCAAATGGCCTCATGATGGTGATAATCCAATGCAGGTGAGGTATTTTAAAGAAGAAACCTACCTTGTACTTGACTAGTTACCCTTTTTGCCACTTACTCTTTTTGAAATATAAATGCTAATTTATTTTTTAAAAATTTATTTTATTTTATTTTTTGTAAATGCTATTTTAGCTGTGAGAGAAGTTCTATGGGCTAAATATTTGTGTCCCAAGGTCACAGGTTGAAGTCCTAATAATCCCTGCTGCTGCTGAGGTATCTGGAGGTGGGGGGCCTTTAGAGTTTTAGATAAAGTCCTGAGAGTGAAGCCATAGGACAGGATTAGTGCCCTTATTAAAGGAAGAGACCAAGATCGTTCTCTTGCTCTCTCTTGCACATGAACCAAAGAAAGGCCATGAGAGTGCCGATCCCAGAAGAGGACCCTCACTAGAAACATGGCCAAGTTGAGATCCTGATCTTGAACTTCCAGCTTCTAGAATGATGAAAAAGAAATATCTGTTAAGCCATCCAGTCTATGGTAATTTGTTATAGAAGCCCCAGCTAAGGCAGGGATGCTATGTCTATGTGCATATAACACACAAGTATGTAATTTCTTTTTGCTTGTGCAGGAGAACGGAGCATATAATTCTCCTTTTGGTCTTTGCATGGAATGTCTGTGCCCCTCCCACACCCTGGCCACATGAAATGTCTGTGCCCCTCCCACACCCCAGCTACAAATTCATATACTGAAACCTAAACCCCAATGTGATAGTATTTGGAGGTGGGACCTCTGGGAGGTGATCAGGTTATAAAGAGAGAGCCCTTACGAGTAGGATTAGTGCTTTTATAAAATAGGTCCTAGAACGCTCTCTCACCCCTTCAGCCACATGAGGACACAGGGAAAAGATGGCCATCTGTGAGCCAGGAAATAGACCCGCACCAGACACCAATCTCCTGGTGTCTTGATCTTAGACTTCTCAGCCTCTTGAACTTTGAAAAATGAATGTGTGCTCTTTATGAGCCACCCAGTCTGTGGTATTCTCTTACAGCAGCCCAAAAAGACTAAGACAGTCTGATGTGAAGACTGGTAAATTCCAATAACTCTGCAAAGAATGGGCTGTTCTTTGTGCCTGTTAGGCACATAAGGGTAAAGGTGTGTCAGTGAAGTCAATGACAGTGATTGTTTTATTACACAAATAATATATTGTCATTGCAAACAAATTAGAAAATACGGATGAAGCAAAAGTGTAATAAATACCATTCAAAGATAGTAACCACTAACTGTGGTTATCTCTAGCCTTCTTATCTACTTAAAATTACATCACGAATATTTTTTCATATCAGAACATATATACAAGCACTTTATAATTTTTAATAGCTAGATTATGATTCTTAGAATTGGAAGCATTTTTTTACATTAGCCTATTAAAAGTCTACGCCAATTTATCATTTTGTAGACAAGTAAGTACCCATTCCCCACAAAGAACACCAGATATCACAGTTCCTTAAAATATGTTATGAATTTCTAGAAAGCCAAAATGTAATGATCTGTTATATATGTCAACCAATATTTGCTTTGAATGTGGAGAAAGGATTTTAAATATATGACACTTTGTGAATTGTTCATTCCACTACAGTGTGTCATGAGAGTATTCATGTGTGAGTGGCCAGTAAGACTTAGGATTGAGCCATTTGAGCTCCTGGTATGATTTAGGCCAGTGGGTGTCTAGATGGGGTACTCGTACCTCTGGAAGTTACTAAGATGAAACACTAGGGGTTGGGGGAAAAACATTACAACTCCTATTGATACCTGTTTATCTCATCTTTTAAAAATGTCTACTTAGTGTATAACATTACAAAATATTAGTATAGTTTATGGGTATTATACAAACACACATGTGCCAATTTTTTTTTTTTACTGATAAGCTGCATGATCCAAACACTTTGGAAACCGTTGATTTGGATCACTGCTTCCCAAACTTGAATGTGTTCAAGAATCTCTCGGGCATTTTGTTAATGTGAAAATTCTGATTCCACAGGTTTAGAGTTGGCTCCAAATTCTCTTTTCAACAAGCTCTCAAGTGATACTAATGCTACTAGTCCACAGACCCACTCAGAGGAGCAAGGATTTAGATCACTCTTCCTCTGGCTTCCACAGTACATGTACTCACTTAATCAGAGATCTTGTCACAAGGGCTTTCTTTGAATGAACAAGTAAAGAAGGAATACAAATGACAGGACTGGATTCCAGCCACTGGTTTATGTGTTCTCATTCCTCAACATCTGCTATGGACTGAATGTTTGTGCCCCTTCTACATTCATGTGTTGGAGCCCTAAACCCTCAGTTTGGCTTTATTTGGAGAAGGGACATCTAAGGAAGTAATAAAGGTTAAATGAGGTCATAAGGGTAGAGTGCTGGTCTGACAGGATTAGTGCCCTTATACAAAGAGACATCAGAGATGTCTTGCTCTCTCCATCTCTCTCTCTGTATACAAGGATTAGGGCCACATGAGGACAGAACAATAAGATAGCCATCTACAAGCCGGGAAGAAGGCTTTCTCCAGAAACTGAACCTCACTAAGACCCATTTCCTTGGACTTAGTAGGTTCCAAAACTGTGGGAACACAAATTTCTATTTTGTAAGCCACCCAGTCTCTGATATTTTGTTACGCAGCCCAAGCTGACTAATACAACTTCTGGGAACTCTTTCAGCAACTGAGAGCAGATAGGTAGAGCAAGCTTTGGAATTAGACATTTCAAATCAGGTGCTGGCTTTTGGTGAGCATAAGGAGCTTACTTAACCTCTCAGAGTCTTTGTGATCTTAGTTGTAAAACATAATGAGATTCATTTCAAAGAATTGTATGAGAAATCAGTGATTTTCTGGGGAGAGAGGTTACTGCCCCATAGGGGACACTTAGGAATATGGGAAGGATATCTGGAAATGTGTGAGGGGATTAGTGTTTTAGTGTCTCAATGCCAGGACACTAACGACATTTATGTGTTGTTATGTGTAACAAAATTATAATGCTTGGGCTTGTCCAACACAACAGAGAATTCCCTTGTTCAAAATGTCGGTTGTATACCACTGAGGAAACAAAAAATTATAAAGTGATTGGCAGATGTCCATATTTACTTTCTTGACACTATCTGTAGTCTGTAGTTAAAGGAATAGTTTCTGTCATCTGTAAAAATTCCCAAGCTGTTTTATAAATAAAATACAGTCTTACACTTAAATCATTCATGTCATGACAAATCTCTCTCGGTAGAGTGGTTAGGGGAAAGACAGAGGCTTATAAGCTCTACAGAATCTGCTACAGTGCCACGGACCAAGCAGATATGCATGAAAGTATTTGTTGATAAAGCCTAGGATGACTATTAAGCTAATATATTAAGAAGTGAGAGAGAAGAAAAATTTATGATCACAGGTAAAGTAGGGTTTTTTTTTTCCTGATAAACAATTAAAAAACTTTTTAATTTGGAATCCTGTAATTCATCACTAATTAGAATGGATAATTATATGTTCTTGGATCTCTGGTTACTATGTTGGTAAGTTCCTTCCTTCTTTCCTTCTTTTCTTTCTTTTCTTTTCTCTTTTCTTTACTTTCTTTTCTTTTAAAGATTTATTTATGTAATTGAGAGAAAGAGAAAGAGATGGAGAGAGAAAGAATCCTGAGCAGACTCCCCACTGAGTGTGGAGCCTCACACATGACGTGGAGCTCAATCTCATGAACCCAGGATCATGTGCTGAGCTGAAATCAAGAGTCAGATACTCAAGTCACTGAGTGACCCATGCGCCCCTACCATATTTAAATATGTATGGGTAGAGCATCAGGCACAGACAGCAGATCAAACATACTCATCCGTTTTGGCTTACTCTTGAATCTTATCAAAACTAAAATAATTCTATATATATGTATATATACATATAAATACACACATATATATATTTTTAGAGACTTAATTTATTCACGAGAGACACAGAAAGAGAGGCAGAGATGCAGGCAGAGGGAGAAGCAGGCTCCCTGAGGGAGCCCGATTTGCACCTTGAACCCAGGACCCCAGGATCACCACCTGAGCCAAAGGCAGACACTCAACCGCTGAGCCACCCAGGTGTCCCCATATATATATTTTTAATAATACAACCAGGAAAGGTGGTAATAACAGCATTATGAAAGCTAGCAAACAGGTGGATAGTAACCACTCACTAAGTGGACCTGAGAAAGCTGGACCAGAAACTGGAGGTGGGCCAGATGTGCACCACCAATTTATGCAGGGTCATCAGAAAGCTCAGCGATTGGTGACGACAGTTGCCTCAGGGAGTGGGGTAAGTTGAGGTCAGAATGGTAGTGGTGGTTGAACTATGTTTAAGAAGCAGTTGACATTCCCTTCCTTCCCCAACTGTCACCTGATGACAACCCCTACTTCATCTCAGCAGAAGCCTGGAAGTTTATCCTGTACTGGGGGCAAAAGCAGAAGGCCTCTGAATTGGGGGATGTACCAGGCAATTTTCAAGGTGGGATACTACATAAAGACAGGATTCCTCTAGTCTACTTTTCACCTTCATCTCCCAAACAAACACTGGCAGACAGATTCTTACCGTCCAGGCAAGAGCTTGGAGTTTTCTTAGAGGATATGATTAATCCATGAGGGAATCTCTAAAGATACTGACACTACAAGTTCCCCAACAACTGGCTCAGTGAGATTATTACAAGTCACCATCAATGAATGCTCCCTCCCTAGCTCTGTCCCCTTCATGTTCAGAACTTCAGTTTTAGGTTTCCTGCTCTTACATATGAGCAGAGCACCAAAGATTATCAAATACTTGAGGAAAACCAGAAACATTCTATAGGGATCGGGGACTATGAAGGAAAAAGAAAATATCATTATCAATTATTATTAAAAACCTTATGGAGGGGCACTTGGATGGCTCAGTCAGTTGAGTGTCTGACTCTTGATTTCAGCTCAGATGTTGATCTCAGGGTCCTGGGACTAAGTCCTGTGTCAATCTCCATGCTCAGCAGGGAGTCTGCTTGAGAATTTTCTCTCCCTTCTCTAGCTCTACTCCCAAAAGAAATAAATCTTGGGGGGGAAAAAACCCTAATGGATATAAGAGAATATACTGCATCATGAAGCAAGAAAATGATGCTGTAAAAAAGGACACACAGAAAACAAAACAAAAAAACCTCTTAGAAATTAAAAGCATAAGCACATAAATAAACAACTCAGCTGAATTAGCATGACATCTGTTATAAACTGATAGAATCATGGAACATGAATATTTAGACAATTAGTAAATATTTTAGTATTGGATGAATGGTTAAGTACATAAAAACACTCAAGAGTAACAGACATACAAAAATAAATAAGTGAAAGGAAAATTATTAACTCTATGGGTAAGTTGTGCAAGAAAAAAATACAGTTTAGCATAGACCCCATTTCTGAATAGCATATATACAGTTGAGCCTTGAACAATACCGTGATTAGGGGCATTGGTCCCTCTGTGTGGTTGAAAATCCATGTATAACTTTTGACTCTCTCAAAACCTAACTACTAATAGCCTACTGTTGACTTGAAGCCTTACTGATAACTTAAACAGTTGATTAACACATTATATATGTTACATGTGTACTATATTCTTACAATAAAGTAGGCTAGAAAAATGTATATTAAGGAAACTGATGGGAAGAGAAAATACATTTACAGTAGTGTTCTGTATTCATCAAAGAAACCTGCATACAAGTAGACATGCATAGTTCAAACTCCTGTTGTTCAAATGTCAACTACCTAGTCAATATAAACCTTGGATATTTTTTCTTTTCTTTTCTTTCTCTCTCTCTCTCTTTCCCTCCCTCCCTTCCTTCCTGTTTTTAAAGTAGGCTCCATGCCCAGCATGGATCCCAGAGCCCAGTGCAGGGCTTGCACTGATGACCCTGAGATCAAGATCTTAGTTGAAGTCAAGAGTCGGATGCTCAACTGACTGAGCCACCCAGGTGCCACAAAACAATGAATATTTTTCTAATCAAAACCAAGATATAATTATATTGTGAGGATAGAAATTGATTGTGTGTGGTGTGGATAAGAAGAATAAAGAACTAAGTCTTCATCTTCCATAGGGGAAAGTCAATGTACAATGCCCCAAACTAAAGAAATCAGGAGGTGGTAATTTTTGCTTGCCATTAAAGTATGTGGAGATAACACCAGGCAAAGAGTTGAAAGTGGTTTCTTTGGGTAAGAGGAACTGAAGAACAGGGGAACTGGTACCTGTTCTTTTTCTTGAGAAACTTTGCAAAAGTAGCAGGTCCTGGGATGCCTGGGTGGCTCAGCGACTGAGCGTCTGCTTTTGGCTCAGGGCATGATCCCGGAGTCCTGGGATCAAGTCCCACATCAGGCTCCCTTCATTGAGACTGCTTCTCCCTCTGCCTATGTCTCTGCCTCTCTCTGCGTGTCTCTCATGAATAAATAAATAAAATCTTTAAAAACATCTAGCAGGTCCTTTAACTGTACCCTACTATATAGCTTTGGCAAAAAAATTAGAAAATAATTCAAAGTGCAATAATAAATAGAGAGCTAACATGTGACTGCTTTCTCAAAATAATATCTATGTTATTTTGGTAAATAATACTTTGGGTGTTCATTTTTCTTTTTTATATGTTGAAAGGCTTGCACTGAATAATTTGTAAGATCTCTTGACCTCTGCATGTGCATTTAAAAAAAATTCTCTGAACATGTTCCTATACTTGTGAACACAAACACACAGAGATCTGATGACCAAGAGTGGAATTCCTCTGATTATTTTGATCATTAAAAATTATTATGCATTATATATGTATCTACAAAGGCATGATCTGATTGTACCAAATGGAGAATAAAGGGCACAACCATCTACACATTTGTAGAGAAACACCTGAAGCTGCATTTCTGTCTTCTGCCCATGTGAGAGGAGACACAGGTAGAGACTAAAGTTCCCTGCTCTTTAGACTCTGGCCTGTGACGCATGGCAGTGCTGACCTAGAAGTTAATATTTATCCATCTTAGTGGGTTAAACTCAGCTTGAGAACTTGGTGGGGGGAAAAGGGAGGAAAGGCTTACAAATTTGGGTAAAGATTTGTGCTAACATCAAGGTTAATTTGGTAGCATAGCCAAGTCACTCACATCCTCTCTAGCACATGCCAAGGAAGACCATGGCTAGGACTATAAACAATACCAAGATTAGCACCAGGAGGATGGACAGAGAGCTCTGAATTAAAGAGAAATATGAAGACTGCCCAATTCAAACCTTCTATTACTTCCTAGATTTGGAAGATTAATTGCTTAGGCTCTTTATGCCTTGGGTTCTTCATCCATAAACTGTGAATACCATTCCATTTGGTTGTTAGGATAATTATGTGTTAACACCTGTAGAGCACTATTTATTTTTTTAATATTTTATTTATTTATTCATGAGAGACAGAGAGACAGAGACATTGGCAGAGACATAGGGAGAAGCACGTTCCTCACAGGGAGCCCGATGTGGGACTCAATCCCGGAACCCTGGGATCACACCCTGAGTCAAAGGCAGACGCTCAACCACTGAGCCACCCAGGCATCCCACTGTAGAGCATTTAAACAGTGCCTCGATATACCTTCTCTCAAAATAGATGCAAAGAACATAATGGATTCACAAAGGCCTTGGATTCATGGCATCATTTCTTTCTTTAAGGTATGTAACCTGGTCTCTAGAATAAAAGAAGACCCAAGGAGAGAATGTCCCATGACAAATTTGGTAAAGTCAATGTCAGAAAGTCAAAACATTGTTCATTGCCTATAAAAATTGTGTTTGGTAAAATTTCAGTTTACTCATTTGCACTAACATTTTGGATCTGACACTAAAGCTATCCTTTGGTTGCCAGATGTATTCGGCGCTCTGGATTCATGGACAAATTCTGTGCTACTGCCCGGTCAAGGAGTCCAATGATTGCTTTAGGGACACCCTTTCATTCTTTTTTGTTATACCCGATCTTCAGTGATATTTCACACACAAAAAAGATCCCCAATAAATGTTTGTTGAATCAAACATGGAAAAATACATTGGTGTGCTCCTCATAATTAAAAATTACATAACCATACCTTAGTTACTCACAATTCTTTCATCCAAGGATGTAGCCTTATTTTTCTCATTCATTTTGTTTACATTAGAACTTGTATAGGTTAAACTACTATTTAAATGGAACATTACTGTATCATATCACCGTATGTATAATATACATTAAGAAAATTAATAAAGAAGATTTTCATCCTAATGAAGTGGTACTCTTAAATGGTGAGCTATTTTTGCCTGAAAGCTCCCAAAGATCTATGTCAAAAGTCAGACATAAAAATAATATGAAACAAACATTTCTCCCCTCCTCCCAAATAAGATCATAAGGTGTATGAGAATTTAGTGTGTAAAAAATACAGAATTTCAAATCCCTGGATTTTATTTATTGATTTACTTACTATGGTAAGAACACTTAATATGAGATCTGCCCTCTCAAGCAAATTTATAAGAGAATAGCACAGTATTGTTAATTATAGCAGGTCTCTAAAACTTATACTTTATACCAATTGAACAATAGCTCGAGTTCTCCTTACCCCAGCCCTTTGCACCACCATTCTACTTTATGTTTCTATGAATTTGACTATTTCAGATATCTCATGCCATATTTGTCCTACTGTGACAGACTTATTTCACTTAGCATAATGTTCTACAGGTTCATTCTTAATATGGCAGGATTTCCTTCTAAGGCAGAATAGGATTCAGTTGTACATACATCTATGTTTTCTTTTTCCAGTAATTTATCAATGAACATTTAGGCTATTTCCACATCTTGGTTATCGTGAATAATGCTAGAAAGAACATGGGGGGTACAGATACCTCTTTGAGATCCCGATTTCACTTCTTTTAGATGTATACATATAGTAGTTCTATTTTTAAGTTTTTGAGGAACCCCCGTACTGTTTTCTATAGTGGTTACACCATTTTACATTTCTGCCAAGTGTACAAGATTCCAATTTTTCTACAATCTCATCAACACAAGTTATATTTTGCTTTTTTCAGAACAGCCAATCTAATAAGTGTGAAAGGACATCTTATTGTGGCTTTGATTTGCATTTCCCTGATGATTAGTGATGTTAAACATCTTTCCATATATCTGTTGGCCATTTGTAGGTTTTTTTCTGAAGAAATGTCCATTCAAGTCTTTTGCCATTTTAATTGTTATTTTGTGTGTGTGTGGGGTTTGTGTGTGTAGGTTTTTTTTTTTTTTTGCTATTAAGTTGTAGGAATTCCTTACATATTTTGGATATTAACTCCTAATCAGGTATATGGTTTGCAAATATTGTTTTCTATTCTGCAGGTTGATTTTCCACTCAGTCGATTGTTTCCTTTAGTGGGGAGAATCTTTTTTATTTGATGTAGTCCCATTTGTCTATTTTTGCTTCTGTTGCTTGTGCTTTTGGTGTCATATCCAAGAAATCATTGCTAAGACCAGTGTTTTCTTCTTGGACTTTTACAGTTTCGGGTGTTATGTTTATATCTGTATTTCATTTTGAGTTGACTTTTATGTATGGTGTAAGATGAAGGTCCAATTTCATTCTTTTCCATGTGAATATCTGGTCTTCCCAACACTATTGGCTGAAGAGATTATTCTATCACGACTGTGTATTCTTAGCACTCTTGTCAAAGTTGACCATATGCTACAGACTGGATGTTTGTGTTCCCCCAAAGTTCACATGTTGAAACCTAATCCCCAATGTGACAATGGTATCTGGAGCTGGGGCCTTTGGGAGATCATTACATCATGAATGCAGGGCCCTAATGAGTGGAATTAGTACCTTTACAAAATAGATTCCAGAAACCTCCCTTGCCCCTTACACCATGTGAGGTTATATCCGGAAAAGAATTATGAACCAGGAAGTATGCCTTCACCAGACAATGAATCTGCTGATGCCTTGATCTTGGACTCTCCAGCCTCCAGAAGCACAAGAAAGAAATTTCTGTTGTTTATAAACCACGTAGTCTATGGTATTGTTATAGTAGCCCTAACGGACTAAGACATTCTATATGCATGGTTTATTCATAGGCTATTCTGTTCTATTAGTGTGTGTGTGTGTGTGTGTGTGTGTGTGTGTATAATATATATTTGTTTTTATGCCAGTACCACAGTGGCTTAATTATTGTAGTTCTGTTGATATATTTTGATAGGAAGTGTGATGCCTCCAGTTTTGTTTTCCTTTTTTAAGATTGCTCTGGCTATTCTGGGACTTTTGTGGTTCCATATAAATTTTAGAATTGTTTTTCTTTCTTTCTTTTTTTTTTTTTTTTGTAAAAAATGCTACTGGGATTTTAACAGGGACTGCATTGAATCTGTAGATTACTTTGGGAAGTATGAACATTTCAACAATAGTAATTATTCTGATCCATGAACATGAGATATCTTTCCATTTATTTGTGTCTTCTTTAATTTCTTTCATCAGTATTTTGTAGTTTTCAGCGTACAAGTCTTTCACCTCCTTGGTTAAGTTTATTCATCAGTATTTTATTATTTTTATGCTACTGGAAATGGGATTGTTTTCTTAACTTCCCTTTTAGATAGTTTGTTGTTAGCATATAGAAATACACTTTTATACATTGATTTTTGTATCCTACAACTTTATTGAATTCATTTATCACTTCTAATGGTGTTTTTTGTTTGTTGGGTGGAATCTTTTGGTTTTCCTACATGTAAAATACTGTGAATTTTTATTATTGTTTCATAAATGGTGCTGGGACAATAGGTTATTAGGAAAAAATTAGATCCTGAATGATACTATATGAGAACAAAAAATTATCAGAGGAAAATACAAGTTAAAATTTACTTAAATTAGGAATAAAGAGGATATTTTCAGTTACTAAAGGTCTGGAAAAAACATGAAGTGAAAGATTAATGGATTACATAGGAAGTAAACATTATTCACCTTAAGAGACAACATTAACAAAAATGTAAGACCAAATGAAACAATATTTTGACACAGACAATAAAGGGTTACTATTCTTAACTTTAAAAGGATATTTAATCAGATATTTATTAAAGACACCAAGAAAAAAATAACAAAGAACATGATTAATTAATAAAAGGCTAGAAAAACAGCCAATGATTATGAAAAATTAGTCAATTACATATATAAATAAATGGATAACAACACTTTGTCTAATAAATTGACATTTTAAAAAAGATTTTATTTATTTATTTTTGAGACAGAGAGAGAGAGAGAGTGCAAGTGAGTACAAGCAGTGGGGAAAGGCAGAAGGAGAGGGAGAAGCAGACTCTCCAATGAGTAGGCCTGACATGGATCCCAAGGCCCTGGGATCACAACCTGAGCTGAAGGCAGACACTTAACTGACTGAACCACCAGGTGCCCCTGATGTTTTTCTTTTCTTTTCTTTCTTTTTTCTTTTTTCTTTTCTTTTCTTCCTTTTCTTTTCTTTCTTCTTTTCTTTTCTTTCTTCTTTTCTTTTCTTTCTTTTCTTTCTTTTCTTTTCCTTTCTTTTCTTTTCTTTCTTTTTTTAATAATAGCCACTGTTTGTTTAAGAGCCATTAAAATACTAACAACGTCTTCAAAATTCCAATTATTAGAGTCTAATAAAAATATAATCAGAGAATCAGAGAGGTGAACAAAGGTCTTTGAAAAAGAGTGTTCCCCTTAGTTTTTATTTTTAATACTATAGGACATTTTCAAGAACTCTGGTGCTCAAAAACAGAAGCATCTTTATTTATTTTTTGTTTATTTTATTTAAATTCAGTTTGCCAAAATATAACACTCATGCTCATCACATCAAAAGTATCTTTAAATAAATATTAATATATTTATAAACTGGAAAAAGGAAAAGTAGTACTAGGTTAAAAAAAGCAGGTATGTATATAAATTACAATTTCAATTTCATTTTAACAATTAATAAATGTGAATATAAACACATATGTAAATAATCAAAGAGAGAATGTACTCAAATGAAACAAAAGTCACCTGGTAAGTAGGATGAACTTAAAATTTTTGTGCAAATTGACTCACATTTTTTTTTTAAACCAAGAAATAGCCTTATTGGCAGTCTCTATATAAAGATAGCATGTATCATCTGATGCTGGGTGAGAATATTCTCTTAAAGCAAATTTTTATTTTTTTTAAAGATTGTATTTATTTATTCATAAGAGACACACAGCAAGAGGCAGAGACACAGGCAGAGGGAGAAGCAGGCTCCATGCAGGGAGCCCGATGTGGGACTCAATCCCAGGTCTCCAGGATCAGGCCCTGGGCTGAAGGCAGCACTAAACTGCAGAGCCACCTGGGCTGCCCTTAAAGCACATTTTGGAAAGAATTAATAAGCATGATTTTTAAAATCGCTATCACATGGATTCAAGGAATATCTTAGAATACTGGGAGAGTTGTGTTAAGTTCTCCCTCCACATGTCTTTTTTCAATTTCTTCTTTATTACTTTCTTTTTGCTAGTATTTGAAAGAATTATTTGACATATACAAAATCATGATTTTATTTTTTGCTAGACATTATACCCTTGATCAAAAATTGAAAGAATACTTATTTTATGTTTTCTTTCTCCTTGAATGCATTTATTTCTTCTGATATTAACATGCAGTCCCTAATCTCTTTTTGTTGCATTTGTTTGCCTTACTTTTGCCTTTCTTTTTGTTATTTATTTTCTTTATCACATTCTGGGTGAATAGCAATTGACACTACTCCTTTCTGACTCAACCTAAAAGTCTCTGCCTTTAATAGAGAAGTTTAAACCATTTACATTTATGCTATATGCTGAATCTCTCTTTTGTTATCTTATTCCACCATTTTCTTAATGCCTTCTTGTTTCCTTTATTTTCAGACTTCAGACTGCTTTTCATTTTTGCTTTTTTTTTTCCTCCAGCATGTATAAGATGTGTTTTAAAAATCTTCCTGAGGGTACCTGGGTAGCTCAGTTGGTCAAGCATCTGCCTTTGGTTCAGGTCATTCCATTCCACGGGATGGAACCCTGCATCAGGCTCCCAGCTCAGGGGGTAGTCTGCTTTTGCCTGTCTTTCCCCATGCCCCACTGCCCCCCTCCCCCACCTTGTGTTCTCTCACCTGCTCACACTCTCAGTCTCAAATAAATAAAATTTAAAAAAATCTTCCTGAGAGAAAATATTCTTTTATCCTCCTCTTTAGTTATTTATATACATCAGTGCCCAAATGAAGTTTCACTGCAAGCCTTCATGTGTAGCACTAATTGGTCACTTTTGAGGATAAAGGCAGCAATTGTATTAATTATGAAGGAACAAGTGTCAATTGGAAGCATCTTAGGTCAACAAGGATTATGGTCACTCTATCTCTGGGTAATAGGAATAAAGAGGTACAGGTTTGAGGTGAGTAGAAGATTTCACTTTGGTATGTTCCATATCTAAAGTGACTGATAAATCTTTAAAGGTAGGTGTTCAGTTGGCAGTTGCATACATTGGCCAAAAGCTCAGGAAAGAGCTGTGGGCTTGATATAAACATTTCATAGTTATCAACAACATAGCTAGTAAGTAGGGCCGAGAGGCTAATTAAGAAAATAGAGACAGTAGTATATAGAGTTAAAGGAAAAACTGATTCCTGAGGAGTACCAATTAATGTTAAAACAACAATAATAAACCTAAAAACTAAGCAAAAAAACTAAGAGAATCACAAAGGAGATATACAAATTGCAGTCAGAAGAGCAGGAAAAGAAAAAGAGGATTGACTCCATTCCTTGCCATGTCTTCTCACAAGACTTTCAGGATCTAATGATTTCTGGCCAAGAAACAAAAAGAGGACTGTCCCATTCTGCAATGGATTCAGGAACCTGGTAAGAAAATCTAGTATGACTCCAAGAGGAGACACTGGAGAAGAACCCAACCAGGTTTATAAGAACTGCATAAGTATGCTGTATCAAGGTCACCAGCATGTATCTTTCCATATCAAGCTGAAAACATCACCACTATCTGGGCAGTTGGATAAGCATTATGGAGAAAATGATTTTTTTCTCTTTGTTTCTATACCTCTGTATTTAGTATGTTGGTTCAGTAATAAATATGTGAGATTTTTTTTTGAAAATAATTAAAGTATGTGCAGCAATGGAAGCAGGTAAGGTGTTTTAGGAAGTAAGGATTTGCCAGTGTTGTTAAATGACATTCAAGGGCCAAGTAAGGAAAGAACTGTACAGGCATATCTCAGAGATATTGCAGGTTTGGTTCTAGAACAATAAAGTGAATATTGCAATACAGCAAGTCAAATGAATTTTTAGTTTCCCAGTACCTATAAAAGTAATGTTTACCCTTTAGTGTAGCCTATTAAGTGTGCAATAGCATTATGTCTAAAAAACAATACATACCTTAACTAAAGAATATCACTAAAAAAAGCTCACCATTGGGGCTTAGTCGGTTTAGCATTTGACTCCTGATTTTGGCTCAGGTCATGATTTTTATTTTTTAAAGATTTTATTTATTCATTCATGAGACACACACACACACACACACACACACACACAGAGGCAGAGACATAGGCAGAGGGAGAAGCCAGCTTCCTATGGGGAGCCTGATGCAGGACTCTATCCCAGGACCCCAGGGCCCCAGGATAATGACCTGAGCCACCAGGTGCCCCGGCATGATCTTGCAGTTGTGGGATTGAACCCCACATCAGGTTCCATGCTGGGTTCGGAGCCTGCCTGAGATTCTTTCTCTCCCTCTCCTTCTGTCCCTCCCCCATGCTCACACTTACACATGAGTACACTCTCTCTCTTTCAGAAAAAAATAAAAATAAAAATAAAAAAGCTAACCATTACCCAAGCTTTCAGCAAATCATAATCACTGGTCAATCACAGCTCACCATTAACAAACACAATAATAATCAAAAAGTTTGAAATATTGTGGGAATTGCCAAAATACAACACAGAGACACAAAGTGAGAAAATGCCTTTGGAAAAAAAAAAAGGTGTCTGTAGACTTGCTCGACACAGAGTTGTTAGAAACCTTTGGTTGATAAAAAAAAAAACACAGTATCTGCAAAATGCAAATAAGTAAAGCAAGGTGTGCCTGTAAACGTCTGTTAGCTTTAGCACCAAGGATGTAACTGGTAACCTGGAAAAGGCTGTTTTTTGTGCAGGAGTGAATCTGGAAGCTAGGTGGTTGTCGGGTAACCAGTAGTAGAAGGGGAGGAAGAAGAAACCCTGAGCACAACAACCCTTAGAAGGAAGCAGGCCGTGAATGGAAAGTGAGAGACAGGGAGAAGGAAGTAGGATTGAGGGGAGGACCTCGTAGGTTGGGAAATCTTTCAAGTTATTTGGATGCATTGGTGGGAGACAGTTGGAAGAAAGGAGCTGAAGACCAGAGGAAAGGGCATAATTAATCGAGGTCCATCAGCAGGCAGGCAGGAGGGAAGAGCCAAGTATTAATGGGCCTTAGGTGGGAGACGGGGGAGGAACAAGGTGGATGTTCAGGGGGTCAGTGTCTTCATCTTCTGTGCCTGACAGTTCTGCAGGGCCCGGACAGAAAGAAGGAGGGTCCCCCAGGCTCTCTGGCAGGAAGGTTCCCATGCAGATTTAGATTTAGACAAACATCCACAAGATGAGAAAGTGGAAGGAAGTGAAGCAGAGGTTGCACATCCACTACTTCTGCTTTTTCTGCAGGCGAGTCCTCAGGGGACACGCTGCGTTTTCCCTTGGTGCCCTTCCAGAGGGCAGGTGCACTCTTGCTACCAAGAGCCAGAATGCCGGGCATTGTTTCCTGGCCGAGGTGGATCCACCAGGCGTGGTGTGACTCTGTGGCCACCACCTGTGGCAACTCACCAGCTAACAGCAGCTAAGGCAGGGTTCCTGGGGCCAGCGTGCACCGTTCATTTCCAATCCCCCTCCTTTCTGATTGTGTAAAAAGAAGCATTTCCTGGAAGAGTGAGCCCTGTGGCGGTGTTTCTGGTGTCACTGAGCTTGCTGGTCCAGGCCTTCCAGGGATATTGTCGTAAGCATTCAGTTCCCTGTATTAGATCTCATTTTGCTTGAAAGAGCTAATGTAATTTCTGTTTTCTGCAAGTCAACTCTGGCAGCGGGGGACATCTATTCTTGTTTGAAGAGGGAAGGGAAGATGGGTGTAGATATAGATAAATAGTTTTTTTTTCTGGTGATGGTAATCTCTTTGAATGTTGGAGTTTTTAAACTGGGGTATGGGACACAGAGCCCCAAGGGGGTTCATGGATAGAATTCAGGGCATTTGTGAACTTACATGAGAAAAGGTCACATCTCTTCTTCACTAACTACTAAAACTTGGCTTTTTTTCCCCCCAATTCTGAATGTAGGCATCAAACTACACCATCAACAGCAGTTCCCGTGACTTTGTCTCTAATAGAAATCACAGATGTTTGCATAGTATGCTAAGAATTGTTACAGGTTTCAAAACACTGTTTATCCTCATAACTAATTTTTTAGAGATTTTATTTATTCACTTATTGGAGGGAGAGAGAGAGAGAGTATGTGCGCATGAGAGAGCATGAGTGGGGTGAGGGGCAGGGGGGGGAAGCAGACTCCCCACTGAGCAGGGAAACCGATCCCAGGACCCTGAGATCATGACCTGAGCCAAAGGCAGATGCTTAACTGACTGAGCCACCCAGGCGCCCCATCCTAATCACTATTGTAGTTATTAGACTTGCTGCTCGATCTTGTTCTTTAATGCATTTATAAAGAAGCACATATTACTATATCACAAATTTTTAAACTCAACAACTATTTCTGTCAAAATCTTATGTATTTTGTTTTATGCATTTACAAATATTATTCTGAGAAGGGGTCCATAGGCTTCAACAGACTGATAAAACAGTCCATAGCATAAAACATGTTAAGAAGTCTGTTCTAGGGACACCCGGGTGGCTCAGCGGTTGAGCATCTGTCTTTGGCTCAGGGGGTGATCCTGGAGCCCCATGATTGAGTCCTGCATCGGGCTCCCTGCGTGGAGCCTGCTTCTCCCTCTGCCTGTGTCTCTGCCTCTCTCTCTCTCTCTGTGTCTCTCATGGGTAAATTAAATCTTAAAAAAAAAAAAAAAGTCAGAACAGACTTTTTAATGTCTCCTATTTTCCCTTTAAAGCAGGGTTTCTGAACTTTGGCACTGCTGACATTTTAGGATGGATAGTTCCTCCTTGCAGGGAACAGTCTTTTGCATTGTAGGATACTCAGGAGCCTTGTCCTGCTGTGTGTTGGTAGCATCCATCCTGACTATATGACAATCAAAGATGTCATCGCTTTGGGGGCAAAAGTGACCCTGGCTAAAGAACTGCTAATGTGAAGTAGTGCTAAGAGTGAGGGACGGCAGGCGACTGGGTCTGAGATCTGATCAGAGAGAAGGTTTAAAATGGATGCAACAGAAGATGACAGAGACATCTGACAAAAGAAACACGTAGCCGAGCAATGCTGAGGGACCAGGAGAAAGAGGTTCTCAATTTGCTTTTTTCTGCTTGACGTACATGGTGAATAATATTCAAATGATGGAGAGTCCACCATCAACAGTATTTGCGCAGTAGAGGCTACTTAAAAATGTGAGTTGCTACAACCCAAAGAGCCGTTTCTCCCACCAATGCCCCATATACCAACATGTCTTGACGCAATGGTTGGGATATACACCATCTTCAAGCAAAAGGATAATGAGAACACTTGGAGTCTAAAAATAATTATTACTCCTTGTTCTGCTATTGTACATGGACAAGAATACTCTGGATTTTAATGTATTGGGAGTTGCTATTCTAGGGAAATCTGAGCCCAGTAGGCTGGATATATGAAGGATCCGGAGCGATCTTATGACGCAGCAATCTGACTCCTAGATATTTACTGAAGAGAAATGAAAACATATGGATCCACATGAAGACTTGTCCAAGTGTGTTGGTAGCAGCTCCATTCACAATAGCCCCAGACTGGAAATGATTCCAGTGACTCTCAACAGTTTAACGTGCTGAAATACTACAAACGCAACACTATTGGGCAATAAACAAAAGAATACGCAGCGTCATGAATCAAACTCAGAAAACATGCTGAGTAAAAAAAGCAGCCTTACTCAAAAGAGGACTCGTGGGTTGCTTGATTCATTTATTTGAAGTTTTGAACAATTAATCTCTGGTGACAAAAAAAAAAAAAATCAGTGTCTGATTCAATGTGGGTGGGGATGGGGACTGATTCAGGGGATAGGGAGACATTCCTGGGGCAATAAGAACGTTCTCCACATATCCTGATGGGGACCTGGGGTGCATGCAGCCGCCCAAACTCACCAAATTTCACACTTAGACGTGTGTATTTCACTGTATATAAATGCTACTAGAGGAACAGGTTGGGAAGGGGGAGAAGAAAAGAGAGACCCATAAAAACTAAACTCATGATTAATGAAATACCTGCTGTGATGTTTGAAATGAACTGATGCCCTCAATACCCTGAAATAGCTTAGACAACGCAGTTAGAAAAATGGGTCGATGGGGAGCAAGGTGGCTGAACAGGTGACAAAGAAAAGATGCAAAAATGTTAATTGCAGATTCTACATGGTGAGATGCTACGGTTCGTGGGCAACTCTTCCAACTTTTCTATAGCTTGAAAAATATTCACATCGAAAAATGTGACTGTGGGTGGGTTTTTTTTGTTTTGTTTTGTTTTGTTTTTGCCTTTTGAATGATTTCATTCAACTTTGGGCAAAGAAAGCCACTTCAAAACAAGCAAAGCATTTCATTTGGCTCTTGCCCTATTTTATTTTATTTTTTATTTTTTTTATTTTTTTTTATTATTTTTTTTTTTTTGGATTTTTTTTTTAATTTTTTATTTATTTATGATAGTCACACACAGAGAGAGAGAGAGAGAGGCAGAGACACAGGCAGAGGGAGAAGCAGGCTCCATGCACCGGGAGCCTGACGTGGGATTCGATCCCGGGTCTCCAGGATCACGCCCTGGGCCAAAGGCAGGCGCCAAACCGCTGCGCCACCCAGGGATCCCTCTTGCCCTATTTTAAACAAATGGACGCTAACATGCCACATGCATCAGCCCCGTCCAGGGACAACCAGCATCAACCACTGAGACCATTTCTGGGTCACAGGAGCTGTCCCAGGCGCTGTGCTAAGTACTTGACACGTTCTCTTTACGTAGAGCAATTAGCGGCCTGCCTTCTTGTTTAACAGAAAGCTCTGGGCTGAGTCACGTCTTCAGAAGTTCCAGGCAGCTACGGACTAGAACAAGCAGATGTCCAAGAGGAAGATAACATCTGTGACGGCAGGTATTTTTAGGAGAATGTATTATTCAAATATGTTATGAAGTGATGGCACAGAGTGCGTGCATACATGCATGTGTGTGTGTCTGTGTGTGTGTGTGTGTGTGTGGGTGAAGTGAACTCGAGTGGGAGAAAGAAAATATATTTTAGGAAGAAGCTACACACTGCTAGTCCTTAAAAGGAACAGTAACTTGAATCCAATTTCTACAGAGAAATAAACCTTGTTCCTTTTCTCTTTATTCTTAAGCTCATTTCCGATGCCACAGGATACTGTCGCCTGGCAAAGCGGTGTGACAAAGGCTGCCTGCATCTGGCACCCTCAGCGCTTTTGAGGCTTTCCTTTCTCAATAAACCTTTGACAAAAGGTCGTGTGTTTGAAAGGCTGGGTTTTTCCTTGTTGGGTCTAAGTGTTTCTTGCTCAATAGAGTGATTCAGTGTCTCTGAGGGGCAATAAAGAAGTGGTTTCAGTGAAGCTTTCTGGAATCCGTCTCCCCTAGCAGGCTGCTGGGTGGCGTGCCTGGGATTGGTTTGGTTTTGTGTGAAACTGGTAAATAAACAATGTAATTACCAGGAGGCCCAGGCCCAGGCCTCCTGACACCTGCAGAGCCACACATGTGAGGAGAGAGCAGGGGATGTAGTATCTTCATCTCAAACCAGGAGTCTGAGGCTTTGAACTTGCACCAGAGACCAAGGAAATGCCAAGGCGCTAACACGGTGGGGCCGGATTTGAACTAATGAGATCTCAGGAGCACTGGCACCGCTGTGAGAGCCCTAGCAAGAGTCCATGAATTAAGTGAATATCTGCTAGCCAGCCTTGGACACAGACACATCAGCCTCTTCATCAGCTTCATTCTGAGCTATGGCTAGAGGCCATACTCCAACCCGATTCACGAAATGGTGCCCATCACTACTGGCGAGGTAGAGGGGGAGCCCACCAGAATTGGACTAGAGGGACCCCCTGCTGAACAACTTCAGGGAGATCTGTTCTGCTCAGTTTGGTTTTGTCTCATGGACCCTCAAGTGCTGTCTTTAGGGAGAGAATGGTGGTTTTCTGCAAAGCCAGGCCAAATAATCTATTCCTGCGAAGTGCTCTATCCTTGACTGACGGGTAAACCAAGCATTTTCTGCCTGCCTTGTTGGGATAGTACAAGGGATGCCTTTCGGAAGACAACTCAGTGATACCCAGGTTCCAAAAAGCAGCAGACTTTGAGAACTTGAGAGGACTGAGAGGGAAAAGAAGTTTTGGATCACTCCCTAACACAAATTGTATATCATCAGCAAATAAGCAGGCGGTTTTCATTGGTTTGTGATTCATTTGGGACTGAATTCCAATAAGGATGATGTGATGACATTTTAAAAGCGTGGATGAAACTAGATACACAGGGAAACCAGAGGTGACTTCGGTGGACATTACAGAATATAAAATAGTATACAAGATGAAAAAGTGTTCACCTCTTGGCTGGATTTTTTGAGTTGCTGATTCAACACAACTGGGCCGTGTTCACCACCTGACTACTAGCATGATGGGAAATAGGTGACAGGCTTGCTTTTACAAGACTGTTCTGGTTTCGTTTTTTTTTTTTTTTAAAGATTTTATTTATTTATTTGAGAGAGAGAGAGAGGAGATCACAAGCAGGGGAGAGGGAGAGGGTGAGGGAGAAGCAGACTCCTCGCTGAGCAAGGAGCTTGACGTGGAGCTCGATCCTGGGACCTTGAGATCATGACCTGAGCCGGAGACGGGTGCTTAACCAACTGAGCCACCCAGGTGCCCCCTTGTTTTTTATTTTCTAAAAGATAGAGTGTGGGACGCCTGAGTGGCTGAGCGGTTGGGTAGCTGCCTTTGGCTCAGGTTGAGATCTCGGGATCTGGGATCGAATCCCACATCAGGCTCCTGCGGAGAGCCTGCTTCTCCCTCTGCCTATGTCTCTGCCTCTCTCTCTCTCTCTCATGAATATAAATAAATTTTAAAAATAAATAAATAAAAGCTAGAAGGCTCTATTGGCATCATATCATCATATCATATTCTCGGTCATTCTCCCAGAAGAAACAGAAATGCTGAATGACTTGCTTTCTGTGTAGACAGAGAGCATCTCACAAACTGCTTGCCCCCACGCTGCACCCCCCATTGAGGAGGCCTGCCCTCATGGATGCCCCACTATGGGCTGCAGGCACAGGGCCGCCGAGCAGATGGATGTGCACCTGTGCTTGGGTGCTCTGGGTCCTCAAGGTGAAAAGCTGGTCTCACCTGGTTAGAAGTAAAATCCAGAAACCTCCACTAACATCTCTGTCTCTGGTATCTGGGTATGGGGTTGATAAGAGGAATACTGAATGTTGCATTTTTCTTACCTTTTTGTTGTTGTTGCTGTTTTTATAGGATTACTAGTAAGTAATTCTGAGAAATAAAGATCTCGTCACTGCGTGTACTGGGAGAGTGCTGATGATGGAAACATTTCAGGATGGTTCTTCATGACACAGGGACGCCAGACTTTGGGGTGTGGTGTAGGCTGTGGATGCTCAACGGGGGTCCTGGCTCTAGAAGAGGATTTTATGCCCTGGGGGGTGGGAGGCTGTTATGGTCTGAATTTTCTCCCCTTCCCCACCAATTCCTATGCTATAGCTATAACTCCCAGAATGTGACTGCATTCAAAAAGACCTTTAAAGAGGTAATTAGGGGAAAGGGGGACATGTAGGGTGGGTCCTAGTCCAATCTGACTGGTGTCCTTATTAGAAGAGATGAGGACACACAGACAACATGCAGACCCAAGGATGAGTGTGTGCAGTGGCACCAAGAGCACGCGCACCTGCAAAGCAAGGAGAGAGGCCTCAGGAGAAGCAAAGCTGCCAACACTTTCATCTCAGACATCCAGCCTCCAGAACTGTGAGAAAATAAACCTCTGTTGCTTCAGCTACCCAGTCTGTGGTGTTTTGTTACGGCAGCCCGAGCAGTCTAATACAGGGGTGTCAAGAAAAAATGTGAAGAGTATCTGGAATTGTGCAAAGTCAAAGCCCACGTAAGCTGCTAACTCAGAGTTGTCCCAACTATGTTCCCAGGAAATTTAGTGTTAGCAGAAAAGGAGCAGGGGGTTGTGGGCTCAAATGCACCTGGGCCACGCTGGCCTAGTTAGCCAGGTTTCTGCTGCAGGACTTCTCAGAGTCTTCAGTGTGCCGAGTCACACATTAGCATGATCCCCAAGATCTGCGTGTCCTCCTTGACACCTGTCTTTCCCTCACATTTTATTTCCAGTCCATCACCAAGTCCTGATGACTGTATCTTTGAAATACTTCTTGGACTAGTTTACTTCTCTTCACTGAACTGCCTGAGCAGAGACCCAGACCACACTTCCCATGTCTCTTGCCTAGTCCGTCACCAAGCCTGCCTGATGGGCCTGCCCACCCCAGAATGTACTCTCCAACCCGTTCTCCACAAATACCGCTGGAACAGCCTTTGCCAAGCACAGCTTGGATCATGTCAGCTCCCTGATTATTTTAAAGACATTTTAGTAGCACCCATTGCTCCTAAGAAGACACAATTCCTGCTCCTATCTTCAAGCTTATCTTGAACCATCTCCCTTTCCAGGTTTCATTTCAAAGGTCTTCTTTTAGACTTACTTTACTTTGCTCCTGCCCACTAAAGAGCCTTTGCTGTACCCTCTTCCTGGTTAACTCTATCTTCCTTGAGTAGCTTCTTTCACTTCCCTCCTTTATTGGGTCAAATCCCTATACTATTAATTCACATTGCACTTATTCCTACTAAAAGTTTACATTTATTGATTATTTGGTTGATACCTGAATCTCCTTCTTCTAGCTACAGCTTCTGAGTTTGTAGAATATCTTTTGTGAAATAGCTAATTTATTGATTAAGGTTTGGGAAGGACACATCTGAAACTCAATGAGAAGAACTTTTATGAATGTGATCAGGGTTATAGACAAAGGTTTTGGGTCCTTAGAAACATGTAGTTGGGGCACTTGGGTGGCTCAGTCAGTTAAGTGTCTGTCTCATTTGATTTTGGCTCAGGTCATGGTCTCTGGGTTGTGACATCGAGCCCCACAACGGCTCTATGGGGGAACACAGTCCGCTTGTGGTTCTCTCTCTTTCCTGCTGTTCCCCTACTCCCTACACACATGCTCTCACTCTCTAAATAAATAACATCCCCCGACCCAAAAAAAAGAAGAAACATGCAGAGACTTGCTGAAATTTAGCACCCTTTGAAATAAACCACCCATTTGAGAAGTCAAATATTGAGAGGATATGATATTAGGGCTACGTTCTGGAGTTACATATGGGTGTGTAACTTTTCTTTTTTTAGTAACAAAAGATTTGTATTGAGAACGTACACATATCATCTAATTAACCAAGCATTTGTACCCAGAACTCTTGCATTCAATAAGATGAACTCAATAAAAAATGGGCAAGGTCTTGAATTGATTCTTCCCGACTGATGTAGAAGGGCCATGAACAGAACTAGCCATCTGAGTGACACTGGTGCCAAAGAGGGACTGAACACATGCCATAGCCTAAAACACCTTTGAAGGGAGATAAACAGTCCAACGGGAGGAGTATGTCATAACTACTCGCGGAAAGGAAAACAGGCCAAAAGATCCTTTGGTTTACTAGACCTTAACGACTGAATTTCTCATAACTTGCTTGCAGGTGTAGCCAACAGGGAAGTCTCACAATACCGGAAAATGCATGGAGGCTCACCGGGTGTGTCACTTTTTGTTTTTAAAAGTTTGATTCTGAAGCATTTTGAATCCGTAGAAACCTTGAAAGACCGGTACAATGAACAGCCACCTCACCTTTAAGCAACCTGCCTAATGTTTTGATTTTGCTCCAAAAGAGCTGCTCTTTCCTGCTTTACTGTGGACAGGGCAATTCTCATCATGCCTTCAGAAAGACAGGAAGGAGTGTGTAATTATAATTTTTTAAAATGTTTTATTTACTTGAGAGAGAGAGAGAGAGAGAGAGAGATAGAGAGAGAGAGAATGTGCACACAGAGGGAGAAGGAGAAGCAGACTCCCTGCTGAGCAGGGAGCCCAATGTTGGGCTCGATCCCAGGACCCAAAGATCATGACCCAAGCAGAAGGCAGATGCCCAACAGACTGAGCCACCCAGGCAGCCCTGGGCTGCGTACTTAGATCCCTAGTACCCACACTGTGGGAAGACCACTCACGCCTCCTGGCAAATAATTCATCAAGAAATATTTAGGGTTTGACCTTACATAAAGTGCTGTGGGAGATAAAAAGACATTTATGGGGCATACTTTAAGAAAAAAATCTACCAACACATGAGAAAATAAAACACTTTCATGTGAAAGAGTAACCAGCAATAAAAATAATAGATAAGCCTTGATGGAGGGAGATGTAGAAAGTGTGGACAGAGTTAAGAGAAGACCGTTTCTAGGTAGGTTTTTTCATGGAAGTGGATTCCCTACAGAAAGTAGCACACCTTCCCATCGGTTCATTTCCTTGTACTAAAAAGACCAACTCGGGATAATAATTTTACAAGGCAAATCACAAACAAGTACCTCTAGTGTGAACAAACAGAAGTGTAAGAGGGCCGATTCCTTATCTGCACAATATTTACAATTATTTTAGCTCTTTACTGGAAGGACAATTCAAAGCTAGGGGAAGTTATTTGTTCCCTTACAGGCTAACGTTAGTTTGGTGGACTTTAGCCAAATAATCCATTTTTTCCCCCTGACAAAGAATGGGCTACTATATTCACCTGACGTATGAGGTCAGGCTGCTCTGGGGAGGGCATGATTCTCAGTGTCTCCCAGGCCTGGAGATCTGGGCAGCATTTCCCTTAGAGCCCATTGTTCCTAGAGGTCTGCATCTAGGGCTTAAAGAAATCAGAACTGGGAAAATACTGAAGAAGATCACAATCTGGTACAAATGTTAATCAAATAGGAAGAAAAATATTGTACAAAGGGTGGAGTAGGGGAGCTCTTTAACGGCTGTGCAAAGTAAGCAGGGGTATGTTTTTAAATTAATACACACGGTCACTGCGTTTGGGCACAGTGTGGCGTACACTAGAATGGAAATTCACCTTCAGGTTCAAGTGATCATTTTCGAGAAGGCAAATGCAGTTCACGTATGTACACGGCATGAGAACTTGGATCTCTAAAACCTATACTCTAGATCAGATTTTCCAACTTGGGAAGGAGTCAGGAGGGAATATTGCTCTCAGAATCACAAGGTTACTTTAATTTATGCTTTAAAGTATTTGAGTTTATTTAAATAATAAATTTAAAGGTTTTCTTTAGAAAAAGAAAGAATTCAAAGGTTTTCTTTAATTTATGCTTTTAACTCATTACTTTCTGAGTTTTTTCCCCCAAATTGCATACATTAATTTTACAGTCAGGAAATAAACAATAAAAGTGTTTATTAAACAAAACCACCTGATGGCTCAGTCAGCTGAGTGTCTGACTCTTGGTTTTGGCTCAGGTCATGACCTCAGGGTTGTGGGATTGAGCTCCACCCATGTTGAGCTTGAGATTCTCTCCCACTCACTCTAAATAAATCTTTTTTTTTTTTTTTTAAGATTTTATTTATTTATTCATGAGCGACAGAGAGAGAGGCAGAGACACAGCCAGAGGAGAAGCAGGCTCCATGCAGGGAGCCCAATGTGGGACTTGAACCCAAGACCCAGGGATCACATCCTGAGCCAAAGGCAGATGCTCAACCACTGAGCCACCCAGGTGCTCCAAAATAAATCTTTAAAAACAAACAAATGAATGAAAGAAAGACAAAAGTACAAAGACCAGAGTTGAAGGTTCTCACTGTTAGACTGCTGTTGTAGGCAAGGAAGATTCTCAAAAGCTACTGGCAAGTCAAAGCCCATCAATTGGCCTATACAGCTCTGATGGGGTAATTAATAAAATGTCTACTGACCTCTACTCTAAAAACTTTTAAGCACCCAAGGATACTGAAATTACTTAGAAGTCTGTTACCTTACCTCATTTTAACAGTTTTATTGATATAATTCACACACCTTACCATTCACCTACTTAATGTGTACAATTCGATCCTATTTGGCATATTTACAGACTTGTGCAACCAACGCCACCATCAATTTCAGAACACTTTCATCAGCCCCAGTTCCCTTTAGTCATGAACTCCTTATACCCCATTTTCCAGAGCCCCAGGCAATCATCAATCCACTTTCTGTCTCTGTGTTTATTTTGGATCTTTCACAAAATAGAATTGTACAATAGGTAGCCTTTTCTGTCAGGCTTCTTTCACTTTACATGATACTTGCAAGGTTCATCCATCTGTAGCATTTATCAGTTCTTCATTCCTATAGTCTGCTATATGGCTGTATCCCATTTTCTTTGTCCATTCAACAGTCAGTGGACATTTGGTGTTTCTACTTTTTGGCTATTATGAATAATGCTGCTATGAGCATTCATGTTCAAGTTTCTGTGTGGATGTATGTTTTTATTTTTCTTGGGTATATGCTTAGGAATGGAATTTCTGGGTAATATAGTTAATTCTATGTTTTTAATTCTATGTTTTCTACTTTAAACATTTTTATTTACTTATGATTTATTTACTTGATACAGAGAGGGAAGAGTGTACACAAGCAGGGGAACAGCAGGCAGAGGGAGAGGGAGAAGCAGACTCCCCTTTGTGCAGGGTGCCTGACTCCACGGGGCTTGATCCCAGGACTCTGGGATCATGACCTGAGCTGAAGGTAGGCACAACTGATGGAGCCACCCAGGAGCCCCTTTTTATTTTTTATGTAAAAACACACACACACATATATATATATATTTTTTTTTTTTTTTAGGAGAAAGAACGTATATGCACATGAGCTGGGGAGAGGGTCAGAGGGAGAGAGAGAGAGAGAGAGAGAACCTTAAGCAGGCTTCATGCCCAGCATGGAGCCCCATGTGGGGCTCGATCTCATGACCCGAGATTATGACCTTGGTGAAACCAAGAGTCAGATGCTCAACTGAGCCACCCAAGCACCCCTATGTTTAACTTTGTAAGGGATTGCCGGACTGTTTTCCAAAGTGGATGCATCATTTCACATTCCCACCAACAGTATATGAAGGTTCCAATTTCTCAGACCCCTTGCAAACACTTGTTATTGCCCATCTTTCTTATGATAGCCATTCTCGTGAGTGGCTATTATAAAGCGGGACACTTCATAATTTTTAACATATGTCTTTAAGAACTATTTTCTGATTACAGAAGTCATACAGATTGACAAGCACAATTTCTGCATGCACATGCACTGATTTGATTCCCAGCTTCTAGGCCAACTGTACCATCTTCATTTTGGCACAGTTATGTTGTCCAATCTTACAAAAAGATGGAGGCTCAGGGATGCTAAGCAGCTCTAAGGCTGGGACTTGACCCTAGGTGTGTCAATAAGCTTCTGGTTTTCACCACAGTGTTATTCTGGTATGATGGGTACTATGTGCACACATACACATGTGAGGATCAAATGGGATAATGAAGTGAACTTTATGAATTTATAGCATCTAGTAATGAAGAGTAAAATGTTAAAGGGACATGACTTTTGGATTATATAAGCAGGCGACATGTTATCTGTTGAGAGATTAAGGAACAGAGCGGTGACTTCTGTGGCCACAGAGAAATTTAAAGGAAGACCTGAGATTAAAGAGCCTCACATTAGTTTGGATAAACTGGAGTCTTTATTACCCCATTTGGAGAATGAGGACTTTAATCGTCTTAGAGTTATGGTCATAAATAGCATCAAAACATGTGCTAAACGTGTTCACCTTTAGGTCTGTGCATTAGAGAGAATGAGGCCAGTTTCTCCTGAATTATTGTCTCATCTGAATGCAGCAGGATCACCTTATTTTGGTTTTGTGATTATTTTCTAATGCACATAAAACAGTTCCTTTCTTTTATTCTTTATAGTGGAGGAAAAATTATTTTGCTATAATTAAAATTGAGTTTTGGCCACAATCATGAGCAGTTCTAGAAATTAAAACTCCTCATGCTCTAGTTAAATATTATTAGAAAAAAAGTTCCTGTTTGCTACAGTCCCTTCTCTAGAAATCTATTCTGTGGAACTACACACATAATGACAATATCTTTATCTAGACTCTTTCCAGTTTTCAAGTTTGCATATGTGACTCAAACAGAAGATTTCAAGGAAGCTGATCCTCTAAGTAACTACTTTGTGGGCACTGCTAAAGGTGCCGTATTTTTACACATCGTTTCCTGAAGAGAACTAGACGAAAGATCCTCCAACTTCAAGAATCCTAACAAAAGAGGCAGGCTAGTTTGGGATGGGATAGACTTGATTCAGGAATGAGAGCTACAGACTAGAATGCTCATTATTTGAAAAATATGTGTATTATTGGGGCCCCAGGATGGCTCAGTCATCTGCCTTCGGCTCAGGTCATGATCTTGGGGTCCTGGATGGAGCCCTGCATCTGCTCCCTGCTCAGCCAGAAGTCTGCTCCTCCCTCTTGCACTCCCCCACCCCCAGTGCACATGCATTCTCTGTCAAATAAATAAAGTCTTAAAAAAATGTGTATTTTCAGCAAAGGATCCTCAATCTTTAGCTCAATCTTTGTCTCAATCTTTAGCTTGCACTTGGCAGCCTGTATTTGGAGGGTTTCTCCTTTCATGGGGTGCAGGGTGGGGCTCTGGGTGGGGTGGATGCAGATAAGATAACAGTTCCAGTTTTACCACTCTTATGAATTTTGTGCTAGGGTTGAAGTGCTCAGCAGGAGGGAAAAAGGAGCCCTGTTTCTGTGGATTGTACAAAGAAGAGGGAAGGAGGAAATGGTAGGAGGATGATTTCTCTTAAAAGGTGCTCTTGTGGCTGCATTTCCTCTAAACCCAACATTTGGTGTCCACTTTGAGTGAAATGCATCTTTCTTGGTCAGGCATATATGGAAAGATCAAGAAGGATTTTTTCCTAAACCAGCAGAAGATCTGGCAGGAAAGCAGGGAGAATTGACTCTGTTGACTCTGTTGATGTATCCTCAATAAGTGACCGTATTGATCTCTGAAATCATTAAGCTTTGGTATTTTGATCTGTCCAAAAAGGTGGAGGGAGTTCTTTTATATGAAAAAAAAATCTGCTGGAAGATTATAAACTAATTCTGAATTTCTAAGTAGCATTTGACCTTCACAGGCACATCAGTAATGTCACTGCATAAAAAGCAGCCAGGGCCATCTAATCTAGTGTGGAGGCAACTACACTGAGGAAAGAGTCTGTTGGCTAAGAGGGTGGGCTCTGCAGTCACACAGAACTTGACCGAGTCCCAGCTCTGTCACCTTGAACAACTTGCTTAATCTCTCTGAGCCACCCCTTTAAGTTAGGTGATGTATAAGTCACTTTGAGTACCTGACACATAGGAGATGCTCAGTAAATGGTAGCTATTCCTGCTTGCCTGACAAAGAGATTTTTAACTATGGTCAACATGATATGGGGCCTTGCCCTTCCAACTCATCCTAAAACAGGTATCATGTCTTTTGTATTTTATTTGGCCTTTCTTTTTGAGTGCTACTGTTGTCTGGTAGTGTGCCCTGAGGAGTCAAAGAAGCCTGACCCAGAGTCCTTGAGTTTGATGGAAAGAAAATCTACGTGATATCATCAGTTGAGGGAAATGAGAAGGAGAGCCAGTCAATGGGGTTGGCAATGGGACAGCAGTTTCAGATGGGTTGAGTTTAAAGGGGTTTGGGAATATGCAAGTGGCTCTGCCCTGCAGGCATCTGTTATCAAGGGATCTGGAGCTGTGTGAGGAGATGGGGCTGGAGATAGGGCATTTGGTGTCATGTGCATCTGAGCCATGAGTGGTCTAGACACTGTGACACTGCCAGAGGTTGGTCAGGAGCTAGAAGACATAAAGGACTGTGGGGTAAGGGAGGAGCATAGGGACACAACAGTGCTTGGGAATGGTATGTGGCAACTGGAGTGTTAGGGTATCTCCTAGGGCCCAAGATAACATGATGCATGGATATCTAGGTTTTTGATTAATATTTATTAAAATAACATCCAAAAAAGTAGCTTTCTATTGAGATAACTGCAAATCTTATATTCTATTTACAATTCTCTAAACTCAATCCTTTTAAGAGTGTTTTTTCAACTTGGTTAATTAAAGGCAAGGACAGTTAAATGTTTTACTTAAAAATGTACTATACTTGATTTTTTAAAAGTGTCTCAGTGACCAACAGACAAATCCTTTTGCAGTACTTAAGTCATTTTATAAAACTAATAAACTCATAAATAAGGTAAATCTTCAGTTGTCATAAAACAAAGCAAAACTGGGGTGCTTGGGTGGTTCAGTAGGTTAAGTGTCTGACTCTTGATTTTGGCTCAGGTCATGATCTTGGGGTCATGAGATTGAGCCCCAGGTTGGTCTTCCCTCCCAGCGGGGAGTCTGCTTGATATTCTCCTTCTGCCCCTCCCCCCTCAATAAAAATATATAAATTTTTAGAGAAGATTTATTTATTTGAGAGAGAGCACAAGGGAGAACACAAGCAGTGGGGAGGGGTAGAGGGAGCAGGGGGAAGCAGACCCCCCCCACCAAGCAGGGAGCCCGAAGTGGGGCTCAATCCTAGGACCCTGGGATCATGACCTGAGCTGAAAGCAGATGCGCAGCCAACCGAACCACCCAGGTGCCCCCCAAATAAATAAATCTTAAAGAAAAAAAAGGCAAGAAACTATCTGAAAGGTTTTAACTTAAAGATCCCAAGACAAAATCAATTAGCTTATGATGTATTTATTTATTATTTTTAATGACATATTTTAAAGTGAAATCATAAGACTCAACATGTTAATTAACAAATTATCTTACGTACTGTGAACACTGTCCATGTTCAAAATGTTGACTACAGACTCTTCCACAAACTTTTCTAAAAACATAAATACTTTGGGTTTCATTTAGTTCCTCATATCTCTGCTTAATTCTAGACCTTCCCAGGGTTAAAATGCTATCTCATAAGGACATCATCTGCTTCAACATGGAATCCATCCATACCTTACAAAGGGCTCCGTCTTCTCACCTCGGTCCCCAAGATTCAAATTACGAGTTAGCTAATTCTCAAGTCCTCTGGCTTTTCCACCTCTCACGCAATCTGCCATTGACCAGAATTGATGACTGGTCACCGTCTGATAGTACTCTGAATTTTCTGTACACCCTTCCTTGATGACAGAGTCATAACTCCTAAGTACGTACAGGACCTGTGATTGGCTTCTGCATCACCAAACCCCAGGGTCAGACTTGATAGGAGATGGCAGGCAAACAAGGGATGGGTCATGGAAGCAGATGAAAAACCAGGAGTGAGAAGTGTAATGGTAGAACAGAAGTCAAAGGAAAAGAGAATTTCAAAAAGGAAGGCAGCACCAATGTCAGTACTTTAAAATGCTACAAGGGCAGTTTACAAGGTAAGGGGATGAAATGCAACTGCTAGTCTTTTTTTTTTTTTTTTTTTAAGATTTTATTTACTTGAGACAGAGAGAACACATGAGCAGGAGTGGTGAGGGGCAGAGGGAGAGGGAGAAGCAGACTCCCTGCTGAGTGTGGAGCCGGACGTGGGGCTCAATCCCGGGATCCTGACCTGCACCGAAGTCAGATGCTTCATGGACTGAGACCCAGGTGCCCCACGATGGTTAGTCTTCATGGCCATACATTTATATTTAAGATTCAGATTTTATCAGTGAAATTTTCATGTCACAATGAAGGTAGAAAACAAATAGCCATAAATTAAGAGTGAATTAAGTGAGAAAATGGGAACTGCATTTATTTATTTATTTATATATTTATTTATTTAATTTATTTATTTATTTATTTAAGGGGGGAACTGCATTTAAAGGCACCAAGGAGTCAAGAATTCTTTAAGACTTTAAAATTTCACTTAATAATTTAACAAGGAAAGGGGGTGGGTAGCCAAAAAGGAAAGGAATGAGGTTCCGAGGAAGAGAGGTCTGTTCTGTGCTAATTTTAATTAAAAAATAAATAAAAAGGTTTGAGTGTGTTTACCGAGGGTTGACTTCCTTTTCTTGGGGGGGTGGGTGGGGTGGGGAAGTAGGGAGTACTAAAAGCTTAAAGATTTAGGACAGAGACAGCATTACTATTGATGAAGCAATGTCCCAGAGGATGGAGGCTAAAAGTGAAGGAGTCCATGTGAAAAGGTTGACCTTGAACAGGAAAAGGAACACTTTATCCTCTGAGAATGGAGGGAATGAGGAAAGAATTGATAGCAAGGTAGATAGCTGGGAGGCCGGGGCGGGGCAGGCGTTGGCAGCTGGGCCAGCCAAGCTGCCTGAATCTGGGCCCCGTGGCCAGCCTGGCAGGGTGCACGCAGCACACAGGTCCTGGGAACAGACTGATTCTGGGCTGGGACGGTGACAGCTCCAGAAATGGCCCAGTGGGGACCAGCAGAGCTTCTGGGTAAGGGAGCAATTCATATTAATCACAGATCAGTGAAGAGATCCTAGATGTTTCTGCTCAGTGTTGGTGTCTGGGTTAAAGAAAATGAGACCAGAGGTTAAGACGTGCTCAAGAGCAGTCGTTAGCATCTCTTCAACTAGAGACTGGGTTTTTTCTTGGCTTCCAGAATTATGCTCCCCTCTTTTATTTTTTTTTTTATTTTATTTTTTTCCCCACCCCCGCTCCCCTCTTTTAAAACAAAAACAAAAACATAATCCATTTTCTCCTCCACCTCTCTCCCTGGCTAACCTGTCCTCTTTCTTCCTGTTTCAATGTACGTGTCATTTTCTCTGAAAAGCCTTCCCGGACCTCTCTCCCCTCCTGTCTGAATCAGATCCCACAAAGGCTGTTAGACGCCCCTTTCATCCTTCTTTTGTTGCACCACAGGATGAAATGTTAGTTTTATTTATGTGACTATTTCAGATACTGTAAGCCATATGAGGATAGGGACTCTATTTGTTCACCTCTGTATCCTGGTCAGCACATAGCTCAATGCCTAGCATGCAGTTAGTGCTCAATAAATACAACGAATGAGGGGCACCTGGGTGGCTTAGTCAGTTAAGCGTCCAACACTTGACCTCAGCTCAGGTCTTGATCTCAGGGTCATCAGTGCAAGCCCTGCACTGGGCTCCATGCTGGGCATGAAGCCTACTTAAAAAAAAAAAAAAAAAAAAAAAAAAAAAAAAAAAAAAAAAGATGATGAATGAATTTATATTCCAAGTGTCTGGTGTGGGAGCATGGGATTCCACAATGGTATTTGCCTGTTAAAGTTAACTTAACATTTGTGAAAAATGCACACTGTGGGGTTCCCAGGCAGGCTCACTTACACTTTCTCTGTAGGTCTGGCATCTGGGAAATGCTCAAGACATATTTGATGAGCGATTAAGAATTTTTGCACTATTGGAATTTTAATTCCCTTAAGAAAACAAATATAGCTGCCTCCAAGTCACTCAAAAAAAAATTGAAAGATATTACCTAAACATTAAAAGCAACTTCTTTAAGAATAAACAAATTAGGGCACCTGGGTAGCTCAGTGGTTGAGTGTCTGTCTGTGGCTCAGGGCATGATCTTGGGGTCCTGGGATCGAATCCTGAATCAGGCTCCCCTCAGGGAGCCTGTGTCTCTGCCTGTGTCTCTGCCTCTCTCTGTGTGTCTCTCATAAATAAATACATAAAAACTTAAAAAAAATAAAAAAATAAACAAATTAAAAAATTCCCCAACAGTGTCATTCAGAAAAAACACTAGAGCTCACCAGTAGTTTCTTAATAACTAGAGTGAAAATACCGATCATATAACTAAGGCAGCTTCTGGGAGAATATATGATTAGAAAACCCAATGCTTAATTTCTGAAGTTTCACACTTTTGAAGCATCTCAGAAACATCTTCTTAGATCCCACCTTGATACTAAGTGAACTCACCGATTTTTAGCACAGAAATTTATGGACTTGCAAACATTTAAAAAGAGAAAGCATCACCAATGAATGCTTTGCCACTTTTCTCAGGAAAGGAAATTCGTGAACACATGCGTGAAGGTTAGTACCATACAGTAGGCAAATGTTTTTCCATGTCCCACCCAAAGCAAACAAATGAAAATGAAACTTCAGAGACAATTATAAAATAGCTCCAAATTTAAAGACACAGTATCCTTTTCTAGATTCGCCACAGGAGGAAAAACAACTCATTTGGAAGAATTTAAGACTAAGTTTTACATAAACGTGTGTGTATATGGCGGTGGGGGGGGGGGCGGGAGGTGGTGAGTGTACAGAGTCTAAAAAAAAAATCAAACAGATGGTAATCAAAAAATGGAAATGCTTAAGATACGGAAAATGCTGAGTTGAAATAAATTAATAAAACACTGGAAAACAGGCTCACCAAATTTTTTTAATGGGAGCAGAATAGTTTCCGAAAGACAGGGGCCCATTTAGGTGATGAACACCAGATGCTGGGTGTAGTTCATTATAGACAAAAGTATTCTGATTAGCTTCAGGGGAGAAGGAGAAAAGGATTAGGCTCCAAAGGTGGGAAAGCCAAACACAGCCCTCCGCAGCCTGCTGCAGGCGACTCCCCAACTGTCCCTAGATAACTCCTGGTCTAAGGACAAAGCAGTTCTCTATCCCCTCTCTGGTCACTGAATCCGGATCCAGAGTCATCTAGTTCACTGGGCCACCACCCTGCACGGTGGACAATCTGGAAATACTGCTGGACCCACAGTCAGGGCAGGGTCAGCTGTGCTTCCCGTAAGAGTCCCTGAGAGCCAGTCTATGAAAAGGGCCCTGAGAGCTGCAAAAAGAGGGCTCAGAAGACAGCTATGGGAAATCACTGACGTGATCGACTCATTAAAGGAATCCTTGCACAGGGATGTCTTCTTCTCTGGAAAGTCCAGCACATGGGTGTGTTGTTGCAGGGGAGACAGGGACTCGTTGGCCCTCCCTAAGCCCAAAGTCTGTTTTCCCAGCATGACCAATGAGGCAGTGAGGCTGAGTGTCCCTAACATGTTCTTCCTGTGGTGTGTGTGTGGGGGTGTATAAGGGAGGGGGGGCGGAGGCAGGGGCATTGTGGGTGTCCTTCTCCTTCTCAGGTTTCAGTGTGGCCTCTTGGGTCTGAAGTCTAAAGTCTATCCGTTGCTTTAATGGGTGTTTTTCAGAGTGTTGAGCATGACGCTGGACCCTGGCGGAGTCTGAGCACATCATTTACTGACGCACAGAGATTTATTTACTTGCCCGCCCAGTAAAAGCCAAGTTATTCACAGATGCAGTGTGTGCTAGAGAAGACTTAGCTTGTAGGAGAAAGAATTCTAGACCCAGAGTTAGCATATCTCTGGATTCCAGTCTTGGTTCTGTTATTAATTTAGGGCCATGTGAGTTTGGCCCAGCCATTAACCTCTCTGGGCCGCAGCGGCCTCGGAGGTGAAGTGGAGAGAGTGAATCAAATCACCACCAAGACCCTTTCTGGATCTAACACTCTGCGAGAAACGTGGCCTGCGTGTTCAGAAGAGGGAGTGATCAGTCTGGGATCAAATGATCAAGGGTTTTCATAACTGAAGCAGTGGAGTTTGTTCATTTTCTACAAAGCCTGGTTTCTCTGTTGCAAAAACCCTGGAGCACAGAAATGTCCAATGTAGATTGCAAAAGACCCCAGGAAGCTTTGCCCCATGCATAAATACTGTTAACTGTTTGGAATTTTTTCTTCCAGAAATTTTAATTATAAGTGCTACCTAGAATCGTTACTACTGGCTAAGTGCTAATTATAATAATTACTATCTGCGTTAAAATGGAACATCAAGTATATGTTTCTTCAACAAATTTTTACGAATTTAAAATTATGTCCTGGGTGACTTTGCACCATGTCACCGTGTGCATCTCATTATTTTTATTAGTGCAGGGTGTTGCATTGTGTCTCTAAGTTGTGCCTCATTGAACCAATGCATATTGACGATGGATGAATTGTTTTTTCTTTTTTTATTATAAACACTGACTATGACCCTATAAAATTCCTTGTATACCCATGTTCTAAAATCCAATCTTGACACCGCCTGCCTTGCTTTCCATTTCTACCCATCACCAGGTCCTGGTGCTGTCATCTAGTATCTCCGGAAGCCGTGGCCTTCTCTCCATCTAAGTACCTCTGCTTGAATGAAGCGGAGGTCCAACAACATCTCCTGCAACCACAGCCCCTTCACGGGTCTTCTCTCTCCCCAACTCTGCAGCCAGAGAAGCAAATCTTATTACTTACAAGTGGAAAACCTTCAATGGCTTCTCACTGTTCTTAAGGCCACTGACTTAGAATGCTCTTATGGTCTATAATTTGCTCTAAGACATGTTGGCATAGACTCTGGGATGCATGAGTGTGTTTTAAATCTGCACCCTAGAATGTACGTTGGTTGCCCCAGTCAGGAGCATGCGTGTCAGAGGTCCTTCGTGAGAATGTTCTCACAAGGGCTGCAGTCCAGAGGTGGTTTCTGCAGGTAGATTAGCTTCCTTATCTCCAGTCAACACAAATGGCTTTATTAATTAGAATATGGATGTTAGAAGCTACTTTTCACTAGGGAAATCACTCTCGTAGGAGATTTACAGATGGGTTGCAAAGAGTGGAGGCATCCCCATTCATGCACCACCATGGTAGATGGTAGATCCAGGCACCTGCACCCTCCCAGGGGGTTCCCAGTACTTGTTTCTGAAAAATGACTGACTAGTGGGCCAGCTCAAAGGAATCTTTCTGCTTAAGTTAAACTCTGAGGTTAGCCAACCTTGCCTCTAGGAGAGTGTCCGCTTTGCCTCTACTGAACTTCCCGTGAGATAGAGAAATCAAAGGAATGGAGGCAGGGACTTCACCACGCCTACACAACAGGCTGCCCGATTGTTCCGATTCCTGCTTACTGATCAGTGTTGGAAGGTGGGGCTGAAATGAGCCTGAGATTTGCTTTTGGACCACGTGGGAGGCTGTGAGGATGAAGACCTTTACCCCCACTCAACTCTAGATAGTGGCGGTTTCAACACCCACCCCCAAACCCCTAAATAAATAGGAAGGATCACATCAGGAGAGGTCAGGTTATATATGGCACGTGGCCTACCAGGCCCTGCACCATCCACGTCCTGCCTGCCTCTCCTGGGACCCCTTGAGCTCAGGACATCTCTAGGAACACGGCCTCCCTCTGGACCCGTGACCATGCTGGTCCCTCTGCTCCCCCTGTGGCTCCTCTGCCTGCTGAGGTCTCACCCTCGGGTCTCACCTGGATGTGCTTCCTCAGGGAAGCCCTTCCTGCCTCTCAGCCCAGGTCACAGCTCCCATCCCACCCCTGGCGGCACCCAGGACCTTTCTCCCTGCCGTCCACACAGGGACGTAGCCTGATAGTTCTGTGCGGTTATCACATTGGTAGCCGTGAGATTGTGTCCGTGTCTGTTTTGTTCACCCTTGTATCCCCACCAGCTGGCACAGCCTCCGCACACATTTGCCTAATAGTAGGGCATTTCGATTTTTGTCCACACAGCAGTTGTAGAGGGCAAAGAAAAAAAAAAAGCTTTTTATGACACTAGGTTCACTAACTGGAGCAGGCCCTCTACAGTGAAAACACTTTACAATGAAGTTCTTAAAATAATCCAATCAAACTCACAAGGCAAAGGATGAACAATATATAAAATCGCAAAGGTGAGGCAATGGCCCTCTCTTTTAAATACTATAAATGCTAACTTTGTTATTTGAAAATCCTTTATGGTGGGCAGCTCTGGTGGCTCAGTGGGTTTAGTGCTGCCTCCAGCCCAGGGCAGGATCCCAGAGACCCAGGATCGAGTCCCGCATTGGGCTCCCTGCATGGAGCCTGCTTCTCCTTCTGCCTGTGTGTTTGCCTCCCTCTCTCTGTGTCTCTATGCATAAATAAATAAAATGTTTAAAAATAAAAAAAAAGGAAAAAGAAAATCCTTTATGGAAATGAAAAAGTTGTCATCTTCATGCCTCACTTTGCCCTATTTTAGGTTCCTTTAGTCTTGGCACTGACAGGCTGAGCATTTCAGCATGTACCCAGGCTCTGCTTTCTCAAAGAAGCCCACCTTCGTCTCCTCAAAGGAAGTCCTTGGCCCCCACCTGACTCCCCACGAATACAAACATGGAACTGTGACTACATTTCCCCCTAACCCCCAAGGGTTCTATAGGCTTGAGGTACAGAGAGCATTTAAAACAGACCCTGGACAGACATTTAGGCAGATGATTTTATACTAAGGAAAGTGAAATATCCAGTTAGAAGTTCAGGGCAAATCCTATGTGGTTCAAGTCTGAAGTCTGCTCTCACTTGGTGTGGCTTTTATCAAAGGTAATGATGCTGTGAGCCCTGGGCCACCTGATGGCCTCCCCCAGGCCCATCCTTTCCATCCATTCCATACCCCATGGTGCTGCTCTGGCCCAAACTTCACATTTTACATTTGAGAAAAGTGGAGGCCACGGGCTGAGAATCAGAGTTATCAGACATTTACGAAGCGCGGACACATGCTTGGAGAAACACTCAGCTTCCCAGTTTTACAGATAAGGACGCCGAAAGCCGGGGCGATTGAGTGGAATTCCTGAGGTCCCACATCGAATGGCAGCATTGGCATCCATGGCTGATGACAGTCCCGCCTTCGTTCTGGTCCCTTCTGGGCAGGGGGGTCGCATCTTTTACTCCTCCAAGACTCACTCAGAGAGAGCAGCTCACCAAATGGCTTAGGGGTGGAAGAAAATCGAACCCCAGCTCCCAGTTTCTTTTCAGAGGGCCCACATAAGCTCAGTAGATGGTAAACACTTGCAAACAGAAGTGAGTAAAGATATTTAATGGGACCAAACATGCATATGATGCTGTCATCTGTGTTTAAGGGGATGATTCTGATGATTTCTGACTTACAGGCAGGCGGGTACGTTGCCTCACCGGCCACACCTGCCATTAGGGGCCCTGCAAAGGGCGCGGGTGGCAGATTCTTGACTTCTTGTTTGTTTGCTCGTTCTGCTTTTTGTTCGTCTAATTAACCCTTATGGAGCAACTGCCTGCCAAGGGTGCAATTTCAGTAATTTTACTTTCTCTAAAGATATCTCAGCTTTTTTTTTTTTTTTTTTGGATTACATAAAAATCACACTCCTTTTGCTCCCATTAGAACTTTGAATTTAGGCAGGGTATTAAAAGACAACCCCCTAGCTTTCTCCACACCAGTGGGCTGTGGCCTTGTTTTCAGGTTCTCTTCCCCAGAGCCACAACTCAGCCCTATACTTCAGCACTACAGAAACACTAGCCTTTTAGCTCTGAAAAGAGAAAAGTGTCACATCAGTAATGGAGACTGAGCTTTAAGTGGGGGAGGATCAGGCCTCTGTCAGCGATCTCATGAGGCTGGACCTGTGCCTGGGTCGCTGTGTTGCGCCGAAGCTTTTACTATGTCCACTTCTAGAATGTTTGGCTTCCTTCACCAAAACCAGATCCTGGTGGGGATTATAAAACCTGTCCCGTCAAGTTCAAAAGAGAATGCAGATAAATTGTACTTTGTAAACTAAATCTTGACTCTCTAGCCAATTAACTCTCTTTTATGATTCTTTCTAGAAACGACTGCGGCAGTAAATGCATCTTGTTATGTGCTAGATAGCCAGCAAATGGGGATTCAAACCCAGGTCATCTTGATTTTAAAATGTGAGCTCTCCCAACTTCCCCTCAGGATGCCCAGCGGAGGCTGGGGAACACAAAAGGGAGAGGAATTGCTTTGAAGTCTTTTAGTCAAAGAGGGCAGGGCTGGTGGGGGTGGGATGGGATGGAGCCCAGGGTTCCTGCCCTTGCTCTGCCTCCGACTTGCAGGGTAGCCCTAAACAGGGTGCTTTCTCTCCCCAGGCCTCGGTTTTCTTCTCCATAAAACCAGGTGTTAGGATCAGTGAAGCCCCTCTCCAGGTCAGGATTCTGTAACCTATAGACATTCTCAGAGCCTTAGCTTAGCGCTTAAGAAAATAGACTTAAAAATTCACTTGGAAAAAAATACAGATCTTTTTATCACTCAAAGAATCAGAGGAAAAGGTTGCAATATTACATCATCTGTAATATAATATAATAACATGTTATTATATTATATTTAAATAATATAAATAAATATAATACGTCATTTGTTACCACTGGAACCAACGTAGGGGTTCAACTCGATAAGGAAAGCAGATAAGGGAGGAAATGTTTTTATGAGGCATTTTTTAAGTTTCCATGAAATAATTACTTCAAAATCGCCAACATAAACTTTCGAACATCTGAGTTAGGCACAGTGTCTATGAAAAAAAAAAAAAAGAATGCAAACCGCAAAGCAAAAATTGATCAGTTTGATAATTTCCTCCAAAGACCAGATAGAAAACCTGTAGAGTGCTTTCCTCCAAAGACCTTCCCTGCAGGTCCGTCAGAAGACTCGGCTTGAAGTCAGCAGATCTGAGTTCAAGTCCTGACTGAGTGACATTGCAGCCTCTCACTGTCCTTAACTATGAAAGGGGCATAATAATCTTGTCTCTGAAGATGTCATGGGGTAGATCTAATAAACTGAACAACTATTTGAAGAACTGTTTCATTATAACTAATAGCCAAAAAAAAAATTCTTTCACTATATAGAGAGAATTGACAGGGGATACAGATTTGGAACTTCGTTTGAACTGCTTCTTAGCAAAAGTTGAAAAACTGCTACAACTCAAAGGAGTGAAAACAAACAAACAGAAAACCAAAACAACCATTAACACCAAAAAGCATCTTCTTTTTCAGGAGTAAAGAAGGCAGAGGTGACACCCCAGCCTGAAGTGTGGGAAACACAGTTGAAAACTGGGCAGTCCAGAACCATCTTCACTTCCCTTTTTTTTCTTTCCTCAGAATCCAAGTTGACATCAAGTCTTGGGGGATGTGCTGTGCTTCTCAGACTTTACTGTACTTAGGAATCGTCTGGGGATCTTGCTAAAATGATTCAACAGATCTGAGGTAGCAGCAAACCTGTATTTCTAACCAGCCATTCCACTGGTCCATGGACACCACTCTGAGTAGCAAAGCTCTTGGCTTATTGGAAAAAAGAAATGGTGGAGGGTTGTTTTTGGAGAAGGGCAGACATGGGTCTGAATGCCATCAGCTCTTAAGTGTGTGACCTTGGGTGAGCAACTCCATCTGTAGAGTGGGACTAATACCTATTTTATATAATAGATAGGAGGACCCTTTGAGATATTAACAGATACGGTTCTTTTCTAATTTGTCTTTCCCTTGGCTCCCCTACGCTCATTATCTTGTCCTCTATTACTCTTCTCTGATGATCCAGTTGGCTTATTTAATCTGAATCTTATTAAGTAGCTTCTGTGCACATGCACACACACCATACATTCCTTGAGGGCATTATCGTCTCTGATTTTATTTCGTTTAGCAAGTAAATCAAGCAAAAGTATCCTTAAAGTTAAATTCTGTTTATACACATCCCTGAATTGCACGATAATACCATCCTTCCCCATCCTTCCCTTAGCATCATGCAGAGAGGCAGAGCTGTGTCGTGCTTACAAACATGCGCTTTGGCTCAGGTCTGAGTAACAGAGCCGGTTCTAGACCATGCCACCTGCATTTCCTGCCTAACTCAGACTGGCATGTCTGGGTTTCAGTTTCTTCACCTGTAAAATAGGATTTCTGCTTTAACCTCAAGGGTTGTTGGGAAAATGAAGTCAGTTAAGTTATGCAAAGTGCTTAGACAATGTGGTAGATTGCAAACATGACAATTCACCACCCTTCCTGTCAAAAGGTGGGCTTTTGGAGGAGAAGCAAACTCTGTTTCCCTTTCAGCCTCAAGGAGCATTGCCTCTGGGCTCCCTCTTCCAACCATGCTGAGCCAACACATGAGCAAGCCCAGGCGGCCTGCCCGATGATGGGGGGCGTGTGGCCCTGCTGTTCCGGGCTGATTTGGCTGATGGTCAGCCAATACTTAAGGGCAGGGCTGCCTTGTGACCACAGGTACATAAGGGAGTCCGACAAGGTGAGCGGAGTCACCAGGCCCCAATTGCTGACCCACAGAGTCATAGACTAAATAAAGACTAGTCATTTTAAGCCACCACGCTTTGGGCTGGTTTGTTATATAGCAATAGATCATTGATACTCTATGTAAGTACCTTTCCCCCAAAATATCGTAACAGCCCCCTTTATGGAGGAATTACTTACATGGAGCAATAAACCTTTGCTATGTTGGCTTTGCTGTTTAGGAGCTGGTTGTGACTACATTTCACACTTATCGTAATGGCCTTATGCAGAATCTGGAGGTGTGCCTCCTTGCTGTGGACCAGGCACCCACACAGCCAAGCTCATTAGGAGTCCAAAGAGAAATAATTACATGTATGTGCTGGTGGCAGTCTAAGCATGTGGCTCTTAACAACTCTTTACGGGTGCATGAAGACCTCACTTCATTGTTAGGTTGCCATAGTCTAGAGCCAAGCTGTTGGCTGTCTGGTCAGAGGGATAATGCTTCCCAGCCACGACGTACAGACCCACTCTTTATCACCCATAAATGACCCAAAGGATATACTCAATTATCGAATGGAAGGAAAAAGACTTAGCACCCAAGTCAAAAGAAATGTCCAAACTCTAAAGTTTGACTCTGGGACTCAGAAGCAAGTAAATCACAAATAAATCCAAATATATGTTGTATGACATTGCTATGCATGTAATAGTGACGGAGGTGTCACAGGCACTCTGTGCCTCCTGCGTACTGCTGGCGTGTGCTGCGACAATGGCACTTCTGCACACACAGCGGAGGCTTCTCCGTGACACACGGCAGGCTGTGCTGTGGCTGATTTAAACAGGAGGCCGTTCTACTGTCCACTAGTACTACAGCTACACAATCAAGAGTCAGGGTGTTTTTACTCCCAGAAGGAGTCAAGCTAAATCAGAGAACGTGTATTATGACACAAGGGTGACAGTTTATCCTAACTTGGCCTTCAGATGTACATATTTAGGTCTGCGTGAAGCAGCACTGGGTTGTTGGAAGTGTGAACTATACTTGGCTCATTCTTTATCAACACCTTTCTCCGTGAGAGAAGCAAAGGATGTGCCGCCCGAGTGTGGCAACAGTAGGAGGTAACGTGCTGTGATGACACACTCATCACGGCTCACACTTACCTGCCTGCCACAAGTGTATTTTGAAATGCCACAGAAATCAACTTCAGAGACTTCAGTCACCCAATATTTTCTTTGACATGATGTCCTAAATACCTTTGCCCCACTTAGTATCTTTAGAATCAATTTACTTCTCACTCTTCTCTCCTGTGGAGTTGTACAGCAGCTGTCTTGCTGGTATCTTTCCCACTTCAGTCTTCTCATTGCAGCCAGAGAGAACTTTCTAAGAAACAGATCTCTCGGCTTAAACCCCTCCAATGGTTTATCTGAAGACTGTAAGATCCCTGGAGGCAAGGACGGTGTCCCTGACACCTCGCTGAGTGTGGCGTCTGAAATCTCTGACCTTACAAATGTGCTGTCTCCAAGGTCAGGGATCAGTATCATTTCAGAGAGCCACTTGTGCACTGAACAGGATGGGGTTCACTGCACAGGGTAAAATTTGAGACCTCTTCCCCTTTCTTTTACTATTTGCTGCAGTTCAGGGGCATCTTTCCTAAAATGTTTGATGACACTAAACTAGTATTTTGAGTTAAGTATCTGCTTCAGGACACACATTCATCTGATGGCTACATTACACTTTAGGGTCATTAAATTTTTTTTTAAAGACTTTATTTATTTATGAGACACACAGAGAAAGGCAGAGACATAGTTAGAGGGAGAAGCAGGCTCCCCGTGAAGAGTCCAATGTGGGACTCGATCCTGGGACTCCAGGATCACGTGCCGAGCCAAAGGTAGATGCTCAAACACTAAGCCACCGAGGCCTCCCAAGGGTCATTTTTTAAAAAAGGTTGTATTTATTTGAGAGAGAGAGAGAGAGTGAGCTGAGTGAGCATGCACACAAGTAGGGGGAGAGGGAGAAGCAGGCTCCCCGCTGTGCAGGGAGCCCAACTCCGGGCTTGATCCCAGGACCCCGAGATCATGACCTGAGCCAAAGGCAGATGCTAACTGACCGAGCCCCCCAGGCGCCCCAGGATAGAGTTATCTTGATGATATATGGTCCTTCTGAAGATTCCAAACTCTAATGGAACAGGAAGGTGAAAAAGCTGCGAGTAGATAACAGATTCCACTTTCATGTTATTTTCTTAAAACAGCTTTCAGGCGGTAACCACACTAGGAAAGGCTACAAATGGGTGACCCATCGGACCTGCAGATGGGTGAAGGCTCAGGTCTATCCTTCCCTAGGAGGAGGCTACCAACTCTTCTCATCATCTAGAAAGTCTACCTGCAACCAGATAATCTAATGGAAAAAAAAAAAAAAAAAAAAGACAGGCAGGAGCTAGGTACTATTTAACCAAGACCTCAAAAGAGCCCAAGAGTCATCGGAAATATTGTGAAACTAAGGGAATTTGCGAGTCCAGGTAGAGGAAACCCAGCTACCGGGAGGCCGGTATCCAATTATCTGGAAACTGGAGTCCCTTCCAAGCAGCACAGTACAAGGGCTCTTGAGGCACCAAAGGCAGCGCAGCTCCAGGACGCAGGCAGGCAGGCAGTACGTGCTTCGCCCTTGGCCTGCGACTCGAATCTGGCCCGCGCTTAGCGAGGCTCAGCCAGGCTCGGAGACACACGAGGCGGGAAGTCAGGGGAACCGTTCTGGGTTTAGGCTACTGAACATACTTGGTGACATGCAGCTTTTTGTGCCTGGATTTGAATCCAGATGTGCAAAAGCTCTTAGAACATAGCTAAGACTGGTCACATTTGTCTTTAGATGTCACTGGATACTGAAATCTTCAGAACCGTTAAGGACCAGGCCCTGGGGCCAGGTGCCAGGGGACAGGCACTTATCACATACTTGCTGAACGGAGGGAGCAAAGAAGAGAAACCCAAACCCTGCCTTCCTGTATTCACGTCTTCTCCATTTCTGTTCTGTGATCAAGGCAGCTGCCTCTAACTGATTCTTCACATGTTAGGGAGGTACAAAGAACCCCAGAGTCCTGCTTACCCTTGAGGGCTTCAAAGTACTGTTTCAAAGACCTGCCTCATGACCGCTGAGGTGTTCTATAGGTACCGGCGTTTCACATCCGAACCTTTAACTTCTGTCTCCTTAAAATATTAGTAACTGGAGGATTAGATGTGGGAATAAATAGAATTGATTGTGTTGAAAAGCAGCCACCACTCTCTATTTCCTTCTGATTCAGCTCTCAAACGTTTCTCAGCTTTCCTACAGCACCGCTCCTCACGACAGCTTGGGCACAGCCACCCAGGACATTCCTAAGCCATGGTGCCAATTGCCGCCAGGAATACAGTGAATGAAAAAGTAAAACACACTATTCTTTGATGACTGGTGAGCCACCTCATGCAACGCTGGCTTCCTCTAAATTCACGAGGCAAAAAGTCTACAGCACAACGGAAAAGAAAACGCACTAAGTTACTAAGGAGAGTTTTGGGTTTTGTCTTGAAGGTTAATTACGGCCCTGGAAGGGGGAGGGGAAGTCCCACTGATGTTGACATCTGGAAAAATTCCTCAGTGGTGGTTTGTGAAAAATCTCACCTCATCAGGGCGGCCAAGGTCAAATGCGACCCAAGCAATCGACCTGGGGGATGCTGGCCTAATTATTAAATGTTCAGCAAACAGTTTGTGACCATTTAACAGCCTGCACCTGGCACGCTCTTTCCACACGCGCCGCTCCCCAGCGCTGCACCCGCCCCACCGCGACCCGGGGCGCAGCACCCCAACCCAACCCCAACCCAACCCCAGCCAGCCCCGGCACCCAAGGACGTTTCAAAGCAACAGCGGCGGGCAACATTCCATTTCCGTTTTATTGGAAAACGCTCAGATGTTTACAGATGGGGGCGGGGGGGGGGGAGGAGGCACTTAGAAATAAGGGTGGAGATCTCTCTCTCTCTCTCTCTCTCTCTCTCTCTTTTTAGGGGGGAAATCTCTTGCAAGTTTGCCCAACGCACGTTCTCAGGGGCTGTTGAAAGTTCATTAATTAGGGATTTAAAACCCAAAGTGTCTCCTACAGCGCGGGGATGCCAAGCTCTCCAAACTGTCCGGGTCTGGAGTTGGGGGGGGGGGAGGGGTCGTAGGAGCCCCGCCCGCCCCCGCCCCGTGCCTTTGTTGAATTCCGTAACTTTTCCCAAGTACTCACACTGGGAACTGCCTCAGCCCCCGCAACCTTTTATTTTTTCCAGCCACAGGGAAGTAAAGAACTAAAAACGACCCGCGAGAGAAGTCGGGGCACGGAAGCCCCAACGCGGAGCTGGGCGGGAGGCAAAGCCAGGATGGGGCGGGGGGGGGGGGGGTGCGTCCCTACCTGGGGCCCGGCGGGGGGGGCGCGTCCCTATCTGGACCAAGGCACGGGGCAGGGGCGGGGGGCGCGTCCCTACGTGGGGGCGGAGGCCGGTTGTTGGCGGAGGGTTGGGGGGGCGCGTCCCTACCTGGGGCCCGGCGAGGGGGGGGGCGGGGGCGCGTCCCTACCTGGGGGCGGAGGCCGGTTGTTGGCGGAGGGTGGGGGGGGTAGGGGGGGCGCGTCCCTACCTGGGGCCGTGCGGGGCGCGCGTCCCTATCTGGGGCTCGGCGGGGAGGGCGGGGGGCGCGTCCCTACCTGGGGCCGACGCGCGGGGCAGGGGAGGGGGGCGCGTCCCTACCTGGGGGCGGAGGCCGGTTGTTGGCGGGGGGTAGGGGGCGCGTCCCTACCTGGGGCCGGGCGGCGGCGGCGGCGGCGGGGTCGCGGCGCCCATGGCTTCGCCGGCCTCGGGCGGCCGCGCCGGGAAGGGCCAGTGGCTCAGCGCCGCCCGGAGCCCGCCGCGCTCGCAGCGGCCGCCCCGCCGCCGTCATTGGGCCCGCGCGTCACGTGGCGCGGCCCCGGGCGAGCCTCCCCGGCACGCGTAACCCTTTACCTGCGCGCCCCGAGCCGCGCGCCCCCAGCCGGCCGCCCCCCCGCCCCCCGCCCCCCGCCCCGGGCCCCGGGCGCGCTCGGCCTCGCGGCAGCCACGGCAGGTGGCCCGCCCGGGGACCGCCTCGGCGTCCGCGTGTCCGCCCCGCTGCGGGGCCCGACCCGAGAAGCGACCCGGTTCCCGCCGCCGCCCTGCCCACCTGCGCTGCGCGCGCCCCGCGTCTGCCCCGGGAAGCCGCACGCGCCCGCCTGCTCCCTGGAGACCCGGGGGCGCCCCGCGGGGTCCCCCCCCCCCCCCCCAGCCCCGCACCGGCCAGCGGCACCGGGGCTCGCGCACCTCGGCGGGCGGAGAGCCGCGGCTTCAGCCAAAGCACGACTTAGCCGCCGGGACCTGTGTCCGTGCGCCCCAGGGGCTTGGCGGGGACGGGAAATGGGTTGGGCGACTGCGCCCCCTGCGGCTCGCCCCGCTCCCTCCCCTGCGGTGACCCGGGGGAGGCCCGAGAATCGGGCGCCCGACGGGACGGGGACGGGACAGTCTTCCTTAGGGACCCGCGTACTGTCCTTGATTTTCAATGTGTCCATTTTAGTGATTCCAGCGCCATCCACGCCTTTGTCCTGCTTTATGGGAGAAGACTCAATGTTTTTTTTTTTTTCCCCGAAGACTCATTTTTAAAGATTCTTGTCCTTCGTGTAGTAGCTGCACGCTTTAAACCATAGGCCTAGAGGGAACTTCTATTTTACATCATTTTCTGATATTGTGACCCTTTGTCACAATAAGGGATCCTCACGTCCAGCTTCTAGTGGCCGCTTCAGTGATGTCCACCGCGTATTGGTACGTTTATCAGTTAAGTTACTCTGACCAAAAAAAGACCTTGGTGTTTATCTTAGGTATTGAAGTGTAGTTCTCAGGTTAGCAGAATCAGCTTCATCTGGAGGGATACAGTAAAAAGGCAGGTTTTGGGGCTCCACCCTAGACATAGGGATTCTGAAATAGTTGGGGTTGGGGAGGGTGAAGTAATCAGAGGATGCGCGCTCCAGGCTGAGAACCACTGCTCTGCCTATGCTCAAGCAGCTGAGTTACCTTCATCTACCAAAGGCGGATTCTGCAAAGCCAGAGGTGGTGCGCTTCTCGGTCATCTTAAATTGGGTGCCATATCATTTGTCGCATTGATACGCTGAAACGAAACCCTCCGATATGTCCCTATACGTGTAATCTGTACTTTCTGCAGATCATGTGGAATGCCAGGCGGAGCTCTGAAGGGACCCTTATGAAAAATAGAGAAGAAAAACCTATGGTTTCTGGATGCACGTGGGAGTGAAACACCATGATTCAGTTAGGTTTGAGGTGTGTTCCTGTTTTCATTGGCGTAGAAATCCTTCCCAACCGAAGAGTCACGGAAAAGAGGAAAAGTAATTTGAGTGGATTTGTCAATATAGTTCTAAATCTGTCAATAAGGTTCATAAAAAAAGAAAAAGACCCACAATTTTAAAAAGTTTATGGTATTGGCTTACATTATAACCAAAAAAAAAAAAAAAAAAAGAGTCATCTTAGGCATTTTAGACTTTTGACAAAGAGATGAAGGCGTAGGTTCTTTGCTTTGAGCTACAATTCCTCCCCTGGTGGATAGCACATTTCCAGTTGCCTGCACGGATGTCTTTACTTTTGAACTCTCTAGGTCCAAATTTATTTTAGTATTTCCTTCATTTTCATCTCCTAACCTATTCATTTTACATCTGCGATTCTCCCCTCCGCCAAGTTGCAGTTGGAGCTGGAATTGTGTGGGTTCTCCCTTGCTCATCACACAGCTTTGTCAGCTCAGCCCTGAGATCATACCTCTTCTTAGCACCCTCAGTGCTGCTGTCCTAAGATCAAGATCTTCTATCTATCTCAGATCATTACCATAGTTTCGTTACTGGTCCCCAACTTCTGGTCTTCTGACATGACCAGTTCTGGTCCCCATCTCTGATCCATCTGACATGAGTTTGAGTTTTCCAAAATACCATTTCAACTAGGCCTTTCCCCTTCTCAAAAAACGTTCCCATGATTCCCTGTTACAGAGTGAAGTTTAATTGTATGTATATATATATGTATGTATTTAAATAACCTCTAAATAACCTTAAATAACCATGACCTTAAGACCAAGAGTCACATGCTCTACCGGCTGAGCCAGCCAGGAGCCCCCAGAATAAAGTTTAAAAAGCCAACGTGGCATCGGAGGTCATCCACAGTATATGTTGACTCTCCCTGATTCCCTGTTTGTGCTCACACAAACATTTTGCTTCACCTGAAATGTCTTTTTGACCTTTTCGATAGCTAAGTTTCTGTCCTTCAAGTCTCCTCCGCTGTCACCTCCTCCTGGCCATTCTTTCTGAATCCCAGTTCGAGTTAATTGCTCCTTGGGAAAGTATTCTCAGCACCTGCGTTTCACTTTTATTAACAACTTTTTTTTTTCTTTTTTGCTCTAATTGAGTTGTGTCTCCTTTAGATTCAGGGGTTGTGCATGACTAACGTTTAGATCATCCTAGGGCATAAAACATGATGCCTTGGACAAAGCAAACCCACGGTATTTGTTGCGTCCTTGCCCCTAGGAAAGAAGATTACTTAAGTCTTAAGTTTGTTAAACAGCCAACTCCATGTATATGACATGCTTTTATGCAAACAATGACAATCCACTCCTCTGCGTGTTCTCCGAACTGAGAGAGAAGGTTTAACCTTCAACCTAAAGGATTTAGATTAGGATCCAAGAAGGAATTCCCAGCATGGAGAGTGGAATTAAGGACCATTTTCAAGGGGGGTAAATTCTCAGCAGAAATATGTCTCAGCCATACGAAGATGAAACCAGATATGTCATTTCTTCAATTTTTTTTCTTACTGCCTTGATTTTAAGTTTCTCTGAGAATGATTGTTTGTGAAACTTGATACAGAGTTTCATCTGATTGTTTCCTAGTTATCATCACTTAAGCTCTTCATTGCTAACTTGTTTAAAATAATTTTTGCAAGTGTGTATGTGTGTGTGTGTGGGAGGCGTGTGTGTGTGTGTGGGAGGCGTGTGTGTGTGGGGGATTCTCAGTTCCCAGAGGCAAGAAATGGGAAAAGGTGCCCATGAGAAGATTCCCCCTTGGTCCTGCCCTCTCACCGAGAGGGAGTTTATGAGTGGGATGACTCCTTGGTTATCATTCTTCCCATCTCAGCCCCAAGCCCCAGAAGGAAGCACTCTGTCCTTACACATAGAACTCATTTCCTGTCTGTTTTCCTGTGAAGACTGTGAAATCCTAGAAGGCACAAGCTACTTTACTAATCTTTGCATCTAGCAAAATGCATGACCAAATGACTACTTGCTGAATGAATCCATCAACAGTTGTGGTATACCTGAAAGCACTGAGAGTTTGCAAAGACCTCTAGTGCTCTCTAGAGCCTAGCCTGGTCTCTCATCTACAAGTTGGAAAACATTTTATAGGCCATTATGAGTAAGTGCCTACTGGATACTCAATGCTATATTTTATGTGCTTTGGAAAAGGTAACAAAAACCACATTGATAGTGTATTGAAATCCTGTTCAGCTATTCCCCCTGGATCTCTGTTTTTAGGTTTTTACATCTATAAATTTGGAATACTGAAAGTACCAACCCCATAAGGCTGTAGAGGAGATTAAATGGCTTAGTGCACCCCAAGCTCCAAAAAAGAGAGTCTGGTGTACAGTAAGCATGAACAATTACTATTATTATTATTACTGAAAATCTCTATACTTGCAAAAGTGAGGGAAGAAAAACTCCACACAAATCTAAGTAGTTTATCTTTTATTCATACAAACAATACATACACAAGACTGTACATCCTTTGAAGACTGCAATAATTTTCTAGTGTAACAACTCTGTAACAAAATTTAACTAAATGTAACATTTATGAAAATATAAATCTCTGATTGGGTAATTCTTCCCAACAATACAAAGTTTACATAAAAACATTCAATATGAGCTATCAGTTGCAAACAAGTTAGGAAAAATCATTCAAGTCACTTGTTAAACTCTATGGGCTGTTACATAGAATATTCACACACTACATTTAATCCATCTAGGCATTTAATTCTTAGAAATGTGCGGCGTGGGGGTCCAAGTGATAACGACAGGAATAGGAATGTGTCACATCAGAAGAGCTAAAAAGAAAAAGAAAAAAAAAAGCATTGACTCATACAATCAGCTCTGATCTCTACGTGGGCTGAGGCTTCTCTGGGCTACCCCCTTTCTGGCTGGTAGCTACATTAGGAGGAACATACTGAAAAAAAAAGTCCTCCTCCACGGAGGGAGGTCTTTGTCTGAATCCCATCTCTGTATGCTTACACGTCAAAGTGCTTTCCAAAGTGACATGCAATGAGCTCGGATTCCCTTTGGATTAGATCGCTCGGCTTCTCCCATTAGCAAAAACAATCAAGATGTCACTGTCTTTTTTTTTTTTCCCCTCCCCTTGCCCCCCAACATCCCTAGAAGGGCTATGGCAAAAGCTATCACTACCTTGGTTTTGCAGTTTCCAAAAAACAATCCAGTGGGGAGGCTAACGATCGGCCTGCGGATACGCGATGAGTGGGTGGTGGAGCTGGGCTGAGAGCACACGTCGGTTCCTCGGTCGTTATTCTGCTGCCACAAGTCACTACTGTCACTTGGAAACCGAACCAAAGCAAACCCAAACCACCGCTACGGACAGATACCTTTTGAAAAGTCATCCAAGGCCATGCCATGTGGAGGATATGAAAGGGAGAAAATCATTTTCCCCCTTTTGGGATGTGACATTTTCTTTTCAATAGGTGAAGTGGCCCTTAAAAAGTATTTCGTGCCATTTCACAGCTTCTGCTTGGAAACGGCAGAGACTATAAAAGGCTCCGAAGAGCCCTCCAGCAGAAAGGGTGACGGAGGAAGAAGCATACATACGGTGTGGGGAAGTAAGAAAGTGATTACAAACAGGGACAATAAAGAACCTTTGGACACCCTTAAGATTTATGGAGTATTTTAGCACAAAGACAGGCATATTCAGTTTGTCCCCGAGTATTTGGTCATCTGTCTGCATTTTACATAGGAAAGAAGAGGAGTGAGAGTAAGGCAAATGTCTCCAGTATTTCATAGATGGTGTGTCAAGAAAGCTTTCTTTCTCTCAAGATTTACCGCAGGGATTTAGGAAAAAATGTATGCTTCCATACAACGGACTGAATAGCCCAGACGCTCGTTAGTACGATGATGGAAATGAACAGATGTCTTGACCAAATCTGTAATGCCCTTTCTGTAATTCCGCTCTACGCCCAGCACAGATAGGCATTTCGAAAAGACACGAAACGATTGTGGCTTCTTATCGAATGTGTTCTTTCGCAGCCCAGGAAGTTGGTTAAAAATCCCATGTTCCGTTACACAGAGACCCTTTGCATGCAACTGTCCCAACTGTATTGCAACGAAAGCTGACTGCGTGCTCAGTAGCCCTAGGAGAGGGGCACTTCGGTTTCATGCCCGGTCCAGTTCGTGGCCTCACCTTCCACGTCCTTTCTCCTGGGAAACTGGGGGTACACGGGGGCATTTTTGTTACGTGGTTTTGCACCTTTTGACCTTCCATCTGCAGACTGGGTTTACACAGTTATCAGGATTGTAAAATGTAAGGAGAGATTAAGGCTGTGTTTACGTACGGCCACATGATCATCGGAGGTCAAACAGCTCTGTGTGTTCACAATTTCAAACGATTTCTGTAGCGCTAATTCCAGCCCAAGGGGTCTGCATATAGTCGTAGCCTCTGTCACCTGAACAAGTTACGCTGCTGCCTCCCGCACAGCTAATTTAGGAAAGATCCTCTAGCTTCCAGTTGACGTAGCCAGTTAAACACCATTTTCAGAGACTCTCTGCCAAGGCGTCATTCGTGGATTAACTTTGATGGAAAGAGCAAACTCCGAACCAATTTCACATTTCTGTATTTTCGACCAGCATGGTAACAGTGGAACTCCAGCATCTTTCCCGTCTTTTAAGAAATGAGGACTTTATCATTTGGGACTCAAAAGATACTTTCTTTTTTTTTTTTTTTTTCCTTTTGTACGTGTATCGTGCATGTCCACTGAACAGGAAGAAAGTTTCTTCAGTTGTCAGGGGTGTAGCTATGGCCCCTGGATTCCAGGGCAGAGCACACCCGGTCATAGCAGGGATTGTGTTTCTTGGACGGTGTCGCCTCATTGGGCTCAGTGGAGTCACTCACCGTGATGGGACTGTCTCTTGCAAAGACCTCGGTCGACTCCCTCCATAAGCAATCCACAGACATTTTAAAACAGTAACTACTACACTTTGGCCTGGATGCCTGTGTCGCGTTGTTGAAAATTTGTCTGCTGTTTGAAGTGGCAATTTTAATTTTCAGCGCAGCATCTACGCGGTCTACCACCGTGTATATCCCTATACTCCCGTCGTCAAAACCCACTATGATGTTCAGGTGCCTCTGTGAGAGGGCGAGAAAAGTTGGTGTTTTGTACAGGGAGCAAGCACCGATATTTTTGCCATCAGCCAGTCTCATGACAATTAAACTGGATATTGCACCGTTTTCGTCCTCTTCCTCCCCATTTCGGAAACAAATGTACACCAGGTAGCGACCATCTCGAGACAGCCTCTGCCTCCAGATGACCCCGGAGGCGTGAACCACCCGTAATTTACCGCTGTGTAAATCCAGCACGTTGATATTTTCATCTCCCCTGGATATAATGCCTAGCTTTCCATTGGGAGAAATTTCGAAATCCTCCAGATTTTTCAAGAAGTTGTTTGGAAGTTGCACCCGGCGACAGATGACTTCATCGGTCAGACTCCAGATATTCACCGTCTCGGCCGATGTGATAAACACAATGATGTCAGGACAGTCAGGGATCAATTTAAAATTTACGATGGTGGTGCCATCTTCACAGCAAAATTTCTTGGTGATGCTTCCTGTCCAGAGACTGACTGCCAGCACTTTGCTTTTGGTCATTCCCACCACGAAGGTATTTGCTGAGGTTATAAAGGCATTCTGCAGGGTGGTCAGGATGTTGCAGACCCTGTGGCCTGTGGCCAGCCTCCAAACCCTGGAGGCATTCTCCTCGCAGAGGGAGACCACAAACTGGTCGTTGTGCGTAATGAGCAGCTGAGATATTCTCTGCCCGTTGATTCGGAAGAGGTTCTCGCCACTGCTGGTGTGCCAGACATACTGGCTGCTTTTGTCATCTGATGTCACCATGACATCTCCAGAGGACGTCAGCACGCAGTGCTCGACTATTCCTTCATGCTTAAAGACTGCCTCAAGGAACCCGCTGCTGAAGTTCCACTTGTGGACACAATCCGAGCCATCGAGGGAATAAATGATTTCCCCTCTAGCGGGTAACACCAGACTTTGGATGGGTTTCCCAGTCTTATCTATGTTGGACATGGCTGTGATTATATCTATATCCCAGATGGAAAGAACACCACTGGTTGACAAAGATAGCAGCATATTGTGGTGACTGGACTTCACGAGCTTGACTATGGTACCTGAGATCTCCTGTAAGCTCGCCATGCATTGTCCTGTGTCCCGCCTCCAAAAAAACACAGCGGAGGTATTTTCCATGGTGGCGATGATGCAGTCACCGTTCTTGGACAGCACGGCAGAGATGAAGCGTTCGTTGTGCTTAGCTCTGAACTTCTCCGCCACCTTCCACATGCCGGTATCTAGGAGCTCAATGCTGAGGGCCTTACAGATCAGAATCGCGTGTTGGTCCTCCGACAGTTCAATGCTGACCACCTCGCTGTCCTCTCTTCGGCAGTCAAAGTCATCGGTCAACTGCGGGTTGGAAATGTCCTCGGTATTCCAAACAGAAAGGCTCCCCTCACTGTCTACCATGACCATTTCTTGAGCCGTGTCCAAGATTAGAAGGAACTTCACAAAGCCCCCCGAAAATTCAGAGGTCACCGTACATAACTTTTCCCCACTCCCTAAATGAAATATGGTGGTGGTGTTCAGGTACTGTCCGCAGAAGGCATACATGCCGTCCAGAGAGCACTGGACACAGGTCACTTCGTACCAGCAGTGGAACTGGTAAAGAGGCCAGCCGTAGAGCAGATCGATGACAGTGACGTCTTTGCTGGCTTCGAGCCACGCGAGGGCATGGTTGGCGGACAGTGTGAATCCGTTGATGTAGGTGGAGCCGCTTCCGTGCTTGGTCCCTTTGATCTCCACTTCAGACAGAAGACAAGAATTGACGTTGTCGTAGATCAGCAAGGTGTTATTGGTCGTAGCCACCACGAGGTACTTCTCGTCGCTGGTGAGCTTCATGCCCAGGATGACGGACTGGGCCGTGGTGATCTGCCTGAGGAGTTGACGGCTTTCCACGTCCCACGTGCTGATGGAGCCGTTTTCTAGAGCTGTGAGGACGGTACTGGGGTTACAGGTAGGCAGGATCTCGGTGACGTGCAGGTGGCTCGAGGACAGAGGGAGGCGCTCCGGGCTGTAGGTCACGTCCATGGATGAATGCAATGGCACGATGGAGCAATATTTGGGCCCGTCTTTGTCACATTCCAAAAGGAGGTGTCTGAGTTTGGGCAGGGAACTCACGACAGGCAGCAGTCGCTGCTGAAGCTCTGCTGAAAGGGAGCCGGGAAATGCCGTGACCTTGTTTTTGATGCCACGGAGCGTGCTGGCCAGGAACTTCAGCTCCTTCTCTTGCGAGTAGTTGTAAGCCAGCTCGATGTCGGAGAGCACTTTGTCGAACTGGCCGATTTTGATCATGGTGTAAAGCCAGCTGAAGTTCATGATGATCCCATAAAGCAGGTCATCCGTTTTTCCACACCTCGTCAGGTGGTGTAGGAGCTCAGACATTTTGCGATGATTGACGAAAAAGATGTCAGGCTCCAGTGGATTACACTGGAAAACCCAGGGCTGGTCTGGAGCCTGCCGGTCAAAGGAGGCCTGTTCCATGAAGTGCTTCTCTTCCTCAAGCAAGCTCCTGCTCTCCAAGTCAAGGCAGCCATTCAAGTACGGGTCTTCGAGGCAGAAAGCTTTCCTCCTGCCCCCTGACCACACTCCCAGAAAGTAATCTGCCAGGATGGTGTGCATTGCACGCAGGTCACCATCGTCCTGCAGATACAACTTCTGAGCTATGAGCTGCAGGTGTCTATTGGCCCAGACCAGGAGTGTGACGTTCTTCACGTGTCTTTCTATTAAGTATCCGCTGAGACCCTCCTTGAGCCTCGCGATGTACAGATAAGGTACTCGCAGGGGATTGCTGGGCCGAGCGTTCTCATTGAGCTCATTCATAACACTGTTGTCTAGGGCCAACACGTCCTCCAGCTCCATTTCGCTCAAACCCATTTTGGCCATGGTGATGTACCCGAGAGCCCTGGAGACCAGTTTCTGACCACACTTCTTCTCCAAGGACCAAAATAGCTGCTCTATGCTTTCGTGAACCGTGACACAGAGGGAGGATTCATCGACGTCTTTGTGAGATCTCCAGTGTCTCACCTCCCTGAAGGTCAGGTTCACAAACATGGGCAGCGTGCACTTGGAGAATGCGTTGTTCACGTAAATCTGCTGGCCCGACGTGACCTTCCTTTTGACCCGCAGCAGCTGGTGTTTGAGGACCTGGCTGCACATTTTCCTGTCCCGGGGAATCAGCTCGATGTAGTTGGCTTCTTCATGGATAAGGCACCTCAGTTTCTGCAGGATCCCGTGTCTGTTGGGCAGTGTGGACAGGACTATTCGTACGAAGCGGGGAAGGTGAGCGGGGAGCCACCAAAGCTTCCTGGCCTCGTCACTCTCTGAGAGCTGTTCTAGGGCATCAAATATTATTACTAGAGGTCTCTGCAACGAAGACTCATTCAAAAGGTTTATAAATAAGTCACGGAGGTCATGGATCTTCTTAGGGTAGCTTTGAACCAGACACCGATAGTTGACTGCCAATTGTTCACAAACGCTTAGAAGGAGAGTCTTGAGGTCAGTGCTCATGTCTGTGGTTCCTAGAAATCTCACGACGACCACTGGGTCAGATTCGGGTCCTGTGTCTTCCTGTAGCCAGCCGTAAGCCTAAAACATAAAGGTAGTGTTTAGAATGGTAATACATATTCACGTGGTTGCGTACAACAGCATCTCCTCTCTCCAGAGGTCAGGCTCCTGGTATCCTTGACCATCCAGGAAGTGGCCTAGAACCAGGAAATGGGAAAACCTGAGAAGATCAAAGAGCTGTCACAAAGCTCATGCACTAAAATCTATAGGGGAGACCCTCAGGATCACTCTACTCCAGGTAATAAAATGGTGACAATAACATTATTCAATCCCAAGGCTTAGCTTGTTATATTCCAAAAGTTACAAAGGATTTCACAAATGGTAAATCTGCAGACCCAGTATGGTCAGTTTTTCGTCAGTGTATTCTGTTTCCTGGCATGGTTGTTGGCACACAGTAGATGCTTAGTGAGTATTTGTTTAATGAATAGATTAAATAGTGATTTACATATTCTATTGGGTCAAATATCTTCACTAATTGAAATCACACAAGGCTGATCAAATTCCTAGTTAATTAGAATGTGATAAAAATAGTACTAAAATACTGACTATAATCCTTAATGATTCAGAGGCATTTTATTATATTGTGGTGCTATAGGGTCATCTCTATGATTATTTATCATTGTCATAAAAATCTATATAATGTTGGCTAAAGTTTTTGTTAAGCTTTGCATTTTTAACAGACAGCTCACTATTTAAATTTATAAATAGTTATCAGTCCTCACATTATCTCTCTGTAGGGCAGGTAGGATGATGTATCATTTAACAGAAGAGGAAACCAGCCCAGGCTGGATAAATGACTTGCTCAGAGTTAAGCAATTACCAAGAGACAAAGCTGGAGGTTTTTTTTGTTTTTTCAAATTGTAGAGGTAAGGAGATAACATATGTGAGATAACATATGTGATAGTACTGCTAAATTTAGTACTTCTCTGGCCACAAAGGCAAGGGCAAGAAGGGATATGATCAAAATATAAAAAATGTCCCAAAGTCTATTTTTAGGGAGATGATGTCTTTCAGTAATCCTTGGAATTCACCAAGGATACTGCTTAGGAGGGGACGTATTTTATACATGAGGAAGTAAGTTTATGAAACTTGGTTCCTCAAGATGTGGTTCAGGTTAAGATCTGAGTAAATTTAGAAAAAAAAAGTATGTATGTCAGTTTCAGAATGAACTATTAAGGAAAATAAGCAATTTGCTGTTTGCTCTGAAGTCCATATGGAGGAAGATAATCCTGCCATCCTTCTATGACTGTCCTTCAGTGGCAAATCAGAAACAGAAGACAATATTTTGTCCCTATGTGGGTTGCTTATGATGATTATATGTACTGTCCGCTCTCCTCCTAGTCACACATTCTTGAACGTGTAGAGAGCGATCCTCTGATCTGAGCTCATGTCCATGGAAATGCTGGGCACACAGGAGGCAACCTAGAGATAAACACGAGATGTCTATCTGTACCCTCACAAGGAGCATAAAGTCACAAAGAGAGTGAAGATTGTCATTGGCAGGACAGACATCCCCCCAGGAGAGAAGTGAGTGGAGCAGAGGCAGGGGACCTAGAAACACGTGAGGCTTCTTGTGGGACCAGAGTCCTGGACTGTGAATAGACACACTCTGGTATTTGGACAAAATATCCAGAAGAGTGAGAGCCCAGAAAACCATTTCTCAACTTGATGAACTCGACTGTCACCACACTGCCCCGCAGGGACCGTTTATCTGAACAGGCATATCAGCACATTCCACACAATTCTTTACCTCCTGTGCTATGGCCCGGGGAGGTGCATCACATGCACATTGAATATAGTCAAGTCCAACAACATTTGCCCCTCCAACGACTTTACCCTTCCCTCTTCTGGAGGGGAAAAAGCCCTAGAGTGAATGTGAAATGGTGTGTATGGCTGTTTTCTCATGAGATTTCAGCTCCCATGTGCTCCTTATACTGTTGTTGTCTCATTTACTTGGAACAATTCTAAAGTTTGAAGAGTCACATACAATTTAGTGTTCAAACACACACACACACATCATTTATTTTGATGCAATATGGCTACTAAATGTAAGCCTGCCACTGCATTTGGCATTCAATTCAAAGAGAACCATGTTATTTAACATGAGAAGGAAAAACCAAGGGCACCTGGGTGGCTCAGTTGGTTAGATGTTGGACTCTTGGTTTCAGCTCAGGTCAGGATCTCAGGGTTGTGGCCTCGAGCCCTGCATCAGGCTCCACACTCAGTGTGAGTCTGCTTCAGATTCTTTCTCCCTCCCCCTCTACCCCTCCTTGCTCTGTCTCCCTCTCTCTACTTCTCTTGCTCTCAAATAAATAAAAATCATGAAAGAAGAAGAAGAAGAAGAAGAAGAAGAAGAAGAAGAAGAAGAAGAAGAAGAAGAAGAAAAACCAGCAGCTGGGCTTGGCATATTAAGAAATGGTAAATTAACTTTCCTAAGGACTTTTATTTAAGTAAGTTTATACACCAGAATTTGTCTGTGAGCTTACTTTGGAAACTAATCCCCAGAAAAGGTACACCACCACGGTCCCTGTTCCTGTCCTCAGGATGGCCTGAGATTGTGTAGCACATGACAGATGGCGAGAGCATTTGTGATGTTAACGAGAGCTCTGTGTTTGAGAGAGAAACCACAGGAAGAACAATATAGAGATTCTGAGGTAATACCAGGAAAATATAAACCATCAGACATGGATATCAGGTGCAAAGGGAGGTTAAAATGGAACTAGCTTAGTCCAGTTTGGACTGACATGCCAAGGCAATAGACCCCACATTCCAGAGTGAGGTTCCAGACCATCGTGCAAGATTTGTGAGGGAGTTGTGAAAACCAGTTTTGCTACCTTTAATGGACCACCCACCTCCAGCCTAAAAAGGAGTTTGAAGAGGCCAAGAAAAACATCGGAGGTTAGGGTGCTGTGGGTCAGATCTCTTACCGCCCACTCCCAAGGGTGAGGGCTGAGAGGTTTCCTCACTAATTACCTTGGGAAAAGGGCTGCGATGGACCACCTGCAGGCTGCACCCTAGAGCTGGGGACACAGATGTCATCAGATACCTGAGAGATCTGGAGGCTGACCAACAAGGCTGGCCAGCTGCTTGGATGGAGGAGTGATGGAGAGCTGCTGTATTGCAAGTGGAGTTTCCCAGGGCAAAAAGTTCCTGAGTGCTTCCCACATGTCAGATGTGGACCGCTGGGAAGACTGGGCTGACAGTGGTTTTTGCTGGTTCTGTTTTCCCTAGGGCCTGTCTGGGGGAGCTTGCTGGGCTGTGGATCTCGGCAGATCTCGGTGGTACTAGAAGTGTGTGGCTGGGTGTTGAGGAGCCGTGGAAATGACCAGCTGGAAACGAAAATGCATCCCTCTGGGTTTAGGGAACTCTAGGTTATAGATGCTCAGCGAGGACAGGGCAGGGGATGCAGGAGGGAAAGGATGTCTAGGAATCCAAAGGAAGGCCTCAGAAGAACTAGGAGGCAGGTTTTTTTTTTTTTAATTTTATTTAAATTCAACTTGCCAACATGGAGCACATCATTATTTTCTCATGTAGTTTTCAATAATTTGTCAGTTTTTAGGAGGCAGCTTTAGACACCTGCCAAGACGAGAGAGTGTGGAGTCCAGTTTTCAGAACAGTATGGGTCACGTAAGAACTTTCTGGCCACCTTACCCTTCCTCCTTCCCCGAAGCCACAACCCTACAGGAGTCACAGCCCTCTAGGGGCCATGTGCTTGGGGTCAGGGATGGAGGGTCAGAGGTACTAAGCGATGAAAGAAGGAGAAGACGACCACATCCCCACTTCCATGGCAGCTGCCTTGCTTACTGTGTGCCTCAGCTGCGGGAGAGAATTATAAACTCAAGTTTTAATTATCACCTCAGAGTGGACATATTTAATTGCTGAACTGAGAATGACTTAGTGTCCAGAGCTGATAGGAGGGTTGGTCTTTGCTGAGAGGGATGAGAAGAGCTGTGAGATGTGCCCTAGTTTCCATCCAATGGGAACCGGCCCCACCACAAGAGTTTGACCGATAAGAGGAAAAAAATCAAGCTGTTCTCTAACCTCACCCCACATGCCTTATTCTTTCAGTATAACCATTATACCAGCCTATGAGAGACACCGGAGTGTCCATTCCAAAAAGACTGATTATAATTCAGATAGAAAACATAGAAAATGGAAATGAATTTTGACCAATTTATCTTTTTTCCCCAAAGGAGAAGATTTTTACAAATAAGCATTATTTGCAAGATTGGGCTCTTACCTTCTTGGCTACTTCAGCTAGCAGGAGGGTCTTCCCAGCGCATGGCCCACCATATACGACGAGAGGGTTGATGTGTCCGGCTTTGTTTGGCAGCACGTATTTATGCACTATGTTGAGAGACTCACATTTGTACTCGTAGAAGGAGGCGTACGTCTTACATAATGAGGAATGCTGAAGGATTTCATCATAGAGCGTGTCGGTTTCGGTGTCAAAATTCTGTTGTACGGTTGCCTGAATGATATCAATCATGTCCTCATAGAATTGTTTACCAAGTCCTTCTATGTAATGGTTTTCTATTTCTTGGGAATAGCCCAGTTTCATGTCACAATGAGTAACAGATGTGTACACTCTCAGATTAGATGACGCGACAATAGTAGGAATAAATTCATCCCTGAGTTTTATCAGCTTCTCTTGGGCTTCTACATCCCGCATAATCCTTGGTTCTGTTCCGGTGATATCCATGTATTTTCCCATCTCTGGGATTTTCACAAAACGCTCAATGTTAGCAATTTTCCGGATGTAGCAGACACATTTCTTTAGGAATGCTGGGGTTTGCTTTCCCAGAGCAAAGTCAAACTCATCCTCTATCGCTGAAAGAAAATATGGCAGGGGGTTTACCGTCTAGAACGAAGAAGCATCGGGCCCATACACCCCCCCCCCCAACTTATCTCTCCAGTCACCAGTAGGAGATTATTTTGCTTGCAGCAGGTAGTGGAGTCCTCTATAGATTAATTTCTTAATTCCTTAATTTCCTGTCTTTTCCTAAATAGCCAGGAACCCTAGCTTTTAATTAAAACCATGGGTTTTAATTAAAATTATTTAATTTCCTCCCCAGTCCAAGGGAGAGCTTGAATATAAGCATAAGAGAGAAAGCATATTGGGTTTGTAGTTGATTCTTTTAAATTCCTGTTTAATTTCTCTCTCAGACTTAACGGGTTCTAATAGCGAGGAGCAGGGACCACCTGGGGTCAGGGAAGAACTAGGAAGAGGCCAAATGACAGATCTCGTTGGCTTCTTCCTTTTCACTCTTTCTTTTATAATGAGGCTTCACCATTTTGTTTGAGGTGCATTGTATCCCAGCCAGATATGGTAAATAGTAACATAAAAGCATGTTTAACATAGAATCATGTCCTGATGAGTGATCATTATAATATACATATCACTGTTAGATTCCATTATATTTACCAGAGCAGGTACAGAAAAAATGACTTAGTATATAAATTTATTTCTTCAAAGACAAACCGGGTTATACACACATTTGCTCACACACAAGTACATATACATCACAAGTCACCAAGGCCCCATAAGAACATTTAAAACTGGAGCATCAGTGACAAAAACATCACTTGGGCATGACTTCAGGGAGGAAAAAGAAAAAGGAATAAAATAAACCAATGGCAATGAATTTTAAGGCAAGGAGTCTTTTAAAACTCATTGCCTCCTCTTATTTCATCCTCTTTCCTTCATCCAGTTGGTCTTAGTTGAGTGTCCACTCTGTTCCAGGCACACCGCTAGCTACTCAGGGTACAGTAATGAGGGAAAACAGACAATAGTGAAAGGAAAAGCCACTATGGAACTTACTGTCCAGTGGAGGATGGCAGGTGTGAATCACAGGGTCCCACAAATAATTGTATTATTGTTTTTAGTCCCGTGAAGGAGAGAGAATAACATGGTGCAAGGAAAGCAAACAATCAAGAGGGCTACCCCACTTGGAGAGGTCAGGGAAGGGGACTACTTAAGGAGGGGACTACGAGGTAGCCATCTGATGGAAGAATTAGGGGGGGGGGGTGTTGGGTGGACCTTGAATGAACAGGGCTGGGCTGGCCAGAAACTGAACACATTTCATCGTGCTGGCCACAACTCCAGCATCAAACAAAACCAAGAACATACATGCATTCTCTACAGCAACTAGTAAGGAAGGTGGGGATTGTATTTTTAAGCGGTGCCTTTTGTAGAACTCTCATGATAATAGTTTTTTCAGTAATGATAGCAAGCAATCAAAAGCAATGACTCAAGTGAAAAAGATGATACGGTTATAGCCACCAATGTGGTGTGAGCGGTGCCATGGTCATCAGTCCATTTTACAAAGAGTTTTGACCAGGCAAGTTGGTTAAGGAAGCCAGTCAAAGGTGCCTACACAACACATATCTGCTCTTCTTATGAGAGTAAGAACTTGTTGTAGATGAGGGAAGACGTAAGAAATCCACAGAAAGCAGCCTTTGGATCGTCTCTTTTCCAGCCATCTGTGTAACATGCTGGGAGACCCCCTGGATGGAGCCGGTGCTACCTTCTGTGGATCATGAGAAAGGAAGTGTCGGCCTGTACTATGTATACCTAATGGATAATAACCAGAGATATGCGCCATCACCTCTAACTCCCGGAAAACAAATCAGATGACACCGTATCACCTCATGGAAAGAACATGTCAATCAGGAGTGTTGATTATAAACGTGTTGTACGAAGAGATAGAGACAAATCAAGTTGGTAGAACCCACATAAGCTCGGCTCAGGGGGAAAAAAAGAGGCTGTAGAGAAGAATGTCTGTTTGCTGGTATACACGTAATTAAATATACCTGAATAAATGAGTCATGTGAGACAAAGTCAACTCTATAGAGTTATTTCTGGAAGTTATTTCAAGTACATCCTCATGATTTGGGGGGATTTTTATTGATAATTTCTGATATTTGTTTATGTTGTAAACATACCCTTCCTTACTAAAATACCATATTTGTTTTCTGTCTTTGCAATTTTCTAAATATCCTAAAGTTTAGCCAGTATCCGATGAAGATAACATTAGGAAAGTCCCAGCCTTGGCAACTATATCATCCATGAGACTTAAATTCCCAAAACAACTATCCCTGAGAGTATTCAGTTTTAACGTTCACAGCTGGGTACGATTTTGTGGTCTGAATGATTTCTTTTCCTCTCCTGTTATTTGTAAAGGAAAAGCAGAAGTGCAAAAAATTCAGGGCACCTGGATGACTCACTTGATTAAGCATCTGACTCCTGATTTTTGCTCAGGTCATGATCTCAGAGTTGTGGGATCCAGCCCCAAGTCAAGCTCCACACTCAGTGTGGAGTCAGCTTGAAATTCTCTCTCTCCCTCTCCTTCTGTCCCCCCTCCCCGCTCATGCATGTGCATGTGTGCTTTCTCTCAATAAATAGATACATAAATAAAATCTTTAAAAAAATGTAAAAAATTACATTCAGATATACTTTTTGTCTTTCTAGACTCTACCTAATATTCTTATTTCAACATCTCTGAAAAATATTGAAGTAATATGGATATAGTAATCCATTTCAAAGAACTGGCACTTCTCTAGCCATTTTTATTAGGGGGACATGGCCTTAAAATGAGTTTGAAATGTACAATCAATAAAATTGTTATGGGCATGCGTATCTTTAAGAGATGTCCCCCAATCAGAGAACAGTCCACTTGCAGTAAATAGTTCATACTATACAGTATGAAATTATTAATCTTCATAGAGCTGGCCTCATGGAAAGAGTTTTTTAGTATAGAGAAAATTAGGAGAAAGTGTTTGCCAATGAGATACTTGAACATCGGACCTGTATGATTCTAAGCAAGAGGGTGCCCTCCTCAAACTGGGATCTCTTCCATTATGAATAGGAAAGTTTTTGCTCTGGGTATTTTCTTCAAATACAGCACGTTTTTGGGGCCAGGTTGGTTTTTGTTCCTGATAAAGATGAAAAACCAGAGTCTCAAAATTGGATAAAAAAAGATCTCAAAGGAACAAGCATATTTGTCATATTCTAAAGATAGTACTTATTCTTGTCAATTTTAATATTTTTGGGGAGACCTAAAATAAGACCCAATTTTTGATAGTTTCTCGAGAATAAATTTGTAAAAATTATTTACAGCTGCCCTGAGCTTGAAGTCCACATAGTATAAAAGGAGAATGCCATCAAGTGCCTTTACGGTTTTCACTTTGTCCTGCCATTCACAAAGTCAGTATGAAAACTCCACTGCTATTGCTTTTTCCTCAATAATTTGTCACTATCAATTTTTAGGATTTTATTTATTTATTTTAGATAGTTGGGGGAGGGGCCAAGGGAGAGGGGGAGAGAATCTTAAGCAGACTCCCTGGGGAGCACAGAGCCTCACTCCAGGCTTGATCTCACCACTGAAGATCAATCATAATCTGGGCTGAAATCAGGAGTCAGGTGTTTAACCCACTGAGCCACCCAAGTGCCCCCTTCATTATCAATTTTTAAAATAAATGTTATATATCTGCTTCCTTTTACCCAGTAGTGTTTGTCCTCTGGAAACTATGACTGACCTACTCCTTCAGCTTTTTTGTGCATCCTTCAAAAATAAAACATTTCTATGGCTGAGAAAGGCTAACAACCGAATCCCTGCTTCGTGGATTTTTATTTGAAGGTTAAATTAGATCCTGCCCCTCCCTTACCTCTTCATCTCTCAGCCTCCAGTGACTTCCCAGCTGACCCAGAATAAAACATAAGGTTCTAATTATGGCTTCATCTCTCCCTCCCCAGGCGGGCTACCTTTACCTTCTTCCTCCTCTGGGGACTTACTAAGCGCATTCCTGTCTCAAGGATCTTGAACCTGGCAGCCCATCCTCAGAATTCCCTACCTTAGATATGGTACAGCTGGCTCTGACTCTTTGTCATGCAGCTCAGAGTCCTGTCCTTACTGCCTGCTCCGTCTACCTGTAGACCCCCACATCCTTCATCAGCCCCTACTATTGTGTCTTGCTTATTCACATTGCATATTGCTTGGCCTTCCTGAAGGAATCTTGTTCATTTTTTAAAATATTTATTATTATTGTTATTATTTTTAGATTTTATTTACTTAATTAATGTATTCATTCATTCATTTAGTCATTCACAGAGAGAGAGACAGAGACATAGGCAGAGGGAGAAGCAGGCTCTCTATGGGAGTCTATCTCAGGACTTCAGGATCATGACCTGAGCCTAAGGCAGATGCTCAACCACTGAGCCACCTGGATGCCTCCCCACCCCCATTCATTTATTTGATTGCTTGCCTATCATTTCGTTTCCCCCACTAAAAAATAAGTTTGGAGAGAGAGAGAGAGAGAGAGAGAGAGAGAGACCTTGCCTGGTGTGTTGTTGGATCCTCGGTGCCTGGCTCATAGCAGGCACTCAACAAATGTTTACTGAGTGAGCAAGTGAATGGATGCATGAACAGAATGAATGAATGAACTGAGAACATTGGCAGAATCTGGTCTGATATATGTATGCAGCCTCCTCTGACTTCTCTTAAAAATCACATGTTCTGGAGAAGTCCTCCAATTAAGTAAAGGCTTATCAATTGGTTAAAAGAAAAGAACACTTGTCTCTGGAGGAGAAGGAAACATTTAGAAAAACTAAATTTCATCGGGCAGTAAATGAAATGAAATTTGTAGACCCATAAAAGGGAAGCTATGGATGCATCTATTACTTGTTTGTTCCTTAGTTTACTGAGGATGTGTAAAAATTACCTGAGAACAGGTACCTCTTAGCTTGGCTATATTTCATTTTCCCCTTTTCATGTAACAGTTTTACAGCAGCCTTAAATATCTTTTTGATCTCATCTGATATCTCTTGCCAGGTCTTCTCATTGTCAGCTTTGGCAGAAGGCTGCATCTATGAAAACATAAAAGTGAGATGTTAGTCTTAAAATCATCAAAGAAAAAAAATCAATATTTAAGCACAAGAAAAACTATTATTTGGAGGTCTATTGTGTGCCAATGTCTACTATGAAGGTGCTTAATGGGCCATATCTCGTTTGATCCCCCGAATAACCCTGAAAGTTAGACATTATATCTATGTTATGTGTGAATTTTCCCAGATTACACAGAATTTGTCTATTGGGCTTTCTTAGACAATGTACTTATCGCTCTCTCTCTCTCTCTCTCTCTCTTTCTCTTTTTTTTACATTTTTATTTTAGTTCCAGTTAGTTAACACGGTGTTATATTAGTTTCAGGTGTACAATATAGTGATTCAATACCTGTACAACACCTGGTGCTCCTCCTGGTGCAGAGCACTTGATCCCCATCCCCTATTTTACCCATCCCCTCCTTCCTGTCTTGTGACCATCAGTTTGTTCTCTATAGTTAAGAGTCTGTTTCTTGGTTTCTCTCTCTCCTTCCCTCCTCTCTTTTTCCCTTTGCTTATTTGGTTTGTTTCCTAAATTCCACATATGATCAAAATCATATGATATTTGTCTTTCTCTGACTTATTTTGCTTAGTATAATCTCTAGCTCCATCCATGTCATTGCAAATGGCAAGATTTCATTCTTTTTTTAGGGTTGAATAAGATTCCGTTGGATATCTATACCACAGCTTCTTTATCCCTTCATCGGTTGATGGACACTTGGGCTACATTCATATCTTTGCAATTGTAAATAATGCTGCTATAAACATAGAGATGCAACTAGCTCTTTGAATTTGTGCTCTGTATTTTTGGGAATAAATACCCAGTAGTGTGATTGTGGGATCATAGAGTAGTTCTATTTTCAAGTTTTTAGGGAATCTCTATACTGTTTTCCAGAGTGGGTGCCCCAGTTTGCATTCCTACCAACCTTGCAAGAGGGTTCCCCTTTCTCCACATCCTCGCCAATGCCTGTTGTTTCTTGTGTTGTTGATTTTAGCCATTCCGACAGGTGGGAGGTGATGTCTCATTGTGGTTTTGATTTGCGTTTTCCTGATGATGCGTGATGTTGAGCAACTTCCCATGTGTCTGTTTGCCATCGGTATGTCTTCTTCTTTTTTAAAATCTTTTTTTAAAGATTTTATTTATTTATTCATGAGAGAGAGAGAGAGAGAGAGAGAGAGAGAGAGACAGGCAGAGGGAGAAACAGGCTCCATGCAGGGAGCCCGACACGGAACTAGATCCTGGGTCTCCAGGATCAGGCCCTGGACTGAAGGCGGCACCAAACCACTGAGCCACCTGGGCTGCCCCATTGGTATGTCTTCTTTGGAGAAATGTGTGTTCATGTCTCCTGCCCATTTTAAAAATTGGATTATTTGATTTTTGGGCGTTGAATTTTATAAGTTCTTTATATATTTTGGGACTGGTGTCCTTTATTGGATAAGTCATTTGAAAATATCTTCTCCCATTCCATAGGTTGCCTTTTAATTTTGTTGATTGTTTTCTTCCTTGTGCAGAAGCTTTTTATTTTGATGTGGTCCTAGTAATTTATTTTTCCTTTTGTTTCCCTTAGTTCAGGAGGCATATTTAGAAAAGAGTTGCTATGACTGATGTAAAAGAGGTTACTACCTATTTTTTCTTTGAGGAATTTATGGTTTCAGGTGTCATATTTAGGTCTTTAATCTATTTTGAATTTATTTGTATGTATGGTATAAGAAAGTGAATTATTTCTTTTGCATGTTGCTGTCCAGTTTTCCCAACACCATTTGTGGAAGAGACTGTCCTTTTCCCACTGGATATTCCTTCCTGCTTTGTGGAAGATCAATTGACCATATAGTTGTGGGTTTATACTTTGTTTTTTATTCTGTTCCATTGATCTATGGGTCTATTTTTGTGCCAGTACCATACTGTTTAGATCACGACAGATTTGTAATATAACTCGAAGTCCAGAATTATGATGCCTTCAGTTTGCTTTTCTTTTTCTTCTTCTTTAAAGAATTTATTTATTTATTCATGAGAGACAGAGACAGAGAGAGAGAGAGAGAGAGAGAGAGAGAGAGGCAGAAACATAGGCAGAGGGAGAAGCAGGCCCCATGCAGGAAGCCCAATGTGGGACTCGATCCCAGGAGTCCGGGATCACACCCTGAGCCAAAGGCAAATGCTCAACTCCTGAGCCACCCAGGCACCCCTGCTTTTCTTTTTCAAGGTTGCTTTAGCTATTCAGGGTCATTTGTGGTTCTCTACAAATTTTAGGATTGTTTGTTCTAGTTCTGTGAAAAATTCTTTTGGTAGTTTGATAGAGATTGCATTAAATGTGTAGATTATTTTGGGCAGCATAGACATTTTAACAATATTTGTTAACCCATTAGCATGGAATGTCTTTCCATTTCTTTGTGTCATCAATTTATTTCAACAGTGCTTTATAGTTTTCAGAGTATAGTTCATTCACCTCCTTGGTTAGATTTATTCCTAGGTATCTTATTATTTTTGAAGCAATTATAAATGGGATTATTTTCTTAATTTCTCTTTCTGCTGCTTCCATTATTGGTATATGGAAATGCAGCAGATATCTGTACACTGATTTTGTATAATGTGACTTTACTGAATTCATGTATCAGTTCTAGCAGTTTTTTTGGTTGAGTCTTTCTGGGTTTTCTATTTTTAGTATCATATCATCTGCAAATAATGAAAGTTTTACTTCTTGGTAATTTACCTTTTATTTCTTTTTCTTGTCTGATTACTATGGCTAGGACTTCCAGTACTATGTTGAAAAGTGGTGAAAGTGAACATCTTTGCTTTGTTCCTGACCTTAGGGGAGTATCTCAGTTTTTCCCCATAGAAGGCAATATTAATTGTGAGTTTTTCATTTGTGGCCTTTATTATGTTGAGGTATGTTCCCTCTCAATCTATTTTGTGGAGGGTTTTTATCATGAATGGATGTTGTGCTTTGTCAAATGCTTTTTCTTAGTCTATTGAAATGATCATATGGTTCTTAGCCTTTCTCTTATTAATGTGGTGTATCACATTGATTGATTTGTGAATATTGAACCATCTTTGTAACCCAGGAATAAATCCCACTTGATTATGGTGAGTGATTTTTTAAGTGTATTATTGAATTCAGTTTGCTAATATTTTATTGAGGGTTTTTGCATCTATGTTCATCAGGGATATTGGCTTCTAGTTCTCTCTTTTAGTGGTGTCTTTATCCAGTTTAGTATCAGGATAATGCCGGCCTCATAGAATGAGTTTGGAAGTTTCCTTTCTACTTCTATTTTTTGGAATAGTTTGAGGAGAATAGGTATTAACTCTTCTATAAACGTTTGGTAGAGTTCTCCTGTGAACATCTGGTCCTGGACTTTTGTTTGTTGGGAGTTTTTTGATTACTGATTCTTTCTTTTTCTTTCTTTCTTTCTTTCTTTCTTTCTTTCTTTCTTTCTTTCTTTCTTTCTTTCATTCTTTCAATTACATTTCTTTGCTGGTTATCAGTCTGTTCAAATTTTCTACTTCACCCTATTTCTGTTTTGAAAGTTTATATGTTTCTAGGAATTTATCCATTTCTTCTAGGTTGTGCAATTTGTGAGCATATAGCTTTTCATAATATTCTTTTATAATTGTATTTCTGTGATGTTGGTTATTATTTCTCCTCTCTCATTTGTGATTTTATTTATTTAAATCCTTTCTCTTTTTTTCTTGATAAGTCTGACTATAGGTTTATCAGTTTTACTGGTTTTTTTTTTTTTCCAAAGGACCAGGTCTTGGTTTCATTGATCTCTTCTATTGTGTGTGGGTATTCTTTTTATAGTTTCTATATCATTTATTTCTGCTCTAATCTATTACTTCTCTCTTTCTGCTGGTTTTAGTTTTGTTTTAAGTTTTGTTTGTTGTTCTTTCTCTAGCTCCTTTAAGTGTAAGGTTAGGTGTTTATTTGACATTTTTCTTGCTTCTTGAGGTAGGTTATATTGTTATAAAGTTCTCTCTTATGTACTTTTAAATATTTTTTATTTTAAACATTTTATTTATTCATGAGAGACACAGAAAGAGAGTCAGAGACACGGGCAGAGGAAGAAGCAGGCTCCATGCAGGAAGCCCCATGTTGGACTTGATCCTGGTTCTCCAGGATCACACCCTGGTCCAAAGGCAGGTGCCAAACCGCTGAGCTACCCGGGCTGTCCTCTTTTGAACTTTTTAAAATTTCTTCTTTTATTTGCTGGTTGACCCATTCATTGTTTAGTAGCATGCTGTTTAATCTCCATGTACTTGTGGTCTTTCTAGATTTTTCTCCAGTGGTTGACTTCAAATTTCATAGCATTGTGGTCAGAAAAGTTGCAAGGTGTAACTTGATATTCTTGTATTTTTCGAGGTTTGTTTTATGGGCTAATATATGGTCTATTCTGGAGAATGTTCCAGGTGCATTTGAAAAGCATATGTCTTCTGCTCTTTTAGGGTGGAATGTACTGACTACATCTGTTAAATCCATCTGTTCTGGTGTGTCATTCAAAGCCATTGTTTCCTTGTTGATTTTTTGTTTAGATGATCTATCTATTGATGTTAAGTGGGGTGTTAAAGTCCCCTTGTATTATTGTATAATTATCTATTAGTTCCTTTATGTTTGTTATGAACTGTTTTATGTATTTGGGTGCTTCTATGTTGGGTGCATAAGTATTTACAATTGTTATATCTTCTTGTTGAATTGTCCTCTTTATCATTGTATAGTGACCTTCTTTTTCTTTTGTTACAGTCTTTGTTTTAAAGTCTATTTTTTCCCATATAAATATTGCTACTCCAGCTTTGACATACATTCGCATGATGGGTGTTTCTACATCCCCTCACTTTCAATCCAAAGTGTCTTTAGATCTAAAATGAGTCTCGTGTAGGCAAGCATACAGATGGGTCGTGTTGTTTCATCCATTCTGTCATCCTCTGTCTTTTGATTGGAGCATGTACTCTATTTATATTCAAAGTAATTATTTATAAATATGTATTTCTTACTATTTTATTATATACTTTGTCGTTTCTGAAGATTTTTTTTCTGATCTTTTTTTTTTGTTTTTTTTCAGGTTTTGCTGATTTTCTTTAGTGATATATTTATATTCCTTTCTCTTTATTCTTTGCATATTTATTAGTGGTTTTTCACTTGTGTTACCATTACGTTTGTATATAACCACATCTGCATGTGCAGTCTATATTAAGTTGATGGTTATTTAAGTTTGAATCCATTCTTTTCACCTGTCATCCCCACATTTTAGGTATGTGTTATTTATTATATTTTACATCCTTTTTTTTTTTTTTTTGGTGAATACCTTGGCTGATTTTTTTTTTTTTTTACAGAAATATTCACTTTTGTTGCTTTTGTTTTTCCTACTTTTATACTGTCACTTTTGGTCTCTCCCTTCCACTCATGAGCTTCCTTTGATATTTCTTGCAGGGCTGGCTTAATAGTCATGAACTCCTTTAGTGTTTATTTGTCTGGAAAACTCTTTATCCTTTTATGTTTTTTGAATGATAGCCATGCTGGAAAGAGTATTCTTGGCTGAAGAGTTTTCCCATATAGCACTTTGAATATATCATGCTACTCTTTTCTGGCTTGCAAAGTTTCTGTTTGAAAAAACTTGTGCTAGCCTTATGGGTTTTGTCTTATAAGTTACTGACTTCTTTTGTCTTGCCGTTTTAAAATTTTTTTCTTTATCACTAGATTTTGCCAATTTAATTACAATATGTCTAGGTGTGGGTCTGCTTTTGTTGACTTTGATGGGAGTTCTCTGTGCTTCCTGGAGCTGGTTATCTGTTTCCCTGTCTAGGTGAGGGAAGTTTTCATCTACTGTTTCTTCAAATAAATTTTCTGTCCCCTTTTCTCTCTTCTTTTTCTGGTACTTCTAATAATATGAATAATAATTACACTTGATGGAGTCACTGAGTTCCCTAAGTCTATTCTCATTTTTCATAATTCTTTTTTCTTTTTTGTTCAGCTTGATTTCTTTCCATTAGTCTGTCTTCTGGGTCAGTAATTCATTCCTCTGCTTATTCCATCCTGCTATTCATTCCATCAAGTGTGTGGAATTTCATTTATTGAACCCTTTATGTTATTCCTTTTCTCTGTGTTACAGGTTTAATTCATGTCTTCCACCCTTTTCTCAAGTCCAGTGAGTATCCTTATGATCATTGCTTTAAATTCTCTATCAGGCATGTTAGTTATAGCTGTTTCACTTAGAAATAAGGCTGTGGCCTTGTCTTATTCTTTCACGTGGGGTAAATTTCTCTATCTCCTCATTTTATCTGCCTCTTTGTGTCTGTTTCTCTGTGTTAAGAAAGTCAGCTAGGTCTTCTTCTCTTGAAAGTAGTGACTTAAAAAAAAAAGAAAAAAAAAGAAAGTAGTGACTTTATGAAGAAAAGGTCTTGGAGCGCCCTGCAGTGCAGTGTCCCCTGTCTACCAGAAACTGGCACTTCAGGAGAGTATCCTATGTGTGTTACTTATGCCCTGCTTTTGTGTTAGAGTCACTTTTCCTTTCAATGAAGTCATCTGCACTGACTGCACTGACTTTGCCTGTTGCTGTCTGCTGTGTTAGTGGGACCCAGGCAGGCCAGCTCTGAGGGTGCAAGACCACTGGGGAATTTGGGATGGGGTGGTGGTGTTAGCAAAATTTGTGCTGGGCCTCTAGTCCCATGCCAGATCCCCAAAGTGCTAAGGCAGCTGGGGCTACATGCTAGGGTGGCCAGGGATGGAAGGCTGGGTAGGGTGCATGATGATGGCTAGATATGCCTGAGCCTGGCATGAGATGGTTGGCAGCACATGGCTGGGCATTGTGCAGTGGCAGCGTGGTGTGAACATTTAACAAAATTTGCCCTGAGCCCTGGGCCGAGGCTAGAAGATTTGGAGTGGGTGAGTCCTCAGGAGAACTTGTGGGCATGGTGTACTACTTGCAGGTTAGGTAGAAAGTCCCTCTTGGGTTTTGATACAAATGTCCTAACAAAATGATCTCTTCAGTATCCTCTAAAGAGGCCAGAAAGTTAAAGGAGACATGCTTATATGTCTCCATTTCATTGTCTATAGCTGTTTCTTCATTTGTTTCTGATTTTCTAGGAAATCAGATGGGAGGATTGCCGACCAAGCAAGTAGCATGTATAGAGTCTTGGTGAAATCTTATTCATACATTCATTTATTTAATGATAATTTATGCAGAAATAGCAGGTGGGGTTTAGAGAATAACTTAAATTTCCCTAGAGGATCTTAGAATGACAAAGGGACAACTCAAGCCAATTAAATAGTAACATAACCAAACTGCTGTGTAGACCTGGTTTCTCAAGGTATTAGGTTTTTTAATATCTATGTTTACTGGCAACTACATTTCCTCCTGGCATATTTAACTGAGGAATGCCTTGTATTTGCCTTAATATTCTTATCCACAGAAGCAAGATTCTGGCAGATAATTACTTTGAATAATGCATGGAGAGGGAAGAAGAAAAATTAAGGATCCTGACATGATTTCATATGGCATGCAGAAAATACTTAATGTTACATATCAAAATGACAAATGCACAAAGTTCTTAAAGGAACTGTCGCCAAGTCATAGCTGTCCTCTCAGAGATGCCTTGGCACTGATATCAAGGATGTTCTCTTTGGAAGAGAGATGGGTATCTATACCTTCTTTTCCCTCTCTAGGAATCCTATGCAAGGAAAAGGCACATCCATTTTCTCTCCTTTATTCTGTTTCAGGGGACATACAATAGATTCACTTAGGAACCAAGTTGGAGAGGAGACATTGATACTGTTTCCATCATACAAATACATGAATCAACCTCACTCCAAGATTCTACATTAGGTACAAGAATATAAACGATGTATGAAATAGTAAAGGAAAAATAACTGAGTTAAAAAATGAGATACTTTAAAAATAGAAATAGCTAGGCAGGTTTGCCTCCCCTTCCCCAAAAAACCTTTCACAAATCAAAAATATAACTGTTGAGCTTGAAAACTTTTTAAAAAAGATTTTATTTATTTATCCATGAGACACACACACACACACACACACACACACAGAGAGAGAGAGAGAGAGAGAGAGAGGCAGAGGGAGAAGCAGGCTCCATGCAAGGAGCCCAACGTGGGACTTGATCCCAGGTCTCCAGGATCACACCCTGCAGCACTAAACCACTGCACCACCGGGGCTGCCCATGAGCTTGAAAACTTAATACATGAACAGAGTGGACACAGCTGAAGAAAGAAATTACTGAATTGGAAAAGACCTAAAGTGACATTCTGGACAGCAGCATGGAGAGGTAAGGAAATTGATTATATGAAAGAGTATCAAAGAGAAATGGAGGATAGTCTGAGATGGTCCAGTGTAAGTCCAATGATAGAGCAAAAAAGAAAGAACAGAGGGAATAGAGGAAAGACATTATTTGATGAGATGAGAGTTGAGAATTTTCCAGAACAGAGAGAATACATGAATTCACAAATATAGGAAGCAAGACATATACCATTCAGATTAATGTAGACACATTATGGCAAAATGGGAAAAATAAGAATATTTTCAGATAAACAGAGTTTACCACTAATAGACTTCCATTAATGGAACTTCCAAAGAAGGAAATAACCCCAGGAGGAAAGTTCGAGAGGCCCCCAAAAAAGGTAAGTCAAATTGGAAAGTTTCTTAGCTTTGGATTTTGTGGTTAAAAGAAATGTAGGGTCCAAGGCAGTGTAACTTTGTCTGTTGTGCCTTTTCTGTGGAGGGAACCACCCCTGGATGACCAACAGTTGAAAGTAATGGACACGTACATACTTTGGAGAGAAAGATAACTCACTGCATTTTTATTGCTTTTCAGCATTTCCGATTTAGGTCTGAGGTAATAAGCTGCTGGCACTGAGTTCTCATCACGACAGTACCACTCTTCCAGAAGCTTGGTCTCCAGCTTTGCCTCTACGGCAGCATCCAAAATCATTTCAAACTCTGAGGCTTCAACTTCTCCAGGGATTCGGATGTTCCCATATTTTTCACCTAATAGTCCCTGTGTATCCACAAGAAAGTTCAGGTTAGTGTATCACCAAGAAAGTTCATTTTAGTATTCACATCATGTAGTTCCTCAATAAATATTAAATAGAAACAAGATACATTGTTCCATCACTTTTCTCTTTTAATCACGGTGGATAGTTTTTTCTCATGCATTATTTAATAAGCACAATTAGATCAATTATATTGTAATTATAATAAATTCATATAATGAGAATTGAGATTGCATATCACATCAGACAAATTCAAAATACAGAGTTTTGTAGCCAATTTATTTTCCCGAAGCTTACATAATACAACAAAAGCTGTTCTGCTCTGAGATTTTTTGTTTCTTCGTTCGTGACAAAGAAAAATGACATTCTGGGCTCTATGAAATACCACACATGTAAACTCTCAAACAGATGGATTACTTTGTGAAGAGTTAACAATATATATTCTAAGCCCCAGATTTACACAGCTACAAATGAAAGAAGTAGGAAGTCACTGAATGTGGTACTACGAGGGACCCCACTGCAACTAAAAATAATTGAAAATGTAAATAAGATATGTCATTTCCTCCTTATTAAATTGGCAAAAAAAAAATGCTCATGTTATGTGAAGGTGTGAGAAGATATCCACACGGTGCTGATGGGGGTGTAAATTGATCCAGTATTTCACTGAAGGGGATTGTAGCAAAATGTATTAAAAACCTTAAAAATCCATATAACTTTGGACTTGGCAACTTGTCTTCTGGGAAATTGTCTTTAGAAAATAATTAAGGATGTGCATAAAGACTTACCAGAATATTTATGCTGACACTGTTTTGACAGGAAGGAACTAGCCTACCAACCTAAGCGTCCTGCGAATGGGAGCATTTAGTACACTATGGTACCTCTATTCAAAGTATGCAGCAAGTCATTTTAGAACTGTATGGGGGTAGAAAGATTTTTTTTTCCTTTTCAAGTTTTTATTCAAATTCCTGTTAGTTAACATACAGCCTAATGTCGGTTTCAGGTGTAGAATTTAGTGATCCGTCACTCAATATGACACCCAGTGCTCACAACAAGTGCACTTTTTAATGCCCATCATCCATCTAGCCCTTCCCCCTGCCCTCTCCCCTCCAGTAACTCTCAGCTTGTTCTCTACAGTTAAGAGTCGGTTTTCTGGTTTGCCTCTCTTTTTTCCCTTTCCCCTCTATGTTCATCTGCTTTGTTTCTTAGATTTCACATATGAGTGAAATCATATGGTATTTGTCTTTCTCTGATTGACTTATTTCACTTAGCATAACAATTTATAGCTCTGTCCACATCATTGCAAACGGCAAGTTTTCATTTTTTTTATGGCTTAGTAATATTCCTGTGTGTGTGTGTGTGTGTGTGTGTGTGTGCACCACATCTTGATCCACTCATCAGTTGATGGACATTTGGGCTCTTCCATAATTTGGCTATTGTTGATAATGCTGCTATAAACATCAGGGTGCACGTAGCCCTTCAAATCAGTATTTTTGTGTCCTTTGGGTAAATACCTAGTTGTGCATTTGCTGGGTTGCAGAAGATGTTTATAATACACTATTAAGTAAAAAGGTAAGTTACAAAACAGTATGTGTAAGATGATTCCAATGTTTTATATATATTACATATATATATATATAAAAGAGAGAGAAGATCATGTATATATGTATATACAAACATACACATAAGAAAAATTTTATAAGAATGCACAGCAAAATTATCAATGGCTATCTTTGGGTTGCTTTAAATTTACTAAGGTTGTTTTTTTTTTAAAGATTTATTTATTTATTTATGATAGACATAGAAAGAGAGAGAGAGAGAGAGAGAGAGAGAGAGAGAGGCAGAGACACAGGAGGAGGGAAAAGCAGGCTCCATGCCGGGAGCCCGATGTGGGACTCGATCCCGGGACTCCAGGATGGCGCCCCGGGCCAAAGGCAGGTGCCAAACCGCTGAGCCACCCAGGGATCCCCTACTAAGGTTGTTTTATGAATTTATTGGGCTTTCTTTAAGTTTATTTGTTCTTAGTGATCTCTACACCCTCGGGCTCGAACTCACAACCCCAACATCAGATCAAGAGTCCCATGCTCCACTGACTGAGCCAACCAGGTGTCCCTGAATTTATTTCTTTTTTAATTAAAATCTTCTTTGTAGTAGGCATTAGTATCTTATGGTGAGAAAAACAACAGGCATTAAAAAGTTTTCAACCCAGTGATGCTGTCTATACTACTTTGTGGGACAATACTTTCAAGCTTCCTCTAAACGTCTGCTTAAGCCTGTGGTTCTCAAGTTGTGGTCCCCAGACCAGCAGCACCTGGGGATTCATGAGGCCTGCAAATTGTCAGGTCCCATCCCAAACTGACTGAGTCAGAAACTCTGGGAGTAGCGCTAAGCAATCAGTGTTTTTTTCTCAAGCCCTCAAGGTACCTGAACGACTGGGTTAAGCTAATAAAAATATTACCTTATATAGCATCTGGTATTTCAAATACTCTTCAATGTCTTATCTAGCAGAAACAGGGAAAGGACGTAAAGGAACCCTAAGACAAATCTATGCCATCCAAGACAAGTGTGTCTCCTTTATGGTTTCCACGGGAAGATTTCTCTTTAATCTGTGGGCACCTTCATCCTTACCTCCTGTTGACTTGCATCTTTACTATAAACTTTAAGTCCTGTTTACCCATTGGAATGTGAATCGTGGTTTGGCTTCCTTGGAGCACTTCTTACTACCTCTACCACCTAAAACTGCAATATCCACAGTATTTTTTCATCTCATACAGTTAGACGAGAGAATTAAAGTCCTGGGTAGATCTGTATCCAAATAAATTCATAATGTAAACTGCTTTGTAAGATGGTAAGCCCCATAAGTGTTGAGGCCTGAAATGTTGGTTCCTAGCACATAGAAAAAATATATATATATTTTAAAAACCCTGTTTGTTAAACAAATGAATGAACCAAGATAGAGACGAAAACTTTAGACTGTTGTATTCATTTTTTAAAAACTATTTATTAATTTTAGTGATAGAGAGCACAAATAGGTGGGATAGAGGGAGAGGGAGAGAGAGAATCTCAAGCTGACTCCACGTTGGGTGCAGAGCCCGATGTGGGGCTCAATCTCACGTCCCTGAGATCATGAGCTAAGCTGAAACCAAGAGTCAGATTCTTAACTGACTGTGCCATTCAGGCATCCCTAGACTGTTTTGTTATTAGCTGCAGCTTCCTGTATTCAGAGATAATATTTCAGCTCTCAACAGGTAGAGCAACAATTTGGGAAGGTACCAGTCCTGTCTGCAACCTTCATTTCAGCCTGTAGTTTTTAAATAAGTCCTGTCTAAACACATCCCTGGTTGGGCCATGCCCTGTGTCCTTGGAACATAATCCATCTCATCTAGCTGGCTTACTCAAGCTGATTGTGGCTAACTGAACTTACCTTTTCAAGCTCAAGTCTCCTCACTACTAGCCTCAAAGACCAGGCAGGACAGAGACACAACCTGCTTGTCCTCTTTGGCTGCATAAAGGCCCTTTGGAAAGGCCTTGAATGGAGGGACACTACCACTTTGGTCTGCATTGTTTCAGCATGGTAAACCGCTCTACAGAGGGTTCTCTTGAAATAAGGGCATTCTAACTCCAACTCACTGTATCAGCCAGAAGACCGAATGACAACACTTTTATTTCAATCCGCATATGTTTTGGGCTATTCTTGACAACAGGCTGTATGCAACAAAAATGATGTTATTTTGAGTTGTTTCTCACTTTCTGTTTTGTCACGGAATAGCTGACATACAATGTTGCATTAGTTTCAGCTGTGTGGCATAGTGATTCAATATTTGTATACATTACAAAATGGTCACCACAGTAAGTCTGGCTACCATCTGTCACCATACGAAGTTGTTAGAATGTCATTGACTATACACTCTATGTTGTACATCGTATCCCCATTTATTTTGTACCTGGTAGCTTGTACCTCTCAATCTCCTTCACCCATTTCATCCATCTCCCCCCCCTCCCTTCTGGAATCATCATTTTATTCTCACTTTCAAGGTTCCTCTTCTAAAACCTCTCATGTGAAACTCAGGTAACTGAACAGGTGCAACCTCTCATCCTGCCACAGGTATAGAGGGAGATGAGGCTAGCCAGTCTGAGGATTATCCTATTTCTGTTGGCTAGTTCTGGATGAAAGATAGTCAGCGTCTTCAGTCAGGACTGTCTGGCATGAGGAGTGGGATTTTAGTGCTGGGAGGAGCCATCCAGAAAAGCTATATGGGTAACATAGAGAATAAGAAGACTTCAAAGCAGTAACCGCTGGAGGCCTAAAACATGGATGGAGGATCTGATGGACAGCCAGAGCATTAAACATGGGGCTTAGTAATTGACACTCTCCATCTAGCAGCCAATGAAGCCCAGGGGTATCATGAGCCCAGCTGCCAAGATCCAGGGACAAACTGACTGGATTTGGGGTATGGAGTAGGAAAGGACAAAACAGTGACTTTGCAAAACAAGATTGTATCCTACCACAGGACCGTCATCACTGCACTAGCAATTAATTAGCTGCTTGTTCTTTATCTTTCTGCCCTAACTGAGGTTGGTCCCAGAGTCCAGGGCAGCATCAGATCTATGGCTCAGTTTCTAAAGCGTTCATCATGCATTACCTGCACCTGGATTACTCAGGGTGCTTGTTAAAATGTAGGTTCTAAGACCACTTCTCAGACCTAAAGAACACTGTGGTTGGCAGCCCAGGATAGGAATTTTAAAATGAGATTACAAATGAATCTAGAATTTGAGAACCACTGCTATGGGCAAAGCCTATGTGGTCTCATGATTAATGGTTAGCAAGCATTGAAGAGGGGCAGGATGGGGAACACAGCAGATCATTATTACAGTTGAAGGCTATTCAAAAATAATTTTTTTTTGAGTGGAACCACTGGCACCAAATACTATAATTATTTGGTTGATAGAGTAAGGCAAAATGTATTTTAGAGTAGAAATACAAAAGAAGAAAAAATATCCTCATCCAATTCAAATAACAAATATATATTGAGCACCTACTATATATAAAGTGATAATATAGAACTTCAGAAAAGTAATAATGTGCTACAGGCTTAAAGTTTCGTATTGGATTGTTCTCCCCAAGTCTTTTCCTTCTATTGATTCTTCCTTTAGGTGGAATGCTCATAAATCATGAAGCAGTTACTTTTCAGGAGTCCAAGACAGGATTCTGTCTCAGTCTTATCTTGCTATTTGAGAAAGAGGAATAACAAAAGAGTTTGCCACCAGATTTTTCAGGAAGACTTTATGGTGTTCTGTGTATTTACAGCTTCAAGGTAACACACAAAGCATTCCTATGTCTGCCAGGACTAGACTGTCAGTGTAGAGAAAGAGTCAGTTAAGTTAATTGCAAAGTCTGGCTCAATGGTGGATGGCTCCAAGTAGGAGTAGAGATACAGGACCATGCCTAAGAGTCTAGCAGTCAGATTCAAGGTGGCAAGACCGTGTCTAAGTTGGTTTCCTAATCAGATGATTCTTTAGCTCTGCAGCCATAGGACAGTATCCATGAATAATTACAGAAACTATGAGCGAGAAGGCATCCTCCTCTGTCCACTGGCAATAAAATAGTCACCCCCACCATGAAAGGAGAAACAATCCGTCCACATCCTTCTGACTCCAACACTCAAGAAGGTCATTTTTTGCTCAGTTAAACCAACTTCGCCACTTTGTAGGAGAAATTTGGTGGCAGGTTGAGGGATTACATTCGATTTTGCATTGAGGTCCATTTTTATTAAGTACACCATTGATCAATCTGCCTGCATGACCCTGTGTGGAAGAAATGCATATGTCTGAAATAATTTTCAACTTTTTGTTGAATTGCTTAACACGCTGTCAATATACATAGGGATATAAAAATATGGGATTTCTCCTGTCTGAAGAAATCCATAATCACCTCTCCTACCCACTAATCAAATGTGAAAACATTGAAATTACCCATTCTTCAACATTGAAGATAGGTTAGTTAGGCAAGTAGAAGCAGTCTAAGTTCTCAAATACAATCAGGGAATTAAATTCAAATGGTTGAAAAACCTAAGAAAATCGTCTGCTATTTTCACTGTAGTTTCTGCATGTAAAATTCTAGCATAAGAAATTCTTTCAGACGCTTTGGAACTGGATAGATGTAAATGTAAACGTATTAAATGCCATCGAGTTGTGCTCATTAAAATGGTTAATTTTTTACATTTTCAGACTTTTTTGGGAAGGAGCATGGATGTGTGGGTGGGAAAGGGGCAGAGGGAGAGGAAGACAGAGAGGATCTTAAGCAGACTCCACGCTGAGATGACTTGGGGCTTGATCTCACAACCCCAAGATCATGACTCGAGCCAAAATCAAGTCAGACACTTAACAATTAACTGAGCCACCCAGGCACCCCAAAATGGTTAATTTTATTTTATGTGAATTTCACCTCAATTTTGAAAAAAAATTCTGAATTTTTAAATTCTTTGCAACCAGGGGCTTAAATACAAAAGGGCTCTCCTTTTTGTAGCTCCCTTCCTTTCTTTATATGCTGATATAGATACATCTAAGCCATTGACTTTAAAGGCTTAGAGATAACATTTTCTTTCCTCTTGATTTTTCTCTTCTCTTGGGCAAACGCGGACTCCCTCCCCACACACCTCTGCTCTTCTTGGGATTTGTTTCTGCCTGGGCCTGCAAGTGAGAATCTCTGGGGCGTGAGTCTGATGGTGTGCAGTTTATATTGTAGCAAAAAGAACAGATGGATTGAAATACCCGTCAAAGGCACTGGGGAGTTCAGTGTGTCTTTGCTTTTTTTCTGTTGTGGGATGCCAGGAAAGACACGCGAGGGCCATCTTTTTGGGGTTATGGATGCCCTGCTTTGGAGGCAGGTGGACAGGTGCTCTCTGGGCCACTATTTATGAGCCCAACATGGGGGCAGCTGGAAGGAAAAGGGGAGCTCTCCCCCCACAGTGGTGCTACAACAAAAGCAATTCTCCATAAGTGCCCTGGTCCCCTAACTCAGTTACCAATGTAAGACAGGTGTAAGCTGTCTTAGTCCTTCCTCCTGTAAGCTTCTCTTTTATTTATTAGAATAAAACCCACATTTATATATATACAATTTCCCCTGATGACTCTGTGAGGTAGGTGGAGTTGCCGAAGAACACCCTATCTCACCGATCTCAGCTGGCTTGCCTAAGACTACTTCTCTAAGAAGACTTGGTAGTACCAGCACTTGAATATGGGGCTTTTAATTCAATAACCTCATCCTTTCTACTTCATCAAGTTATTGTGCTATGCTCCCTTCTAAGAGTGCCTTAAGGTAACTTATTTGCTTGTGATGGCTCTTCTAGCCAGTGTCTTTGGCTTCGTGGGCCACCATACATGGCCACGCAGTCTCTGTGCAGCACACCTCCAGGGGATACTGTTCATAAGGACTACAGCACGTTCATGTTATGACCCTGGGTATTGACATTCTTTTTATCTGATTTTTTGTTGAGTAACAAGACAAAAATTGTTGTGCTGTATTCCCTGGAGCTCAGAGTCGATCTTCATAGAGCTCTGTTATACAGTGAGGTCAGCTGAACCAAGCCAATAGCCAAATACTATTAACTGTTTCCCACACTTAATAGTATTTTCTCAATATATTTTTTAAAGTCAGCAAGTACCTTCACACCTGACTTTTACATTTTTAAATATAAACATAATGTAAGTTATTTTATTTAGATGTGAATTGCAATTTAGTTCCTCAAACATTGTTTCATATGTCATGAGAAGCAAGAGTAAATGCAGAGAAAAGAATATGATGGTTGATTCTATGTGTCACCTTTATGAGGTGCCCAGGTATTTGATCAAATGTTATTTCTGAGTGTGTCCCTAAGGGTGTTTCTGGATGAGACTCACATTTGAATCAGCAGACTGAATAGAAGAAAAAAGGTAGATGAGGAGAGACTTTATTCTCTCTGCCTATCTGAGCTGGGATCTTGGTCTCCTGCCCTCTCCCTGGACTTAAATTATTGACACTGCTGGTCTCCAGTTTGAAGATGGCAGATTGTGACACTTCTAACCTCTCTGTTAGAATTAAATGATGCCTGCACCAAAGACAGTCTGGATAAGATCTTCAAGAAAGGTTATGTCTTTTGGAACCAAAAGACATAAAGGCGATATCTTTAGAAAATTGTTCTCTCAATCATTAGAGATATAGTCTTGCATGCAGGGTTGCCAAGAATGGATGATAGCAGATATCTTTAGCACATAGAGCACACAATTATCCAGATACTCATGATGGAATTAACAATATATTCTGATTAGACATTTACTGGCATCTGTCTATGGGCAAAAAAAAAAAAAAAAATCCATCATCCCACCATTTGTACATAGTAAGCCTGTGTTTCACATGCCACAAAAACGAATTTCTGAAATATGATATATAAAGCCAAAGATTTATTCATGCACACAAATAATCTACATGTCAATCAAGAATATTTTGAGGTTTGGAAAGGCAAATGTTAGGAATGACCTTAGAGAGTTGCTTCTCTTCGTTGAGTCTCAGCCTTCACATCCGTAAATGGAGAGAATACTCCAGGCTTTGTGTATTCATCTGGCCAAACATCTACCCTGGTTTGTTGTGAGAATCAAGCAGGTACTACGGGTGAAAGCACTCTGTGAAATGTAAAGCTCTTGGCGATACTACTTTACTCAAATATAGTTTATAGAGAAACATACATACTCAATATACTCAAACATACACACATGGAATAGAACTAAATCCTGAGAAGTACAGCTGGGTAGATAGAGGAGTGAATGAAATATCTCCTTATTGAAAAAAAGAGAAACAGAAGACAGAAAGGAGGAAAAGAATGGGTAGCCAGTTGCTTACAGGTGGTAAGAAGGTGAGAAAAATACGTAGTCTCATAAGGATAAATTCCTCCATTCTCGGGTAGGGGGTGAGAAAAAGAGGCTTCAATGAGCTCTGCTGGGTGAAGTGTATTAGCTAGCTGGAGTAACAGCAACAAATGTACGGAGTTAACCTTTATGGAGAATTACAGGCAGTGCTTTAGAGGCAGCTGATGACCCTGATGTAAAATAAGTTCTAAAAAATGGAGCAATTTGTGTCCTTACCAGTGTGTTCATAATCACGTTTGTAGGAATTGAGTTATTTGAAATTCAGCTATTCTATAAAAGAAGACCAAAAGACAACCTACAGAATGGGAGAAAATATTTGCAAATGACCTATCAGATAAAGGGCTAGTTTCCAAGACTTATTAAACTCAACAACAAAGAAATAAACAATCCAATCATGAAATGGGCAAAAAACATGAACAGAAATCTCACAGAGGAAGACATGGACATGGCCAACATGCACATGAGAAAATGCTCTGCATCACTTGCCATCAGGGAAATACAAATCAAAACCACAATGAGATACCACCTCACACCAGTGAGAATGGGGAAAATTAACAAGGCAGGAAACCACAAATGTTGGAGAGGATGCGGAGAAAAGGGAACCCTCTTACACTGTTGGTGGGAATGTGAACTGGTGCAGCCACTCTGGAAAACTGTGTGGAGGTTCCTCAAAGAGTTAAAAATAGACCTGCCCTACGACCCAGCAATTGCACTGTTGGGGATTTACCCCAAAGATACAGATGCAATGAAACGCCGGGACACCTGCACCCCAATGTTTCTAGCAGCAATGTCCACAATAGCCAAACTGTGGAAGGAGCCTCGGTGTCCATCGAAAGACGAATGGATAAAGGAGATGTGGTTTATGCATACAATGGAATATTACTCAGCCATTAGAAATGACAAATACCCACCATTTGCTTCAATGTGGATGGAACTGGAGGGTATTATGCTGAGTGAAGTCAGTCAATTGGAGAAGGACAAATGTTATATGTTCTCATTCATTTGGGGAATATAAATAAAAGTGAAAGGGAATATAAGGGAAGGGAGAAGAAATGTGTGGGAAATATCAGAAAGGAAGACAGACCATAAAGACTCCTAACTCTGGGAAATGGAAGTGATGGAAGGGGAGGAGGGCGGGGGTTGGGGGTGAATGGGTGACAGGCACTGAGGGGGGCACTTGACGGGATGAACACTGGGTGTTATTCTGTATGTTGGCAAATTGAACACCAATAAAAAATAAATTTATTATTAAAAAAAAAGAAGACCAGCATTGCTTTGGGCAATGTCCCCCAGAATTCCTATGTTGAACCCCAAATCCCCCAGGTGACTGAGATGGGGTCTTTAAGGAGGTAATAAATATTAAATGAGGTCACCAGGGTGGAGCTTTGAACCAATAGAACTGGTGCCCCTATAAGAAAAGTGAGCAAGGAAGGAATTGTCTTTGCCTTATGGGGACACAGCCAGAAAGAAGCTGTCTTCAGGCCGGGAAGCGTTCTCAACAGAATTGGACCATGGTGGCACCATAAGCCCAAACTTGTAAACTCCAGAACAGTGAGAAAAGACATTTCCATTGTTTAAGCCACCCATTCTATGGTATTTCATTATGTTAGCCTGGGCTAATAGAAGCCTAATGAACAAAATGAAGCAAATTTTGTCAATGTAAGGTCTGGTATTTCTGGAAATTCATCATAAAATGTGATGAATAAAGTCATAATTAAATGACTTACCAATTCTGTAAAGTATGCAACAGAATAGGTGAATGCTTTGACCTAGTTTGAGAGTCTCAGCTCATAATCAAATGATAATTTTACCTTTTTTCTTTTATGTTTAACTATGGTTTTATTTACGTACTGACATCCACTGCTGAACTTACATGTATGATATCAATTATCTGCTACCTTTTCCTTATTACAATGTGCTTTTGTGTGTAAGGAAGTTGTATTACCCCGAAAATACTGGACACGCTCTTACTCTTTAGAAACATCTCAGCAAGGGAAGCAAGCACCGGTGTGTAGGGACTGGGTAGCAGAGCCACAGGAAATAGAACTATCTTGGAGTTGGCAGTTAACTCACATCAGTTTCATTTACTTATTCACGAGAGACACAGAGAGGCAGAGACACAGACAGAGGGAGAAGCAGACTCCCTAGGAGGAGCCTGATGCAGGACTTGATCCCGGATCCTGGGATCACATCCTGAGCCGAAGGCAGATGCTCAACCACTGGGCCATCCAGGTGTGTCCCAGTTCACAGCAGTTTCAAAGGACAGACTGTAACCCTAATGGTGGCCAGTTGCCTCACAAAACTGAGAACTAAGAAATCTGTAAAGGTTACTGGGATTCTAAAATGCTAGAGAATGAATTCATTGAAAAAGTGATCAAAGGCTTTTGGAGGGGGTGGATGGAAGGGACTGGGGAGAGCATTTTGGACATATTGGAAGTAAGATGCTATTATTTCAGTGGTGCTGTCTATAAAGCAATTACAGATATGGATCTGTGAGTCAAAAGAGTAATCCAGCTGGAAAAGTAGTCCCGGAAGTCCCCATGAATTCATTCAACAATATTGAGCATTGAACCTGAGGCTGACCGACCATTTCGGTTTGCTCAGGGCTGGCACCTGCAATTGCAATTTGACAACTGCAAGTCCCAGAAGCCTCCTCAGTTTCAGGCAAGTTGGGATGATTGGTGACACTAAGGCGTTCGTGGTCTTTGCTCCTTTGAGCTTTCTGGGAGAGCAGTCGGTCGCCTGTAGGAAAACGAGCCCGGCTGAGGACCACCCAACTTGAGTGTGAGCACAGAAGGAGGAGGAAAAAGAGTGGCATAGTGTCCTGGAAGTCCAGAGGGAAGAGAATGATAATGCAGAAAACATTTATACAGAGTTGTTATAAAGCAATGGGAAAAAGGACAAAGGAAAAACTGGTAATTCAGAGGCAGAAAAGCAAGAGCCAGTAAGCACGAAAGAGAACAGTGCTCAATGCTAGCTTCATTAGCAATCTCAGAACTGCAAATGCAAACATGTGATTAAGGCTTTTTGCTAATCAAACTGATAGAGGGAAATAATACCTCATAGTAAGACGCAAAAGGAAGCAGACACTCTCAGAGCTGATGAAAAGGAGCTCGTCTTTGCTCACCATGTAATCTGGCAGGAGGTGTAAGATTACTTTCAGAAATCCATCCTCCTCTTTCCCCAAAGATTTGGGTGGTAAGATGTTCAACAATTTTTTAGCTTTTGTCTTGGTTTGATTCTATATGGGATTTTAAGTGTGCCAATGTTCATAGAAACCCACGAAATTGCTGGCCATCATCACTAAGTCATATAAGGTGTGGGATCAAATTCTACCCAAGTATCTATTTTTCTAATTCTGAGAAATTAAAGAAACGAGGCATAAAATCACCAACTCTACCCCACAGCCAGCTTGACTGCTCAACATTAGAGCCTATCTTCAAGTCGCTTTTTTTTTTATAATTATTAGACCTTTCCCATGATAAATATTTAGATTCTTCTAACCTTGTTTTTATTTGTATAAAAGCCCCTAGCAGACTAAATAGCCTGTCATTAGGTTAGCAGATCTTGAGGGCATTATGTCCATGGAACTAGCATCAGTTTCTATTTGACATATAAAACGTCCCACACTCAGAGCCGGTCCCTAACTTCACACTTGGAAACGCGGATCTAGTCCTGTTTTAGTGCCCGTGGAGCCGGGTCTCGCAGCCACCGTCCAGCTGGCCGGGCCCCTCTCCCCGCTTTGATCCATCGCACAATGCCTGGCCCACAGCAGGCTCTCCCTTCACTTCCTGCTGCCTTGCCAGGGTCAGCTGTGGCCAGTGCGTCTAAGGGTCCTTTCAGAACTGCCCATCTGCGTGCAGAGCCTGGGAGGCTTTTCAGCGCTGCTTTGAAAGCCTTACGGAAAGAGCTGAATCGCCCATGCACGCCGCTGGCCCACAGTTCCAACTGGAGTTTCTTCTTTTGAACTGGGGACAGAGCACAGAGGCCCAGGAGGAAGCTGGGCATGTGCACCATGGGCCTGAGAGCTGGACACAAGGAGAGCTGGCTTCGGTGTTAACTGTCTAAATGGCAGCGTTATTAATGGGGACCCAGTAATAGGGCCTGGGCTCACCAAGGTCTGTGGCGACTTAACAAATGTCCCCTTCAGTCTATGCCTAATCTATAATTGGAATTTCACATTTCAAAGTCCTTCTATTACTATCTTGCATAATATTCTCTCCCCTTAGATGGTAGTAAATGGACCCAGTATTTTCAAATGCATTTAAATGGTTTTTATTACAAGGAATGTACTTTGGAATATGATCATCTTTCTTCCCTGATGGGAGATATTGAGTTATACAGGAAAATATATATATATGCCATCCCTATTTCCCAGGCTCTAGCAGCTGGTGATAAATTAGAGTCAAAAATCATTGCTGCAGTAGAGGATTGATCTGGCTTTGCATCTACCCTCCATGGAGCTCAGAATCCCTCGCATTCCTGCGGAAGAGTTCGGGGAGGCTCGGGGGGGCGGGGGGGGGATTTCAGATTTGCTCTGGGGTTTCATGGTCTTTAGTGTTGCTGCTTTACCTTTGTAAAGCCTTCCTTGTCTAACATAGTGTCTCCAGAAGTGGGGGGCAAATGCAGGAGCCGGGTTACGGGGGTCTGGACAGCACTGCCACTGTAGTCTGTACCCACCCGGATCATGATGCGAGAGCTGAGGCCTGAAGTCCTTTCTGCCATGGTTACTGGTGCTGGTGTCGGAGCAGGTGTTAAACAGCAGGTGTCTCTCTCTCTCCTCCCATCCCCCATAGACGCCACGTGTTGGTTTTGGTTTTGCCTTCCCTGCTGGTCACTGCAGATGCACAAGCTCCTGCAGTCCTGAGTTCTTAGCTGTCCACAGCTCCATTTGCTCTGAGCACCACCCCTCCCTTCCACAATGGCTTGTTTCCTTGGGACCAAACTCCCAGGTCTTACCTTTCCTGGATGAGAAATTCCTGTAGGCTTTTCATGTAATCATTTTTGAAGGGACATTCCATCATTCCTCTCATCTGGGCTAACTTGTTTGAATTCTGGGGTAAGGGCAGTTTATTAGGTTCCTTCTAGGATTTGTCTTCTGGTGATTTCAGTGATTGTGCCTGTTATAAAGAAACTTCTTTATCCAGCACCCCTAGGCCTTCCACACGAGAGGAGGAATCTGAACTAGCTATATGCCATTAACCCATTTATCCTTGTAATAACATTGGGAATTACTGATCCTGTGTTGAAGCTAAGGAATCAGGGGATCAGAAGTGTCAAGTAGCTTACCTAAGATCCCACAGCTGGTTAAAGATGGAGCTCAACTCTGAGCCCAGGTCTTCCTAACACAAGTCTATCATCTTTCTACCATACTATGTTTTCTTCAAGAAGATTTCCAAATAGCTAGTTCATCCCTTTACACAGCTTAAAAACTCTTTAAAATAAATTTCAATATGGAAAAAAGCGTCTAAGCTGTATTTTCTACTGTTATTTCACCTTGATATATATCTGAGAAGACAATGGGTACGGCTTCACTTTTCTTGATTGGGTGGCACTGGAAGTGGCTGAGAGCACAGTCTCTTGCTGTGTGACCTCAGGCAAGTTCCTTAACCTCTCTGCGCTCCAGTTTCTTTATCTGTAAACTGCAGATAACAAGGCCAATCTCAGTGAAGTCCTTTCTGCCATGGTGGATTAAGAACATTAGTATAAATAAAGGAATCAGAAAGGTAACTGAATTCTCAGTAAAGGCTACATTTTAAGTGATGAATTAGTCTATCTATCACTATACAATATGCTAACCCAATTTTTAAATACATTTTAATTTTGTTCTGTAAATGTCAGGCTATGGTGCTATCATTTTTCCTGCTGTCACAATAGTCATTTCCAGCACAGTTTCTTTACTGGATCTAATGGAGAATGAGAAACTAGACCAACAACTTTTACAGAACTGTGTATTAAGTAAGTCCAAATGACATTTGAAGAAGATAGATTATTCATGACTTTAGTTTCATTACAGCTACTTCTGGAGCATAGTGGTAATTTATCTTTATTTCTGAGTGTCAGGTTACTTTTTGAAGTGTTGAGACCATTGGGAGGCTGATCTCCACATGAGGAAAATGTAACTCTCTATAATGTGAAGAAGTCTAGTGTAGGCAGTGGTCATTTAAAAAAAAAAACCCAAAACTTTATGAAAAATTTCAAACACACCCAAAATAAAGAGACTAACCTAACAAGCCCCCAGACCTATTTCAAGTTGGGGTAATTACTAATACTTTGATAATATTCTTTCATTCATCCTTAGGAATCCTGTCATTTTATCAAAAACAAAACAAAAAACCCTCAGCATGTATCTTTAACTTTTAAAAAGTTTTAAATGTCATAATCATGCTGTTGTTAAATTCAAAAGAATTAAGTGTAATTTATTGCCTCAATCCCACCTCCACTCCTCTCCATATTGAGATTTCTCCAGTTGTTTCAAAAGTTTTTCTGTAGTTGCAGGTTTTTTAAATCGAGATCTGAATAGAGTCCATATATCGCATCGGGTTTGTATACCTTTTAAATGTATCTTATTTCGTAATAGCCCCACTTTCTCACAGGGCACCTGTTGGCTAAGCAGGTTATTTGTCCTGTAGGCTGGGTTTTCTAAGTGTGGGTCCTGGAGGAGCAGCTTCAGCATCCCCTGGGAACATGTTAGAAATGCAAATTCTCTTCTCAGGCCCCATCCACTCCTAAGACAGAAACCCTGGGAATGCAGCCCAGCCATTTGCTTAACATGCCCTCCAGGATCTTGATGCGGGATAGTCCACAACAGTGGTACCCAATCGTAGATGTGGCTGATGGGAACCTCCTGTCACCATTTATCTTCAATCAGTCTTCATATTTCCTATCAGATGGCAATTAGATTTAGAACCTTGATTATATTCAGGTTCCATTTTTTTTTTTTTTTTTTTTAAGGGCAGAAATACTTCACAGATCATGCTGTGCTTTCCTACTGAGGCTCACAAGCCCTGTTTGACCCAATGCGAGTAATGCTGAGACTGCCAGGGCCTGGGTGGCCTGGGTGGCGCCCGCCTGATGCCTGTTTCACTGAATAATTGTATCCACCACTGGTAACTATAGTCTAGACTTACTGTTTCCTTTGGGATGGTGAGGTGATGATTTCTAGTATCCGTCCTGCATTTATTGATCATTTTCAGCTCTGTGTTGTGGCTGTTGCTTACCTGGAGACCATGACAACCTCTATGGCATATTTACAGTTTAAAAGCAGTATGAATTTACATGATTCTGTGTTTACACATTCTTTCAAAAAAATCATGGATTTTTGGATAACTCTCGGAATAACCACAGACCCCTGATTTGCATTTGCTCAGAAAACACTCAATTAGTGAAGAAATTACAATTTAACAGTTTTGAATAGGGGCTCTGGTTCTGAGTCGATTCCTGTGTTCCTCTGCACCTGTGGAAAGCCAACTACGCTGCTCAAGATGTGTTAATTAGCCCTGTGTCTGGATGCCTCAGTACCCTTTATGCTATGATGACATCACCTATTCCTACCTGCCTGGTAAGAATTGTAAGCTATTCTGAGGTAATGTCAGAGTACTTTGGGTGAAATCGTAAAAATGCGTCTCTTAGATCTGATTCATTTAATCTATGAGACAGAGCAATATTTCTCAAACCTTTTTTGACAGTAAGAAATGCATTTTATATTGTGTCCCTGTTCTCCCTCCCTCCCTCCCCCCGTCTCTGTCTGTCTCTCACACACACGCTTTAGAAGTGGAAAGTCTGTGTCTACTCCAGACCTAGGGAATCTGAAGTTGAGAGCAGATCCACTAATCTGTTTCATCAAATGATTGTATTACATGTAGCACATTCTGATGCTTTCTATTTTATTCTTTCTAGTTCTATCCCACTCCACTAAAAATTGCTGGTCATACCCACTGTATTAGAAACTAGATTAGAATGATTTTCGAGTCCACTATTAGACTATAACCCACATTTTCAAAAATGTGTAATCCTTCAAAGGAAAACCTCTTCTCTATAGTTCTAAAATTGCTTTACCCCAAATGCCTTCATTTTTATTTGGTTACCTCTTGAACATAAGTGTCCCTGATCTGAGGCACACACAACTGACTGTAACACAAGGTGGTGCTGCTAATAAAAGCATAAAAGCAGTTCACAGAGGCAGGTGCTATTATTTGAACTAGGAGCCCAAAGGAAGGCTTTTTGCTGAGGATAACTTTTTTTTTTTTTTTTTGAGAGAATCTTAAGCAGGTTCCACACCCAGTGTGGAGCCCAACATAGGGCTCGATCTTATGACTCTGAGACCATGACCTGAGTCGAAATCAAGAGTCAGATGCTTAACTAACTGCACCACCCAGGTGTTTCACTGAGGATTAAAAATTTGTTCATAATTTAAGTGAAGAGGAAGGCATGATGAAGGAAGGACAAGATTCTGGCCCTTACCGAGGGGACAGGCAGATGGGAAAGAAAAGAAGACCTGAGACAGGAAGGGACAAGGAACATGGTTGGGTCGCTCAGGACTCCCAGACCTCAGAGAAGATGGAACTAAGCATAAGGTTGATGGTGGGGAAGGGAGCAAAACCTGAACCAGCCCCTGCTGGATCAAAAGTCCACATAGGGGAAGGGTGTGAGAAGACTTTCTAGATGCTTGCAGTTATAATGAGGAGGGGTGCTTTTAAGAGGCAAATAGAAGTCTGGCAACAGTAACAACAAAGCCTTTATTTTTGTCAACAGCAATTACTATGAAGTTATGAGTTAGGTACTGTTATCCCCAACATTGAGAAAGTCTGACGAACCTGGTCACACAGCAGTTGTATGTCAGAACAGGGACGTGAACTCTGGTCAGTAGAACCCCAAAGGTCACAGTCCTGTCCTGATGCTCTGTCGTGTGACTGGGAGAGAACTCCCGTTAAGAACCAGCAGGCAGTGGTGTGCAATGACATTTAAGGGATGGGTGGCTCAAGTGTGGACTGGCTGGGGGAATGTGGACCTAATTCTGTAGGCCTCTGATTACTATGATTTGATCAGCTATGCGATGTCAAATATTACTAAAGTTTGTGAATGGAAAATTATCAGGTCTACTCACAGTGATGTTCTTACTCCTTCCTGATCTGGTATACATTCCTGAATGGGACTAAAGGGGCGGAGTGCCACGAATTGCCATGACCTGAAGCCTACCTCCCTCTTTCATGCCACAGGCCATAAAAATACCGGGGTCTGCTCCTTTACATAGATGTAAACCCCCATCCTGAGGTGCATGTATTAGAAAAACAAGTGGAGAGTTGCTGCTCTAGGGTATCAAAGATGATCTATGCATTTTAGCTTTGCCCTTGAGATGATGTGAGCTTTGTATTGGGTATGAAGTTGTCTCAACTTTAGAGACGTCCTCTCCACTGGGGAAAATGGATCTGACTCCTAGGAGTTTGTTTCCCTGTGGAACAGACCCACTGAAATCCTGACCTGCAGTGAGGAAGGTTGCCTGGTGCCTGATTCTGTGTGTGTAGATTGGGGGTCATTCTCGCCTCTGCTTTGATGTCACTCCATCATCTAAACCTGCTCGATCCACTTGTGCTGCATTAGCCTTTCAAGTACCCATGACACCTCGCTAGATCGTTTCTTATTGTGCCTTATCACCAGCTAAAGTGACCTTTTGAAAATTCATTTGTTTTCTTGTTCATTATGTTTTCGCTCTTCTAAGCGCTAAGAATGCAGGGTCCTTGTCCATCTTGCTCATTACCATATTCTCCTGCCTGGAACAGTGCCTGACACACAATGGACATTCAGTAAATGTTGGTGGATGAGTAGAAGGCAGCTCCGGGGAGGGTGGTGTGCTGTGGGTTTGGCAGCCTTCCTAGTGCTTTATCTTTCAGTGCTTTGTGGTTGGTGATTCCATGGAAAAATCAGGAAGAAGTGAATACCCCAATCCTTTCTCACAGAGGGTTAATTACTTGGGTTAAGACCTTTTGCCATCAAAAAATCATCATGATCATGGTACATTTGCTTATGCTGTGAAATAAGGTTCATCAAAGTTAATCGTTGGCTTTGTACAACTGTGAACAGTAATGGTAATGGCTAAAATAATAAAATCTTACCCTTGGTAGAAACTTTAGGGAAAGTGGAATGCCAACTCTTCATTTTATAGATAAGGAAACTAAGTCTTTCCAGAAAATGAAATGACATGCCTGGACTGATGCAGCTGGGTCAGCAGAGAGCGCGAGGGCTAGTGCTTAGAATTTCTAATCTTGGCCTTACCTTCTACTTTGTGGAGAAGAATGCTTTCTTCAAATGAGAAATTAATTGATCAAAGGACAAATATTCTAGATATGGGTGAAATACATTGCATTTAAGTAATATTGCAGAAGAAGAACATGTCTACTAAAAATGAGCTAACATTCTTCTCTATAATACCTCTGTGATTATCCCTGTGATTAACAGCACACAATTCAGTGCTTAATCTTCTCATTATGGGAAATCCAGATGTTTCTCAATGGGGAAGCTAAAAAAAAAAAAAAAAGCAAAGGACATTGTTCCTGGTCTCAGGCATAGATACCCACAATGGAAGGCCATATCGTTGGGATCCCTGGGTGGCGCAGCGGTTTGGCACCTGCCTTTGGCCCAGGGTGCGATCCTGGAGACCCGGGATCGAATCCCACGTCTGGCTCCCGGTGCATGGAGCCTGCTTCTCCCTCTGCCTGTGTCTCTGCCTCTCTCTCTCTCTGTGTGACTATCATAAATAAATAAAAAATTAAAAAAAAAGAAGGCCATATCGTAATAAAAGTATAAAATGTGTACAGAGGTGGGTGTCACTGATTTGAACTAGAAGCACACCAAGGATAAGAATTTCAATAAGCAGGGCACCTTGGTGGCTCAGTTGGTTAAGTGTCTGCATTTGGCTCAGGTCATGATCCCTGGGTCCTGTGATTGAGCCCTGCATCACTGGGCTCCCTGCTCAGCTGGGAATCTGTTTCTCCTCCCTCTGCCCCACCACCTGCTTGTGCTCTCGCTCTCTCTCAAATAATAAAATCTTTTTTAAAAAAAGAATTTCAACAAGCAGAACTGCAGATGGAGAAAAGGCAGAATGTCTGAAGGTGGACAGTGATGCTCAGAGAACTGCAGGCGACCTTAGAAGGCTGAAAAAAATGTGTTGAAGACACTCCATTCTGGAGAGGAAAGCTGAGAACTAAGAGATGGACTGTGGAGGACCTGGAGACTCATGAAAAACTTACTCTTTTCTTTTTTTCTTTCTTTCTTTCTTTCTTTCTTTCTTTCTTTCTTTCTTTCTTTCTTTCTTTCTTTCTTTTTTCTTTCTTTCTTTCTTTCTTTCTTTCTTTCTTTCTTTCTTTCTACTTTTCTTCCTTTCTTTCTTTCTTCTTTCTCTCTCTTTCTTTTTTTGATACTACTGAGTTTTTGAGGTGGGGACTAACATAACCACATACACCTTCTAACAACAAGATTATTCTGGTATAAAATGCTGGGAAGAAAGGAGCCTCCTTGGAGGGCATAGTTAAGGGTGCAGGTGAGAGAAGATGAGGATCTGAACTAGGGTGGTGTTGAAAGTACTGGAATGGGGAGAGAGGGAGTGTGTAAGCCATGCTGAGATTCCATTGGACAGGGAGGGACAGAAGATACAAGAGAAAGAGCTACCTGGCAGAGAAGGTCTGTGGGGGAGTTGAGGCTCCAGGTAAATCTTTGGAGAGCAGCCTTTCTTGCTGACTCAGTCTGTAAACTGAGTCCAATGGAGATGAGGAGTTACTCTGAGGTGAGGGGAGTAGGGCAGTCAGGGGGCTCATGGTGATGTCCTGTGTTTCTCAGTAAAGAGGGAAATGAGCTCTCTTGCCAAGTTAGAGAGAGAGGAAGTAGGTTTTGTGAATGGTAAGTGAAGGAGCTACTGCACAAAATACAAAATACTGCACAAAATACTCCTTTTACCAGGAGACAACGGTCCCTAATTTAATGAATGATTTATCGCTATTTACTTACATATATACATTCTAAATGAATGTTATTCTCACTTGTTCTGCATGGCAATTATCAGTGCCTTGTACAAAATGACTACACAACATCTATTAATGATAACACATGTCACTGCATCCTTAATTTCCCTTTTTGCTGAATAAATCCTTTCAAAGTTCACTTTTAAGCACAATTGTAGCCCCTGTAGCAACAAAGAATATATATGGCCACAACTCCTTTAGGGAAAGGCTATCTGGCTTCTCCAAACTTCAAGAAATGCAAATTGAGATTAAAATCTATGTATTTTGCATTTTGTTTATAATGCATCAGTGATCACAATAAAAGCAAAGCACTCTTCTCGCGGCTTCCATAAAGTGCCCATTTGTCAGTCTCTCATCAAGAGCAAGAGTCCAAGGCAATTAGTCACGAAGTTGAAATGAAACGTCTGAGAATTTTTAGTCAGCTTTCTAAATCTTGGCAAGAATCAGGACCATTTTTTATTTCAAAAATGGTCCCTCTAAGTGAACTGATTGATGATGGCCAGGAACTCTGTCTCCTGTGAGGGAGAAATACTTGACATCACCCCAGCTTTCTGACTACAGCGGGGCAATTCCTCCCCATGGCAGTTTGGTTAACAGCCACAGACAGATGGAAAAATCCATGCTGCACAGCAAGCGTAATACCCCAAAACACAATTCAGGAAGGCAATTTCTCTTTATTTTCCCAGTGGAAGAATTGATAGGGGAAATTGAGCTGTTCCCTCAGCACTTCTTCATTACTTAAGTTATATAGGACAGATAGGAACACATTTGGAGACTAATACCAGGAATATTAGATCGGATGGAGAGGCAAACTAATGATAAGAGATTTTTTAAAAGAAGCAATTTACCCATGTGTATCTGTTTAGATTCAGTCAATTTCCAAGGCTGTTGAAGCTGTCAAGTTTTTGAGGTGGGTGGAGATACAGAGGGTATCGTCTGGCTTAGCTCCAGTTACCTGCTACTTAGTAAGTTGGCAAATATGGGGAACATTAAGGAAGAGCTTAAAAGCTTGAGAAAGGAAAGCATGATGCTCAACTTGAGCCTGCTTCAGAATCACATGGAGAGCTTGTTGGAAACAGATAGCTGGGCCCCACCCCGCCCCAGAGTTTCTGATTCAGTAGGTCCGGGCTGAGGCCAGAGAATCTGTCTTTCCAAGCAGCTCCCGGGTCATAGGGCTGCAGATCATACCCAAAGGAGTAGCAGTAAAGTTACAGTCCTGAGCGTGAGCACTGAGACGGGACTTTACTGCGAGGCTAAAGAAATTTAACTTTATTTTGGAGACTGGGGATGAAGAAGCAAACTACGTAACCAGCTGGAAGGACTGGATCGGTAATTCAGCTCATGTCAACAAGAGGCTGAATAGGAGAGAGTGGTCTAAGTGGTAAGGAGATCTATTATAAGGTTGGATATATGGGAAATAGTGGGCCACCAAAGTTGGATTCTTCAAATAAGTGATCATTTTAATCCCAAAGTACTAACTTTAAAACTTGTAGCTCATGAAATAAATGCATCCGGAAAAGAAAAAAAGGACCCAAATGATTTTAACCAAGACATTTGGAATTAAAAAAAAAAAAGAAAGAAACTGGCACAAGAAGTTCATGTTGGCTGAATCCAGTCTGTTCCTAGTGTGTTCCTAGAGCCAGATGACAGCCAGAGAGGCTTAAACAGTGAGTCCCTTGGCCGGAGCCACCTATTTACTGAAAATATGATTGGCCCTGTGAGGGCCAATTTTATCTGAATTTTTCTTGAGAGGTTGGGTAGGGAAATTACAAAGACCTAAACTTTTCATTGACCTTTATACATGGACATCTGCATTGTCTTAAAATTGCAATTGGTGACATAGCTGTCATTGAAAAAAAAAACGACATAAGTCTCTTTCACAATTCAGTCTTATCAAATTTGTACCTTTTTCCATGAACTGCCATTCTTGCTTTATCACATGATGAAAGATGTGAAGTTTACTGTTTCTCTTTTGGCCGTGGCAGCCAGGAATTCCAGAGCTACGTTTTCCGTTCAAGTCTGACAGCTTCCCCTGAAATGCTTTTCTGATATTGTTGTCTTTTCCTAGCTCCTTATTTCTTAGCCAGTAATTTTTTTCACTCTTAAAAAAAGAGAAAAACTTCCTGTTCCTTTTAACATAAATTCCTATCAAAACTTTTTGGGTATAGATATGGTTACATAAAATGCATTTTAAAATGTATGATGCAATTTCATTATAAATATTTGTTAAATACATAAAGGTCTCCGTTGATGAAAGACAAGGCTGACCCAACCAGGATATTCTTTTGGGGCCGGAGCTCTGTAGTACACAACACAGGCTGTGAAGCCAGACTGCTGGGATCTGACACTGGGATTTGCGATAAGGCATTGGCTGTGTGCCCTGTGTGCCCCTACATACCTTATTTAACCTGTGTGGGCCTTGGGTCTCTCCTCTGTAAAATGGTCTCTTTTGCAGTACCAACCACCATAGATTCTTGTGCGGACGATTTAGTGCTTTGAAAGGTGCCCAGATCACAGTTAAATATTGAGGAAGTGTGAGCTATTTCAATTCGAAACAGTGATGATGAGATTGTGTAACTCACTCAATTGAGGAGTTAAATGGTATCATTTCAATCACGGGTTCACGTTTCTGGGCAACAGGAGCTCTGGTTTTAATTTGGACTTAATTTGAAAGATCCGCTTCCACTCAGTGAGCACTTATTATGGGAAACTTCCATGGCCATGGTGTGGCCAGCGCTGAACCCAGAGGCAGTGGACAGAGAGCCCAGAAAGATGTGGCTCCGTAGAGAGAGGGGGAGACTGTTCCCAGGGAAACAGGTTGCTAGGGGCAAGCACTTGGCAAAGGGCGCCGGAGAAATGCAGTTTCCTTGAACTGCGTCTAATGAAAATGCTCTGTACTTACACTGAGCCTTAAGCAAATGTGAAGGGAAATCAGAGCGCGTTGGGGAATTAGAAATAAGGGTTCTGAAATCACTCTCACTCCAGCCTGGGCTGTTTTAAGGCAAGAATAATGTGGGCACCCAGGAGAAGACTGTGAGGATCTGGGTGATGCCAGAGAAAATCTGGAATTGAGCATGATAGAATTAATCCCCTATTTTGGGGAAAACCATTTGGAACCTAATGTCCCAATTGGATGGTTAGTGTATGTATCTGTATACATTTACCTGCCAGACAATTGCATACTATTCTCACTTCATCATATAGGTTGTTCCCCTTCTAGGATATCTAGATATCCTTGTGATATCTTCATCAAGTTCCAAGGGGACCGGTAAACAGATGTTTCCAGGATAGAACCCACTACCTGCTGGTGAGGAGGTTAAGTTATCCAGAGTGAACAAAACAAGTTTTAAGTCTTTGTAGAACTGACATAAAATGCTGAATAGGGCTGTTTTAATCAGGGTTCTCTAGAGAAACAGCACCAGTAGGGTATGCAAGTGTGTGTATCTCTCTTTTTAGGAATTGGCTTATCTGATGTTGGGGCTGGCAAGTCTGAAATCTGTAGGACAGGCTAGAGATTTAAGAAGAAGCTGATGTTACAGCACGAGTCTGAAGGTAGTCGGCAGGCAAAATTCCTCCTTCCTCAAAGGACCTCGGTCTTTTTCTATTCAGGCCTTCAACCGATTGGATGAAGCCCACCCACGTGACGGAGGGTAATCTGTTTTACTATCTGCTGCTTTAAATGTATCAAAAATACCCTCACAGTCACATCTGGACTGGTGTTTGGCCAAAGATCTGGGTACTTCAGCCAGTTGGACACACAAAATTAACCATTGTAAGATCTCTTCCTGAAATCTCAGAATTTTCACTAAGCCCAAAGCAAAGGCGATAGACCATTGCAATAATGTAAAGAGGAGTTGCTGGACACACCTGCTGGGCTGACTAAAATGTGGTCACCTTGTTCTCGTCACCCACATCCAGTCTACATGACAGAGGACAGCAGACTAGAAAGAGGTTCACTGGAGGAAATTGGAACAGAGTCGGCTTTGCTTTTTTCTACTCCCAGATGGAATGGTGCTTCCCCTATCCACATCTCCATGGAGGGAGGGAAGTTCTAACTGTAGAGACTGGGGAGACCACATTCTACTCCCTAGGACCTGCTGAGCTAATGCAGCCCATAAAATCCTCTTCAGTGAACACAGGGAGTGCAATAATACACTTAAAGATTTCTCGTTGAGAGAACCCAACACATGGCCCCCAAAGCTTTGGAAGACCTGCAAGTATAAAGACTGATTCTTGCTTCCATCCTGGAGAACTGAAGGCAACAACCTGATGAGAGCTGCCCATGGAGGCAGAGAAAGCACAGGGCGGCCTGTGCCCCCAGAGAGTGAAGGCGTCCTCACAGTGAGTTCCATGAATGAGCCACATGGAGACACTAGACATGAGGGAGTGCAAGATGGCAGGCAGGCTTGGATAAGTTTCTTAACTCTTACTCCTTTTTCTCCTTCCCTCAAACCTGAAGGATCCAGAAGCTACACTCTCATGGTCACAAGGCTGGGTGTGGATTGAAGAAAGGACAAGGAGGATTGGTATAAGAACTGACCCAACCCCTTCTCTAGTCCTTGAGAACCTGAACTGAGAAGAAGCAAAAGCTCAACTCTGGGAGTGAAGTAGATGCTTTTATTTGGACTCACCTGGACATTTTAATACTCAAAAGTGAGTCTTGATAGTGTCTGGCTGAGAGAACTTCCAAGAAGGAATCCAGCAGAGCATGTTAGGAGGCAGTGATGGAAGAAAATTCTCTCCTTGTCCTCAACTGGGTTCAGCCCTCTTAGTACAAACTTAAAAAGACTCAGCTCCAGCTGGGTTTAATAGGTGTCACCACTGTCGTGGTTTATCCTACATTTTGGAATGCTTTTGGCCCTTCCCGTGTCTGGACACTACATCTCGGTTTGCTGGGGACTAGGAGGAGGGTGAGGTCTGGGTCAAGAATGAAAGGTTCCCGAAAGAGGAACGTGGGTCAACTTGTACACTGTTTCAGCTAAATGATCCAATCAGGGACAGAGTTCTCATGTGCACGATTGTGTCTCCACTGCAAACACTCATTTATAATATTCCTGCTCCTCTAGGGCTAGACTAGCTTTGAGTTCAGTGAGATGAAAAAGGAATTAGAGATGACTGCAGGACATATAGAATCCTAGTGCCATGACTTATATATAGTCCCTCTTTTAATTAAATGGGAGAGGTCTGCCCCTAATCTGTGACTACTTAAATATCTACTTCTGGGGATCACTCTGTCCCTTGCTGTGCCAGACACAATTCACAGCAACAGGCTGATTTTTTTTTTTTTTAGCTTGTATGAATTGATAACTGTTATTTATGGCCAGCTTCTGTTCTGAGCCCATCCTGGTGTTAACTAATTTTACTATCTCCCCTGCAAAGCCTCGGTCTCCCACTCTTACCCCCTTTTGAGTTTCCTGGTTTAATCATGTGATAATAATAGACAAATGCAGAAGGAAAATACTGGCAAAGATCTCAGAATAAAGCCTAACGGTAGCCAGGGAACAGGGAGGGGAGATCCTACATTTACTTCAGTGTTTAGGGTGGTTATGCTAGGGGAGGACAGGTACAAGGCAGATTAGACCTGCAAGGGCTTCCATATTCACCTCAAATGTTTCTCTTCCTCCACTTTGTTTTTCTTAGATGTCTGAAAAAAAAATAGCATTCCTCTTGGGAGGGCTTTTCTTTGCAATTGGAGGATAGTTCTGTTTGCAATTCTTTACCGAAGTCAAGAATGATTTTTCAAAGGTTAACCATGAACTCCTAGCCTGGGGACCCAGGGAATCAGACCAGTAGCCCAGTGCATGGCTTTAAGCCTAAAAGAGGTGAAAACTGTGCTAGGAGAGGGGATGGTTCAGAGGAAAACCATAGGAGTAGGAACTGATTAAACCCCATGCTACAGCAGGAGCCCTAAACAGTGGAGACAGAAGGGAAGTTAGGAATCCAGTAACCGGGCATCTGGGTGGCTCAGCGGTTGAACATCTGCCTTTGGTTCAGGGTGTGATCCTGGGGTCCTGGGATCAAGGCCCACAGTGGGCTCCCCACAGGGATCCTGCTTCTCCCTCTGCCTGTGTCTCTGCCTCTCTCTCTGTGTCTTTCATGAATAAATAAATAAAATCTTAAAAAAAAAAAAAGGAATCAAGTAACCCCAAATCCAAGCCAGCAGAGTGCTAGCTGCTGTGCACAGTGTGGCTTTCCAACGTATTAAAAGAAAAAAGACTGAAACAGTGGTCCCTACTAGGAGACACTGTTATTAAGGTGTCTATGGTAGTATTTGCACCCATTTGCATTTTTAAAATATGTCTGGACTATCTGGACATTTCTAAGCTATACTGCTAATTCTGAAGTTTTTCTACTCTTTATGATGCTCAGGGATTTCTTTTAAGACAGAGCCTGGGAAATAATAAAGGGTCTTGACTAAAAATATTTATAAACAACTTTTTTAAACAACTAAAATTCCTGGAGAATGTCTTCCAAAAATTTGCTTTGACAAGGGTCAAATGGCTTCTCTTGTAAATGAGGTAGTGTCAATGATTCTAACAGAGAAATGGTATGATTAAAAAGCCCAACAAAATGACAATTATTCATGGCGTGAAAGACCGTTTTCTCTGAATCTCATCTTTATTTGATTATAACCAAGGTCAGCTCCCCCACCCCCACTCCAAGGAGGTTTCCTACTAGCTTAAAGCGGAACCTTTGTCTTCCAAGAAAAAGGCCTAACATTCATGGCTTGGCCTCACTGCCTGCTGCTCCCCACCTCCTGTGGCTCAGTGGGTCGGCGCCCCTGGGAAGGGAACCCAACGACAGGCTGCTCTGGCTCTGCTGTTCACTCCAGGGTGGCCGGGAATGATTTTCAGCCCTCCGAGGCTGGGGCCAGCAGAATTCTGAAGCATCCACAACATTCACGGATGTCACAGCACACGAGAGAGTTCCTTGCTGCCTGGAAATTCTCCAAGAGGAAGACCAGCTCCTGTGGTTTTAAGGAGATGCTAGAACGGGGTTCCCACAACTTGGACTGGTGGAGACCACGTTAAGGTGAAGAGCTTGTCAACTGTTGAGTCAGTCTCCACTCGCAGAGGCAGTTACTGAGGACCCTGCTGGGTGCAGAGCTCTGGAGGACCAAACGCTCAAGCTCAGGTTGTGCAAAATGGGCAGATGGTAGCTCAGGGAGGTACACTGTTGGCCCCTTGGCCCATTGCAAATCTGGAATCGTGCTGAGCTGACTGTGCTCTCAGCTACTGTCACATCTACATCAATGGTTGTCAGTGGGGGTGGGCAGGGATTCTGACCTCTTGCGATGTCACAACCTGGGGGTGGTGGTGGAGGGTTGCTACTGATATCTGGAATGGTCAGGAATGCTGCCTAACATCCCACAGTGCACCTGGTAGACCCCTGACCTAAAATGTCAATAGAGCTGGGGTTCGGAAATCCTGATTGAGATGGTCTGGTCTAGACTGTTCATGGTTGTTTTTGTTATCGATGCTCTAGTCTTTAGTTTTTCTGGAAGATTACCAGGCTCAAGCCTGTGTCATGCATTCTCAGGCACCTTCAGAATGACAGGCTCAAAATGGAGTTGCTTATGCTGACCCCACCTCCCCAAACGGACTTAATTACAGTTTCAGCTTTCCCCCAGATGGAATCTTAAACCAGTCGGGAATTGTGTGATCTGCACTAGTTAGGTCATCTGCCTGAGAAACCGCTGTCATCCCCTAATGGAAAGTAACTGCGATAACCAACCTTTTCTTTTTTTTTTTTCTTACTATAAATTCCTTGCTCCTGTTCCCTTTTACCTTAAAAAGTCTTTCATTTTTTACAGCTCCTTGGAGCTCCCTCCTATATGCTAGACTGGATGCTGCCCAACTGAATTTGATTTTTGCTCAAATAAGTCTTGAAATTTTTAATATGCTTCAGTTTATCTTTTAAGAGGCGTATGGATTTAAGAGGTCGTTTTTGCCTTTATGTATTCATACTTTAATTCATTGAATGAGTACTTTTGATGAAGGTGTGCACAGAACATACAGATTCTAAATTATCTCACCAATTTGGTGAGGTGGGGCCATATCCTATAGCTGATGGAAGACCCTGGGGCAGAAGGGATGACCGGGGTTGACGGGGGTGGGGGGCTGCTGGTGGTGCTGCCTTGTTGGGGTCTCCCCATGTCCACTGCCTCCCATGGATGAGGAGGGGGGTTGGCTTTATCTCCAGGTTCTGTTGGGGCTCTGGCATTCTACCATTTAGAAACGCCTGGTGATGGAAAGCTCTATACCCATTTCATCTCTTTGTATGTCTTCATCTTGTATCTCTCTTCCCATCTCTCCCACCTACCACAACACCTTCCCAAAGACTCTCCTTTCCTATTAGAAAAGATTTTTTTTTACTCCAGTTTAAACAAGATGATTGTTAACTTTGTTATTTCTTTTTTTTTTAAAGATTTTATTTATTTATTCATGAGAGACACAGAGAGGGAAAGAGAGAGGCAGAGACACAGGCAGAGGGAGAAGCAGGCTCCATGCAGGGAGCCCAATGCGGGACTTGATCCCAGGACGCCAGGATCATGCCCTGGGCCAAAGGCAGGCACTGAAACTCCTAAGCCACCCAGGGATCCCTAACTTTGTTATTTCAAGCTTTAAGTCTAACCCTCTCCCTACCTCCCCACTCAAAATTCATCTACTTAAGCCTCCCCTGACCTGAACACATCCACTGCTCTGGTACATGCAAATGATTTCCCATCGGTTGGCTGTGGGCACCTTTACGTATCCCAGACATGCTCAGGTGATGTTCAAACACTCTGGTTTTCACGTCCTTTTAATCCTAAAAATTGATGTGTCTTCTCTTTGCACACATCATAGAATTCTGGAATAAGAGCACTACCACATTTCATCATCGTAATTTATAGGGTGTGGAGATTTTGATGGAGAGTCACAAGTGCTTTCCTAGTTATTAGAGACAAGGTGTCACCTATGCAAGCAGTTTGAGAGAAAAGGAGCAGGAAGGCGAAACTATCTGATTAAATTCAGGGCTGTAGGTGGCAAAGGACCTCAAACCGGTGATGTTTTGAAAGCAAAGCAAAGCATCAGTGATGTAGAATATATTGACACACAGACTCTAATTTGATAAATCCCACAAACTTATTGAAATATAAAAATCAGTTTATAACTTAGAAAACACATTTTATATATATTTTCTCCATTTTTTTCCTCCTCTCTTCCTAAAAGCCCTCCGAAACATGAAACATTTCCTGAACTTCTGATGGGTTCCAAGATACCAAGGTCCTTCATGAAACTTCTCTACTAATCATCAGTGTGGCTTTTGGCAAAGTCACTAAAACTCTCCATACCACTATTGTCTCATGTGCAGAACTAATTTTTGATGGTTCTAATACTACAGGTCCCAACCTTGGCTGTATAGGGAGTCACCTGAATCGCTTTAAAAAAAAAATCCTGATGCCCAGGTAAGACCCCAGACCACATCAATCAATCTCTGGAGGGCGGGACAAAGCAGCAATATTTTTTAAACACTCCAGGTAATTCCAAATTTTCAGCCCAGTTAAGTCTAATAATGTTCACCCCTGACTTTATGACAAACCAAATCTTCGATCGGTGACTTTCTGAATGTTGTCAAAATGGCCCACTGTCAGAAAGAGCATTTCATACTGTGCCTAAGTACCCATGTGAATACGTTTTAAGGTTTCAATGAAATGATTGTGTGGAATGTGTCTGTCACATTTTATTAAAAAGCCATTTTCATGCACTCTGATATTTTCTATTTTATTCTATAAATGAAACCAAATGTCATGACCTACAAATTGAAAAACCGAAAAACACTGCCCTACCCAGCGGCTAGGTCCTACACTTTGGCCACTAGATGGAACCCTCACATTTAAAGAAAGGAACACAGATTCCGAACTCCACAGAGCAAAGTAAAAAGAAACATGCCTATGATCGAACAGTTTACATCTGGACAAAAAGATCTTTTGTACTAGAAGCAGCGTGGCTGTTGGAAAATGCTAGTTATATTAACAGTCGCCAATGCTGCCCAATAATGAGACTCTGTGTTGAGTCTTTTCCTCACAACCACTTGATGAGGTCAATCAATGCTCTATCCCTTTCCCAGTTGAGGGCACCCAGACCCCAAAAAGGTTCACTAACCTGATCAGCACTCAAAACACTGGCAGTTTCCCCTTGTCGATGGGGAAGGCACATCCCCTTGTCTCGAAGGGGGATAGTGGGTTTGAGGTCCTTGGTACTAGCCGGTTACAAAGAGAAGCAGGATTCAAGTCCAGATGTGTTGGGCTCTTGCTTCTAACTGTGACATAGGTAAGGGACTGGAGGCTGATAACATCACTACATAGATTACATTTGTACAAAACAGGAGCACGCTGGATTGGTTCTTTGCTGGGCATCTGGGCTTCAGAGTGCGCACACTGCAGGAGAAGGGAACAGACAGCGAGTGCCACAGGGGACAGCAGAGTGGCCAAGGCCAGGGCTCTGATGCAGGGCTGCCTGGGTCGTGGTGTGACTTTGGTTTTAGTAAGAAATTTTTATTTTTATTTATTTTTTCATGAGAGACACACAGAGAGACAGAGACACAGGCAGAGGGGGAAGCAGGCTCCCTATGGGGAGCCCGATGCAGGACTTGATCCCAGGACCCTGGGATCACAACCTGAACCAAAGGCAGACACTCAATCACTGAGCCACCCAGGGATCCCAAATTTTCTTCAAAGTGCACTGGGCCCCCACTGAAAGGTTCTGACAGGGGAAAAACTTGATGGGCTTTTTGCATGGCCCACCTCATCACTTCATTCCCCTCTCTGGGCAAATGCCTTTTCCCTCAGGCTTTTCCTGATCACCAGTCAGATGTGTCCTCCATCCCCTCATGAGGCTTTGTTTTGCTCACCAGCACTCAGCATTTGGCTTTAGCAGACTTTAAGTTAAATATCTTATTTACTTAACTCTCGGCCTCTCCCCAGGTAGAGTCAGGCTTTATTTACCATGGAAGTTGAGAAGTGAGAAACTCAGACGTTGGAGAGATGGGAGTTGCTCCTTACTGTGCCCCGAGTTTCTGTTTGGGGTGATGGTTGCACAGCATTGTGAATATAATTAATGCCACTGAATTGTACAATGGTGAAAATGGCAAATTTAATGGTATATATATATTTTTAACTACAATAAAACAAAAACAAAATCAAAATCAAAATCTTTAAAGTCAGTAACCCAAAATTCAAACCTACAGAGTGAATTAAAAATATATCACTACTGGGGTGCCTGGGTGGCTCAGACGGTTGGGCAGCTGACTTGATTTCGGCTCAGGTCACAATCTCAGGGTTGTGGGATCAAGCCATGTGTCAGGCTTCAAGCTCAGGTAGGAGTCTGCTTGAGTTTCTCTCTCTCTCTCCCTTTCCCTTTGTCACTTCCCCAACTCTTGTACACTCTCTCTCTAAAATAAATACATCTTTTTTTTTTAAAAGGATTTTATCTATTTATTCATGAGAGACACAGAGAGCAGGCTCCCTGCAGGGAGCCTGACGCAGGACTCGATCCCAGGACCCCAGGATCATGAACTGAACCAAAGGCAGACGCTCAACCACAGAGCCACCCAGGTGCCCCTAAAATAAATCATAAGAAAAAATATCGCTACCACTTATGGAATGCTTTTGGTGTGCCAAGCACTTTACATCTATTAGCTAAGTGGATCCTTGCAGCAACCCTATAGGTAGATACTATTATTGTTCCCATTTTACAGATGAAGAAACTAAGTCACAGTCTATTTAGCAATTTGCCCACAGTCGCTGAGCTGGTAAGTAGAGGCAGGATTTATACTTGGATAGGCTGCTCTTAACCATTACACTACTGCTGTATTTCACACATAGGATAGAGCCTGGTACGTAATCACTTAATATTCATTTCAAGAATATATATTTCAAAATGCTTACTTTGGCTGCTGGGTGGAGAACAGACATGGAGGGGTGAGGAACTGTGGGAGACAGTAGGAAGCCTGTGGGTGAAAGATGTAAAGACCCTGGAGGTACAGATCAGCAGATGGTTTACATATATTTTGAGATAGAGAAAACAGGTTATGTTAATGGTTCTAATTGGAGGAATGAAAGAGGGAGCTGAAATCAAGACTGCAGTGTCCAACATGATAGCCAATGGCGCCATGCACTTGCTGAGCACCTGAGATGTGGCTGGTAAGAATGAGATGTGGCTGGTAAGAATGAGGTGTCACTATGTTGTTAACTATACTGGAATTAAAAAATTTTTTAAAAAAAGGAGCAGATAATCTAATTTCAGGGTCTCAGGTGTATATGTTTAATCCTTGCCATGTTTGATGAAGCCATCTATTAGTTAAAAATATTTATATAAAAAAAGAGGCATAATGATGGGCATGAGATACATTCAGGATTCCAAAGAGTTTACTCTTCTGTGGTATCTTAATTTTTAGGTTGATGTAGTGGTGCAATATTTTTGCTCTATTGATTAAATGTGTTATTAGTAATACATTGTCTTAAGAAGGAACTACTAGAAAATACAAAATGACTTCTGGGCTCACATTTTATTTATTTTTTTAAAGGACTTATTTATTTGGTAGAGAGAGTGAGCAAGCGTGTGCACACAAACGAAGAGAGCGGCAGAGGGAGAGGGAGAAGCAGGCTCACTGCTAAGCGGGGAGCCTGACATGGGGCTCGATCCGGGGGACCCTGGGATCATGACCTGAGCTGAAGGCAGATGCTTCACTGGCTGAGCCACCCAGGTGCGCCTAACATTGTATTTCAATGGAAGGTGCCGATCTAGGATAATGTCCTGGTTTCTTGCCTGAATAATGTAATTAATGGTGATACATTTACTGAGCTGGAAAAGGTGGGGAGAGTGAGATTTACAGGTAAAAATAAATTATGTTCAGGACCGACATATAGTTTGCAATGTTTGGGAAACATCCAGGTGGAGATGGGTGCCCGGGGCTTGAAGCAGAGGTCAAAGCTGGCACGGCACGTTTGGATGCCATCAGCCTGCAGGTGACAGTGAGAGCTGAGGGAGTACAGGAGACCCTTTCCAGAAAGCTTGTATGTAGGAGAGAGCCCAGTAAGCACCTAGAACCAAGCCCTAAGTTACTTCAATGTTTAGGGGTGGGGTTTGGACATAGGTGACCAGATGTTGCAGAAATACTAAATTTCCATATTCAATTTTCTAGCTAAGAAAATACCTGTAAGTTCATTCTGGTTTCATGTCAGTGTACTTTTGCCTAGAATTCATGTTTTCTTTTTGTGAACTGCAGTTTATTTCAACACACACCACAGGAGTGCTTTTTATTTTTTAGACTACATTAGTACAGTGTAGCAGCAGAAATCCATGGAAAGCCTTCCTTTTTAAAGAAATAACAAAACTCACTCTGATGAACAAGTGCCATGGATAAATCTCACGAGATCCCTAAAAATTCATCATCAAAGAAAAAAAAAAATACTGCTGCTTAAACTCTCAAGTGACAACTGCTTTATGGCAAGCACCTTGGTAGAGTGGTAGGGTTGTCGAGAGAGGGTCATGTTTTCAGAGACCTTAAAAACTTCCAATTAATCCCCAAAGTAAGTATTTCTTTAGAGAGCTTAGATAACAATTAATGATCATGTAGTTAAGAGCTCAAACTTCGTGGTCGGGTACACGTGAGTTCATGAACGTGCTTAGCACAGAATTCTTGCCCTGCAGTGAGCACTTGGTAAATTACTCATTATTATTGTTCTTGTTATGAAAAAATACCAGAAATTCACCTGCACTGCTCCCTGTTAATTTCTGCCACATTAGTAGGGTCGTATGTGTGTATACACCACGTAAAATAAGTATGTTATGTCACATGTGCCAAACCAGTTTGTGCGTTTCTCCACCTTGTTCTGGGATGCAGGGCATATTTTCTTGGCGGATGTGTTCCTCTGCTGGCATTAAGGTGGAGTTTTGTGCTGTTGGTGTTTGCATATGGAGGGACCCCCAAGTCTCTCCCTCCTTCAGTCACTCAGGGTAGGGGAATGCTTCTCTGGAGGCTTTGGGAGATAGAGCTGGGTATCTCCTTTTGGAATCTACCTGTTGGCAGAGACCGTTCTGCTCTGCATCTCTGAGCAGCTGGCTGCATGAGGACAGGACCCCTCGAGGGAGATGTGAGGCTGTCCAGCGGAGGGTGGTAAGTAATGACTGTGAAATTTAAACCCACTTACCTGGAAATTCCAAATAGCTAGATTCACAGAAAAGGTGAGTTTTTAAAATGTTACCTGACTCGTGCTTTTGTCTCAGTTGGTTCAGAATTTAAGCAGGGGTAATTGGAGTGTTGTGTACTTATCTCCCTAAATCCCCAGTGTCTGGTACATTCAGCTGGGAGCTTTAAGAAACAGACCAAGAGTAGAGAGGGTTTTTGTGGGGCCATGGCTTTGGGCCTCTAGGGTGAGCGAGGAGGGGTTATGTGTTTTAATCTTGGTAGGTGGCAGGTGTTTATATTGTGACATTCAGCTGGTTTTCACCATTTGTGACACTGCGACATTCATTGGTGTGGCTGAGCAGAAGGGTTCAGGTTTTGGCAAATGTGGGTCTTGTGGGATTTCTATGGAGGCTTAGGATGGTTTTATCTGCAGGTGAATAGCTATTTCTATATGGGTAAGAAAATACTTTTTTAAAAAAATATTTATTCAAGAGAGTGAGGTGGGGAGGAGCAGAAGTAGAGGGGATCCACTGAGCCCATAGGTGGGCTTGATCTCCTGACCTAGCCGTAATCACGAGTCGGATGCTTAACCAACTGAGCCATCCAGGCGCCCCAGTATGAAAATATTTTTATGTAGTCGGGACTGTAATTGCTGGCCTTGGAGAGCAGTCATGATGGAGCTCAAGATGGGGAAAGCGTTTGTACGGGCGTTTAGGTATTCAAGAGCTAAATGGCCCTTTGCTTTTTCTCAGCTGTGCCTGTTGACCAGGATTTGCAAGAGTAGACCCAGCTGAGCTCCACGTGCACTGTGCAACGCCGGTAGGATCTAGCTTTAAATTATTAGAGCCAGGCCCAGGAAGCCAGCAGCATTCTGGTTGCCTCAGAATCCACGCACTACATTTAGGGCCAAAAGAGGGCACTAATATGGCTAACCTCTTGTGACTCTATGCTCTCAGGGGTCACCTGTGAGAGGTAGTATATTTAAAATAAATAGAATATGCCGTCTTCTCTGTTGAAGTAGAGAATAACTCCAAACTATTGCCAACCCAAAGTCCTCTCACTTGGAATTAAGGAATGAAGGAAGAACTCAAGTGCTTTGAAAGATGTGCTCCAGTTTGACAATCCTATCAGGAGCAACACAAGATTGAGCAAACCAGGCCAGCTGATTACAAGTTACAGGACCAAAAGATTCTCCTGAGGGGAAAGGCTGACATCTTAGAAGACAAACTAAATAGGTATGACATTTTTGAAGGCCTGAAGAGCCAGCTCTCAAACATGAGATATGCCTAAGTCTGTATGCTCCTAAAAAAAAGAAAAGAAAAGAAAAATAAAGGAGCGACCTTTAAGTTGCTTGTAGATCAGAGAGGGACCTGAGCCCAATGAAACGCACCAGAGAACAGAAGGCGAGATTCCAGGAAAACAACCTGAAATTCCTCCCCTAGAGGGCGCTGGAATCCAGAACACCTTCTGCAAACACCTTTGGAAACCGCAGAGTCCAAGGTTAAGAGCTGCTGAGGACCCACACTCTGGTGATTGGGTGGGCGTAGAGAGCAGCTACCTGTGTGGACAGGTTTGGATGTAAAAAGTGTGGGGGAAGCAGCAAAGAATGTCTGGGTGACCTTTCAGGTGACAGCCACTGAAGGAGGCCTGCGGGTGTTTCCTGTGCTCTGAGGGGCTGGCCCAAGAAGCTTGTGAAGCCTGGAGACCAGACCCACTCTGTGCGACCGCGCAGGGCAGCAATGGGGCAAGTTCATGTCACACTCCGTGCCCATCTGATGGGAGAAAATCACCCGGGGTGGAACTGTCCAACTAGCGAGGGGCAGATAGACATGATTTATTTGAAAAGTAGAAGCCTCTGGCATATGGAGAGCTCACAATTTCATATTTCTCCCATGATGGATCTAGAGATATCTTTGAAAATCAGTTGTTTTGGCTATAAACTAAAGGGAGTAAAGACCCTCAAATTCAGTCAACAAGGCTAGTCCTAAGCATGTTAGAAAAGTGAGGGAGGCCAAGGATTAGGGTAAACTATTAGAAATTCCCCTGAGCTTTCCTAAAATATTAGATGACGCTACTGCAGGGAGAGATTACACAGAGAAAGGCTCCTTAGGCTTCAAACTATGAAAAATGGAGAAGAGCATGTTTTTAAGGAGAATGTGATGGAGGAAATGGTTCTCAATAGGCTCTTGAGACATCCATAACACTTCCAGTTCTGGAATCTTCTTAGGGTAGCTTTCTGGTGGCAACAAATGTGTGGATGCAGTGAAAATCCTCTCTAGGAGCCATGCTTCATATAGGTAAATGATGCTATTAGCAAGAGACAGTCACATTTGTCGTCAAGAGTTTCATAGAAGGCTGTGGTTATGTCATTGAGTCCACCCCTTGAGTGTATGGTACCAGAACCATGGAGCTCAAAGGGGAGAAGGAGAAGGAGAGGGAGAGGTGTGAAAGACCTCATTTCCCCCCCTCATACAGCCCCTTGGGAAAGACTGGCAACTCCCAAATAAAGCTTGATGTCTGGAGGTTGCCATCATTCCAGTTATCAATCAGTAAGGTGGGAACCTCTCAACGTTACCTCCTTATGAGGAGAGACGCTATGCGTAAGGAGAAAGGTCCTCTGAATATGGCAAATGGAGTGCCACAATTAGTCTCTTGAAGTGATTTTTCTCCCAAATGAATGCAGGTCATGGTCACTGGAGTGCATGCACCGACCAACTGGCATCCGGGAGCAGTGGAAACCAGGACTTTCCTGTTGAGTCTCTGTCTTGTCACCACTGAATCTCTGCTATGGTTTTTGGCAACACAAAGTATGGATTTGGGGAAATGTAGGGTGCCTGGGCTAACTTCTTTAGGGCCTGGGGTTGGCTTGGTTTCTAAAAGTCATGGGCGTGGGGACAGTATTGCAACAGCTAGTTGTGTTTTATTATCTCTTTGGAAACACAGACTCTTAGTTCATTTCTGAGATGCTGAAGTAATAACACCCATCCAGAGGACGACCACCCAAGCTTGTCCCAGGCATCAAGACTGTCTATGAACAAGACTGAGCAGAATAAGACATCAAAGATAAATTTTGGACTTTAATTTAAACAATTTTATCCTACAAAAAGCAAGAGAATTTCCAATTATTTTTATATTTGACTTAACTAATTTGCACTTTAATTTTTTGGATGTTAATCTTTTAACTTTTATTTCTCCCTTTGTAATAATGGCATGAGATTTACCTTCAAATATAGAACTGTTTATTAGAATTTCATTATTGGATGGCCATATGCCATCTTTTAATGTCCTTGCAGAATCTCTGAAGGGCTATCTTGGACAATGTGGCTGCACATAATTTGGGAAGGGAAATAGAATATAGACCAACTTTTGGATTTAGGTACAGAGTAGCCTTGCTATTAATTTAATAATTGTATATTTCTGACCTGTTTTGGAGCTTCATAGGGAGAAAACCCTCAGAAGCAGTTGATCTGGGTGAGGTCTTATGATGTTTGGGGGACAGTCCTCCCCAGAAAGATGTTAATCTCCTCACCTGAGATGTGTAGTCCCACACCTGGGTGACCCAGAGACTTAAAGGTTGGAACCATGAAGCTCAGAGAACACAGCTCAGGATTCCTGTACCCCACTCAGGGTGTTTCTGTTTGGACGAGCTCCATTAGAGGGACGCTGCTGGCCTTTCTCCATCCTCACTCAATCCATCCAGGAGAGGAGTCACTTATTTGGTTGGGGAGGTGGGGGAAAGGTTGGAATTCGAATAACTTTGCCTTCTTTTTCTGGGATCTGCTTGTAGCAAGTCCTCACCTGGCTCCAGTCTTCCACAGGGTGGGCTCCATGGGGTGGGTGTGGGGGTTAAGGTGTTAGACTGGCCAGTAGGTAGGTCATTCTGTCTCGTGAAAGAGTTAACGACTGGTGTCAAATCGAAGTCATGTTCTTTAACAGTTTTATCACATGAAAGAGGACATTTTAATGTCCACCTGCCTGATTCCTGCAACCACCTCTTAACTGGTACTGCATTTAAGCAAGGAAAACAAGGGCATTTTTTCCTAACCTGCTACAGCCCTGACACTTGGGCTCCCACCTGCCTGGGCTCCCATTCTGACTCCACTGCTTACGGGCTATAAACATTTGAGAAAAAATTTTAAAACTCTCAAAATAACATTTGTAAAATGGAAATAATGTAGCACTTTATAAAATTTTTGAGAAACAAAACTTTGAAAACAAAATGAGATATTTAGGTTACTTATAAAATCTTTTTTTGGGTCTTCTGTCCTGGTTCCTTAGCATACACATAGTTCCTACAATAATCATAGCTGGCATTAATTTAACAATATGGGTAACGCTGTGAGCTAAGAAACACAGCATCTCATTTGATTGTCACAAAAACTGTAGTAGATGCTATTATTCTAATTTTATAAATGAGGTAATTGAAGCTTAGAAAGATTGAAAAAGTTGTCCAAGGTCACACATTATGTGAATAGTAGAGCAGATACTTGAACCCTGACAGTCTGAGTTTGAAGTCTATGCTGTTAAATAATATGCTGTCTCTCTAAAATAACACTTGCCATTTACTGGCTGCCTAAAATGTGCTTGACATAGATTAGGAGCTTTATCTCCTAATGTTCCCAATCTTATATAGGCTAAGGACACAGGCTTCATAGTCAAACAAATGTAGTTTTGATTTCCAACTCTGCAATTCTCTAGCAGAGTAATCTTGGGGAAGATAGCTAGCTAATCCCTTTGAATCTCAATTTTTCATCTGTAAGTTGGGGTAGCAATACCTAGGTCTCATGTTTGCTGGAAGGATTACGTAAAAGAAGGCTTAGTATTTGGCCTACTAGACACTCAACGGAAGGCAGCAATTCTTATTCCCACTTTACAGATGAACAGACTGAAACTCCCAAGTTCAAGTCCTGACTGATCCCATTAAATTTTTCCCTATATGCTATTCCTGTTCCAAGTAATTTGTGGTCTCTCCAGAACAATTTTTTTTCTGTATACCCTTCAGTTCTTCCAGGGGAGAACAAAACCAGTCCTTACCTTTTTGAAAGATACCACAGAATAAGGCAATGGGTTCCCAGCTGTGTTCCATGGATCCCTTCTAGGGGCCTCCAGGGATGGCACGGAAAGAGGTGGGGGATAGGAGAGAGGTCTAAGTACCTGGTCGCTCTGCTTCAACTCGGACAGTTCTGCCTCCATCTGTCTTAATAAGGGACACTTTACTGTTCCCATGGAAAGAAATTGTTCCTTGAGAAAAAAAAATGAGAGAAGAGTAGGAGGCTTAGGATTGAGAGGACTTCACATTTGCTGATGTGTGGCCTTGGTCAGTTCTGTTTCATGATCCTTGCCTTGCTTTATTCAAGTGAAGAAGCAGAAAAATAAAACCTTAATATCTCCTGGGGGCCATTATGAGGAGTTAAGTGAAAAAAAGCATAATTAAACGTGCTTTGTGAAACACAAATACATGGCACAGGAGTAAATGTACCCTGGAGCCAGGCTGTCAGCTTCGATATTCTGGTTTCCTTTCTTCCTGTGTGACCCTGGACATCTATTCAACTTCTCTGTGCCTTGGTTCCTTTTGTGATGTTCTCATGTGACTGGAAGGACTAAATCGTTCTAAGAATGGAAACTTGCTCCATAATTATTTTGTTGCATTTACTCTTTTTTTGGAGGGAGGGTATTTTTTTGAGTATAGTTGACTACAGGATGCTGTATTAGTTTCAGCGGTACAACACAGTGATTGTTCTACTTCTTATTAGGTTTGACTCACTATAGTGGCTCTGTCCATCACAATTCTTGGGAACACGTTGTAAAACAGATCATAAAATGCTGCCCTTTTCAAATCCAACAAAATACTGGGCAGATTCATGACCTGTCCTATGGTTCTCCATTGGGTGATCAGATAACTGGAGTAAAAGCAGCTTTTGGTGGGGGCACATAGATGAGTCCGTGTTACCAAGCATTTGCTAAGCTTTGGCTTTCCTTTATACAATTAGTCTGAAAGTTGAGTTAGAAAATGGGAATTGAAATTGTAGCTGGTTTTATAGCCTCAACACAAAGGAGATAAAACTATTCCACTAGCTTTATAGTTTCTAATTGAAAACCTATAAAAACAAATGTTTATTCCCTCAGTAGCTTTAAAACAACACATAGATCCTTGTGAATTTCAGCGAGAATTTCAGCAAAAAAAACTTCACCAATTCTTTAAGCTTATTTTTAAAAGAAATCTGTTGTTGAGCCCAGCATTACAGAGAAAGCAGCTTTAGAAAAATGATTTATAGAATTACATGTGGAGAGGACGCATGGAGGGGTCTATTGAAAGAAATACTTTTATAGCAGTCACCAAATTATAAGTCCCTCTGACTCAAAGGTCACTCAAAAAAATTTCAGGAAAATAAGGTAAAACAGAAGAGCCAGTAGAAAGGCAATGGCTGTTCTAACAGGCCAAGGAACTGTCCCAAGATCCCAGCAAAATTAGGTTCAAATCTGGCTGGCATCAGCCGCGATTGCAAGGAAAATGGACTTCCCTTCTAACTTTCCTGAAATTGTGGATTGTCATCCCAGATGAATGATAGCTAGCTGAACTAAATGATATCTGTCATATCTGTCACAGTTCTCACTTCTTAACCAAGAGCCTCATCATTATTACTAGTTTTTGGCTTGTGTTTCACTTTTCTCTTTGACAAAGCTGAGATACATAAAATTGAACTTAAACCTATCCAATAAAGATGATTGTTGTATATGTCCTTTATTTCAATTCAGGCATCAGTATAGAAGCACATAATAATAGAACATTTAAAGTTCTCCAAATTTGTTATTCTGTAAAATGATTATTAACAGGGATGTGGAACAAATAGGCCTGTAAGTTGAATAGGATGGGTTGGTGGTGAATAAAGGGCATAGAGAGCCATAGAAAATTTATTTTCTTCATTATAACCCAAATTGGGTTTACAAATTTATATTTTTATTATGAAAAAGATGGTCTAATCTAAAATATACCTTAAGTTATTTTATTCTGAAAAGTTTTTCCGCAGCTGATAAATTATTGAACACTACATTTAAAACCAATGATGAACTGTATGTTGGTTAATTGAATTTAAATTAAAAAAAAAAGTTATACCCCTCTGAACTTTTGTAATGACTTTGGTGAAAATGAAAATAATTAACCATGTTGGCCTTTGCAGCTCTTTATAAGACCTTCACAGTGGGATTAATTTTTTGTGCTTTGCTCAACAAAACCTTGGGAGATACTGAAAACATTTCTCTTTTCAATGGAAAGAAGAGGAAGGTGAACACTTCTTCATTTGCCCAGGTCCACACTGTGACTGCTATGTCTTTGTTCATCAAATCACACTGTAATGGGGGGGAGGGGGTTTCTACTCTTGTATGTGTCTTTGAATGTGGCCTGTGCAGCACTGGCCTATTGTTGAGTCTGCTCTAAAGAATATGGTTAGCAAGTAGGTAAAACTATAAAAACTGCCTCTGAGAACTTAAATCTGAGTGTTTCTATTTAAAAAATTTTTCCAATAGGAAAATGATAAAATGTTTTAGAGGCTAGCTAGATGGGATCATGACACCTATTCACAAAATGTCCTTTGGACATACTGTAATTTTATATTCAGCTCAGTACAGTAGATATGCATTCCTAACACATATCACACTTTGTGCTAGGCACTGAAGACCCAGGACAAAGATAAAAATTCTTCCCGAGATTCCATAATGTATTGATAAGTACATATAAAACCAATATAAGTATAAATAGGGTTCCGAGTGAGTGACATGAAAGCATAGAGCAGTATTTTAAAACTATTTTAAATAGAGCTACCATTTGGAGGCTGCTGTTTGTGCACTGAACACTTTGCATGTATAATTTAATATTGGTAATAAACCAATGAAATATTATTGACATTTTAAAGATGAGGAAACTGAGTGAGGTTCAGTGAGATTAAGGTTTGTGGGATCAGGATTAATTTCATTTCCAGGAATAACTGGATGACTTTCCATGTCAGCCTATGTGTAAGAACAATTAGTAGAGTGATGTTCTGGTTTTTGTTTTGTTTTGTTTTGTTTAGATTTATTTATTTGAGAGAGAAAGAATCCTAAGCAGACTCTGTGCTGAGACTGGAGCTGGATGTAGGGCTCCACCTCATGACCTTGAAATAATGACCTGAGCTGAAATCAGGAGTCAGGTGCCTAACTGAGCCACCCAGATGCCCAAATATTTTTTCTTTATGTTTTTCAAATTTTTATTTAAAATCTAGTTAGTTAACATACAGTATAATATTGGTTTTAGGGTGATGTTCTGTTTCTTGAAAGCATACTCCAGAGTCTGACAAAAATGACAGTTCCTAACCATTAGCTGTGTGGCTTTTTTCTGAGGCAGGCATTAACAGGTAAATTGTAAAACAATATTCCAATAGCTAATTAACATAAAACATGTTTCTAAATATCACTCGCTGCCAAAGATATGGAATAAAGTAAGATAACCCCTTTACACCTATCAAATTCGTAAAAGCTTTAAATAGAATGGTAGTATTTAGAGCTGATTAGGTGAGTATGCTCAGCTTCTCTGGGTAGGAGTACAAATTGCAAATTCTCTCTGGAAAACAAGCAAAAAATCATGATGGTTCACAAATATTAATGACCTTTGGCCCAGTAATTATGCATCTTGAAGTTTATCCTTAAAGAAAAAATTAAGCAGTTTGAATTTATATGAAAATGTTAAATGCATTAATACTTATAATAAGAAACAGAAAGGACCTATATAATTAAAAACAGGCAATTTTTAATTACACAACAGTTCAGTCATATGCTAAAATATTCTACAGTTATTAAAGTCATAATTCTCAAACATATCACTAAAAAGGCTTATGATAAAATGTTGGGAAAAAATGTCTCTGAAGAGACAGTTATAAGGCAATGGATTAGGTGAGTGAATTCTAGAGTAATACTCCCGGAGTTCATACCTCACTACGTGACTGCTTGATTGGCAACGCTGGGTAAAGTACACAACTTTTCTAAGTGTGTACTTTTCATCAGGAAAGTGGGGATTACAAAAATAATACCTGTGGCAGAAGACACTTATAATTAAAACTCATGCAGACAGTCGGAATAGGGCCCGGCACATATTAAAAATATTAGTTAAAATATTAATGGTATCTCTGGATGGTGAGATTATGGGGGACTTTTCTATTTTCTTTTTTTATAATCATTGGCAAATTCCCATAAAAAAAGCATTGATTTTGTAACAGGCATTCCTAGTAATCACAAAGCTGGTTATTTATTTTTTTTTAAAGATTTTATTTATTTATTCATGAGAGACACATACAGAGAGATGCAGAGACATAGGCAGAGGGAGAAGCAGGCTCCCTGTGGGGAGCCCGATGCAGGATTTGATACCCGAATCCCAGGATCATGACCTGAGCCAAAGGCCGACGCTCAACCACTGAGCCACCCAGGTGCTGTAAAGCTGGTTATTAACATATGATACTCTTAAAATATAAAGGGAGAATCTTCCTATTGGTGGATTTATGGAATTCATGACTAGTTAGAAATGGGTCTTGAATTTTATTAAATGCTTTATTTAGCATCAATGAACATTTTTGCATTGATTCACTTATTAATGTAATGGGCTTTCTCATCACTTTACATTTCTTGGATAATTCAGTATGATGATACTTTTTTTTGTAGATACTTTTCTAAACTTTTTAATTTAGTAACTTATAAAGAATTCTTGGATCTAAATTAAAATTAATAAGGGGCATTAATTTTTATGTTCTGAGGTTTGGGGTCATGGCTATGCTAGTTTGAAAAGTGAACAGGATGGCTTTTGCATTTATTTCTTCACAATGGAATGATTTGCACGAGAACATGTTCCTTGAAAGCTTATAAGACACAGGTAAGACCACTTTTTTTTCCCCCACTTTTTGGAAGCAAAGGGAAGCTTATTTTTGAAACTTAAGCTTTGATCGACTGTCAATTTCTTTTACAACTACCAGTTTGTCCAAGTCATCTTGAATCTGTTTTGGTAATTAATACTTCTCAGGGAAGTGTTCATATTGTTCAGCTTTGAAACTTTCAGCATTGGGTTTTACATAGTATTTTAAGTTTTCTTATGATATGGATGTTTAAAATGTTATATATATATAATTCTTAGATTAATGGCTCCTAGCACTCTGTTAGTAGCATTGCTATTATTATTTCTATATTTGTGGCCAAAACACCTTTTTTATTTCTAATTTTGCTTCTATGTATTTGCTCTATTTTGTTAGCTTTGTCAAAGGTCTATGTCTTTACTCCTAGTCAAAATCATTTGTGTAGATTTTTTCTTTCAATTACGTCTCTGATTATTGTTTCTGACCCTACTGTTTTCTTCCCTGAAAACCCCTGTACTTCTAGGGTTGGAGTCCACACTCTGCTATTTTTCCTTGGATGTCTTATCATTTTTTCTTCTGCATATCAAGAAAGTATATTTATCCTCTGCAACACCACTTGATTTTTACATTAATTCTACTCTTTGTTTTCCTTGCAAGTCACCCATTCTCTACCATTTAGCTGTGTTTTCTTTTTTACATTATTCTGTAAATAATGTAAATATACAATTTTCAGCCTCAAGAGAGTGCTTGGCAAGCTACTGGGTGCCAATATATTTTCTAGTCTTTTGTTTCTTGGAGAAAATCATTTTCGAATATATTACCTTTTTCCAAGTCCATATGATCTTTTTCAAAAAAGCTTTTCCCCCCAAACTTGATGTTGAATATGGCTTGCTCTCTTGTTCTTGTTTTTGAGTGTTGGTCAATTCTTCCTCTCTATCTGTTGCTGGAGGACAAACTGAAGACCTCTCTCCTAATTCAGAAACTGGTGTCTAATAGGCATTTAGCAGATTGAGCTGATCTTCTACCTATCATTGTTGCTTATTCTCTAAGTGTCTTCAGTGATGGGGTATATGAATATTTAAAATTCTCAGGATGCAGTGCTACTAAGGTATTTCCAATCAGCAGCTGCTTTATTGGGAATATCTATGCCTAATTACAATAAGCTACCAAAACTCTAACACGTTCCTTGTTTTTTGTTGTTCTTGTTGGTTTTTTTTAAAGATTTTATTTATTTATTCATGAGAGAGAGACACACACACAGAGACATAGGCAGAGGGAGAAGCAGGCTCCCTTCAGGGAGCCTGATGTGGGACTTGATCCCAGGACCCTGGGATCATGACCTGAGCCAAAGGCAGACGCCTACTGAGCCACCCAGGCATCCCTATAATGTTCCTTGTTGATAATGATTTGCAGTTCTTGAATTTTTGCTCACTGAACTGTGATGACCTTTCTGGAAAGCTGTAAATGCATCCTGGATTTTGATGCTAAAGGGAAGATGGTGAGGTCAGAATGAAGGATCTCCTACCAAGTGGCAGGAGACATGTTTAGAGCAATTAAGACTATGAACCTCAGAGTCACATCACAACTCTGTATGCTTATTTCCTTATCTTTATAATGAGGATAATAGCACCTACCTTATTACTGCTGTCATGAGGTTACACAAACTACTATATATAACCACATAAATAATGCCAAGTAAATGTTTGCTACTATCGTTATTTATTATCCACATTTTATGATTCTTTACTTAGCTCTATATGTCTTCTAACTCGTTGAATTTCCTCCTTGATTCCCTCTAGGTTTCAGCATTTTTATCTTTGCCTTCTGGCCTAGTTCATTCTAGTTCACTGTATAGCTGGGACAGCCGGACAGAATTCATGACGTAAGTCTGCATGCTTTCATTCATTTTCTTGCCAAGGATTGGCGGGATGATGGCTTCTATGGGAAATAAAGAAATGCAGACTAATCACACTTAGAAACGATGAGCTTTCTGCGCTGCACAGCACAATGGCACATGAATGCGCCTTAAAATAGAAGGAGAAGTATGGAGTGGGATGCTGAGAAGGGTGCAAGTAGCGAATACTCTTCCTTAACCTTGATACAGATGAGCTATAGGCATACAGAAAAGGTGTCACTAGTAGATGACTATGCTCCAAGGGGAATTTGAGAATTTGAGACACATGGATAAAGAGGACTTTGTAGGTTGGAATGAACACATCTTAATTCAGGGGAAACAAAAGCTGAGTAAACACAAACTGAGGAGCAAGACTGTAGAGTGGCTCCTGTGTAAAGCCCAGACCAGACCAAGTGAGCCTGTGTCCTGCATCGTTGCTTAACTAGCAGTGCATGCTTGCAGGCCAGGGAGCCTTTCAGCCCCGGGTTACCCCATCTGTACGGTGGATGTAACAATGGCAACTTCCTCATAAATTACTGGGAAGAGAAAGTGAATTAATCCTCATACTGTACTCCCAGTACAGCCTGAGTAAGTGTCCTGCTAATGTTTACATGTTTACATAGGTTCAAAAGTCTCTAAATATAATCTGGACATTTTTAAAAGATGTGTGTTTAGTTTAAATAAGTGTTGAGGTAGAGATAATTAGGTAGTAAGATAAGACCTAAATAGTTATTAAATGTACTATTATTAAGATTAAGATAAAACTTAGTTTAATTGCACCTAACAATGATGTGAAGTGATTTCACTGTATATATTTTCAATATACTATGAACTATTAATTTTCTTACTAAAAACAATATTTTAAGAAATAGAAATGACTTTTGACTCCTTAAAACTTACTGCATTTTTGTCCTCACACTTTGTTATTACCATGAATACGGTTCTGCTTCATTCTAGAAAGCCATTGTTAAAAATACAAAAAGTTTTCCATTGTAAGAATTCATTTCTTTGCATTACAAAAACTTTTGAGAAAGGAAAAATTATTCTGCACTATGGGACAAAAGGAGATAGAATATCAGTACATATTTTAACGTTTTCTCCAGGGGAACAAAAAGATGGAACATAAATTCAGTTGATTGGTTTGTAATGCTAAAAAAGGAGAGCTAGGTGAGAGACACCTGGTACCCTCTAGTAAACACAAGCCAGTCTGTGTCAACCATAATTATTGATTATACACAATAAAGTGAGAAAAGGGAAGCCTCTTGCCTAATTTCCTGAGAAACTTCGACACATTTAGTTAGAATAAAAGCAGAGATCATTATCATAGCATTGATAAAAATTAATGGCAAAAGCTTTCCATCTTAAACTTAAAACTTAAACTTAAACTTAACTTAAACTTAAACTTAACTTAACTTAACTTAACTTAAACTTAAACCTAATTTAACTTAAACTTAAACTTAAACTTAAACTTAACTTAACTTAACTAAACTTAACTTAAACTTAAACTTAAAAGAACGTATGGGGGTCCGTGTTGGTAGCAAGACCTTCATCTTACACTGTACAGGTTCCTATAGGCAGACTAAAAACCAAACATCACTTAAATCTGTGGGTGTGTTCACACTAGACAACACAGTTTCAAATCTAGGGGTGCCTGGGAGGCTCAGTTCATTAAGCCTCTGCTTTTGGCTCAGGTCATGATCCTGACTCTGCCCCTCCCCCCGTGGCTTGTGCTCTGTCTCTCATCAATAAATAGAATCTTTTTTTTTTTTTTAAAAAGCAATAACCCAAACAAACAGAACCACAGTTATAAATCTACTAAAAATTAAGGCTGGGCTGAACATTTTATAATTAAGCTCTAGTCTCATTATTATTCCTGTCTTGAAGAAATAATGTATAGAGATGGATATAATGACTAATATAGACAGATTCTTTCTATACTTCTCCATTTTGGAAAAAGTTGAGTCTAGTACTTCATTGAGTCTGTTGTAGGCAATTAAGATGCAATCACTTCCCTTTGGTTAGTCAGAGTCGCCTCTGTAATTATAACTGGTTCAAGTTGGAGACCAATTAATATCCATTTTCTCAGGGATATAATTCAATTCAAAGCCTCTTCCATATGCTTACTCAGCTGCCTCTTACAAAGCCAGGTAAAAATCCACAAGCCCACACCCATGTTTGGGCAAGAAAATATTTCTATAGTTAAAAAAAGCACCATGGTTAATTCACAGCATGAAAAGATAACTTTTAAATTATGTATAATATTGATAGTGGTATACGAGTATTGGACTCTAGTTCAGAAATTCTGAACTTGGGGCACCTGGGTGGCTCAGTGGTTGAGCATCTGCCTTTGGCTCCGGTCCTGGGATCGAGTCCCGCATCGGGTTCCCCACAGGGAGCCTGCTTCTCCCTCTGCTTATGTTATGTCTCTGTCTCTCTGTGTCTCTTGTGAATAAATAAATAAAATCTTAAATTAAAAAAAAAAAAGAAACGCTGAACTTAACGACAGGTTTGGAAAACCTCAAGCATTCACATGCCTTTTTTTTTTTTATACAAATGATGTGTAAATGCTAAACTAAGTAAAAATAAGCAGAGATTCTTTCTCTCTAAGTTAATATGAAAAGTTAAAGCCATACCTCATCCATAATCAGAGATGTTATATGTAAATAAATAAAAATGCTGAAATATTTAAATTGCCTCAAGCCATTCAGTTGTTATGCAGAATGGCTGTGAAGATGGTTTTTCAACATATTATAGCAAAGCAGGAAGGGGAGGAGGAGCAGTGATGTTTCTATAACCAGACCTGCACTTCCCCCAGCACCTCAGGTGCTAAAGAAAGAAGAGAAAGAACAAGAAGAAGGGAAGGACCTCTTGGTATTGCAGGGGCTGCTGTGGACGGCTGAGGACAAAGAAGGGGCCATAGAACAGAGAGGTGCCACAGGGCTGTCCCATGTTTGTGCATATTTCCAAGCTAGGAGAGCACCTGCTTTGACCTCCACTGCCAGAGTTTTCTTTGCATTTGACCCATAATAGATGTTCAAAAAATTGCTCCTTTCCTGATACTTGAGAGAAGAAAGGTAAAAACCAATACTAGAAGTGTTCATAGAATTCTGAAGGTCTACACTGATTTTGTGATTCAACATGCTCCTTATTCATTTTTGGTTACTGGTTTTACTCCCCTCACATATTGTCTAAGATAGAAAAGAATCAGGATGAAAACAGACTGCAATTTAACAAATATTATATACTCTTGCTGGTTAATATAGATTTTATATTCAGCAAATAATTCATAAAGTTGGATTGCATAGGTTATTCTATGATGTGTGTTTCTGTGTGTAATTTAAGGGTCTATGATGGTGGAATGGATGGAAGAGCCCTGAGTATTAGCATAAGCCCTAGGTATTAACATATGCATCCTCCTTCTTCACTCCCCGCCCCCCATTTAAACAGTCAACATCAACTCTATTCTTTTTTTTCTAAGACAGAAAGAGCATGCATGAGCAGGGGATTTGGGGGGGGGGGGCGGCGTGTAGGCAGAAGGAGAGGGAATCTCAAGCAGATTTGTGCTGAGTGTGGAGCCTGACTCGAGGCGCTCAATCTCATAACCCTAAGATCACGATCTGAGCCAAAATCAAGAGTCCGATTGCTTAACCAATTGAGCCACCCAAGCATCCTGACATCAGTTCTACAACTTAAATGCCTCTAATCTATGCCCACCTCTCTATTTTCCCTCTCACCACACCAGATAGACTTTTACCTGGATAATGTCACCTGCATGACATGAGCTGGGCTCCGCAGTCTCTAGCTTCTTCACAACACTACCTCCAGAGTTAGCTATCTGAAGAGAAGGTCCCCCTCACTGCGAACAAGCATAAGCTGAGACTTACTCATAAGGCCTGGCCTCAAACTCCATTTCTTGCCTCACATTCCTCCATGCTCTGTCACGATGCCTGGATTCTAACTACATTCAGGAACTGTTGGGTCTCTGGATAATCACGGCACCCTCACATTCCCTGCACTAGATCTAGAGATGGAAGGCTCTTAGTCCTTCTGGCTTCTGTGCTAATATCACTTCCTTTGCAGGCTTTTTCTGACCACAGAGTCAGAACAAGTCATTTTCTCCCTTTTGCTCCCATACTACTTGTCTAGCACTATGTTGATGCATTTGTCAAACCGGATCATGTTCACCTGCATACACATCTGCTTCTCTGTTTAGTTGGGGCTTAGGAGGACACTGACAGTCTATTCTTTATTTTTTGTATCTCTGAGCACAGAACATTCAGATATTCATTAGAGAACTTAGCATAGAGTCTTACACATGACAGGTACTCCAGGAGGTTTGTTGTTTTATTTTATTGAGCAACTCTGTGCACTTCCAGAGCTGCATGAGGGCTATAGGTTGGTTTGGTACAGCAGACCTGGATCTTGCACTGTGAGTAAATAGATACTGGGTAGGTGTAAGGCATGAAAAAAAAATCTGAGAAATCTTTATGCTGTTTTCACAATTTGCATGTATGGCATTTGCAAACACAGATTTTGGCAGCTTCAAGTTCCTCTGTCCAGGGAAATTAGATTAAAAAGTCAAAGTTTATTACAGAATTTCATGGTTAGCTTAAGCACCCATAATAAATCCTTGGGCAAAACAGCTACATTCCCCACTGGAGAAAAGCATAGTGCAACTAGAGCAATGATTATTTTATCTAACTCATTCAACCGTGTGTGAAAGAACCCCACAAAACTTAAACAGAGCATTATGGTACAATTCCTGTGTTATTTTTGTTCCTTAAGGATTTATTATTATTTTTTTTTAGAGAGGAGAGGTGAGGAGGAGCAGAGAAAGAGGGAGAGAGAATCCAAGCAGACTGCGCTGAGCCCAGAGCCCACACAGGGCTCGATCTCCTGACCCTCTGAGATCAAGACCTGAGCCGAAACCAAGAGTCAGGCACCTTAACTGACTGAGCCATGCAGGCACCTCCAATTCCTGGGCTTTTACAGCTTGAGAAGAAATATACTGGGAGAAAGGGCTGCCAGGTAACCATTTAGGGTCTTGTAGGAAGAGCACGGGTGTATGTATGGGCTTTCGAATTGAAGACCTAGGTTGGAATCCTGCCTCCATCTCTTACTAGTCTCAAGACTTCAGGCAACTTAAAGAAATGGCTTCTGCCTCAGAGCTGGAAAACCAACAGTAACAACAGGTTAGGATAAGAAATAGTATAGTGCTCAGCACAGAATCTGGCATATTTTAGGAGCTCAGGATGCCTTCATTTCTTTGGGTCTCAATTTCTACCTGTGTTTAAAACATAGGATTTTTTTTTTTTTTTTACCCTTACCTATGTGATGATCACAAGGCTCTTTCCAGTTCTGGAATCTCATCATCCTTTCATCTTTAGAGGTGCAAATGGTACTGAGAATCTTTGCATTAAAAGTTGCTGCATTCTGATGAGTGTACCTCTTTTTTTTAAATTTCCTCAGGTTTAATTTTCCTTTTATCGAGCTTCTTTGTGATGGACAATTAAGTCATTAATTGCCAAACGCTCTTCTTTTCTAATATACACGTTGGAAACTATGCATTTCCTCCTAAAGCACTGCTTTAGCTGAACCAAGCACATTTAGATATGTTGTTCTCATTTTAGTTGGTTAAGAATATTTTAAAATTTCCCTTGTGATATTTCTTCTTTCACCCATGGTTATTTAGAACTCTGCTGCTTAACTTCCACATATTTGGAGTTTCTGCAGTTATCTTTATCTTCTGGTGATTTTTTATTTTTATTTTTAATTCCACTGAGGTCAGGGCCCACATTTACTGTAATTTCAATCCTTGGAAATTTGTTGACTTGTGTTATTACCTACCATGTGGACGAATCACACATTATCCTTTAGCAAATATTCTATGTGTAACTGAAAAGAGCTATATTCTGTAGTTATTGGTTGTAACAACTACAATATAAATGTCAGTTAGGTCATTGTGGGTCCTATCTGTCAGATCCATGTACTTACTGATTGTTTCCTGCTCGTTAACTCAAATCCCCAAAAGGAGTTTATAAGAGTCTCCAACTATTTATCTTTCAGTTCTGTCAAGCTTTTATGTCTTTTTTTTTTTTTTTTTTTTTTTTTTGCAACCCAAGCTTTTCTTTCTATACAGGCATACCTTACCGTATCACACTTTGCAGAAAATTGTGTTTTCTATAAATTGAAGGTTTAGGGCAACCCTGCATTAAACAAGTCTCTTGGCACACTTTTTCTAATGGCATTTGCTCGCTTTTTGTGACTCTGTGTCACATTTTGGTTAGTTCTTGAAATATTTCAAAATTTTTCATTACTGTATTTGTTAGGATGATCTGTGATCTTACTACTCTAATTGTTTTGGGGGGGCCACAAACCCTACCCACCGAGGACAGTTAATTCAGTTGGTAAGTGTTGTGTGTCTTCCAACTGCTCTACCAATAGGCCGTTCTCTGTCCCTCCCTGTCCTTGGGTCTCCCTATTCTCTGAGACACGATAATATTGAAATGAGGCTGATTAATATCTTTGCCGTGGCCTCCAGGTGTTCAAGTGAAAAAGAGCGAGTCACACGTCTCTCACTTTAAATCAAAAGCTAATCATTAAGCTTAGTGAGGGATGCATGCCAAAAGCTAGGCCTCTTGGACCAGCTAGTCAAATGGTGAATACAAAGGAAAAAAGTTCTGGAAGGAAAGTAAAGGTGCTACCTGAGTGAACACATGAGTGATAAAAAATGGTAAGACCTATTGCTGACAGGGAGAATGCCTCTCTGGATAGAAGATCACACTGGCCACAGCATTCCCCCAACCCAGAGCCCAATCCAGTGCAAGGCCCTAAGTCTCTTCGATTCTGCGAAGGCTGAGAGAGGTGAAGCAGCTCAGAAGGAAAATCTGAAGCTAAGCAGAGGGTGGCTCATGAGGTTTAGGGAGAGAGGCCATCTCTGTAACGGGAGAGTACAAGGTGAAGAAGCATGTGCTCATGTACAAGCTCTAGCAAGTTACCCAGAAGATCTGGGCAAGATAATTAACAAGGGTGGCTACACTAAAGCAGATCTTCAGTGTAGACAAAACAGTGTCTCTTGGAAGAAGATGCCATCTGGGCGTTTCATAGCTAGAGAGAAGTTAGTGGCTGGCTTCAGAGAAAGGACAGGCTCATTCTCTTGTTAGGGGCTAATAGAGCTGGTGACTTGAAGTTGAGGCCAGTGCTCATTTACGATTTCAAAAATCCTAGGGCCCTCAAGGATTGTGCTAAATCTATTCTGCCTATGTTCTGTCAATGGAACAACCAAGCCTGGATGACAGCACATCAGTTAACAACATGGTTTACTGAATAAGCCCACCATTAAGACCTATTGCTCAGAAAGATTTCTTTGAAAATTTGACTGTTCACTGATCATCCACCTGGTCACCCAAGAGCTCTGATGGAGGCGGACAATGAGATTAATGTGATTTTCCTGCCTGCTAACACAAGCATTCTGCAGCCTGTGGATCAAGGGGTTATTTCAACTTTCAGGTCTTATTAAAGAAATACATTTTATAAAGCTGTAGGTGGAATAGACAGTGATTCTTCTGGTGGGTCTGGTAAAGTAAATTGAAAGCTTTCTGGAAAGGATTCATGGTTCTAGGTGCCACTAAGAATATTTGTGATTCATGGAAAAATGAAATATAAGTGTATATATAAATAAAAGAACACTAATAGGAATTTGGAAGAAGTGATTCCAATCCTCATGGATGACTTTGAGAGGTTCAAGACTTCAGTGGAGGAAGTCACTAAAGATGTGGTAGAAAGAGCAAGAAATACAGAGTTAGAGCCTGAAGAAGATAGAACTGAAGTGCTTTAAGGCCATGATAAAATTTGAACAGATGACAAGTTGCTTCTTATCGATGGGCAAAAAAGGTAGTTTCCTGAGATGGAATCTTCTGGTGAAGATTCTGTGAAGATTACTGAAATGACAACAAAAAGTTTAGAATAGGGCATAAAGTAAGTTGGTGAAGCACTGGCAGGGTTTGAGAGGATTAACTCCATTTTTTTTTTTAAAGATTTTATGTATTCATGAAAGACAGACAAAGAGAGAGAGAGAGAGAGAGGCAGAGACACAGGCAGAGGGAGAAGCAGGCTCCATGCAGGGAGCCCGATGTAGGACTCGATACCGGGACTCCAGGATCATTCCCTGAGCCGAAGGCAGACGCTCAACTGCTGAGCCACCTCGGCTGACCAAATATATTGCTTTGTATGAAGGAATACTTTGGTAAATGAATATATTTTTTAAAAAAAAAAATCAGTTTTACTTTAGCTCCAATTTTCAACAAGTTGTACTGGTGTAGAATGCTATCAAACAGCACCAGCAAAAAGATTATGACTTGGTGAAAGCTCAGATTTTGGTTAGCATTTTTTAGCAATAAAATTTTTTTTAAGTTAATACATTGTGGGTTTTTTTAGATTGAATGCCATTATTAATAGATCACAATAAGAAGCTTTTGCACAGCAAAAGAAACAGTCAACAAAACTCAAAGACAACCTACAGAATGGGAGAAGATATTTGCAAATGACGTATCAGATAAAGGACTAGTTTCCAAGATCTATAAAGAACTTATTAAACTCAACACCAAAGAAAGAAACAATCCAATCATGAAATGGGCAAAAGACATGAAGAGAAATCTCACAGAGGAAGACATAGACATGGCCAACATGCACATGAGAAAATGCTCTGCATCACTTGCCATCAGGGAAATACAAATCAAAACCACAATGAGATACCACCTCACCCCGTGAGAATGGGGAAAATTAACAAGGCAGGAAACCCCAAATGTTGGAGAGGATGTGGAGAAAGGGGAACCCTCCTGCACTGTTGGTGGGAATGTGAACTGGTGTAGCCACTCTGGAAAACTGTGTGGAGGGTCCTCAAAGAGTTGGTTATAAATATAGGAATATTATAGCTTTTGTTTTTTCTGAGTGAGTGAGAATATGAGTGTGGGGGGAGGGGCAGAGGAAGAGGAAGAGAGAACTGACATGGAGCCTGATGTGGGGCTTAATTCCACAACCCTGACATCATGATCTGAGCTGAAATCAAGAGTTAGATGCCTCACTGACTTAGCCACCCAGGCACCCCTACTATATCTTTTCAATGAGTTGAACTTTTTATCATTATGAAATGTCCCTTTATCTTCTTAGCTTAAAGCTTACTGTGTGGCATTGATAAAACTTTCTTTTGGTTAGTGCACAGCACATATTTGAATTGTATTTTATTTGGAGTGTTTAGTCTGTTTACATTTAATGAAATAGTTGGGTTGAAGGCTATCATCTTTCTGTTTATTGTACCCATTCTTTATTCTTCTTTTCCAGTCTTCTTTTAAAGGAGTTATTCTATTGATTTCCTTACATGGAATTTGTATATCATTTTGCAGCCTTGTGTAGCGGTTCTTGTACATATAGGTAAAATATTCATCCTTGACTTATTACAAATCAACTTTCATTTTTACTTTTATCACTTCCCAAATAATGCAAGACCACCTTCAAAAGTGGTTAGACTACATTTGTCCCTTTTGCCCTTTGAGCAAAAATTTTGGTCTTACCTCTCCTTCCTTGTAAGTTGCAGTCTCTACACAGCATTATTACTGTTGCTTAACACTCAATAGCCTTTCACCTTATCCTTTTCAGTGCTCTTGATTTCTTCTTATGTATTCAATTTTCTCTCTGTGGTCATTTTCTCTAAGGCTTTTGAAACCATCTTCTAGTTTTTCTTCAAGTGTGGATGAGCTGATGACAAAGTCTTTCTGTTTTTGTCTGGAAACATCTTTGTTTCAGTTTTGCTTTTGCAGGATACTTCCACTAGGTAGACCAATCTAACTCGGCTGTTTTTTTTTTTTTTTTTTAGTTTTAGCTCCTTAAAGATGTCATTTAATTGTCTTTTGACAATTCTCTGATGGGCTTTAAGGTTTTTTTTTTTTTTTTTTTTTTTTTTTTTTTTTTTTTTTGCTTTTAAGTAGCTTACTGCAAAGTGCTCAGGTGCAATTGTTTTGCTTGGGGTTTACTGACTCCTTGAACCTGTGCGAGTTGATGTCTTCAAATAGTTTTTGGAAAATTCTCACTTGTTATTTCTTTCATGTCCTGTTTCTTTTTCTGGAACTCCAATTATACTTATGTGAGATGATTTGTGCCTCACCTATTGCTTCTACTTCATTCTGTCTTCTCTACTCTTTAAAGAAAATCTGTGCTTCAATTTGGATTTTTTATTTTTATTTTACTTATTTGAGAGCGAGCGAGCAAGAGAGAACACAAGTAGGGTGGAGGGCCAGAGGCAGAGGGAGGGAGAAGTACACTCCTTGCTGAGCAGGGAGCCAGACATGGGGCTTGATGCCAGGACCCTGAGATCATGACCTGGGCTGAAGGCAGATGCTTAATTGACTGAGCCATTGCAGGCACCCCCAATTTGGATATTTTTTTTATTGACATCCCTTTGGGTTCGCTAATCTAGTCATCTACTGTATTGAGTCTACTATTAAGCCTATCAATTAAGTTTTAACTTTCAGATACTGTATATTTTAATTCTAAAATATCCATCTGATTCTTTTGTATTTTTATAGATTCCATTTCTTTGTTGAAATTATCAATCTTCTCATTTATTTTACCTATCTTTTTCTCTATTTTCATTAATATTTCAAATAGTTATTTAAGAGCTTTTCCCTGCCAACTCTATCATCTTGGTCATCTTGTTTTGTTGATCATTTCCTTTGCTGTACAAAACCTTTTTATTTTGGTATAGTACCAACAGTTTATTTTTTATTTTGTTTTCCTTGCCTGAGGGGACATATCTAGAAAAAATGTTGCTAAGTTTGATGTCCAAAAGATTACTGCGTATGTTTCTTCTAGGAGTTTTAGGGTTTCAGGCCTCACTGTAGGTCTTTAATCCATTTTGATGTTTTTGTGTATGGTGTAAAGAAGACTGTTCAGTTTTCCAGGCACCATTTGTTGAAGAGACCATCATTTCCCCATTGTATATTCTTGGCTCCTTTGTCATAGATTAATTGACTATATAAGTGTGGTTTATTTTTGGGTTCTCTATTCCATTTATCTATGTGTCTATTTTTGTCTGGGCATTGTATTTTTAAGAACTGATATTTATAGATCCCTCTTCTTATGTTAGACTGGCAAGGTAAAAGGCTAATGAATTAGTTTCATCAGTATTTGAATTGGGTAACACCTAGGTTGTAGTTTTAGTTGAATTAAAATGTGTCAGTGGCACAGTTTGAATAATCATGTTAGGTTTTAGTGGACTCTGTCTCCTAAACACCAAGAGATTGTGGAAGAAGACTTCCCACTGCTTTTCCATCCTACCTACCCACTGATCAGCACGTGTCTCATGGAGAAGACTGCTGAGACTTTGGGGCTCCTCCGTGTATAAAACCAGCTCACCAAGAAAGGGCTTTTCTCTCCGGAAATTAGCTTGCCTAATCATCTATGTCTTCATAGCTCTATTACCTCTCTATAAATAGAATGTTTATAGTTTTTTAAGTTGTTGAAATTCTACTCAGAAGCATAAGTCCTTTGGATTACAGTTTTCAAAGAACATTTTTTCTTACCAGGTTACACAAAGATTGATTGCTCTTTCACTTTCCTTTCTCTATAACTCTTTTTACCATAATTTCTTTTACCACACAAAACATATCATACCATATGAACTGTGAAACAGTGGCTTAAACATATATATAATTAGCACAAATGAATGAAAGGGCTTTCTTGGATTCTACCAAAACAATTGTCTTTTCAATAATAATTTTCAGTGTTTGCCCACTGTAACATTCCTTTGGTGATGATGAGGCAATTTACCACTGGAACCTAATTGGAACCTATTTTAGAGCTACTGAGTTAGTTGATTTCAAATGGACAAGCTTAATTTTATAGAGTCTTAAGGTTTTAGATGAATTTTTATTTAATGTTTTAAAGAAAGGACTTAAAAAACTTAGATTAATTTTAATGATTTTCCAGTTCAAATCAATGACTGTTTTTCTATTTTTAATACATTTTGGTTAGTAAACCAACACATACAAGTATGAGAACTAAATCATATAAAAACCCTAATATTTTATTAAAGTACACACCAAGACTAAGCACTTGTATTATTTTTTCATGTTTAATTTAGTATACCTAAAATGGTAAATCAATCATCTGCTGGAATGTGGATATTTTTCGAAGCTAAACTGTCATAAGAACACATTTTGTCAAATTCAATAATTTCTGAACTCTCACTGTACAGTTTTCCCTAACTGAAAATCACTTCAACCAAACTGAATTTGAACCATTAAGGCAGCATAATTTAATTTTGAAGGCAAGTGGGGACACAGGTGATAAAGAACTGATCTTTATGCTTTAGGTTTCATTCAATAGTGTCCCTCAGGGATGTACAAATATGGAAGTGTTTCATTTTTACCAGTAACAGCTATGGACCTTGCTTTGTTTCATCTTAACTTCCCTGCTTAGTGGTAAAAGTTAAAAAATTTCTCAATAATGGATAGATTTCTCAGTCCAACTCTTTCTGTTTTCATATTTCTGGCTTGAAATTTAGCTCAGTTGAAAATGTCTCTGAGCTCCCTTCTTCCCACTTTGTGCATCGTCTACAGTGCAGCTGCCAGGAGCTGCCTGTGGCAGGCAAGAGTGTGTCCTGCTCTCTGTTCTCTGTCTGGACCATCTGGACCACTGATGATGTGAATGCAGGGGTGAGGGATGGAAGTCTGGTTTGGCGTCCCCTTACACTCAGGTAAGAATGATGGCAGTAGTCCCATTCTTTTGGTCTCAGCTGCTTCTCTATCCAATGCTAACAAATTATGTCTGTGTATATATGGTATCCTAAAGAAGATGCTGTATGGGCTGTGGTTTCCTGAGACTTCTAGGAGTTGACAAAGCATACCACAGGCAGCATTCTCTTTGTCCCGACATTAAGAGATAGGGAATGACCCTTTGAATGTGAAGTTCTGGAATCTCCTCTTACCTGGTATCTCCTCTTACCTTCCAGTAGCACCCAGAACTCCCTGAACTGGCTCCCCGCATGGGCCTGGGGTGACCCCCCTCGGGTAGTCTGCCAGTGCCTTTCCTCCAGTAAATCTTTACATCATCCACTCTGGAGTGGGGCAATGTAGTGAGATGCTGTTTGCATCCCCCACGGCCCCTACATACTTGGGGGACAGCTCCCCTAATTCTATAAGGAAGCTTTTCAAACTCCCAGTTCTTCAAGCCAGGAGAGCGGCTGCTTTATACCAACTTGGGCCAAAAGACAGGACTTCACCTAAGGTCCAGGGTTAATGCTCAGATATCACAAGCAATTCTTTTTGGGTTCTTCAAATTGGAAGGATGATAAGAAAACCCTCTCCATAAACACACATCATGAAGAGGGACGGGGATGAGAGAACTCTGCTCTCTTCAAAAGACAATATTCCTCTCCCACTTCATAAGGAATTTTCATGGATTAAGTGGATAGGACAGGTTGATGGGGAAGATTCTGTTAACCTTTCCATACTTTGGTGGGGAGGGACTGAGGCAGTTCTCTGCTATAATGACTCTGTACTCAACTGTAAGCTGTCTTCTTGTTAAGGGCAGTCCTGGTCAAAATCCTTCCTTGGGTGCAGATGAAGGTCTAAATAAATTCCAGCAAATTCCTATCTAGCAAATGAATATACACTCCATATTTTACAATGTTTGTAAAGAATATACTCAAAACCCCTTTAATATTTGACTTTAATATCTGATGGTGTGAATCAAGTCTTAGTGTTTTCTATATGTGGACTATCATCATCAATTTCAAAGGGAAAATATCCAATATCACAGAAATGTCCATTATGAGTAAAAACATTTTATTCTCATTTTAAAATAATTTAAATCACAACATACTAATAACTAATGGTTGTGTAGCCCTTTATAAAGAACTCATATCACATCTGGCTCCTATAAACCTCTGATATTCATTCAACATTTACTTATATTATTTCCCCATTTTATGGAGGTGATAATTAAAGCATGGTGAGGCTAGTTAACCTCCCTGTCAGAACCAGGGCTCCAATTCAGGTTGTGAAATAAAACTTCTTGGTTTTTCCTCACTGTGGGTGCCTTACCTACAAGAAAATGATGTTTGTTTTCTCAGTATGACCTGTCTCCTGAGTTAATTCTCTGAGGGTGGAACTGGACCTGCGTATAGGCACCTTACTCCATTCTATCCTTGGGATCAAAGACCAGTGCACAGACAGCTGTATGAGACAGCAATCCTGGATGGGTGGGCACAGCCCGTGTGATGCCAGGGCCTTGGGCCATATCCCAAAGCACAACTTGTAGGAAAGGAAGTTGGAAAGAGCCAAGCACATGTAACATTTAAATCCAAGTTCCCTCTGGGCCTCAGTTCTCTGGGTACTTAATTCATTTGTACCTAATGTAGAGTTAATACTTGTAAAGCCTTTGAAAATACAAAAACTTTCATTCAGCAGTAGTGAATTTCCTTGCCAAAAACGTTAGCATTAGGGAAAATAATATGCCATGCTTTGCATCCACAGGGGTCATCACAACTTCTAGAAGTACCACAATGGAGCACCGGGCGAGGAAAGTGGAACTCAGAAGGGACACCTAGACACCTGCTGCTGCCATAGTTACAAGCAAAAAGGCTGGAAAAGAGGTACCATTTCCCATAAGCTGTGAGGTAAGTCTTGCCTGATTTAGGATCACTGGGGTGAAGAATCCTAGCTGTCTCCACAGAAGACATGGTTGCCCTGGGTTTCACATGTTTTAGGGAGCAGGAGGAGGGATAAATCATTTGTTTACACTTAGTGAGGTTGTCCCTGATGTTCTAGTACTTAACCTTTACTCTCAGAATCTGCTGAAATCTTCAGTCTTTACTCACTCCCTTACCAATACATTTTAGAATTAATGGCTATGACTCATTTTTGTTAGTTTCAGTAGGACATGCCCCAGGGGGATAAAATGAGGGAGAATGTCTCTCCCATTCCTGAATTTTTGAGGCTGGATCAGGATAGAGCTGTGGAGAGCATTACAACTGTGACTCCCCAGGCCACACCTCCCAAATGTGGCTTTCCAAGCATCAGGGAACCCGGTCTCACTTCTCTTCCACAGTCTGAATCTCTTCTGCTACCCCTCTACCAGACTGCTTTGTATTCTCTCCTTTGATGACAACTTTCTTGGTGATGCATCCATTACAATTTGGGCCAGGTGATTTCATCTTTAGATAGCTGTTACCTGTCATCACTGTTATCCTTCAAAACTAATACTTACTGTGGACTGTGGAGGTGAGACTCTGCAAAAGTGCTCTGGAGTTTTATTTCATCTTCAAAATGACCCCAGGAGCTAGATGACTATCATCATCATCTTTAGTTCACAGATCAAGAGACTGAGACTTAGGGTAATAAAGAAACTCCTCCACTGTCACGCAGCTATGAAATGTCAGAACCCAGGGATCTGTGATCTCAAAAGCAGTGAATGCTGTATCTTCCAATTTCTTCACCTAGTGCTGAGCCTGTCTCCATGTACTTTCCATCTGTTGGGCCCTGTTCTGTCCTCTGAAGATCCACATAAAAAGTCTTAATTCCCCTGCCATAGAACCTCAGATATCTAACATGGCTTTCAGGACTTTCTGTTCTGTACAGACCCTAGGACACAGTTTTTACATGCCCATTCTTCAATCCTCCAAGCCATGTGTTTTTTTTGGGCTTCCAACCTTATTAGCATTCTAAGGAGGCTCCATGTCCTGCCCTCTAACCTATACCTGGCAGCCATGGTAGGCCTTAAAATACATCAGATCACTTCAGTCCTCTGCTCAAAACACTCTGGCTTCTCAGGTCATTGAAATCAAAATCTACGGCCTCTTCACCCCTCTTGCTCCTACTGTTCCCTGTACATGCCAACCATGGTCCCAACTCCTCTCTCTGGAATGTTCTGATCTGGAAATCTACCTGGTCCTTTCTTATCCCTCTTCTTAGCTCCCCTCATGGATATTCCTTACCTTATCAGTAAGGCCTTCTCCAACTACTCTATTGAAAATAACAACTCTCTCTCCTCATGGGTGTTCCCTCTTCTCCCTCTTTTTTGTATTCTTTTCCATGGTACTTGTGACTTTGCTTATTTCCTTCATTTTTGCCTGCCCTCTCCCTTTGACCCTACTGAAGAATGCGAACAAGCTCTAAAGGGCAGGGGTTTTATCTTCTTAATTCAAATCTAAGGTTAAGTCCTAAGTGGCACACAAAATAACCATTTCGTATGGGTCAACCTACCATAACCCCAGCACTAAGTGCAATTCCTGGCACAGCAGCATTTAATAAGTAGTTGGCAAATAAGTGAATAATTCATATACTGATACTAAAAATGTTACAGAGCTTTTATGCACTTTATTATCCTCAGTAAGAACTTCCCTATCAACTGGTCAGATTTCTGATAGCATCTGTCTTCCTAATCCTAGGTGGAGCTGAATATAAATAGATACACAAATAAATATGAAAAACTCTTGTTGCTACATTAAGCCAACTTAGCTTTTAATGGTATGATAATTTCTTCGAAGCATTCACTAGTAATTTTAACACTCATCTATCAGCCTCAGAACATCCTGTGTTGAGAGGAGCAACTTCCTTATCCATTGCTAGAATCTTTTTGGATTCAGGGTAAGGTTCTTTCTTAAGCTAAATTAAGGCAGTGATGTTACACAATCACCTGCTATAGAATGACCTACTTTTCTTACTATCACTGCGTTTACATAGAAAAGTGGATATTCTTTCAAAAACAATGTTTCACTTGAAAAATTTGTTAATTTGTAGCTTTTAATGAACACCTAGCTGAAAATCACTCCAAAGATACATTTTTTTTCTTCCTTTTCTATTGGTGGACTTGACCTCATATATTGGTTTACTTTAACCATGTTTCAGTCAGTGTGTTACAAAATTGCCAAAATCCCTAGCGTCAAGACATGGATACACTATGATGGAACATGTTACACAGGGTAGGGACTCTATGCTGACACGGTCATCCTTCCTGCAGATCACAAGGTGTTGCGGCAATGGTTGTCAAACCCCAGTCATCCCTTCGATTACCACTTCAAATTATTCACCGTTAATTTGCAGTGCTTCTTATGGAAAGCTGAAGGTTTTGTTCTCACACATTGAGGGCAAGGAGACAGTTGAAAGGTTTTAAATAGACACAGAAAAGCCAGTAGTTTTTCCTCATTCAAAATAATTAAAAGTCCCTTAAAAAATCACAAATCAACAACAATTCTCACAGTCATCTACAATTTCATATAAAGCATTAGTTTTTTTATACCCACAACAAAACATGGACCTGCAGAAGTTTTCAAACAATCCTCCAGCAGCTTCATGCGAGTCTTCTGGAGCTCTGGGCTGTCCCATTCATCTTCATCAATGCCCCAGTAGAGATCTATGACCTGGGAACCAACAGATGAGGCAGCGTTAATTTATCTGCAGGAAAACTTCATTTACCTGTGGGCTTTATTCTTTTTTACAATGTTAAGCTGATGTGACTTTTAACTTTTCTCTTTGCAACATGTTTTCCCTTGAGAGGGAAAATTATGTTTAAGATCTCTTCAAATCTATTTTTTTTTTATCCCATGATAGGCTAGGGATGAACATTATAATTTCTTTTGTTCCTTATTATACTGTTGACATGGCCCCAGAGAAAATGAAATGTTAAATGTCAGAGGCTTTGCAGGGCAGGCTTTCATTACATTGAAACGGTAACAGGATTTCAAAAAAAAAGTGTTTGGAAGCACCTGGGATATGGTTATCACATTATTTGAGACAAAAAGTGTATGATATTACTGTGTATCTTAATATGAGGTGGGAAAATGACAACAGCCATTAACATATACCGACCTAACGGGAAACATGGAACTTTCTTGCAAAAAATTTAAAACCTAAAACAATCTTGTTATGATGCTTTATCCCACGGGGATTTTGTTTATGTCTCTTTCATCTGAAAGCAGTTTGGCTTTCATCAATATATGCCTGAAAACCATGTATTGGAAACAATGAAAGGTGGTATGCTTTAATGAGAAGTGAGGATAATAGGATCTTCTATCTCCTTACTTCAAAGACTATGAGGGAAGATTCTGAGAGTCTGTAAAGACATTTAGAAGCACACTCTTTGAAAAATCTGCTGTGAAGAGCAATGTGTGTTTCATTCCCTTTACTCAAGGCTGTTCTGCATAAGGTAAATGTTTCCGATTATAGCTTTGAAGATTTCCTTTGTTTCCCACAAGCAGAAAAAGAACCTCTCCCTACTGGCTGTTTGGCATTCAGTGAGATGCAAGCACAGAGCATGCGTCCAGTAATTGTGCCCCAAGCAGATCTCAGGGACTTTGTTTACTTCTCATCTCTTGGCCATGGCCCTGCAGGGGTGTGTTTGTATCAGATCTCTGTCAATCTGAGTTTGAATTTTTAGATGGCTGATAAAGATAGAAGTCTCATCTCCCAATATATCCCCTCTGCCTCTCTTCTCCACACTTCTACCCTGGAAGAAGCGGTCACTTTTCTATTTGTAGGATTCCAGCTGTTTGTTCATTACATCCTAGATTAAATTCATAGGTGATCAGGATGGTTTGAAAGTTATTTAGCTAAATTTAGGGGGGCAGATGAAATGAGGACCCCTACCATTCCACCATCCTGCCTCCCTCAAGATCTAAGTTATATAATAAATGAAACTATCACATATTTTTTTTTTTTGGGGGGGAAGTTCTTCCCTTTGATCTACCTTATAAAGTTTAATCACAATATCAAGGAACAGACCACCTGAGATGATAACTTCAGTGTCCCAAATGAAAGCCTGTAGCTGTGGCTATTTAAAATTAAATAGAAATTAAAATTAATCCAAATACTCCATAGCCACATGTGGCTGCTCACTCTCATGTTGGAAAGCACAGATACAGACCACTTCACCATCACAGAAACTTTAATTTGATAAAACTGTAAATTACTGAGATTATTAGAACAAGACATTTTTGGTCATCTACTAATAAATTGCCAAAAACACAAACCTGCAATGTGAGTGCTAACTCTTAGCGGTGCCATGCATGGACTGACAATCATTCACAGAGCCTATTGTCCATCCTTTTGGCTGACACTGTTTGAACATATCTAAAGACATACCTGAGGAAAGGTCTGATTCAGAACCAATGAAGAGAAACAAATGGTAAATATAAAGGCTAATATAACAAGAGCTATAAATATATACCAGCTCTTCTTTCCTCTTTAAATTACCTAAAATTATATAAAATAATTATAACAATATAATTAGATTCAAAACATATATAGAGGTTATATATATAGCAATAGCACAAAAAGGGCAGAGAGCTCTAAAGGAGTAATCCTTCTATAGCTCACTAGAATTAAGTTGGTATAAATTATAAGTAGATTCTAATACGATGTGTCTTAAGATAACTATGAAGCAATAACTCAAATATAGTGAAAAAGTATTAAAGGAATTAACATAAAGCAAAAAAGTAAAAGAAATAGAGGAACACAAAAGATATAGGAGAGAAAAGAAGTCAAATAACAGATATAATCCAAACTATATTAAGTGTGAATGTATCAATCCAATCAGTGGCATAGATTGTCAGACTAGATCAAAAACAAGATCCAGCTATATGCAGTCTATAGGCAAGACACTTTTTTTTAAATTAATTTTTATTGGTGAAGACACTTTGGATTCAAAAGGATGGAAAAGATATATATCATGCAAGCAGTAACCATAAGAAAGCTCACATGACTACTGATCTCAGACAAGAGATTTTAAAACAAAATGTAACTAGAGATAAAGAGGGACATTTTATAATGATAAAAGAGTCAATCCATCAGGAAGATATAACAATTATAAATGTAATACAACTAATAGCTGAAAAATATATTAAGTACAACAGACAGAAGTGAAGGGAAAAACAGACAATTCAACTATAATAGTTGGAGCCTTAAATATTTCACATTCAATAAAGAGAAGAATGAATAGGAAGGTCAATTAAAAAGTAGAAGACTGGAACAATATTATAAACTAACTAGATATAATATTTATAGAGGAGTCTACCAACAATAGTATATACATTCTTAAGTAAACATAAAACCTTGGCCAGGAGAGGACATTTATTAGATCATAAAACAACCCTCAGTAAACTAAGATGGATTTAAATGATATAAAGTATGTTCTCTGAACATAAGGCAATGACATTAAAAATCAGCATTACAGAAATTCGGGAAATTCATAAATATATGGAAATCAATATTCTCCTAACCAAGGAGTCAAAGAAGAAATCACAAGGGAAATTAAAAAAATACTTTGAGACAAAGACACAAGATACCAAAACTTACAGGATGCAGTTACAATAGTACTTAAAATACTTTGATACAAAGACACAAGATACCAAAACTTACAGGATGCAGTTACAATAGTACTTAAATTTTAGCTATAACACCTATATTAAAAAGATCTCAAACCAATAATCTACCTTAAAACAACAGAGGTTGAGGAAGACAAAAGGAAATGAAAAAAAAAAAAACATTCCATGGTCATGAATTGGAAGAATAAATATTGTTAAAATGTCTAGTTATACAAAACAATCAATAAATTCAGTGCAATCCCTGTCAAAATACCATCAACTTTTTTCACAGAGGTGGAATAAATAATCCTATGGAATCAGAAAAGATCCCAAATATGAGAGGAATTTTGAAGAAGAAAACCAAAGCCAGTGGCATTACAAGTCTTACAATGTCAGACTTCCAACTATATTACAAAGCTGTAATCATCAGAAAAGTATGGTACTAGCATAAAAACAGACATCTATATCAATGGAACAGAATAGAGAACCCAGAAATGGACCCTCAACTCTGTGGTCAATTATTTTTCGACAAAGCAGGAAAGAATACCCAGGAGAAAAAAGGTCTCTTCAACAAATGATGTTGGGAAAATTGGACAGTCACATGTAGAAGAATGAAACTGGACCATTTTCTTATACTATACACAAAGATAAACTCAAAATGGATGAAAGACTTAAATGTGAGACAGAAATCGATCAAAATCCTAGAGGAGAACACAGACAGAAACTTCTTGCTAGACATGACTCCAAAGGCAAGGGAGTCCAAAAGCAAAAATGACCTATTGAGACTTCATCAAGATAAAAAGCTTTTGCACAGCAAAAGACATAGTCAACAAAACTAAAAGGCAACCAATGGAGTAGAAGATAATTTGCAAATGACATATCAGATAATTGCAAATGACATATCAGATAAAAGGCTAGCATCCAAGATCTATAAAGAACTTAAACTCAACACCCAAAAACCAAATAATCCAGTCAAGAAATGGGCAGAAGACATGAACAGACATTTCTCTGAAGAAGTCATACAAATGGCCAAGACACATGAAAAAATGCTCCACATAACTCGGCATCAGGGAAATACAAATCAAAACCACAATGAGATAGTACCTTACATCAGTCAGAATGGCTAAAATTAACAAGTCAGGAAACAACAAATGTTGGCAAGGATGTGGAGAAAGGGGAACTCTCTTACTGTTGGTGGGGATGCAAATTGGTGCAGCCACTCTGGAAAAGCAGTATGGAGGTTCCTCAAGAAATTAAAAATAGAGCTACCTACCCTAAGACCCAGCGATTGCACTACTAGGTATCTACCCCAAAGATATAAATGTAGTGACCTGAAGGGGCACCTATGCCCCAACATTCATAGCAGCAATGTCCATAATAGCCAGACTGGAAAGAGCCGAGATGTCCATCAACAGAGGAATGGATAAAGAGAATGTGAGATACACACACACACACACACACACACACACACACACACACACACAGGAATACTTATTATTGAGCCATCAGAAAGGATGAAATCTTACCATTTACACTGATGTTGATAGAACTGGAGGGTATTATGCTGAGCAAAATAAGTCAATTAGAGAAAGAGACAATTATCATATGGTTTCACTCATATGAAGAATATAAGAAACAGCAGAAAGAATCATAGGGGAAAGGAGGGAAACAGAATGGGAAGAAATCAGAGGGAAACAAAACATGAGACTATTTACTATGGGAAAGGCTTGCTAGAGGGGAGGCAGGATAGAGTAACTGGGTGATGGATACATTGGAGGGCATGTGATGTGATGAGCACTGTGTGTTATATGCAACTGATGAACTACTGAACTCTACATCTGAAGCTAATGATGTTCTATATGTTGGCTAATTAATTTTAAATAAAAAGACAATAAGAAAGAAGAGCAAGCCAAGGCTAGCCGAAGGAAACAATAGATAACGGACATTACTGAACAGAGAAACCAATGGTAAAAAATAGTGAAAGGGATTAGAGGGGAAAGGAGAGAAAATGAGTGGTAAATATCAGAGAGGGAGACAAAACATGAGAGACTCCTGACTCTGGGAAACGAACAAGGGGTAGTGGAAGGGGAGGTGGGTGGGAGGATGGGGTGAATGGGTGACGGGCACTGAGTGGGGCACTTGACGGGATGAGTACTGGGTGTTATATGTTGGCAAATTGAACTCCAATAAAAAAAATATACAAAAGCATCCCCCAGAAGTTAAAAAAAAGGACAAAAATCAATGAAACCAAGTTGGTTATTTGAAGAGAAGAAAATGGACATAACTTTAGCTGTATTAAAAAAAATGAGAAGGGACCCCTGAGTAGCTCAGCAGTTGAGTGTCTGCCTTCAGCTCAGGTTGTGATCCCAGAGTCCAGGATCAAATCCCACATTGGGCTCCTTGCGGGGAGCCTGCTTCTCCCTCTGCCTATGTCTCTGCCTCTCTCTCTCTCTGTGTCTCTCATGAGTAAATAAATAAAATCTTTAAAAAAATGAGAAGACTCAAATTACCAAAATCATAAGTGAAAGAGAGGCCATTACTACTGATGTGGCAGGAATAAGGGATTATTAGAGAATACTATGAACAACTATATGCCAATAAATTAGATTACTTAAGTTGAAATGGACAAATATCTAAAGAGAGACAAGTCACAAAAATAGACTCAAGACAAAGCCAAAAATGTCAACAGAAATGTGGAAAGAGATTAAATAGTGATTTAAAAGAAAAGCATGGGTCCAGATGGAGGCACTGGTGAATTCCACCAACTCTTCACAGTCTTCCAAAAATTAGGAGAGAATACTTCCCAACTAACTCTACGAGACCAGTATGATCCTAGTACCAATGGCAGACAAAAATATAAGGAAATTACAGAGCAATAGCTCATGAATATAAAACAAAAGGGGAGGATACTAGAACACTCAAGTGTATTCAGGAATACTTGAACACCTAATCCGGCAGCATATAAAACATATTATACAACACAACCAGGTAGTATTTATCCCAGGAATGCAAGGTTGGCCTAGCATCAGAAAATTAACTAATGTAATGCACTATGTATCAATAGAATAAGGGCAAAAGCAAAATGGTAAATCTTAAAGGAGATAGAAAAAACATTCAAGAACCTTTTATGATGAAAACACAAACCAAGAATAGAAATTAATTTCCTCAACCTGAATAAAGGGCATACCTGAAAAAACTATATCTAACAGAATACTTAATAAAAAATGAAAGCTTTTCCCTTAAGATTAAGGAACAAGAAGAGGCTATTCATTCTCACCACTTCTATTCAACACTGTACTGGAGTTCCAGCTGGGGAAATTGGGCAAGAAAAAGAAACAAAATGCATCCAGATAGTAAAGGAAGAAGTAGATCTATCTTTATTCATAGATGATACAATCTTATATATTAAAAATCCTGAGAAAACCACTAAAAAGGGATCCCTGAGTGGCTCAGCGGTTTAGCACCCGCCTTTGGCCCAGGGTGTGATCCTGGAGTCCCAGGATCAAGTCCCATATTGGGCTCCCTGCATGGAGCCTGCTTCTCCCTGTGTCTCTGCCTCTCTCTCTCTCTCTCTCTCTCTCTCTGTGTGTGTGTGTCTCTCATGAATAAATAAATAAAATCTTAAAAAAAAAGAAAACCACTAAAAAATGTTGGAACTAGGGGTACCCAGGTGGTTCAGTCTGTCAAGCATCTGACTCTGGGTTTTGGCTCAGGTGATCATCTCAGGGTTGTGAAACTGAGCTCTGTGTTGGGCTCCATGCCCAGCATGGGGTCTTCTTGGGATTCTTTCCCTCTTCCTCTTCCCTCCACCTCTGTCACTCTTCCCCAACACCCTCCATGACCCTGCTGCATGTGTGCTCTCATTCTCTCTAAAATAAATAAAGTCTTAAAATGTTGGAACTAATAATGAGTTGAGCGCAAAGTTGTAGGATACAAGATCAATATACAAAAAACAAATATACTTATGCACACTAGGAATGAACAATTCAATTTAAAAGACCATCAACAAGAATAAAAAGCTTAAGAACAGATTAAGCAAAAGAAACGTAAAACTTATACTCTTGTAATTACAAAGCACTATTGAAAGAAATTAAAGATAACCTGAGTTAAACTGGAAGACATCCCAAGTAAATGAACTGGGAGAATCAAGATGGCAATACTACCCAAATTAATCTTTAGATTCAGTGCAGTCATTATAAAACTCCCAAGTGGCTTACTTACAGAAATTGACAAATTGATCCTAAAAGAGACCTAGGATAGCTAAAACAATCTTGTAAAAGAAGAACAAATTTGGAGGACTCTCACTTCCAGATTCAAACTCACTACAAAGGTACAATAGGTAGTATGGTACTGGCCTAAGGATATTCAATGGAGTAAAACTGAGAATCCAGAAGTAAATCCTCATACTTATGGGGAACAGATTTCAACATGGTGCCACAAGAATTCAATGAGGAATGAATTGTCTTTTCAACAAAATGGCAGGGGAACAACTGGATATCCCCATGCAAAAGAATGTAGTTAGACACCCGACCTCACGCCATTTACAAAAATTAACTTGAAACAGATTAGAGATACAAATTGAAGAGTTAAAACAATGAAACTAGTTTTATAGAAAACATAGGGGTAAATTTTTGTGAACCTGGATTTGACAATGGTTTCTTAGATATGACAGCAAAGTACAAGTAACCAAAGATAAAAAAGAGATAGATTGGACTTCCTCAAAATTGAAGTTTTGGGCTTTGCTTCAAAAGACACTATTAAGAAAGTAAAAAGAGTGCCCTATTTGATAATGGAATTGCATCTAGAATACATAAGGAACTCCTACAACTCAATAGGATGACAACCTGATTGAAAATGGACAAAGAATCTGAGTAGACATTTCTCCACGGAACATGTACAGATTGCCAATAAATATATGAAAAGATGCTGAAGGTCATTAATCATCAGGGAAATGTGAATCAACCACAAGGAGATAATACTTCATACTCACTACGATGGCTGTTGTAAACAAGATTGATAACAAGTGTTAATGAAAATGTGGAGCAATGTCATAACATTGCTGGTGGGAATATAAAATGCAGCCATTTTGGAAAAAAGCCTGGTAGTTTCTCAAATGGTTAAACAGTTGTCACATGACCGAGCAGTTCTCCTAGATAAATGAAAGCATATGTCCACATGGGAACTTGCACACGAATGTTCATAGCCACATTATTCATAATAGCTAAAGGGTGGAAACAGTTCCAATGTTCCATGTACATCAAGGGATCAATGAATAAATATAATGCAGAGTATCTATAAATGGAATATATTCAGCAATAAAAAGTAGTGAAATACTGATATTACAACATGGATGGAACATGTTGTTCATCCAGACTTGAAAATGTTGTTCTAAGTAAAAGAAGCTGGTCACAAAGGAATATGTTGTGTGATGCCATTTATGTGAAGTGTCTAGAACATGCAAATCACACACTTATATATATATATATATATTTAAAAGGTTTTATTTATTAATGAGAGACAGAGAGAGAGGCAGAGACACAGGCAGAGGGAGAAGCAGGCTCCATGCAGGGAGCCCGACGTGGGACTCGATCCCAGGACTCTGGGATCAGCCCTGAGTCGAAGGCAGACGCTCAATCACTGAGCCACCCAGGCATCCCATAAATCATACACTTTAAATGGGAGAATTCTGTGTATGTGGATTACATTGCAATGACACTTTGTACCTCTATTTAGTCTTGTGATTTTCTATAGGTCTTACATCCCCTCGTCACAGTATAATTGAGTGCAAGAACAGATGTTTAAATCAAGCACCTGGCATTTTAAGAGTAAACAATTAGATCTAACCAAATATATATGGAACAAATGACGAAGGTAAAAATCAAAACAAGGCTTTCACTTATGTTTTTAAATAGAAGCCTAAGGGTCACATGATTTATTTGCCACCAATGGAAGTCTTTTGCTATAGTGTTTGCATCTGTTATTTAAAGTCTGGCCACCCTGGCCCTCATCCAGGCCTTTCTTATTCCATGTCTCCTTCCTTTGGTCACTTTCTTTGAATGTTCTCTAGCTTCCAGCTTTCCTCCCTTAAATGATTCTTTCTCAAATGTCTTTATGGGCAGAAAATGATGAAAAAAGATAAAATCAAGCAACCATGAAGGCAGAGAGGAAATAAATTAATGAAATATCTAACTTATGCCTCACAAAACACCATTTTGGCCAAGCAAATCTGCCATATATCCGCATGATCAATAGCTGGCAAAAAGCGGGTGGAATCCAAAGTGCTCAACAAGACAAGATTTATTATATACTTACAAAAATTAAGTTTAGCTTTTAGCCTAATGTCCAGGCACTGCAGACACAGAATCTAATTTACTATTTATTGGAATACTAACTTGTTGACAGCACATTTTATGTGCCTTTACTTATTTCATCATTAGGTATAAACACTCAGAAAAGTAATTCGATTTTATCTTTTTTTTTTTTAACTTAAAACCATTGAACTTGCTTTAAAATATTCTTAGGGAGGCTAATTTATCATGATTTTCGTGTGCTGAATAAGTCTGAAAACAAAAAGCCAGCAAATAAAAGCCGTAACAAATTTTGCCACTTGAATCAGACATAGCCATTTAAATACCAAGATTACCAAACAAACAATAAAACAACCTGTAAGAAACATATAATGACCTCATGATTTACCCAGAAAAAGGTCAAATCTGAATTCATAACAGCTCTGCACTATCATTTCTTCAGAAAGAGCTTTTAAGTGTTTTCCAAAATATTTTCCTTCTCAATTTTCCCATGCTCTAATAAGACACTACCTGAATGCAAAGCAAAAATGGAACTACACAGATGACATGACAGATTTTGTTTTTGAATAAACGAAGTACTGAAATGAAGGCTGTTTCTCAAAGTTATTCCAGACGGAGGTTACAGGTCTGTTTGAAGGATTTTGTCACTGCCCTATAATTTCCTCTGCAGGAATTATCTCATTCTGTATTAAAAAAAAAAAAAAAAAACCTCTTGTCACTGTATTGTTAGGTTTGTTTTTATTAAAAATGGTATTTTCCCAGCCTACTGGTTTTTATGTAGATAAGATATAGCTTTGAAAAGACCTTTAGTGCTTTTAAAAAAAATCACACCTATTCTTAAAGGAATTCACATCTACCACCACTAAAAATATTCAAAAGAACACATAACAGGTCAGAAAGTTTTGAAGGAGGGCAACATTACTGTGCTGTGGACATAAATTTCAAGGTCAATACAGCACTCCTTTGGATTTTATTTAGTTGTGTCCTGTTACTAGAATGTTCTAGTAAACAGGGAGGAGTCTTTAACTTCAGACTAGGTTCCCCAGATACCGTTTACCAGTGGCGAGTTATGGTGTATAGGTATGTAATTCTTGCTATGTTTAGAACGACTTCCCTGAGATGCAGGGGATACAACAACAACAACCCCTCTTTAGCTCCTCATCATCCATGGGCACACTTTTACGAGAACTATAGCAAATACTGACATTAGGTCACCTTGTGATTATTATCTTGGTCATGAGACACAGGACTAAGATATACGGGAACATGACTAAGATGGGACTCTTCCGGGAAAGTCAGGTGCTAAATCAAGCCCTGGGAGGATGGGCTGGCCCAAATGGTCATTCACAATCACCAGAAAGAGGGTCCAACACTCTGATGTAGGAGGATGCTTCACCCAAAGCCTCATGAGACGATTAAATGCTCACCCATGAGGCCTCTGCATCTTGGGAGACTTAGCCTCTGGACAGCCCTAAAAATTATAACGTGATAGTAAAGAAAAATAAACCATAGATGATGGCAAGACCTCTGACTTTCTAGGCCTAATGGCCATGCAGGCAGAGAGAAGGCAGCAGGACTTGTTGGGGGCAGAGAAAGAGCCACGAGCCAGAAGCCACTGTGGGTGCATCTGTGTTGAGTATAAGCTGGAGAAGCTCATTCCAGAAACCAAGAGTAGCTGCAGGCTGCATACGGGAACCCGCTTTCTTCAGTGGCAGCACACCAACCACAAAGTATGTGCCTGAGTGAAAAACCCAAAGTTGGCTCTGTCCCCATCACTGGAATTTCAGCAACCAAGGTTTCGGAAGGCCCCCGAGTGCACCTGTGCCCGTCTTTCTACTGTGACTCCCTACGGTAGCTTCTCGCTTCTCTCCTTGCCCCTTCCTTTTTTTTTTTTCCTATTTATTTATTTATTTATTTATTTATTTATTTATTTATTTATTTATTTATTTATTTATTTATTTTTCCTTGCCCCTTCCACTCCGTTCACTATACTGAGGCAGATCTGATCACCAGAGCTGAGACTTCCTCTTCCTCTACCAGACACTACACAGAGTCACTTATGACTCCACTTAAACTTATGAAGTAGTCACATAAGTTTACGTCACTCCTTAAGCTTATAAAGTAGATTAGGAATATTTTCTCTGTCATGTAAATGAAAGAGAAAGTGACTTGTCCCAGGTCCCAGAGGTAGCAAGCAGGAGAGGTGGGATTTGACCCTGGGCTACTAACTTTATGGTGCTTCCTGAAATACACTCTATCGGCCTGAAGGCAGGATCCAGGATCTCTGACCTACTTTAGGAGACCCCCATGAACTAGTCCTTACCTAACTCCCCAACCTCATTTCATGTCATGTTCTCCCTCACTGTTCATGCTCTAGCTACATATATACTCTTCACACATGTATTTGAACAAGTGTGTAAATATATGCTGAGATGCCTGTATGTCTATACACGCATGTGTATTTACACAAATGCTTATATTTACACATCTGTACCTACCCACATACATTTTTGTGAAATGTGTAAATAAATGCAAGATGCTTTTCGGGGCAGTGACTTAAGAGCTTGGACATGGGGGCCACCCTGCCTTGGTTCAAATCCTGATGCTGCCGCTTACTGGCTGCAAGATCTCTAGCAGTGATTCACTTCTGTGTTTCTAAGTGTCCTCGTGCAATAAAGTGGAGAAGATAGAATTTACTGATGAGGCTCATGGCAATGATTAAACAAAGTAAAGCATTTAGAATAAGCGCCTGGTAGGCAGTCAGTACAACATAAAGTTCTTTCCCAAATGCCTAGGAAAAGATGTTTCTTCTGCTTAAAATTTTTTTCTAAAGATTTTATTTATTTACTCATGAGAGAGAGAGAGAGAGAGGGAGAGAGAGAGAGAGAGAGAGAGAGGCAGAAACACAGGCAGAGGGAGAAGCAGACTCCATGCAGGCAGCCCGATGTGGGACTTGATCCTGGGTCTCCAGGGTCACGCCCTGGGACAAAGGCAGGCGCTAAACTGCCGAGCCACCCAGGGTCCCTGAAATTTTCTTTTCAACGTGGGCATCTCCTTCCATCCATCCTTCAGAATTCAGCCTGGACATCAGTTCGTATGCCTCGAGCAGCATGCCCAGAGCACCCCACGTTTCCACTGTAGCCAGTGGCACCCTGCTCATCACTGCTCATGACTCCAGGAAGGCAGGTATGAGATTGGCTTTCAATACAAGGGTATCCACTGTCCCCACAACTCCGCCTAGTGCAGAGCAGAGGCTCAGTAAATGTCTGTCAATAAATAAATGAGGCCCAGGGGACCAATCACCAAAATCTAGCCCTGGGGATTTGGGGGTAGACAATAGTGAGGAAATCGGGACTTAACTTTTTAAAAAATATTTCATCTATTTATTCATGAGAGACATGCACAGAGAGAGGAAGAGACACAGGCAGAGGGAGAGACAGGCTTCATGCAGGGAGCCCAATGTGGGACTTGATCTCGGGACTCCAGGATCACATGCTGGGCCGAAGGCAGGCACTAAACCCCTGACCCACCCAGGCATCCCTGGACTTGAAGGTTAAAGGCACAGGAGACTGTTCTTTGGAGAAGAGGGACTTCTTAGATAGAACAGACCTGCCAAGACAGAAATGTTGATGGCCTGTCCATACAGAGATGATGGGGTCACAGGATCATCACTGTGGAAGCCAATGAAAAGCCAAGACCAAGCCCAAGAAACACTTGGTTTTACAGATAGAAAACTGAGCTGAAGACACTTTTTCAACAGTTTATAACTAATTACTGACAAAGAAGATCTCTTAAATGAGTGATCTTTTTACTGTGCAGTCTTGTTAAAGGTCTCCTCTCCCTGCTACAAGAAATAAAAAATGAGGGGTTCCTGAGTAGCTCAGTGGTTGAACATCTGCCTTTGGCTCAGGTTGTGATCCCAGGGTCCTGGGATCAAGTCCCACATGGGGCTCCCTGCATGGAGCCTGCTTCCCTCTCTGCCTGTGTCTCTGCTTCTCTCTCTGTGTCTCTCATGAATAAATAAATAAAATATTAAAAAAAAAACAAAAAAAGAAAAATGAGGATGGGAAGAAAGAGCTGCCTTGTGTTAAGAATGTGAGAAAGGCTTCACAGTGATCATACACAATTGGGACACTTAAATGTCACCTACAAATGAGGATCTCTCATTCTGCTTAGTGAAGGACCAATCTTCTTGGGTGATTTCCAGGACTGGGGTCACCAGCCAGCCACAACTGAGCAGAATTTAATGTTCAGCAAAGTGTAGCTCATCCAGTAGGTTCTGGAGCTCCCCACAGTGCCAGTGCTCTATACTGAGGAGAACTATTAGGCAGAAGAGTGTCTGAGCACACAAGTGAAGGATGAACAATAACGCTGTCTTAGGAAGTCAGGCATGAGAATTCCAGAAGAGCCCTCCCATGCTACAGAAATGACGAGTCAACCCCTACAATTACGTTGGCATGACGAAGGCCAATTATGACATGTTGCTTTCCTTCCCTTTCCCGTCTCTATCAATCTTCCTCCCCCTCTTTCACCAACTGGCTCCCGGATGGGAGAAGGGTTATGTCTCATGCTTCCGATTCTTCCAGAGAATATCAACTTGGTAATAAGACCTGTGCAGGTCCTGACAGACGGAACTGAAATGTGAAGTGAGCCAGACAAACTGACGTGCTGGCCCAAGCGTGTGATCCAACGAGAGGACACGTTTCTCGCTTTAGAGGAAATGGAAAAAAGGGGATTTGGTTGACAACGTGGAGAACAGACCAAGGGCATCACAACGTATCCTGTCAGTTAGAAAGTCGATGGTGCGTTCTGGCAACACGGGAGGCAAAACGTGTTCTAAGACTGGTTAGCAGGCAGACGGTGGGAAGAAAAAAGTGAGAACAGAGAAGGAGATGGGGCTGGAAAAGAACAGGAAGGTTGGGGTAGAGGAACGGTGGGTGGAGGCAACTGGGGACGCACCTCCGCTGTGAGACCAAGCGACAATTCAAGTCCGCAATCTTTCCCAAGGATGAAGCTGATGTGAGATTCATGGAATTTCACTTAACCCACAACCTGGATGCACACAGAGGATGTGGCTTCTTAATTTTGTGTGAGACTACTGTGGGCTTCCTGTCCAAGCCTCCACCCTCTGGCTAGCAGGAGGAAGTGAACTTTCAGTTCTGTCCACTTTAAACCTTAGTTTGAACTGATGTGTGCAAGGAGTCTGTGAAAAGTGCTTATTCTCTCCTCGATCAGAATGCTGAGTCTCTCAAAAGACTGGGCTTCCCTGTCCCCCTGCTTCTTTTCCTGAAGATGATCTCCAGAGGACCTCATATCCTGAGGGGAAGAAATGGGAGTTCTTGGGCATGGTCCATACATGATGCCCACTATCCGCCTGGTTGCTGGCATCATGGCTGGGCTTGGGGTGGTTGTCACCCATGGACTGGTCTTTCCCTCTCAGTTTGGTCAGATCCTGGTGTGGCTCTGCAGCCAAGCCAGGCTGACTTCCCCTGCTATGGATGAGCTACCCTCAACCTTGGGCCTGTGCTCCATCCAGTTATTCACCATGGGCCTTTTTTGAGGTCACCTCTTCCTGGTCATGGAGACTAGCATTGGCTCTTAACTCAGCATATGTGACACATGATAACTCAGGGGAGCTTGGGAAAGTTAAACTACATGGTTGCTTGCTGCCATGGCCATGACGTGGCCATGCCCATGACTATTTGCAGGGGTGGAGGTGATTAATGTATGGCCATCTCTTTCTGTACTCCTAAGTAGACAGCAGAGGCAAGATCCTCTTAGGGCTACCTATCTACTCACTTATTTTCATTTATCCAACCCACAGCCCCTTTTCTGAAGCAGAACTCGGAATAAGGAAAGGAAAAGCATATCTACTGACACTTCCTTTCTCTCCCCTTCTCCCATCCTCCCAGAGATTACGTGCGGTAGGTTCTGGCTCTGCTTTAGGGACAAACTGTATTTTAGATCTCCAGGCTCAGAGTGCTACAGTACCACTGATGTGCTAAGGAAATGATTAAAAGAATTTAGTGAAATATTCTCTCAAGCTGATAGCCTGACCTTTAAAGTTTTTAGTCTTTCTAGTATGTGATAGAATATTTCCTAAATATTCTCCCTATTTATATTCCTTCTGCACCAGCCACTAAGCACCCCTCAGACAGATAGATACCGTTGTCAGAGGTCTTCTGCTGTACTCAAAATGACATGAGAAAAATGCATATAAATAATTTCATTAATTATTCAAGTTCTTAAATAGGAGAAAAGACTTAAAAAAGTGAAAGGCAGTAACAAATTAACATTGGCTGAGTACTTTCCATGTGCCAGGCACTTTGTGTTATCTCATGACTTCTCATCATGATCTTGGATGATGGACACCATCCCATTAATTTTATAGAAGGGTCAACTATCTCAAAGAAATCAAGCAATTTGCCCAGAGTCACAGAATGGGTAATTTGCAAATTTGAATCCTAGTCTAACAGAAAAATACACACTGTTTCCACTATCCCCCATAAATGACATAATGTGCTGTATTTTATTGAATCACAAACACCATTAGTTGTAGGCTGCCCCAATACTGTATGTTCCACTAAAAAAAGAAACACATTGTCAATTACACCACAACACGCCGTTTATTTGTAAGATGAATTCTATTTCTGAGAAGTAAAAATGTGAAAAAATAAATTAAATTTGGTAAATACTGCTTAAGGAAGAGGCCTTGAGCATCTGTATATAGTCTGGCCCAGAAGACAGAACACCCAGGATAGGGAAAGATCAGGAAAAGGTTACTGTAGTCACTCAGCTATTAAGAAACGGAAGGCTGAGTAAAGACAGAGTCTTGTGAAATGGGAAGAAAAGGTGAGCTTCTAAGAAACACTGTGGCAGATGAATCGACAGGAACAGGCAATTTGTAGGTTGTCAAGAGTGAAGAATACACTAGAAGCCAAGATTTTGAAGTTTGGAAGACTGGAAATTAGCAACAGTTGAGAAGCTACAAAAGGGGAGAAGGATGGTTTCCACTCAGATATATTAATATTCCCAAACCAGAGAATTATCTTCATGTAACTCTAGAGGAGAGAGAGTCAGAGATGCAGACATGAGGACCACTCACAGGCACAGGTTCAGAGACAAGACGGCACTCTCGCTGGGGGTGTGATGATGGGAAAAACCCAGGGTTTACTGGATGTTAAAGGAAAAAGGAACAGGTTCACGAACACTGGTAACTAAGATGAAATGAAATAAATACTAGGTGCCACTAAAGAAGCTGGCTACCAGAAGGTATTGTTAAGGAATGACACAGAGTTGAAGGGCTGGACTCAAATGAGGATCATGTTCAAAATGGAAGTGTCCTAAGCCCCCAGATGAGTCAAGCACCTCCTTTAGAGATTCCTGCCCTAATGGGTTTACTGCTGGCTCAGAGTATCAGAGTGGGGGAGCTGCGAGGGGTGGACTTAGTTCACAGAGTAGAAGTGGAAGGATATTTGGAAATTGGAAAAGACTTTTTAAGAAAGCTAGGCCTTGAGCTGGATTTTGAGGGCAGGGGCAGGATGGGGAAGAGAAAGGGTATTTTTTTTAAAGATTTTATTTATTCATTTGAGAGTAAGAGAGAGAAAGAGTGAACACAAGTGGGGGAGAGGCATGGGGAGAGGGAGAAGCTCTCGCTGAGCAGGGAGCCTGATGCCCAATGACTTTCTGAGTACAACAGAAGACCTTTGACCAAAGGCATCAATCTGTCTGAGGGGTGCTTAGTGGCCAGTTCAGAAGGAACATAAATGAGGAGGGTAGTTAGATTATTTAGATTTAGATTAAAGAATCTATTTAGGGGCACCTGGGTGGCTCAGTGGTTGAGTGTCTGCCTTTGGCTCAGGTCATGATCCCAGGGTCCTGGGATTGAGTCCCACATCAGGCTCCTCACAGGACGCCTGCTACTCTCTCTGCCTGTATCTCTGACACTCTGTGTTTCTCATAAATAAATAAAATCTTTTAAAAATATTTTAATTATTTATTTGTGAGAGAGAGAGAAAGAGTTGGGGGGAGGAGCAGACTCCCCACCGAGCAGGGATCCCAATGTGGGGCTCAATCCCAGGACCCCTGGATCATGACCTGAGCAAAAGGCAGATTGCTTCACTGACTGAGCCACCCAGGTGCTCCAAGAAAGGGTATTTCTGATAAGAAAGTCGAGAATGAGCAATCCACAAGACGTGCTCTGAGGACAGGCTTGGAGTGCATGTTTGTGTTGAGGAGAATGGGAAATGAACTTGGACAGACAGCTGAATCACAGTAAAGAGGGACCCCCGTAGGCAGCAGGGAGCCATTAAAAGCTTTTAAACAAAGGAACTGACAACATGACATTTAAGTAAAGATTGCTCTGGTGGTGATGTATAGAAAACTCAAGCAGGGCGATGGTGTGGGCAGTTCTGCTTAGCACGCTTTTACTAAACCCTACTAAATGTGAAACATTTCAGGCCCTGGGGACTTGAAAATAAGTGAGAACTAGTCTCTTCCTCAACAACTTGTAACCAACTGGCAGTAAGTGGGGAAAGAGCTCAGTTGCTTTTCATTCATCCAATTTTTTAAAAAAAGCTTCTATTTATTCATTCATGAGAGACACAGAGAGAGGCAGAGACACAGGCAGAGGGAGAAGCAGGCTCCATGCAGGGAGCCTGATGTGGGACTTGATCCCAGGACTCCAGGATCACGCCCTGAGCTGAAGGCAGACGCTCAACTACTTAACCACCCAGGTGTCCTATCATTTATCCAATTTTTGAACCATTGAGGATTAGACTAGAGTCTGGGCAGTAAGAATGGAGCAGAAATCTTAGAAAGTAAGAACAGATGGCACCTGTGGATATGAGTCCTTTATTCACTGGGTCCTGCACCACCAGCTTTTCACCCCAATCTGTCTTTATTTTTCCAATCTTATTCCCCTCATTCTCCCTTTCTGTCCTATTCTCTGTAACTGAGGGCATTAACCCAACACTGGCAAGTCAAATGACATATTCCTTAAACACCTTGTCTTCTTCCGAAGCCATGTGTGTTCTCTGCCCTGAGTGAGCTCAATGTTCCTTCCATTCATCTGTTTCTATCCCTGGGCAACAACCGACTTGTGTGTATCATACATAGAACTAACTGGAGTTCATAATCAGAAGATCTGATTATCCTTTTTTCATTAAACATCTTCATTTATATGAAAAAAAAATTAAGGAAACACTAAAGACACTGCCCAACAGGCATTTATAGGGATATAGGGATAAAATTAGAAGGTCTTGTGTAAAATGTAATTGCATTTTCTACCACTTCCATAATATTTAACTCAATGGTCTACTAGGTGCCAGACACTTGACTCATCACTGGGAGATGTTGAGTAAGACACAGTTCCAGTCCTAAGAACATTGAGACCTTAGAGACAGATGATGAAAACTTTACCTCACCAGATGTCTCATTCTCTCCATCACTTGCTCTAGTCCCTGCCATGATCACTTCTTAACTTGCACCACCCTCCTGCTTCTACTACTCCCCCCACCCCCATTCCAGTCTCTTTACAGAGCCTGAGCAACCCTCTTAAATACAAGTCCTATAATGTCCCCCTTTCCCTTCATACTCAGGACAACTCTACGTCCTTAATCTTGGCACAGAAGGTCTCATATGAGTTTGATGTCCTCTACTACAAGTATTTCTCTTACTCCACTCCACCCACACTTGACTTCTTTACTGTTCCTATAATATTCTAAACATACTCCCTTTTTCTGGTTGCCAATGCTTGGAATTCTCCTACCAAGGCACCACCTGCAAGACTTGCTCCACCACTTTTGACAGATCTCTGTTCCAAGGTTATCACTGAGTCCTTCCCTGACTACCTGACATTCCCTATCTCATTATCCTGTCTTCCTTTTCCTAAAAGCATTTACTCAATAAAATGCATCTATAACCACTGGGTATTTATGGCTTATTGTCTACCTCCCCCAATAATATTGGAAGCTCCACAAAAAGAGGATCTTATTATTATTATTATTTTTTGTATTCCCAGCACTTGGGATTTTGCCTGGCCTGTGCTCAATGGTCAACAAATACTTCTTGAACAAACTGGATGCACAACTGAGAGTTACATATTACATTACAAAGAGCAAAGAGGAGGGTACATGGCATATCCTAGAAGGGTCAGAGGATCAGTGAAAGCTTCCTTAAGCAAGTAATATTTGGACTGAGACTTCATTTATATGCTCAGAAAGGCATCCACTTGTTCAACACTTTTCCTATCTACTTTTGCTATGGGTCGGGCACTATTCTAGGACGAGGAATAATACAGCTGTCATGAAGGCAGACAAGACCCTGTGCTTGTGAAACTTATAATCTCGTGGGACAGAGACAATATGCAAGCCAATACATGAAAAAGGCAAAACATCCAATACTGACACATGCTATGCAAATAACTAAAATAGGGTGATGTTAAAGAAATCCCCTAGGTGGTTACTTTAGATTGGGTCCTGAGGGAAGCATCTCTAGGAAGTAACATTTTTGTGGAGATCTGGAGAACCCTAAGAAAGCTCCAATGTGAAGATGACAGAGTGGACATTCCGCAAAGAAAGTACAGCCAGGGCAAAAACCTTAAATGAGAATGCACTTGAAGTGTTCAAGGAATCACACGGAGGACATGTAGCTCCAGGGCTATGGTCAGAAGGAGAGGGGGGCCTGACTTAGGATCTGCAAGAGTCTTAAGAATGAGCAGAACTTTGGGGGTGGCAGGGGAAGAAGCTGGTTGCAAAGCATTGTGGATGGAGAGAATAGCATTAAAAAGGCAAGGAAGCTTACGAGAGACCAGTATACGTTTGGGTAAGTCTAAGAAATTCATTTCCTCTGGGTTCAATGCACAGCTAAAGATGAAATCCAGAGGACTATACAGGTAAATTACTTTTTTCATGAAGCTCCCAGCATCACATTTTGCTGCAGCTGAGAAAGGAGAGCCATCTCACTAGAAAACATATCTTCAGGGAGATCTATAATCAATCTACTAAAAGAGACTATACTAAAAAGGATATTCTTAGAAGATTCAAGCATTATATATTTCAGCTCCTATTAGGCTCAGAAGGTGGGAAGCAAATGCAACCCTGCATATATTTTTTTAAGATTTTATTTATTTATTCATGAGAGACATAGAGAAAGAGAGACAGAGACACAGGCAGAGGGAGAAGCAGGTTCCATGCAGGGAGCCCGATGTGGGACTCGATCCAGGGACCCCAGGATCACACACTGGGCCAAAGGCAGGTTCTAAATTGCTGAGCCACCCAGGGATCTCCGCAACCCTGCATATTTTTATTCCAAACAGAACCTTAGATACAAAGCGGTCACCACTCCCTATTTCAGACACCTATTGAGGGAGTCACAGTGGAAAGTTGGGAGTTCAGTCCCAGCTTTTCTTTGCTTAATGTGGTTTCCACTGCTTCCCAGTACCTCAATGACTCATTCAATGCACCTACCTAGAATGATCTTTGCTGTCAAGTTATTCTATGGACCTTGCCTTCTACAGCTTTCCTCTGGCTTCATTGGTCTTTTCCTGGGAGGGCTTATAATTTAGAAAATATACTTTTCTCCCCTCTCCCCTCAGCTGATTTTAATACCATGTTTCATGCAGGCAGGTCTGTGGCTCAACAACTTTCTCTACTAAAAAAAAAAAAAAAAGATGCAAATCCAAACAAACTCAAAGATGGGATTAACATGTTTGGATACACATCACTTTCTCTAGAGTAACTGAGTCCCCAAGGAGTATCTATATCTTTGCGAATCTTGACGGATCAGAATTTTGGTAACAATTGAGACCCTCAGGTTCCTCAGAGAAGACAGTGCTGAATTCGCAACAAGGAATTTAAGTTCACCATTTACCTAGCAAATGGTGATTTATGAGTAATTGTTCAATATGTGTGTCATTTAAGGGCCTGCTGCTGACAGCAGGCATGGGGACTGAAGCCATTTGGAGATCAACTATTTTATTCATCACATCAGAAAGCATCATGAGGAAATAAATGAATATGTAGGAGGAAATAAATGAAGGGTGGAGTTTTCTTCCACTAACAAAGATGCATTTTGCACTCTTATACCACAGACCCCTGGTACATACTCCTCACCTACCAATGTAAACATGTACTTAATATGTCCGTTGTGAATGAGGTTGAAAACTTCTGGCTAAATAATGCTATCTGTTCCAGGAGCCACTTACTTTTTAAATTTGAGGATGTTCAAGATATGCCTAATGTTTCCTAGTACTTTTCTATCAGGTGGCAAAATCAGTGGTGTCTACAAATGCCAAGGTGTTCATGAACTTTAGCAATGTCGTGCAGAGTTATTGTCTCTAGAAAGGTTGATTTTTTTTTTTTTTTATATTTGGGTAAATGGCAAATCCCTGAAATAGGAAAAAGGACATTCTACGATGTGAACAAAAACTAAAAAGCAAGCTAGAAGGCAAGGGGCTGGCCAGGCTGCTAAAAGAAAACACCTGGGAGAAAGCTGGTCCCAATTTTTAGGTGCAAACCATTTCTAGAGACCACAGCGGAGAGGCATGGGCTCAGCAACCATCACCTTCCTGAGAAGGGTGGAGATTAGCAAGAAGCAAATAAACATGGTTAGAAGGAAAACATGAGGGTGCCTGGGTGGCTCAGTCAGTTAAGCATCTGCCTTCAGCTCAGGTCATGATCCCAGGGTTCTGGGATCGAGTTTCACATTGGGCTCCCTGTTCAGAGGAGAGCCCACTTCTCCTTTTCCCTCTGCTCATTTTCTCTCCTTCTCAATGTCTCTCTCAAATAAACAAGTAAATAAAATCCTTTTTTTTTTTTTTAAAGGAGAAGATGAGCTAATAGCAGGCAGGGGCCAAGAAACAGCATAAAAGTGCAAAGTACCAAAAATGATTTTTTTTTTTTTAAGATTTTATGTGTGTGAGAGAGAGAGAGTGCAGAAGGAAAGGGGCAGGAGGGCAGAGAGAAGCAGATCACCACTGGGCAGGAAGCCCAATGTGGGGCTCGATCCCAGGACCCTAGGATTATGACCTGAGCTGAAGGCAGATGATTAATTGACTGAGCCACCCAGGCGCCCCCCACCCCCAAAGGACTAAATATTTTATTTCCATCTTCCAGTGTTCCTTTTTACCCATGCTTAAAGAAATGAAAATTTTCAGGGCTTAAGACATGTTTTTTTTTAAATAACATCGAAGTTGTGACAATAAGCAAGCACAAACGTCATTGAGCTGACATATGAAAAATGAAATTAATGTCAGAGTTACCTGAAATTCTAATCCATAGTTTTCTCTGCAGAATTCTCTCAATTTGGGATACACATTTTCTCTTAGTGCCTGTCTTTCTGCTCCCGTATCTGTAGTAGAAAAACAAACACATAGAAAGGGCGTTATGTCTACACATACATATTTCTGAAAAAAAAAATAAGCTCACAAATATTAGCATTAATATAATCAACTTGGGTGCCCATTATGAAATGATGGGATATTTGATTACTGGGGGAGGAGAGCTGCTCCTAACAGTGCACGGGTGGGGTGGGGGGAAGAGACCTCCCTACCAGATGTGCACAAGAAGCCTGTGGGATGGAGGGGAGCCCCACTGGCCACTTCCGTGTGTACTGGCAGAGCTGGGAATTCACGTTTCCAGACCCTCATGTGAATCTCTTAAATGGCCAGACCACACTGTCTTTGGAAAAGGCAGAAGGAAAAATCGTAGGGTTATCAGCTGTCAGGTGTTTTTATCCCCATTACATGCAAAGGTTACAAAATCACACACACATTAGTTACTGATTCCAAAACTTATCCAATTTCTATCATCATTTCTATAGTATTTAGAAATAATTTGACTTTTACAAAATTCAGTACAGTATCCAGGCAAGGCAATCGGGACAATGGTTAGGAAAGACAAATTGCAGGAGCCAACTTCCAAACTAGCACATCCCATGCCTGGTGGGTGCAGTTGGGCAGAGGTTTAGCAGAGTAACGCCTGCCACCCTGGGCACAAGTACTGCCTGTTGTATCAGAGAGGGTAATTGTTTTGCATGTGTTACACCATGGAGAAACTTCAAAAATCATTTTTACTCTTCATGTCCTTAAAAAAAAAAAAACATAAGAGAAGCAACAGAGAACTTGAAACCAGAAGAACCGCAGAGTATGTATTTAATGTTGAATGTTTTGCACTGAAAGGGATTTCCAAAGCCACCTGTGCTGGGTGCTGCTCTGCATCAATGATGCTGTAAAATGATCACAGCAAACAGAGGCTGTCCTTGCCCAACTAACTCCAGTGAAATAGGAGAACAGCAATTTAAAAGAATTAGGTTAATGTCTCATCTCTTGAAAAATACCATCTGCTAAGTGTACCTCAATCCCAGCCATAGCTATGAAATATTTGCATCCCACATTTATCGCTAAAAGCCAGTTTAAAAGACTTTCCTTATTATTCTCAAGTTCATCTGTCCATGCAAATTCAACCATATGGTGCGCTGACCTACTCTACTTTCCCACTGTTGTCAAGACTATTTTGAGACGTAAATAACCAATCTCAAGCATCTGAAATGCAGCTGCAGCCCTGACATAGTGACAGAAACCAGTGTTTATAGGGAAATCAAAGACTCAATACAAGGCTTCTAGGTTACCCTACAGTCCAAATGGATAGGGTCTTTTCTAACCATAGATCCAACATGGGCCCTACGTCCAAAAGGGAAGCAGGAGGACCAAGTGAGGGAGTGGTACATTTGAGCAGTGTCCATGTGCTATTATGGCACTAGTGGAGGTAGTAAGGTAAGTTTTAATATGATTTATATAATCTCAGGATCAGAGGCCCACCATCTTTCATCTCATTTTAAGGGCTGAAAACACTAACTTCACAATAAAGCTGATTAATATTCAATCAATCTCTCTAGAAAGATACAGATGTTTAAAATGCAAATAACAGAAGTCACTTTAAAAATAAATACTACCAGATGTAGAAGTTGGGAATAATATGCATAATAATAATATGATTATATTAAATTATTACATAATTAAATAAACAGGATTAAGGTATGCTAAAATAGTACCAATATAATACATGGGCAATTTTTAAAAATTTCTTATAAATGTTATTGTAATTCATTACTAAGTACTGCCACCTGAATGTGGTATAGTAACGGTGATTAAGACAGAAATATCGTCTATTATCTCTAATATTTACTGAGTGCTTACTATTGTCATGTACTAAGTATTTCTACATGTATTTTCTTAGTCACTTCTGACAACTCTATGAAATAGGTAAAATTACTATTGCATCTTTTTTTTTTAATGATTCTTTTTATTTACAGAGAGAGAGAGAGAGAGAGAGAGCATGAGCTCACAAGCTGAGGGAGGGGCAGAGGGAGAGGAGAGAAATAATCTCCAGCAGATTCTATGCTGAGCACAGAGCCTGACCTGGGGCTTGCTCCCACTGTGACCCTGAGATCATGACCCAAGCTGTGAAATTAAGAGTTGGACAGTTAACTGACTGAGCCACCCAGGCACCCTACTATTCCATTTTTTTATGAGGAAACTGAAATATAAGGGATTAAGAGACTTGCCTGAAGTTAGATGACCTCTAAATTGGAGGAATCAGATTTGAATCTAGAGAGCTGTACTCCACAGTTTGCTCTAACTATAGGAATTATGCAAAGAATCAACCTTTGGGGTCACCTGTAGGGCTCAGTTGGTTAAGTTCTGTCTTTGGCTCGGGTCATGATCCCAGCCAGGGTCCTAGGATTGAGTCCCATTGTTGGGCTCTCTGCTCAGTGGGGAGCCTTCTTCTCCCTCTCCCCCTGCTTGTGCTCTCTCTCCCTGTGTCAAAATCTTAAAGAAAAGAAAAGAAAAGAAAAGAAAAGAAAAGAAAAGAAAAGAAAAGAAAAGAAAAGAAAAGAAAAGAAAAGAATCTTGGAAAGATGATGCACAATGTAACTTTATGGAACAGTAAAGGAATGCTCAACTCACCTTTAAATCTGGACTCTACTGCCCTATTCCCATTCTTGCCCCCTTTAATCTATTCTCCATAGAGAAGCCAGACTGATCTTTTGCAAATGCAAATCAGATCACATAAAGCCCTCCAACATCTCTGCATGGCACTAGGGATGAAATCCACACTCCTTACCATGAATACTCTCCCTCTTCCAAAGTGCTCTCTTACCACTACCTAGATTATGTGCCTACTCCTGGCCTTCGCTCTAGCTAGGACTTCCTCCAGTAATGCTCAGTCCTGGGACCATCTCATGGCATCTCCTTTCATTCAGGTGTCAGCTTTAGTGCTACTTCCTCAGAGAGACCTCTCCAAGCCCTCCATCTATGGACCCAACTCTCTGTCCTGTCACCTTCCAAATCCTTTGCACATCACTCATCACTACTCTTGCTATTATTCCTTACTATCTGTCTCCTCCACTGCAATGTGAGCTCAAACAGTCACAACCTTCTTCTGTCTCATTTACTGCTACATCCCCAGTGATCGGAATTGTGCTCAATTAAGAACTGAGTGAATGAAAAAAACCTACACATGCACCAGTGACCAAAATTATCTGACAGATGATGCTTCCCTGTAATCACCTCCAGAAACAAGCACTTGCTACAGGTTGTCACTGGATGGATACAGAATCAAGACTATGGGGAATTCTGGGAAATAAATGACAGGGTTTCCAAAGTATGTTGCATGAAGTGAATGAAATGCTGATTTCTCTTTTGCTTTCTTTGTTTCCAGCAGAATACTAAATACATTTTACCAAATTATGTTGAACCTTCCCAAAAGCTGTGAAGAAAGCATATGCACATATCTGACAGACACTGTGTTATTAGTTATATCACAAAAATGACGCAGATTTTCTTATAGTTGTATTAATATGTGATGATTAGCTCTGGAAATGGAAAAGTAATTAAGATGGAATGGATTAATTATAATGGGTGACAGATAAGCTGGCTTAATTACATTAAAAAACCTGATTCACACTAACAGCAAATCCGGATGGTTGGCAATTAAAAAACATTAGAATGTCATAAATTGGAAACATTAAGTTACAGAATGTCACACATAAAAAGTGACTTCTTAAAAAAGTGTAGATCAGAGACAAAGTACATCACTGACTCATTGACTCTACGTAGTCATCACATCCACTTGTATCCGCCTAGTTCCTTATCACTTTGAGGAGATGCATTAACACTTGTGCAGCACTATTAGGTTTTTTAAGGAGCTGTACTCCAAACAATTCCTCAATGATTTCAGAGCTGATGACTAGTCTCTGTGCAGTGTCTGAGTTACAGGAAGAGCCTTAGTTGAGGGAGTATCCTTAATCAATACCATTATCCCACTTCACGAAGGATTTAGACCGATTCCAAATTTTTACTACAAGTGCCAAAATGACCATGTTGCCCTTCTTACTGTCCCTGCTTCACCCAAACTTAAGACCAGGGGTATGAGAGTAAGTCACTTTTTTCTAGGCAGCTCAGAAAAATTCACTTAGGATCCAGCACACATCCTCTGCAACAACTGCTATTCCAGTTAGTTCTCCCAGGTTTCTGTACATCTCCTGCCTGGGTTCTCCCTCTTCACCTAGCCTGTTAGCCACTGGTTCATCTGGACATGCTATCTAGTTTTTGTTGGTTTTGTTTGGGTTGATTTCTTGTTTGGTGGCTTCCCAGAGGCTGTCCCCTCTCCATGCCTTCTAGGCCCTCTGGGCCCAATCAGCCACACTGATCCTTCCTTACTTCAATATCACCAAATCCTGACAATTTTGTCATGAACAGCTTTTGAACTTGGCCACTCTCTGGTCTTGCACTCACCATCTCTCAACCCTAAGTTCCAAAAGTCTCCTATTTGATGGATGTGTTATCTGTTCCTCCTTATTGCAGTCTTATACTCCACAGAGGTGCTGGACATAAATCTAAGACAAAACAAAACCAGCAACTAATTTGATCAATAAAGGCCTTGGCCGGCATCTCGTGGCCCAGGAGATAAAGACCAGAATGTTCAGCAGACGTACATGTCTTTCCAGTGGTGTTCCATCTTCTACTGCCATGCACCCTCCTACATAGTTTTTCAGATATTACTTGAACCCAAACCTTATCCTTACACATACTGCTTTCCATGCATAGAATCCCCTATCTACTACATCCCTCTGCTTGGCAGACTCCAACCTTTCTGAGCCCCAGAGGTAACATACTTAGTGGAATCTTACTAGTTAGAGAAAGACCGGCTCTCTGCAGCTCATCCCACGGCACTGTGCTCACCTCTATATAACATCATACATTATACTTTATCATAATTTATTAGTTTGTCTCCCCCATTAGACTTTCAAATTCATGAAATGCAGGAACTTTCTCATTCATCTTTATATCATGGAAATTAAAGATCTAGTGGGAAGTAAAAGCTGGGATAGGTTTAAACACTGGCTAAACTTTGCATGTGTTTCCCAACCCACAAAGTCACTGGCAGAGAACAGAGGCCCCATTGGCTTGAGACATTCAAGAAGAAACTTCTGAAAAATCATTGACTAACACTAAGCTATGCAGAAAAGAGGGTGACCCCTGGGAAGCCAGGCATATTACCCTCATTATCATCATCACCATCACCATCACCATTACCATCAAATAACTGGGCAGAGACAGCAGATGCCTGCATGTGGGGAACAAATTCCATAAATTTAGTCCAGGCAAGTTACTAAATGAATCCCTTAAATGCAAACAAATAAAAAAAAAAACACTCTGAGGTAAAAATCAAGATCTAGATTTGTTACAATGTATTACTTAACATGTTCACTTTTCAACAAAAGATGTTGAGATATATAAAGAAACAGAAAACTGTGATACCTATTCAGGAGAAGTAAGGAATCAATAGAAATTGTCTCTGAGCAGGTTCTTATGCGCAATTTAGTTGATAAAGACTTCAAAACAGCTATGATAAATATCTTCAAGGAAATTCAGGTAACCATGTTTAAAGAATAATGAACAGAAACCTGTGAGACAACATCAACTATAGTGGTATGTTGGTAAAGGAAGTCCCAAGAACAGGAGTAAGAGAAAGGAGAAAAATAATTTTGAAGAAATTATTGTTCAAATGTCCCAAATTTAATGGAAGGCATTAATCCACACATCCAAGAAGTTCAAAGCACCCAAACAGGATAATGACTAAGAGATCCATGGTTAGACACCTAGTCAAATGGTTAAAACCAAAGATAAAGAGCAAATCTTGAAAGTAGCAAGAAAAAAATGACTCATCACATACAAGGAAACAATACAATTAAGGGCTGATTTCTCATGAGAAGGTGTGGAATTCAGAGGGTAATGGAACAATATACTCAAATAATAGGGAAAAAAAAGTCAACCAAGAATTGCATATCCAACAAAACTATGTGGAGGATATGATGTTAAGTGAAATAAGTCAGACACAGAAAGACAATTACTATAGTATTTCACTTTTGGCAAAAATCTAATACAATCAAACTCAGAGTAGCAGAGAGTAGAATGATGAGTGCCAGGGGCTGAAGGGGGAAATGGGAGAGGTGTAGTCAAAGGGTATAAAGTTGCATTTAGGCAAGATGGACAAGTTCTAGAGATCTAATGTATAGAGATGTAGATATAGTTAACAAAATTGTATTGTAGGCTTTAAATTTGCCAATTTAAATTTACACTTTTAAAATATTTTAAGCATTTTTAAAAATCATTGTAAGTGTATTTTTTAATCCTCATACCCTATTTCCCCCATCTTCCTCCACCCACATTTGTTTCTTATGTTTTTGATTTTAGCCGTTCTGACTGGTGTGAGGTAGTATCTCATTGTGGTTTTGATTTGCATTTCCCTGATGAGGAGTGTTTTTGAGCATCTTTTCATGACCATCTGTATGTCTTCTTTGGAGAAATGTCTGTTCATGTCTTCTGCCCACTTTTTAATTGAATTATTTGTTTTTTGGGTATTGAGTTGTATCAGTTTTTTATATATTTTGGAAACTCTTTGTCAGATATGTTATTTGAAAATATTTAGTAGGTTCCCTCTTTTTATATTTCTTGAAAAAAAGACTATATAATAAAGCATTAATTAGAATATTGCATCGTTGGGTTTTAAAAAACATACATACATATGTATATAACACATGGTGATAATAACACAAAAGAGGAAGGAGAAAATGGAGCCATAGTGGTAACAAAGCCTTTATGTTTTACCAGAATTGTTAGTATTCATCTAAAGTATAATAAATTAAGATAGATTTTGTGATCCCTAGGGCACTAAAAAAACACAACTAAATAAAAACAGAACACAGCAAAGGGATTAAAATGATACACTAAAATATTTAACAAAGAAGAGAGTAACATGAGAGCAGATGAAGAAAAATGACATGAGATATGTAGAAAACAAATAGCCAAAGGTCTGAAATAAATCCAAGCATATCACTGATAACTTTAAGTAAGAATAAGCACTCAAAATATGGTTGGGCTGGATAATTAAACCATATCTAATTTTATGCTATCTACAAGTGACACACTGTAGGTTTAAAAACATCAATAGGTTGAAAGTAAAAGGAGAGAAAAAAATAACATGCAAACAATAACCAAAAGCAGACTGAGTATATAATTTCAGACCAAATAGATTTTAAGAAATCAGGGACACCTGGGTGGCTCAGTGGTTAAGCATCTGCCTTCAGCTCAGGGCATGACCCTGGAGTCCTAGAATTGAGTCCCACGTCAGGCTACCTGCATGGAGCTTGCTTCTTCCTCTGCCTGTGTTTCTGCCTCTCTCTCTCTCTTTATCTCTCTCTCTCTCTGTGTCTTATGAATAAATGAATAAAATCTTTTAAAAAAAGGGTAATAGTGCTAGACTTGTTTCTGATAATGTCGAAGAAACAATTATCACCCTAAACACAGCTAAAATATTAAGAATTTAATAATGTATCTTTCTATATGTGTCACATGGTTGGAAAACTCTAAGCAATGCACAGCAGTCCAAGGTGTGGTGAATCTCAGAAGCTAAGGGATTCCTGAGGCCAACTTTTAGTTATTTTCTATTAAATCTTAGAGACTTCTAATATTGCTTATGTCTCATGTGGATATATGGTAGGCTGAAGACAAAGCACAGAGCCCTACTCAAAGTGATGGGTTTGACAGGAAAAAGGACATGGCCCCATGGACAGAGCTAGATCTTCAATGTGAGGGTAAATAAAAATGAATCATCAAAAAGAAAAATTATATTTGCATGAGGAAGAAGAGAAAACAATCTCCTTGATGTGTGTGATCACAAGCCAGACGTCTTGCAGGTTAGTAGTGTAAATTCATCTTATTTAAGATCTAACAAATCTCAAGTCTGTAACTTATTTTTAAATAGTCCCATTTTGGCATTGACCCCTGGTGCCTGAGAAGCATATTTTTAAATGATGCCTTAATGAATTCCAGAAAATTAAACATTCCAAGGAATATTAAGTACCCTTGTACTTCCCATCAACACACATGCAAACAAACAATAAAAATACAAGGAAAGAAGGCACCATGAGTTGAAATAAACAATCCAGCTAAATCAGGTTCACATAGGACTACAGAAGTATCTGGAATACAAAATAAACACTTAATATGTTCAAAGAGAATAATAGTAGGCATTGGATAAAGCAGGAGTAGGAAACGAAGAAAAACCATAAAAGAAGATTCAGAAACAGAATCTAATACTACCTTTAGAAATGAAAAACATTTAAATTAAAACTTCATGGAATAAACAGCTGAAGAAAGATAAATGAACAGAAAAGTATGAATAAATCACCCAGAATGCAGTAGAGAGAGAGAGACAAAGAAAAGAAAAATCTGAGAGATTAGCCAATATGGATGAAATACTGAAATCTAACATGTGTCCCTCAAGTCCCAGAGAGAGACGAGAGAGATCAAGGAGAGGCAGTACTTGCAGAGATAGTGGCTAGACATTTCCCAGATTTGCTGGAAGATACCAGTCCTTAAGAAGTCCAACAAATTGCAGGTATGATAAATACATAGGATTCCATTTCAGAGTGAAAATGAAGAACACCAAAACCAAGAGAAGATTTAAAAACAGCCAGGGAAAAAAAACCAATTACCTACAACAATTAATGACAATTATATTTTTAGCTGACATGGTACCAGCAACAGTATTGAAGCAAAAGAACTGTAGAATATTTTCTTAAAAAAAAAAAAAAAAAGAATATTTTCTTCACTCCACTGAGAGAAAAAACAACAAAATTATCTTTCCAAAAAAAAAAATAAAAGGCAATAAGGAATGCTTCTAGAAAAATAAAAAGGGAGTTTCCTGTCATCTTCCTTAGAAGGAAATTCAAAAATTTATATTTCGGATAGAAAAAAAATTATTCCAAATGTCAAGTTTGAGATGTAAAAAATGTTGTACAAAGAAACTGGTAAGTATATAACTAAACCTAAAAATATTAGTTGCATAAAATAATAATGTTTAATTTGTGGGGTTAAAAAGAATTACAATCTTAGATAAAACTAGCATGTAAATCAGGTATGGGGAAAATCCAGACCTTCTTCATTCCCTATGTTTTCGGAGTATCTATTCTTTGTTTAGTCTGCTTGTTAAAATTTCTAGGAAAGTCATTAAACTAAATATTAATATTACAACAGTACATGTTGTTGAAGAAACTTAAATCCTTTTTTGTGGCTTATTGTAACAAAATAAGATTCTTTTCTTTTCTAAAACAGTTCATTTTTTACTACAAAATGATTCACAGAAAGCGAAGTTACTGCAAAATTGATGACTCTGGAGTTGTCAGTTTCTTTGTAATTAAAAAAATTTTCTTCAAATTGGCATCATTCATCTCTAATTATTCTCTTCATTTCATGCCAACGTCTATTTAAGGAACAATCAGTTAGAACTGTATGTGGCATCTCAGATCTACTCACTCAAATAATAAATAATTTGAATTTCATACTCCAGTACAATGATTTCACTCACATGGAGTTCTCAACAAGGGCCTGTCACATTAATGATTATTGCTACACTGTTTTTTTTTTTTTTTAATAAAAGACACAAGGCACAACCTTGCTCTCAGCACTCACAACATATTGGATCCAGAAGGTCTGTCGAGAATCAGATTTCCAATAATGCACAGTAAGTTCTAGACCAGAGGTATAATAAGCAAAATGCTACTGAAGTACAGACAGAGGGATCATTTTCTTTTCCTGATTACCAGAGACAGTTTACCAGAGTAGATGACCACTACATTAGGATTTGCAATACAGACAAGAGTTTCCAGGGCAGAAAGGAGAAGTAGCTTCTAGAAGACGTAGAAGCATGAGCAAACGAGGAAAGCTTAAAAAGCACATGATGTGTTTGAGGACCATCAGGTAGCACTCTTCACCACAGTACAACATACAGGGGTTATATTACAATTATTCTGTTAGTTATAAACCTTTTGAGGTGCTTCTGTGTGCTGGGAATTTGGGAATGTAACAGCAATTCTTTCTCAAAATTAAATGGGAAAGAAAATAATACGCACAAAAAGAATAAAAGCAATTTATTACACATTTCAGTTAACTATGAGAAGAACATCTTTCATAGCAGGTCCAAATGCAGCTCTTTCTTCACTGACAGGCCTACTTGCCCCTGGCTGACCTGTTTGCTTAGAGTATCCATCAGTCTGTCCTCCACTTGCCCATCATCCACCATGTCCCTAGCAGTCCTCTGGGTGCTGGGGAACCGACACAAACATTGCATGGTCCCCAGTGCAGAGGAACTTGTATTTTAGAGTAAAAAATGAGGTCCTTCCAGAAACCAAAAACTGATTCCACATTAAGCTGAATAGAGCATATTCTTTTTTTTTTAAATTAAAGACTGTATTTATTTATTTGAGAAAGTAAGCAGGAGAGAGCAAGCATAAGCAGAGGGAGAGGCAGATGGACAGAGAAAGGGAGAAGCAGACTCTCCACTGAGCAGGGAACCTGGTGTGGGGCTCGATCCCAGGACCCTGAGATCATGTCCTGAGTTGAAGGCAGATGCTTAACCAACTAACCTGCCCAGGCATCCCCAAATACAGCGTATTCTAGATACAAGACTGACATTGAGGCCCAAGTTGGTGAGGCCTTTAGGGAAGCTATGACTTGAAAATAAGTAGAGTAGGGTAGAAAAGAGAGCTTTCTAATGGAGAAAAAGACCTAGAGCTTACTATAGAAAGGGGTGGGAGTCAGTGAATAAAACTTCCAAACAGAATAGGGAAAACCAGTTCTGGCAGTGGGATCAAGTTACTGAGGGGTCTGGACTTGATGAAGGGGCAGAGTGATGACATGGCAAATGTAATCTCATGGAGAAGAACAAAAGGAAACAATCCATATGGCAGATATGACAAGGGGGAAACTGGAATTGGGACGACTACCTGGAAACAGAGACAATAATCCATACAGGAGGTGAAGAGATCTTATACCTTGATTATGGAAGGAACAGAAAAAAATGCCAGATACAAGAAGGAGATGGCACAGTATGGCTGTTCTTTATGGAAAACCCTAGGTATGAATACTGGCCCGGTTAAACATAAAGTGCATGTCCTAGAGCTAGTTCATAAGCCTTTATAAACCTCAGGGGGTGTCTACTGCATCAGGATTCAGTGTTGAACTTCTCAGTAAAAGTTGGCTGCACCACCACCATCTTCATCACACCAGAGTGATCAAAAATGTTTCTACTTTACACACTATTTTTTCCTTGTAATTGATAAGTACCTTGTAGGGAAATACTTTGAGAGTACATAAGTGTCCTATTGCTCCTCAACCTTTGGCCTACCAGTTAGAGCATCCATTGAAGATCCCTGTCTGAATAAACTGTTACAATTTCCATTATTTTTTACTTTTATCAATTACCCTTCTATTGTAAGGAAGAACTCTCTCCCTTCCCATCCATCCATACTTTCATTCACCCATCAACATATCTACCTACCTATTGTGTACCTAGCTACCTATCTACTTCAGTAGGGATGCTTACATTAATCACAACGGAAAAAATGGTAATAAGGAAAAAAATAGTCCCTTGCTGTTGTCAAATGGGAGCTGACCTAGCTCTCACAGCCAGATGATGGTATTCGAATGGTGAATGTAAAAAATTTCGCCTATCACTAATATTAGACAAGGTCACCCTGTGACCATGATGAAGTAAAAGAAAAACAAAACCATTCCATAGGGGGAAAAAAGATTGCCATCCAAATGACAAAAAATGACCAATATCTCCCTCTACCTACTGACTTGACTGTTGCTTCTTTATCAAATACAGGTTTAGCTTTGCTATATTTCTCTTGCCTCCTAGATAAAAATTATTACCCCGGAGTGAGACACCTGTTTCTGAAAGCACCCATTCGAGAATAAAACCCTACTTCCTTGAAATATCCCCCAAGTAACAGAACATAAGTCTGATAATAAGCACCCCATGACACCCTCTGAGGGTAAATCTGTGATGTTCAGAAGCTACTCATGGTATGCACTCTCCCTTACTGGGAGGCTGGTTTTGAGCCAACCAACACAACTTTGTTCAGCCACAGTTATATTCTTGGGGGTGTTTGGCTGAAGGGCATGAATAAAAAGGAACATGTAGTGGAAAAACCTTGTGGATACCACCTTAACCAAGCAATCAATTAGCATCACCAGAAATGGAACAAATCTACAATCACATTCTTCCTGATAGGTGTACTGAGGAGAGCACTCACTTTTGTAATATTCCTGCCAAAAAAGGCAAAATGTAAATTTAATCATAAAGAAACATGCAATCACACTGAAGACCTTCTACAAGGTAACTGATTATATTACTCCTAAAAACGTTAATGTCAAGGAGTAAAGAAGTGGACCGAATTAAAGACTGCTAGAGAGACACAACAGCTGAACGCAACGCATGATCTGGTATTATTGGTACAACTGGTAAATACTAATAAGACCTAGAGATTAGGTAATATGGAATTCTGTTAATTTTCTGATTTTAATAAATGTATTGTGGTTTCATAAGACAACATCCTTAATTTTAGGAAATACACATCGAAGCATTTTGGTACAAAGGATATACATCTATGCTGGACACATACAGAGAGAAATAGAGGAATAGAGTGAATGTCATAAAATACTAGCATCTGGGGAATCTAGTTGAAGGGTGTCCAGAAATTCTTTTTACTCTCCTTGTACCTTTTCTGAAAGTCTGAAGTTTCAGCTGATTCCTGTTATTTGGGGTAGTTACGTTCTACGAAGTTGCTATGAACACAGAAGTAGTCAATACGGAAGCACTGCTCCTAAGAGAAATATAAGGTTAGATTCCTGGAAGCTGCTGGTCTCAGTATTTTCCATCAACTGATCAATCCAAAACCTTATTTTATGTGTGTTCTCTTTAAAGACCCCTTATTTAATATGTATTTTTGATTCATGAACACTGGCCAACAGCACTGTAACTCATGCCTGAATGAAGCCCATCTAGCACACAGGTATTCTCCCTAAGGCATCACACAAATTTCCTGTGCTTACTATATGTAGCCATTAGCACTGTTCTTTGAGGTCCTTCTATGTAGCAAAACCACCAAGAAAAATTACAGAAATGTGAAAAATGTGGCACTAAATAAACTGGAAAGAATACTTGCTTATAGGAGAGCTGAAACAAGAAGGCATAGCAGGGAGCAAGGCATGGTGGGCAATGCACAGTTTTCACTGCTCTGCACGTCAACAATGATCACTGCAAGTATTGTTTTTGGGGTTATGAATAAATTTTAGTGAGTACATTTGCAAATATGGACTCTTTGAGTAATGGGGATTGCCTATATATCAAAATAAAAAGTTACAAAAATATACCTTCAACCTGGAAGACCAGAAAAATGGTAATTCAATAAAATGAATATATGGCCAGTAGGCAGGGGGGTCATTCTGGAAGGGAATTCAGGGGGATCCCTGGGTGGTGCAGTGGTTTGGCGCCTGCCTTTGGCCCAGGGCGCGATCCTGGAGACCCGGGATCGGGTCCCACGTCGGCCTCCCTGCATGGCGACTGCTTCTCCCTCTGCCTGTGTCTCTGCCTCTCTCTCTCTCTCTCTCTCTCTCTCTCTCTCTGTCTGTCTATCATGAATAAATAAAATCTTAAAAAAAAGAAGGGAATTCAGTATATTATAGGCTTGAAAGGGTGTCCCGGCAATGCTTCAGCGACATTTGGAAATCCAGGATTGAATGAAGGCCAAGAAAGGGTAGAGATGAAGTTTATGGGAATCACTGGTAACATAGCAGAGATAATGGATGCCATGAGCAGAGCAAAGGAAGAGCCAGATTATGTGCCTAGCCAGTAACAAAAATGAGGATTTAACAATTATAACAATTATAAGGAAGACAGGCTGAATTAGGCTAGAATCAGGAATGGGACACCCAGTGACACCTGCCTTTGGTGTGCATTGGTTATTAAAATATACACACTGAGTAAGGGATAGCAAACAGGTTTCTGTGAGATCTCTGCAATCCAAAGCAAGAGAAAAATTTGGCTAGCTAGAGCTTTCCAGGTCAAATGGGCTGCTTTAAAAGGTGGATTTGCTGCTAGTGGAGGTACTAGAATGTAGGTAGGGTGCAGGATCACCGGCTGCACTTGAAGCATCCGTGCCCATACTTTGGATGATCTTTAAGATCTGTGTGATCCTAGTTTTCGATGACTAAGTTTTTGCTGACTCTGGTTTTAACAAAGGATTCCCATACCTGATAGCCACGAAGCAGGTCTGGTATCCTTAAAAGAGTCAAATATATCAAATTGAGCAAAAATGTCTGTCATAGACAAAAACCACAGTCCATTTCCCTGGAACATCTGGGACCCAGGGAAAAAGGAAGCCACATCTTCACCCAACTGTCCACCCTGTTCCTCAGTTTGCTTTCACGAATAGGCAACGAGTGAGGTGGACATTTGGGGCCTGGGCCACATCCTTCTTAGCTGCTCCTTATCGAAAGTCACCATGAAATGAGTCCTACGTGGTCATTAAAAAAAAAAAAAATTCAGACCTCAGAAAACCTGGAGGAGGCCTGCCAGTGAACATTCTTCTCTAAACTAATTAAAAGCAGTAAGGGATTTCAGGTAAGTTTAAATAACATGATTACATATTTATGGCTTTGTTTTCCTGGTCTTCTCACTAAAGGGGTACACTATCTTAGTCCTATCATACCACATGTTGCACATTAATACGGTTTTACACCGAAGAAAACAATAGTTTTGTAAAGTTATCCTCTCACTCCAGTGTATTCATGAATAATATATCATCATTAGTGTGGACTTCTAACTACTACTCACAGCTAGAGGTTGCAAAGGTTTCCTTATAATCCATTAAAGGATGTTTTCACTCTGCTTTTCCCCAGAATATCAATATTGAATGTTACAAAAATATTTTTGCCATTTGCTTTCAAATAAAATATTCAACGCTTGATGCTTTCATGGAGCATTTTCCCTTAAAAATCCATTATACTAAAAGTAAATATCTGCATGGAGCCCACTAGGCTGATGTAATTAAAATTAAATTTACAAAAAGGTAATGGAGATTTTTATCAGCAATAGCACACAATTCAATGCAGCAGCTGAAACGTTGTGGATTTTTTCCCTCCAGAATCTTACCCTAAATGCACAAAATGTTACATTTAAGGGATTTTTTTTAAGCCTCACAACGATACTTACATTGGAATATTATTTTTGTTATGATAACTTAATTTTATTACAAGGTATTAAATAATGCAAGAAAATCAAAGTGATCCAAAGGTAATAATTTGGCCATACTAACTTATTTTTAAACTGCTGAACTACCTACCCAGGTAAGGCCTGTTAACAGGTGTGGTTATCATTGCCTTGTGCCCTGGGTGGATTCTGGGCCTCTGAAGGACAAAGCTAAATTCAGGCCTTTAGTCTACGGATTCGGGCCATCCCTTTTACCTTTGCTCTTCGGGTTCCAGACACGACAGACCAGCTTATTTTAAGAGGTCTGATTAAACTAAAATCATGTCATATCATTCCTTAGTTCCAGGACTCTCTGGCTCTTCCTCCTAGCTTTGCTTCTCTCTTAAAGAGTACGACCAATTCTGTTTTTCTTTTTTGTTCTCTTTTTGTTTTTTGTTTTTATTGAAGTTCGATTTGCCAACATAACATATAATATACCCAGTGGGACCAATTCTAGATTAGACAGGGAAGCTAATCTGATAATTATTGGATAATTAATCTGGGGTGTGAACAGTGAAAACAATGCAAACTCAACATGTCCAATACGGACACCTTCTCGTGATGGATGTTGTAAGCATCTACTGGATTTAACCCCATCTCCTTCTTGGCTTTTCTCCGTCACTTTCCTCCTTGCTCTCTACACTCGAAGTCCACTCTTCCAACACACCGCCCTGTTCCCACAAACTCCTGCAGTCTTTTCCCCTACTTTGCTTCTGCTTGGCCTTTAGATCTCAACTTGAAGGCAATGTCTTCCAGAAAGCCTTTTCTGACTGCCTGCATCCTCCTGGAGGGCCTAGGAGGCTGTAGCTGCCTGCCATTGGCTCCTGCAATAGGCTGACTTCTGATTCGTGACACTCAGCACACTTGGAATCACGAAGGATTGCCTTTGACTGTGGGCTAAAGCTCTGGAGGGCAGGAGCCAGGTTGATCTTGTTCAGGGCTCCATCCCCATTGCCTGGTGCACAGGAGAGACTCAGTAAGTATCTTCGGAAGAGAGTGAGTAATAGTTATTGGCTTATTGTCAGTATCCCCATACTGGGAGTTCTTCATGTTTTATTCATCTTGGTATCCACTGTGTCTAGCCCAGTACCTGGCACAGAGTGAGCCCTTAATAAATGCTGGTGGAATTTATTTCTGAAATGGCGTCTTGACCTTCCTAAGGACACTTTCCTCTTCCCTTAGCTCACCCGTGAACTATGAGAAAGGAATGGGAAGACGGTTGGATTTTTAGGGAGAAGGATGAATGAGCCATCAGGAGAACAGAAGCAACAGCTTCAGAAAATCAGATCGATGTGAGAATAGAAAATGGATTGTTCATTCAACCTTCAGGCAGGGTACCTATGACTGTTGCCAAATCCAACCAAAGCTTTTTTTTTTTTCTTTTTTTCTTTTTTTTTAATGGGGGGAAAACACTTGTTAACAACTGGTTGCTGGAAGCTAATCTATAGTGGAAAAAATCAGAACAGTAGTTGCCTGGGGGTGGGGGGGTGGGTATGGGGATTTACTGGGAAGGCATCTGAGGGAACTCATAGGCATGTAAATGTTCTATACTTAGCTTAAGATTTCTTCCATACCAATACAGGCATTTGTCAAAATTTATCAAGTGGTGCCTGAGGACCTATACATTTCACTGCATGTTGATTTTACGTCAAAAAAAAAAAAAAAAAACCCAAACAGAAGGTCAATAAATATTGAACTCTACTTAATGACACACCAGAATGTTAAGGGTGGATGGAGTGCACAGATGATTGCAATTTACCTTGAAATCCATATAACAGGAAAGCCTGACAGAAACAAATGATAATGCAAATATGTAAAAATTATAATTGTAGAAACGAGGTGGTAGGCATATTGTATTTTTACTATACAATTCTTTCAACATTCTCATATGTTTGAAAATTTCATTAAAAAATGCTGGAGAAAATGGTTGGTTGGCCTCATTTAGATGCAGGTGCATTAGCACCCAAAAGTATTGAACTGTGTTCGGGGAGTTCTTCAGCTTTGTAGTCAGAATTTAAGATCATGGATAAAAGTTTAAAATGGATTAACAAAGAAATTCTAAAAATCTCAGGAAAAGGGGAAAGGTTGCCATTATCTGTGACTGATGGACTCATTCATTCATTCATTCATTCATTCATTTAATAAATGTTTATGGAACTCCTAGTATATACTAGAAGCTGTTTTAGACACACTGAAGAAAACAGAAAAAAAATCTGAATCTTCTTCAAGTTTAGATTTTCATCATGGTTTCAAAGGGATCCCCGCAAAGATGGGAAGAAAGGTGGTGGCAGGGGGTTGGCAGCAGACAAGGTGGCAGTTCTGTTCCTGTTTCAGGCCTATCCTTTGAAGGGAATTATGCCCCACAAGGACATAAAATGGATCAAGGCATTATGAACTGGAATATACTGGCAACCCACTTGGTGGCATCGAAAAGGTGGCAAAACACCTTTAAATGAGACCACTTTTTGTTCACACTGGTGAATTAGCATGCCTTCCAAAGTAGAAAGAATCAGTGTCTTTGATTCTCTTAACTCACGGTAGTTTGCCCTGGCAGTATGTATCACCTACAATATACAGGATGCCCACATGTTGTAAGCTTTTAAAACTAGACATAACTACTCAATATACAAATTTATGCTCTTGCTCCCTCAAGGGAAGGTGGGGGGAAGTGGTGGTCAGATTTTTAGCTGCAAGGATGACTTATTTCTTTAAAAAAAAAAAATCTGAAGCCTATGTGGCGAGACATTTATTGAATCTGGGTGGCACATTTTCTTTAGGTTTAAAATTTCTCAGAATTAAAAATGTCACACTTAAGAAAAAGCTGATATACTATAATGGGAGTACCAATGATACCACTAACCATAGACTATATGGGATTTTCTGGAATGCACTTTAGGGGGAGGGGAGGGAAAAAGTGAAAGGAAAATGCAACTGTCAAAATAAAATTGTAAAGTAAAACTGATTTTTGTTAAAAAAAAGATTCATTTACCAAAGTATTCCTTCATACAAAGCAATATATTGGGGCAGCCGAGGTGGCTCAGCAGTTTAGCACTGCCTTCGGCCCAGGGCGTGATCCTGGAGTCCCGGGATCGAGTCCCACGTCAGGCTTCCTACATGGACCCTGCTTCTCCCTCTGCCTGTGTCTCTGCCTCTCTCTCTCTCTCTTTCTGTCTCTCATAAATAGATAAATAAAATTAAAAACAAAACAAAACAAAAACCACAAAGCTATATATTGGGAAAATGAGTGAAGTCACCCTATTTTATTTAGGAAACTATACTCATTAGTATTGTACTTTCTGACATTAATAAAGTATTAACAGTCAATAAATTGATTTTTGAAAAACAGGGCTTTTGTGTAGATATTGGGTATAAGCAAATTACAAATAAGAAGTTCTGAGGGCTTATGAAAGAGTGTAGAAGTCATGTGGAAATTTCCAATTTATATCATCCAGAGCTAGATTATTAACTAGGATAGTAAAACTGGAACAGCGTGACCATGTTGGCAGTATTTGCCCAAATATCCATCATCATTTAAGTACCAGCTTGAATTCTAGGTTAAGAGATTTATTATGTAAAGTCATGGGAAACTTCAAGCAAGGATTTAAAGAAAAAAAAAAAGTAAGGTAAAGCTAAAATATGGATGTTAACCACACACACAGTTAACATAAACACAATATAAAACATCATTACTAATAATCCAGCACAAATTTATAACCTTTTCTCCTAAAGCTCAGTTTTATTTAAATAACAAATGATTTGTCCAGTATAATCATGCCCATTCCTTTATGTTTCTAAAACAATTAGGTTCCATTAATACCCCAAAAACCAACCACTAATTCACTCCTATTGTTTAGCATCGTGTAATAAATGCCAATGGACCACTCCCAGCAATTTCTACTTTTCTACAAATTCCACTGCTGTGCCTAAGGGCTCTGCCAGAGGAAGCAGAAGAGGTTCCAATGCCTGAATTCTATTCCAGAGCATAATCATTAAACCTCCTTGGAAATAACAGGTTGCTGATTAAATTTCTGCACATGCGATCTTGAAAAATTATTACATAAATCAGGCTGACAATTAGAAATACTATAAATAACAAGTTTAATTTGATAGCTCAGCTATTGTAATAAATTGAACAACTGTTTCTCTCTCTTGATATATTCATTTTCACCTTGGGGTTAAGTGATACTGGCTAGAGCAATCCTGGAACAGGAGGCATTTGCAGAAGGCTACTGTGTGAAATTAATTTTCCTTGCAGTGGCTTTATTCCTATTGACATAAAGGATCCACATAAAACACTGTACACTAGACTATATCCTATTCTTCTTTGTACTGATTTTTTCTTTCAGTGTCATTTAAGCTAAGCTGTGTGAGAAAATGAGCAACAAAGATTCATGCTCAATGAACATTTATTAAGACCTTCTCTCCTGACTGCTCTAGGTACTTTGACATAAGCCTCACAGTAATTGTGTGAAATGGGTATTATCCGTATTTCACATTGGGGAGACTCAAAGTTTCTGAGCAAATTGCCCAAAGGCAGAGGAGTTGCATTGGCCAATTCATGGTTTAATCCTGGGGTACCAACTCCAGAGTCCATGTTCTTCCTACTGCCCACAACATGGACCCGAATTCTTTACCCTTTCTATCCCATGTAATTGTCTTTGCACATGCATCCTGCAATGGTAATTGGGTTTCTGTCTGATTAATCTCAAGGTTAGAATCTTAGGAAGGTATTTCCACGTTCCAGGGTGCAAGGATCCACTTATAATAAGGTAACATGGGAGGAAGAGTTAAGATGTGTCTCCCTCTCAGACAGTGGGAGAAACATGACCAATAAACCCAATCTAATTTGGAAGACGCTTCAATGCTAGACTATCTTGAGGATTTCATCATCACAGCTGTTATTGTTAACAAGTGCTAAGTAAAGAGGAAGTCTCTAAAACTGATGCTAGATAAAACACTACATAAAAATGATTAACTTACCCAATCATATTAGAAAGTTAATTTTTTTTTACACCTGGCAATAGAAGTTTTATTTGAAAATAACCATTATGCATTAAATGATATTCTGTGATGCTATATCCTATTTGTTCAGTCACTAAATACAGAAAATTGTTCTCTGTAGATTTCTGTTGGCAATACCTTTAAATGACTCGCTTCCCCACACATATGGCTTAAGGCCTGTTGGTGGCATGATTCTAACCCCAAGCTGCTCCACTATCCTCACATGTATCTAGTGAGTATTAAAAAAATTGGAGTGAAATTCTTTTCAGTATCAGTTTGATATTAAAAAGTAATTAAGGACAGCCGGGGTGGCTCAGTGGTTTGGTGCCGCCTTCAGCCCAGGGCATGATCCTGGAGACCCGGGATCGAGTCTCACAGGCTCCCTGCATGGAGCCTGCTTCTCCCTCTGCCTGTGTCTCTGCCTCTCTGTCTCTGTGCCTCTCATGAATAAATAAAATCTTTTTTAAAAAAGTAATTAAAAAATTCCTATCACTTGAATTGCATCAATAGTGACACCACTAAACAGAATACCACTATATTCTGATCATTAAAGATGATTTTCTGCATATAAAATTTCTGATTAAAAAATCAGCTTACTGTAAACTTCTGCCTATAACTTTCAACAGAACTTTGTGAAGATAAATTCATACACATGTATTAGAAATGAGAATCCCAAATAAGGTGACAATATATTAACAAAAGATAATTTAGAAAATATTATCCAATCCAAAAGAAACTAAGACATATATATGCTTTCTCAAAGAAACCATTAGGAAATAGCATCCTTCATGTCAAAGCAATGAGTTAATAAAAATGACTTTGTGAAAACAATGCCTAGTTTTTTACATTCCATTCTTGGGTACTTATAAAAATTACAAATCAGGGGTTCACCTGAGTGGCTTAGTCAGTTAAGCGTCTGCTTTTGGCTCAGGTCATGATCCCAGGGTCCTCGGATTAAGCTCCACATAGGGCTCCCTGCTCAGAGGGGTGTCTGCTTCTCTCTTCCTCTGTGCCTCCCCTCCATCCATGCTCTCTCTTGCTCACACTCTCTCAAATAAATATTTTAAAAAATTATAAAATCAAAAAATATAAATCAATTTATATAAATTATATAAATCAAAAAATTATAAATCAAAAGTATAAATTAAACAATAATCCTATTGTTCTCTTGTATATTACCATAAAAGTTATTATATTGTGCATTACCAGAAAGTCTTAGAGATCGGCCAATGAAACTATTTCAAAATATAGGAGAAATTCTTGGATAATTATTTACAAATTAGTTTTAACAAGCCTAGTATTGTTTTCTAACCATTCTAGAGCTTTAGAAAAATAACCAAATATTTTTGAATTACAGGGAACACATATCTGAGATCTTAAAAAAAAATCCAAAAAACTACAAAGTAAAAAGTCTACATCCTTAAAAGTTACATAGAGTGCTGTAAAGTTGGCTAAAAAGGGAGACACATGGACAAATTCAAGTTCTGCCAATAATTACTGTAGCTTGACCAGGCTTCTGTTCCTCACTGGTATAAGGAGTGCATTATGGGGGGTTGGTGGTAGTATGTGGAGGGAGGAGTGTTAAATTAACACGGTATTCAAGGTCATACACAGTTCCAAGATTTTTTTTTTTTCTTTTTTTTGTAATCAGTTCTGTCCATCTTTAGACACTGAAGTAAATTTCTAACTGTGGAACCGAGAGAGAAGCACTTCAATTGTTGAAACAACTATGAAGAAAGTCATCCCTGAAGGCAAACTGGCCGTCAGAATTTCTGTCTACAGCCCTCTCTGATACTCCCAACCACAGGTCTCCAGTCACTGAAGTGACACTAGGAAAGTAGTGACAACTGCAAAGACACAAATATGCAGCCTTAGTTCTGGAATACAGTCAACCATAAAGGCTATCATAGCATTCTGAGTACCAGTACTCACTGGGGCTGGGCAGAGAGAGGTATGTGAACCACATCTACATTCTACATTTCCAGTTGAACTAGGCCTTCCTTCATTCCCTAATTTTATATGATTCATGTTAAGAGAATGTCACCTGTAAGTGGGCTAGAGAGATAGGGCCATCAGATGCACAGGTTAGTCTGGCTAAAGGAGAACCTGGAGTTCTGGGGCCCCATAGTCCAATGGGAACTGGTGGAGCCAAGGAATTGAGAGCCCCTCAAGACAGGCTGCGAGGTCTTGAGGCTGGTGGAACATTCTGGACTTTGGAATACAGGAGCTATACTGATTTATAATAACTCAATGCCAATGACCTTCCAGAGAATACTGCCAAAATATGTCTTGAAAAGGTTGAAATAAAATATTTGCAGTGTTCTTTCAATTTCATACTGTATACACAGTAAACTGATTGCAGCCAACCTCTTAGTGTAAGTGAGAAAACTGAAGACCCAAGAGCTTTGGGGGCATTCCTCAGAATCTCTCTCTGCTGAGCACATATCAATAACAAACACAGAAGGGAGCTAAGTATACTTTCCAGAGATGCCAGTTTTATCATTTTATACTTTTCAGATACTATTGAGATGTCAAGAGAAATCTTGGTCAAATTATCTGACTCCCCACACATGTAAATTTCTGTATGATTCACTTTAATAAAATTTAAGTTCTAATTCTTTGCCAATACTACAAAAATTATAAGACCTATACGTTACTGAGTTTTATCCTATTAAGTGTCAAATCACTCTGCTAATGTACAAGGTTTATTAGAAAGATGTGATACGGGATCCCTGGGTGGCGAAGCGGTTTGGCGCCTGCCTTTGGCCCAGGGTGCGATCCTGGAGACCCGGGATCGAGTCCCACGTCGGGCTCCTGGTGCATGGAGCCTGCTTCTCCCTCTGCCTGTATCTCTGCCTCTCTCTCTCTCTCTGTGTGACTATCATAAATAAATAAAAAATTAAAAAAAAAAAAAAAAAAAAAAAAAAAAAAAAGAAAGATGTGATACCCCTAAGCTCATAAACTGTGGTGATAATACAACTCTACATTTATGACTGATGACAACACTGCCCACTACAATGATCATAAGACAGAACTAAAATCTTCCAGTGTCAGGGTGCCTGAGTGGCGCAGTCATTTAAGCATCTGATTCTTAGTTTCAGCTCAGGTCATGATCTTGCAGCCTTAGGATCAACCCCCACATTCAGCTCCGTGTTCAGTGCAGAGTATGCTTCAGATTCCTTCTTCCTCTCCCTCCTACTCACATTTTCTCTCTCAAATAAAAAATATATATATTCAAAAAAATCTTTCAGTGTCATTAAGAACTCTTAGATGACATATATCAGCACAGTGCGTTAAGAAAAAATGAAGCAAACACATTAAAAAGAAGGTAAGTGCTATCTTTTAGAAATTATTTTGTCAAAAAAGCTGATTGGTCTTCATGGAGATTTTTTTGTCTAAACCATATGCATTGAGCCTAATATTCCTCCATAGTAGTATAAAACAGATTGCTGCATATTAAAATATTACCAACAAGAATTCTGAAAATTAACACATCTTAGGTAGGGGAAGCCTTTTCACTGATTGCAGAAAGCTAGATTTGAGGCAAGATCAGTAAATGATTCTATAATGCCTGCAGTGCAAAACACGGCTTGGAGCCTCAGAGTCAGGCAGTGAGTATGTGAGTTCTGCTTTCACCACACCAGAGCTGTGTGACTTTGGGCAAGTTACCAACTTCTCCGAGCTTTGATTTCCTCATCAGTAAAACAAGGAGAATAGTAGCACCTTTCTAATACTCTGTAAATAATTTAGTGATCATGCAATGTCCTGGGTATTCATTAAACAGTACCAACTGCAATTACATTATTGACATTTGTCAATTAATTTATTTCTAACAACCCTAAAAGGAGAAAATATAATACAACTTTGATAGTTATGAGAATGGGAATATTGAGAGATTAAGTAATTTCTCCAAAGATACTCAAGGTGTAACTTTACCCACAATATTTTGTAAATGATAAATAAGCAGAGCCCAGGGAAAGAAAGCTAATGCCTCAAAACCGAAAATAGAGATACGTAACGGGAACATGCCTAGCTTAATAGCTGGAGCCAAATACAAGTCCACTTAAGTGAATATAGATGATGGACCTGCACCTGAATATTTTTACAACTCAAATTGTGCAAGGATTCACACCGCCTGGCAGGTCAATGGGTCTGACTTATGGATTACTGATGCTTACCAGGGAGAGGGCTTACTATTTTTACAGCACCAAACTGCATTCACTGTGTAGGAAATAGAATCCGAGAAGATGAGAGTCTTCACATGCTTTTCTAAGCACCTAAATTACTTCAAGGCCAGGAAATTAAAGCAAGTTCATGGGAGAAAAACCATTATTATTTTACACTTTTCCCCCTGCCTCGGAAATAAAATATGGCTAGACTGTAAACAGTTTATAAGCAATAATGTTCTTTTCTAATCCAAGCAGTAGATTGCGTACCTCGTACTTAAGGTCTTGGGAATGTTTGGAGTTTTTTGTTTTGTTTTTCATTTTTAACAGCCTTCCACTGAAAGGACTGTGACATCTACAAGAGATATGCTGGTGATTTTAAATTGAGAGACTATTAACTTATGTTACTGACCAGTAATGGTCTGTACATAGCTGCTCTAAAATAGTGCCTGAGGCCAGCAACAGTATACCCGATGAAGAGAAATCCTGAAGACAGATCTCTCTCTTTTTTAACTTAAATTCAATTAGCCAACTTATCATAGTTTCAGAGGTAGTGTTCAGTAATTTATCAGTTGTGTGTACCACCCAGTGCTCATCACATCACATGCCCTCCTTAATGCTCATCACCCAGTTACTCCTTCAGATCACTACATTTGTATCTTTGGGGTAAATACCCAGTAGTGCAATTGCTGGGTCTTAGGGTAGCTCTATTTTTAACTTCTTGAGGAAGCTTCATACTGTTTTCCAGAGTGTCTGTACCAGTTTGCATTCCCACCAACAGTGTAAGAGGGTTCCCCTTCCTCTGCACCCTTGCCAACATTTGTTGTATCCTGTCTTATTAATGTTAGCCATCCTAACTGGTGTGAGGTGGTATCTCATTGTGGTCTGACCGTTCTATTTCTCCCTAGGGAATTATAAACATGGTGGAAACTTTACAAAGACTTTAGTCGACTATTTTAATTAAGCGACTGGAATGCCATTGTGTTTGTGTAAGCTTCAGTTATAATTTTTATACCCATAAATTATTTTAAAATGAAAATATATTCAATTAAACCATGATGATTAAAATGAGAGAATAAAAATGTATAAGGAGCTGATGGGTCTTCTATTAACCTTTGTATTCTATTATGAACACTTTTATTTTTAAGCAGGGACAAATCTCACTATATCATCACATACGATGGATAAAAGGTACCCAGGGCAAAGTATTCACAGAGATTTAGTGGGAGATGAGAGAATCATTACTCTGCTTTTAAGTTCTTTATAGCATAGGTAGATTGACAAGATTAAGTGGACATTAACTGATTATTTAGCACTGGAAGTTCTTTCTGGGTTACAAAGCATAAAAGTAGTTAACACAATACTCGGCCATAGTGTAGCTGAACAACCAGGAGGTTAGGGAGGCTGTTCATCCTTCCCTGCACCATCAAAAATCTGCATATAACTTTGATTCTTCCAAAACTTAACTACTATTGGCTTATTGTTGACTGGAAGCCTTACTGAAAATATAGCCAAGTTGTTTACCACAGATTATATGTATGTAGTATGTACTGTATTCTTAAAATAAGCTAGTGAAAAATTCAGAAGGAAAAAAAGGATTTAGTACTGGTACTGTATTTACTGAAAAAAATCCGCACATGGGACCTATGCCATTCAAATGCTGATTTGAAGAGGTCAACTGTCACTCCTTAAATGACAGCTATCATCCTCACTAAAAATCCTATCACTCTTCCTCTTTTTGTTACCTTTCAGACCCTGGAAGTGGGTGGGAGGGAACATGGGGGATGGCGAGGGCAACACTACCTAGCTCAGATCCTACCTTCCGGGCTTGCTGACTGTCCCATGCTTCATTTTCTCAAATGTAAAATGGGGACAGTGATAGAGTGAATCATACAGGGGTAATCAGAGAAATGATCTTAATATATACAGTGTTTCAATAAAGTGCTTAAGAGGATAAATGGGTCCCTGTCCTTCTCCCTGTCCTTGCATGTCTGCTCCACGGTCCATCTAGACATGGTTTATTTTTTTTAAGATTGTATTTATTCATTCATGAGAGACAGAGAGAGAGACAGAGACATATGCAGAGGGAGAAGCAGGCTCCCCACAAGGAGCCCAACATGGGACTCGATCCCAGACCCTGGGATCATGCCCCAAGCCGAAGGCAGATGCTCAACTGCTAAGCCACCCAGGTGTCCCCCAGACATGGAGTTTTTTTTATTTTTGAGATTTTATTTATTTATTCATGAGAGACACACACAGAGAGGAAGAGATACAGGCAGAGGGAGAAGCAGGCTCCACACAAGGATCCCAACATGACACCTAATCCTGGGACCCAAGGATCACTCCCTGGGCCGAAGGCAGATGCTCAACTGCTGAGCCACCCAGCTGTCCCCCAGACATGGTTTAAAAGTACCTTTCACTCTCCTCCCATCAGGACTTTGAGGGCTGCAAAGGAGTGCTTTATCTTATCAATTTTGAACAAAAACGTCTGACATGTGGTAAGTTTACAAAAAAAAAGGTAAAATTCTATCAAACCGCTTTAATGGTCTCAGAAATACTTTGGTTCAAAAGACAGGCAGTGAAGATGGCCCCCATGAGGACACGTATTGGATAGTTTACCTGAGATAGGAAGGAAATTCTTCATAAAAAAGTTGAATCAGATTCCTGCAATTGACACTTAACACTTTTCTCTTTGCGCTGCGGATTTTCTACCCACTTTTCCTCCCTGGACTGTAAGTTCCACTGGAGCAGCATTCTGAAATAGCACATGGGTCCTCCAGTGTCACCCCTCATGCTCCTCCGTCTGTCCTCTCCTCCAGCCAGGAGGTCACTCCATAGAGACTGTCAATCGGCCTGCCTTTAGTCCTCCAGCTTCCTATAGTGAGTGGACACTGGGAGCCACAATAGGAGGCCAGAGGGAAAAGGAGTGAGAGAAGCAGGGGTCTTTATTCCCCATGGTCCTGCCCTTTGGAGTCCCCTCAGGGGAACCTTCTCCTTGCATGACTCAGTAAACATGCTTGCTCCTGGATCCTTTGGACGGAGTGTGGTCACAGCTCTACTACTGTATCTGGTCTCAGGGTGCTGCACTACTCTTGTGATTTCTCTCCACTCTTCCCACAGCTTTGCTTAAAGCCCCATTCTTAAGCCCTCTAGAAAGGATCTAGTTTGTGCCATCTGTTTTCTGCTGGAACCCGGATTGATATCATACTCTAGACAGACAAAGAGAGAACCATAAAACAGCCATCATGTTTCTTCTAACTGTGCAGCCAGATAGCAACTATTTTTCCTCTTTTAATTCCCACTTACAACCCAAGGACTTCCCCCTTGCTGGTTCCAACTGATTCCTATAAATATCTCCATGAATTCTAAAATGATAAAGGTTTCTCCATTCCTTTTTTTTTTTCCCTTCAGGAAATGCTTTTAAGAGAAGAAATCTTTGTTATAATTTAAGAATAACTTTCTATGTCTTATTTCTGTTAGTTCTGTTTTGTATTTTTAAAGGTATCATTTCACTTAATTACATTCTGTTCTCTGTACTTAAATTTAGCTACAGGTTATAATATAATCTGAATGTAAAGCAGTAAATTTTTCAAAATAAATTTTGCTCCAACTGAATTTTTTTCAGTGAATACGTAAGAATTATAAATAAACTTACAAAGATGCCATTAACAAGAAACATAAATTATTTTTGAGATAATACAGATATAATGGAGACAATAATTCTATTGCCTTTCAATCTAGTCCAGATATTATAGCAACTTTAAAACACATTTGGGAATAAGCAATTGATATTTATTTACAATGAACTTCTTTCTCTACATAGTATTATCTTTGGGAAATTCAACTATGGAATTGTGAAATGAACAGCAAATTACTAAATTAACTTTTTTTTTTCTTCTGCAGGTGTACTCTCAGTATTACATAATTCTTTTTTGTTGTTGGTAAATCAACTCTTCCATTTGGTGAGGAACATTTTCCAGCAAAGGCTTTGTCCTATTTCTGTTTATTTTGGCTTCCAAAGGGCTGGGTATTCAAAAGGAAAGCAGAGAAATATGGAGCTAGAAATCTGTAAAACAAATCATAATGATGCTCCTTGCACAAACAGATCTAAAACCTAGAAACACTAGCAGTGAATTCTACATCTCCTCTATTTAAATATACAGGTTGATAGTAACTATGTATACTTCTCCACATTATTTTCATCTTTCTTTGCATTCTGTCTTCCTTTTTTTTGTGACTGTTATTCTTGATATTATACAAAAGAGCCAAATGCAGTGGGGGTAAATGCCTATACTAAACCAGTCTGGTTTGTTTTGACAGAATTGACAATAACAGTCAGAAGATTCAGGAAGCTGAATCTTAACAAAAATGACCATGTGCCCTTCTCTTTTGGGTGAGAGGGCTGTAAAGCCAGCTGTACACAATGGGATGGGTAAGGATGTTAGTAAAATCAGAAAATGGGCTGTTTATCTTATAGGTGTGCGTGTGTGTTTTGATAAATAGCCCATTTCTCTTTTGCCACGGCTGGATCAATTCCACTACACTTAGAAATGGTCAAGGGAGTAGGTGCTAGTTTCCACAAAGGTTCAGGGGATGGCAGGATGATCAAAACCCTGACAAAGGCAGCAATGCACATGAGGATTCACCTAAGTGCACTTTTCCCAACTCATACAATCATGTTTCATCAATTTGAAGTTGTGCATTTAAAGAAAAATGTCACTTACAATTACTGGCATCTCACAATTGCTGCTGACCAGTGAGGTTGACACAGAGGTTTTGCCACAGCAGGGGAGGGTAGGCCCTGATGATGGCATTTTATCTGTTGCAGGTAAAGGGACTCTCTTAATTTGGAATGCTGAGTGCTATTCATTCCTAATGGCATGTCTGATGGAAAGGATAATCTCAACAACAGGTAAGTGGGAATGGCCAACAGTCAGAAAAAGTCATGGTAGGGTATGGTGTAATTATGGCTATGGCTAGACGCAGATGCAGGGAATACCAGGGAGAACCCAAGCTATTCATATACTCCTAACCAAATGTAAGCTTCTGCAAATGTACATAATACATAATAAAAAAACCTCAATGGGCCCAGATAAAGTAAGTCAGAGCAGAATTTAAAACAGTCTGAGCTTTGAATGCATTACTCATCCTATACACAGATTCACTGACCATGACCATGGACAGAGGACTTATTGGCAAGGTGATTGAACATAACCTCTTATCACCAAGCTATGAAGATTATATGGGACAACCTCCAGAAAAGCAGACCTGAAAATTAAAACAAGAAAATATCTATGGTCTATATCTACATACAAAATGAGCAGAGGTATCGGTGGGAACAAATGCCAGGGGAGACAAATTTCACAAAATTAGCTCCAGTAAATTACTAACCAATGAAATAAAACACAGCAACAATAATAATCTCCAGATTATTACTGTTATTATTATCAGGGAAAATATCAAAGTACAGAGTTGCCATATTATCTAATATGGCCAGTTTTAAACAAAAAACTATGAGACATGTAAAGAAACTGGCAAGTGTAACTCATACTCAGAGGAAAAAAGTAGTCATTAGAAACTCTCAGACATCCCCTGATACTATAGTGGACAGAAGCGTCAAAGAAGCTATTATAAATTAATCCCAAGAAGTAAAGGAAAGCAGAGTCAATGAATTACAGAAAAGCATGATAAGGGCAGGGGTAAGATGGCGGCATCGGAACACCCTGGACTTACCTCCTCCATGGACACACTAAATCTACACGTACACATAAAGCAATGGATCCTGAAAAAGAACTGAGAACTGATTGAACAGCTTCTGCACAACAAAGGTTATAGTGACCACATGGAGAACAGCGAAGAGATGAGATAAGGTAATGATGGGAAACCCACACACAGCACTGTGACCTGCACGAAGGAGGGACAGGACTAAGGGACCACCAGCAGATTCACCCAGGCCTGGGGCACACAGAAGTGAACTAACCTTAGAGAGTCTGCCACACAGCTGCTGGAACACTTTTCAGGGATCAGAGGTATTGGTGAAGATCACTCTTTACAGTCCCCTTCCATCTTGATAACAGATGGAAGAAGAGTCAGGGTGCCCCAACCTGCCTGCTGCCCCAACCTGCCTGCCACTCCAGTGAGCCCTTGGTCCACAGCCCACACCAGCCCCAGCTGCACCCCAAGCCAGCATCCTCCCACCTCCTGCCACCTAACTGTGACTCCCAAGCTCTAGCTTTCTCACCAAAGGCACCAGGACTAGGCCATGTCAGGACAGTGTTCACTATACCTTAAGCCATCTCATCGAGGGAGCACAGATGCAAAGTACCCTGGGACCTTCCAGCCTGCACCTCTTCAGCTGTCCCACCAGGCACCCCCTCACCTCCTGACAGTTCTTGGCCTGTGCCTGTCTCAGCTTCATCCATCCTGCTCCCTGTGTGGAGTGCCTGGGACCCCCCCCCCCCCAAGTCTGTACTGCCTCAGTTCCTGTCATCCTGTAGGGCATTCTCTGCTTGGAGCACCTGGAATCCTCCTGGCCTGTGCCTGCTTTAGCCTCAGCAATCTCACTAGGATAAGCCAGGTATAGACTACCCTGGAAGCCCCAGCCTGTACCCACTACAATTCAAGCCAGTCTGCTACAGTGGTCAAACACATGCAGTCTACACAAGGGATATTACTACACAAAGCCAGTCTTTCAAGACCAGGAGAAACAAACATAGGAAGACAGAGAGAATGAGGAGACAGAGGATTATGTCCCAAATGAAAGAACCAGACAAAATGACTAAATGAAACAGAGAAAAGCAATCTTCCTAATAAAGAGTTCAAAGTAATAGCTATAGAGGTGCTCACCAGATTTAAGAGTAGATGAAGTCAGAGAGAACTTTAACAAAGAAATATAGGAACGTCTGGGTGGCTCAGCAGTTAAGCGCCTGCCTTCAGCTCAGGGAGTGATCCTGGAGTCCCAGAATGGAGTCCTACATCGGGCTCCTGGCATAGAGCCTACTTCTTCCTTTGCCTATGTCTCTGCCTCTCTGTGTCTCTCATGAATAAATAAATAAAATATTTAAAAAAAGAAATATAAAAGGGAACCAATCAGAGTTGGAAGAATACAATAACTGAAACAAAAAATACACTAGAGTGAATCAATAGCAGTTGGAGGATTCAGAAGAATGGATTAGCGATTTGGAAGACAGGGTAATGGAAAGCACTCAAGCTGAGCAGCAAGAAACAAAAAAGAATTTTTAAAAATGAGGATAGGTTAAAGAATTTCTGAGACAACATTAAACATCCTAACATTTACATTATAGGGGTCCCAGAAAGAGAAAAGAGAAAATAAGAGGGGCAGAAAACTTATCTGAAGGAGAACTGAAAACTTCCCTAATCTTAGGAAAAAAAGAAACACCCAGGTCCAGAAACCAAAAGGAGCCCAAAATGAGATTAATTCAAGGAGGTTCACACCAAGACACATAATTAAAGTGTCCAAGATTAAAGACAAAGAAAGAATCTTAAAGGCAAAAGAGAAGCAACAAGTTACATAAAAGGAAAACTCCACAAAGCCAAAGGCTAATTTTCAGTGGAAACTTTTGCAGACTAGACGGTAGTGGGATTATATATTCAAACTGCTAAAAGAAAAAAATTCTGCAACAAGAACACTCTACCTGGCAAGGTATCATTTTATAATTGAAGGAGAGATAGTGTCTAGACAATAGTGAAAACAATCCTATTTATAATTACATCAAAAAGAATACCTACTAATAAATTAACAGAATTAAAAGGAAAAATAGGTTTCAACAATCGGTAAAAGAACCAGGAAGGGCAACACAAAGGATATAAAATACTATCAAACAAGTCAGCTGACATTCACAGAACACTTTACCCAATGAATACAAAATATACATTCTTTTTAAGCTTATGTAGAACATTCTTCAGGTTGGATTATATGCTATGTCATAATTGCTTGTATTAGAAGAATGGTTTAAAATCAGTAACTTGTTTCACCGTAAGAAGATACATAAAGATATAAAAATGAAACCTCAAGTAAGTAAAGCACAGGAAATAAGAGCAGAAAGCAATGAAATAGAAAACAGAGAAAATTAGCATAGTCAAAAGATGGATATCTAAAAAGATTAATAAGATTAATAAATAATACTAAGATGATTAATATTAGCAAAATTGATTAATGGAAAGGAGAGAAAATTCAAATTATAAGCATAAAAATAAAGGGGATACTCCTAGGCATCCTACAGATATCAAATTTTTAGGCTAATAAGTTCAACTTCAATGAAACAAATTCCTTGAAAACCTCAGTCTACCAGAACTGAAGAAAGATAAAGTAGAAAAATCTAAATTGTCCTGTATCTTTTAAAGGGCTGAATTTTTAAATATTCTCTCAAAGAAAACACTGGCTCATAGGACTTCACGTACATTCTGTCATCCATTTAATGAAGAAATAGTATCAATCTTACACAACTATTTTAAATACAGGTGAGTAGAAATAATTCTCAATTATTTTTGAGGCCAGCAACACTACTGATATTCAAAACAAATACATTACAGGAAGAGAAAACTACAGATCAATGTCCTTCAAGAGCACAGAATAAAGGTCCTTCAAATATTAGCAAATCAAATTCAGCCATACATATTAAGAGATACAACATGAGCAAATTAGGTTTGTCCCAGAAAGGAAAGATTGATTTAACATTTGAAAACAAACAATATAATTAACCATAAGACCAGAATTAAAGAACCCATAAGATTATTTTTAAATGATGCAGACAAGTCTTTGATAAAATTCAAATCCACTCGTAATAAAAGCCCTCAGAAAATGAAGAATCAATTGGAAAATTTTCAATCTGACTAAAAAGCAACTGCAAAAAACCTACATCTAACATCATACTTTATAGTGAAATACTGAACACTTTCTCCCTAAAATTGGGAACAAGGAAAAAATATCTTCTCTTATCACTTCTGTTCAACAAGTTATTCTGAAATAGAATATGCCAGTGCAATAAGGCAGGAAACAGAAATAAAATGTGTAAAGACCTGAAAGGCAGAAGTGTAACTTTTTGTTTCCAAATGACATGATTATGTATCAGAGAATGCTAAGAAATTTACAAAATAGTTATTTCCACTCACAAATGAACTTAGCATAATCACAGGGCACATAAACATCATCTGTGTTTTTATATACTAGCAGCAATTATATAAAATATATATATATAATTACATAATTGTATAATATACAATTGTATATATTTGTATAATGTACAATTATATAAAAATATATATAAAATAGCTCTACTTTAAATGGCATACTAAATTTTAAGTACTTAGGAAATAATTCTTAAAAATGTGTAAGACCTCTTCACTGAAATCTATAATACACTGTTGAAATATCCATGTTCATAGATTGGCAGACCCAATATTGTTAGGAGGTCAATAACATAACAATTCACCTGCAGATTCAATGAAATCCCCATCAAAATTCCAGCAGGCTGTCTCAGAAAAGTGGATGTGATTTTAATATTTATGTAGAAATTAGAACAAACTAAAGTAGCTAAAAGAATCTAAAAGAGAAAACCACAGTTGGGGGGCTTACACTACCTGATTGCAAGACAATATAAAGCCATAGGAATCAGGTCAGTGTGGTACTGGAATAAGGACAAAGTGACCAACTGACCGAACATAGTCTAGAAAGAAATCCACAGACAGGGTGAACTGATTTTCAACAAAGCTGTTAAAGCAATTCAATGGGGGCAAAGAACATGTTTTTAATAAATGGCAAAAGGATCACCACATAAAGTGTAGAAAATGATTCCCAACCCCCATCCCATACTCTATATAAAGATCAACTCAAACTGCATCAGAGCTCTAAACATAAAAGCAAAAATTATACAGTTTCCAGAAAAATATGTCAGAGAATAATTGCTATCCTGGAATAGGAAGAGGTTTATTTGGACACAAAAAGCACTGAATATAAAAAAAACTGATAATTTTTCACCAAAATTAAAAACTTCTCATCAAAAGACATCATTTAGGAAATGAAAGGTACATGCTACAGACTGTGCATAAATGCTTCAGTGTATATATCTGACAAAGGATATGCATCCAGAATATATAAACATTTTTACCAATCAATAAAAAGACAAAAAACCCAATCAGTTAAAGGCTTGCACTACATATATAAAAAAAGATATATGAATGGGCTTATAAGCACAGGAAAATATGCTGAATATTAGTATTCCTCAGAGGGATACAACTTAAAGCCTCAATGAGGTACCATGTCATACTCATTAGTAGATTGACAACACAAAATGATGTAAAGCATCCAAATCGCTCACATACTGATGATGGGAGTGTAAAATGATACCAACCATTTTTAGAAATTGACAGCCTTTGAGACAGCAACTCCACTCCTGAATAATCAACAAATGGAAATACAAAGAAAAACTCTTAAAAAACATTCCTAAATGGGACACCTGGGTGGCTCAGCAGTTGAGCGTCTACCTTTGGCTCAGGGCATGATCCTGGGGTCCCGGGATTGAGTCCTCCATCGGGCTCCCTGTACGAAGCCTGCTTCTCCCTCTGCCTGTGTCTCTGGCTCTCTCTCTGTGCCTCTCATGAATAAATAAATAAGATCTTAAAAAATAAAAAGTTCCTAAAAACTCAGCTCGTAAGAGCAAAAAACTGGAAACAATGTATTTTAATAAAACAGAACAGTGCTCAGCAATACAAAAAAAATGAACTGTTACATACCCCACAATGACAAATCCAAAACCTTATTCTGAGTGATAGAACCCAGATGAAAGAGTACCTACTCTATGATTTCATTTGAATGCAGCTCAAAAATAAACAAAACTAATCATTGGCAATGGAAATCAAAACAGGGGTGCTCATGAAGGGTGGAAATTGACAGGTGAAGAGTTTGGATAGTTTCTGGGGTGAAGTAAATGTTCTACAGCTCCATTAGGGTGTGGATACACCAGTGAATACACTGTCAAAACTCATTAAATTGTACCCCTAAAATCTATGTATTTTATCGTATATAAATTTCATATAGGATTATTGGATTGTTCATAAATAAGACTGTAGATTAAATCTCCACTTTTTAGTTTAATATTCTAGACTTCAGTCTGGTGTAGCTCAGATTCTAATTAAAAAGTACAACCAACCATTAAGAGGAACATAAGAGGAGACAAGCATCTGGATGTCCTGTATCAAAGCAAATCATGACTGGCATCATCATGTTCAATATGCCCCATTATCATTGTAAAAAATATTATTTGTGACTGTAATATACCTACATGTTATTTATTCTAGACAGATATACAGGATATTATATTTAATTCCTATAAAACCATCCATGCACACATCTACATTATACCAATAAAGTAAATCTCATAATGGCAAAGGAATTCTTCAAACAGTAGACTTAAAAATCACTACTGTGGGAAATCTGGAATTCATTCTAACTGATCTTAGTTGGCTAAAAATAGACTTTTTTTGAACAATTGATGGAAATAAATCCTGATAATTTATGCTTTAGCAGCATTTAAGTAATTATGGATGCAATCAATGGGTTACAGTGGGTTTTTGGGAGAATCCTGGCCCAGATAGTCAAGTGCCTCTTATGCTTGATACACTGCATAGTAAACCTATCTTCTGGCTCTACTTGCCTCCAGTTTCCCTCACCTCATCAACTTACCATGCATAGGGGTACCAGAATAATTTTCTTAAAAATGGACTTCCTCCCACCAACAGTCTGCTTTTTGCTTAAATACTACCAAACAGCTTTTTACAAGCTCTTACCTATTACAGGACACATCATTAACGCTCATGAGTGATCTTACTGCCTAAAAGTACCACATTTCAATCTACATTTTTAATTGTTTTATCAACATTCAAGCTATGTATTGTAATACTGCATATTCCTTGGGTGCTTGGCTGGCAAGGCACTGTCCAAGGTGCTAAAAGCCAACAGATGACTATAACAGTCCCAGTTCTTTATTAGTTAACAATGAATTTGGGAAACAAGGCACAGACATTAGATAAAGCGAAACAATAATGTGAAAGCTCTATGATTAAAAATCAGTATTTAAGCAATAGTTTTCCTGGGAGTTCCTTGAGAATGGTTTCCTATAAGTAGATCTTAAAACTGAAACAGAGGCTTCATTTGAGGGAATACGTGAGGGTAGAGTACAGGAAGAAATCAGCTAGCTGGCAGGATGATGCCAAATTATGAAAGCCTGGAAAATCAGACTCTTAAGTTCAGACTTTATTCCACAGGTGTTGGGGGGCAGTTTAGAGGTTCCTGAGTTGAGAAGGAACATATAGAAATAGTTTCTCAAATACAAAGCTATCTTCTTTGTACAGGAAGTAAGACAGGTCATAGGAGTAGATAAGGGTAGAAGCAGATAAAGAGCAGACCTTTGAGTAATGAAGACTGGTGGTAGGCACACAGTCGTTCCATGAAACTGAGGTCAAATAGCTTTCACAATTATTATTACAACCAATTATTATTTCTATTTCTTTCTCTCCCTCATTGGACACAAAGTCCTTGGAGGCAGAACCAATTTACTGTTGTTTTTGTGTTGTTAATAATAATTAATATCACTTCCTGGCATATGTTAAGGACTCAACTCTTTGTTTTAAAGAACACATTAAGACCAAGAGGTATTATTGAAGGACTCTGGTCCCCAGATCTTTAGCCCAAATCTATAGTCTTTAACTTCTGCAGGCCTATATATTGTGGCTAAGTGCATCCATAGGTGAGGTGCTCAATTCAAAGGCATGGTCTTATCATCTACATTTCCTAGAGAAGAGGCATATCAAAATCATGTACGGGGCCTCTTGATGTCTACATTAGAGCTTAAGACACTCCTTTGGTCCTGATTAATGGGTTCATGAGAATTCTTAAAAGTTGTAGGCTCTGATGGAGCTGATACTGTTATGGGTGGCAACACTCTTCTCCTTTTCTTCAGTGTTCTTCCTACAGCTCCTTACATCCCTCAGTGAAATGGTAGTAGGTTCCTTACCATGAGTGACAGCTCCTACTACACATAATCACTGTAAATCCCCAATAACTAATTAAATGGATGACTGCTTGTATGAATCACTGCAAGTTATGGAAAAACTCCTGATCTGCAATGATGATTTCGAATTAATGTGACCATGAAATATTTATGATTTATAACAGGAGAGTCATAGAAGAGGTCTCAGAACCAGGAGGAGACAATTTCTACCTAGAATTTAGTTTTCTGTTTGATCATATTTCCTTTACATCCCATGCATTCTGTAATAATTCATACTCTCTGCATAGGTCTCTCTTTTTCTACCCTAAATTCTACTCATCTTCCAAGTCCCACCTCAAGCTATGACAATTTCTTAAGTCATTAAATTCTCTGAATTTTTAGCACTTTTCTTTCATTAACCTGGAGCCTCCTCAAGACATCTCTTCTTCTAACATGTTATTTTCAATTGAATTTAACACATTTACTGTACATTTACTATCAGTATTGCACAGTACTAGGTGCTAGGTGGGAGGGTTGGGGTGAAAATGAGAAAGACGTATGCACTTCCTCTAAGGATTCAGTGTGTTAGCATAATGATCCAAAGTAATATACAACCAATGTTATGAAATAAAAACAGGAGATAAAACAAAGGTGGCATAATTAACAGTATAAATTAAGATGTACATAAATAAAATCGGGTTTGGGAAGAAGTAATGGGGGTGGAGGATATACCAACTATTTTCTTTTTCTAATACTTTTTTCCTTCCTTTCATCTCTTGAGAGAGTCTTTTCCCTATCTCTCTTCTCCAGCTTCAATATGACCATCTGGACCCAGTGACCAAAGCCAAGTCAATAGGAGTCCTTCCCGCAGAACTGTTTTCAAACTCTAGCTGAGGGAGAGTGCCTCTTTTTACTTCTGAGGTTAAAAGGTATAAAACTGTGGGACCAAAGTAACCTATGGCCATGTCCACTCCACCAAAGTTAGAAAAGTTGGTGTGAGAGAATTTGCCAGGCATGTGGAGAAAAGCAAAAGGAAGAAGCAGGCAGTCCTGAATGTTCAAGCTCTTTTGCTTTTTTTAATTTAAATTTATTTTTTATTGGTGTTCAATTTGTCAACATATAGAATAACACCCAGTGCTCATCCCATCAAGTGTCCACTTCAGTGCCCGTCACCCAGTCACCCCCAGCCCCCGCCCACCTCCCCTTCCACCACCCCTAGTTCGTTTCCCAGAGTTAGGAGTCTTTCATGTTCTGTATCCTTTTCTGATATTTCCCACTCAGTTTTGCCCTTTATCGTTATCAACTGAATCCTGTGCCTCCCACCCCTCTGGCCAAATCCATGTTAAAATCCTAATTCCTAAATGTGATGGTATATGGAGGTAGGATCTTTGGGAGGTAATTACGTCTAGATAAGGTCAAGAAAGTGGAACTCATATTGGTATTAGTGCTCTTCAAAGAAGAGAAAGGGAGGCCACAGCCATCTCTCCCTGCCATGTGAGGACAGAATAAGAAGGCATCTGTCTGCAAGCCAAGACTAGGGCTCTCACTAGGAGCTGAATGTACTGGCACCTTGATTTTGGATTTCCCAGCCTCCTAAACTTTGAGAAATGAATGTTTGTTGGTTTAAACCACCAAACCTATGGTATTTTGTCACAGCAGCCCAAACTAAGACACTGATCCTATTTCTGAGGTCAGATTCTACACAATTCGATTACTTGAGTTAATAACATCTCCAGTTCCTGCTTAAATTAATTTGAGATAGGCTTCTGTCACCTGTAAAAAAAATTGTCTTGGCTGATTTGGGAAAGTCACAAGTACTGAAGGGAGACCACCGCATGAGAGATTTCTCTTAGAGGAAGGGTAGGATTCAGAAAGGTGAGTTGTTGAGCATCTTCCTTTGGCAAGGTTGTGATCCTGGGGTCCTGGGATTGGGTCCTGCATCAGGCTCCCTGTGGCCTCTGCCTATGTCTCTGCCTCTATATGTATCTCATGAATAAATAAATAAAATTTAATATTAAAAAAGGTGAGCGAGAGACAGGAGGCTTCACAAACAAAGGCAGAGAGGAGAGAAAGGTCAGACAAGACTATAGCCAGAAACAATGCACTTAGGGGTTTGATGGGGAATGAAGCTGAAGACAAAGACTTACTATAGTACCTTCGAATTGAGGCTGCAAGGGTGGTTTTTTTGGTTGCCTAAAGTTGTGGTAGGCTAAATAATGTCCCCCGCCACAAAGTCCATATCTTATCCCTGGAACCAGGGAACATTACCTTATATGACAAAGAGGACTTTATAGATATGAATAAACTAAAGAACTTGAGATGGAGAGATTTTTCTGGATTATCTTAGAGGGCCCAAGAATCACAAGGGTCTTTGCCAGAGAGAGGCAAAAGGGTCTAGTGAGAGGAGGAAGTGTGAATATGAAAGCAGAGTCAGAGGTAGAGATATGACAATGGGAGCAGAGGTCAGAGAGAGAGAGAGAGAGAAAGAGAGAGAGAGAGAGAGAGAGAGAGAGAAAGATGTGAAGATGATGCACTACTGGCTTTGAAGTTCGATGAGGCCATGAGCCAAGAAATATAGACAGACTCTAGACTCTGGAAAAGGCAAGAAAACACTCTCCCCTAGAACCTCCAGGAATAACACAAACCTTGCCAACACCTTGACGTTAGCTCAGAGAAACTGAGCTCAGACTTCTGATCTCCAGAACTTTAAGAAAATAAAGTTGAGTTGTTATAAGCCACTATGTAGTAGCTTATTACAGAAGAAGAAACTAATTAAAATGTTTCATATTTGTTGGATGCCTTCTAACTTCAAATATCATTGTTAGTAACTACATTGCAAGCTCCTGGATAGAAATCCCATGACACATCCTTCTATGAGTCTTTATACAGAAATTGTTCAGAGTAGGGTCAACTAAATCTTACTAGTTTGTATAATTCACAACAGTGCATCCTGTTAGTACTGTAGCATTTGATATCTGAATCTTGAGGACTTACCCCCTTTCCAAAAAAGAATTATTCAATATTGTCATTACCATCACCAAGGATTCCTTCTTTTCCTCCCACATCTCTACTTTTCTAGAAGGGTTAAAACTTTTACAGTCAAATCATGGAATAGGCTGGACTGGGCTTGAGATATAATTGTTTTGATGTGATTTTAATATTATTGAAATTTGTGTCATTTTAAGTACTTAATGGCAGAGAGAACTATTTTGAGGTTCATTCTACCCTACAGATTGTGCAGTAAACACTCCTGCATATTTTGACAGTATAATTCTTATGGCAGAAAAGTAATGACAAAAACAAATGCTCTGTATTTTTTTTAATCTTTTAGGTGTCATTTTGATTGAAAATAGTATTAGATGACTATAGTATTTTAAAACATATACACATCTAAATGTCTTTAGGAATTAAAAAGAAATTAAGTATTTGCAAATGTATATAGGATATAATGGAATTAATGATAAAGGGCTAGATCCTATATTTTTGCTAATGATTTTCTTATTGAATAAAGCCTCACTTTTACATCTTTCTTGAACTTTTGAAAATATCCAGTTATATGCGAAGGGTATTTGTTTTCACTTCATTTTGTAGAGCAGGGAATTTTATAATGCTACAACCTCCACAGCTTTCAAATATAGATTGAAATATCTGTTTGACATATGGACACATCCAGACATAAATATATTCAACCTCCTTGGGCAAAAATCCCCAGAACACCAAGTTTACTGACTGTACCACAAAATGACCTATTTAGGAAAAAGGTCAGTCGGCTGGTTATAAAAATTCAAAATTATAGACAACATGACTCCAGGATGATGGAGGATAGAGAAACATCATTTTACCTAAGGGAGAGAAACTATACAAATCACACATCCACCAAAAGCAAAGCAAACTTTTCTGAAATGCTGGGAACACAGGAGGCTTATGAAGCTATGTCACCTTCAGTGAGCCGCTCCAATTTTCCATGTCCTCCTATTACATAGCTAGTGACTGATAAAGAATAATCACCTACCACATCTGAATTCAGCCAGGCACTAAATTAAGCTGACAGTTATCTGTTAGCACTGGGAGTGGAAAGATAGATTGAAGGAGTGTGAGTCCAAAATCTCCCTTGGTCTGGTCTGGTTAGTTCAATCAGAAATGAATGGAATGACTATCGACTGCCCTGTTGTCCTACTCTGGAATCTCCATCAGAGTAACAATCAGATACAACCCTAGCACTAACTGCTATCCTGTCTGACGGGTGCTCAGAAAGTGTTAGTAAATGGTCAGGAATAAAGGCAATCTTTCACCACATCCAAAGACCTTCCAAAACACTACTGCTAAAATCACTTTTTCTTTTAAAAATAATTTAGGGCCCATTCCAGGCTATTATTCTCTTGTCTTTAAATATCTTCTCTGTTAAAAGTTTATAAGGACCTTGGATGTTTTGTCTTCACACAGCTCGGCACACCTCTAATTTTTTTTCCTCTCTGTATTTTTCCTGGCTATTCTCTCCTCCTTTCTTCTCCCTAATATTCTTCCTTCCTCTTTTCCTCCTCCTCATCCCAACTCTCTCTCTCTCACACATTCTACTTCCATTCTGAATTATCATCAGAACAGCTAGTGTTAGTGTGTCTATTATGCCAGTCACAGTGCTAAGTGCTTCCCATACACTATTTCATTAATCCTCACCCAAACTTTATAAGTCAAATACTATTTTTAGCCTGGTATCAGCGATAAGAAACCCAGGCTTAGAGAAGTTGAGGAAGATGACACACGGCCACAACACGGTGGGAGCCAGATACCAGACCTAGTGCTTTCTGATTCCAGAGCCTAAAGCCACATGATTCTTTGTCATGGTTAACACATGGAAAGCTTTTGTAACCCATGCTTCCTTAGCCTCCAAACCAGACTGGGGAAGGGAATGTGGTGGGCATGCAGTGTTTCTTTAATGAATGAGCACATGACTTCTCGTGAAAAGGTAATAGCCAGTATGAGACTCTTGGGTCATCTTGGGGACCTGCTATGAAACATGTAACTTAATGTGTTCTCCTTGTGGGCTCTTAGGTTTACCTGCTGAAATTACAGGTCTAATATATACAAGGTGTCCTGGGATCTTAGCAGCTGTGAAAGCTGTACCATGCAGTTCCTGGTTGTCTCTGATGGGGGTCACATCACAGCTGCTGCTGCTGGGCTGCAAGATGCCCTAGGTGACATTCACTCAGGCATCTGAGATGTTGACCACCATCAATCTTACAGCTGGGGCTGCCCTCGCAGAGTTAGACATGCTAGTGCTGGCAGTCCCCATCCCATCAACTTTTTAATGGGCTCCTGAATTGCTGCCTTGGTTACTCCTCCCAAGGAATTTTTTACAGGTTTCCTCAGTGCTTTAATTAAAATGCATGGCAGGGAATCTACCTAAAGATATACCAAGGAGCAGCCTGTGCCACTTCCCAGTACCCAGAGACCAAGGCTGACCCCAACCTCTACCACCTCAGAGAAGATTTCCTATCTGCCCAGGTCACATATGAATAGGTGGCTTTCTCTTCTCTTGTAGTTGTCTTATTCCCAAGGTTTAGGGCACTTCGCCATCTGCTGCCTTCAAACATTCAATAGTTATGTCTCTCATCCCCTTCCATTTTGGTTCCTAGAAGCTGGGGTAGTCAGGGGATGTAGGTTAGGTTCCACTTTTTTTTTTTAAGCCTACTGATGAAGGAGCTGCTGAATTAAAAATACAGATTTAACAAATGTGCCTAGAAGTTTTCTTAGAATCACTTTGAAAATATTTTTTTTAGAAGATTTATCCATCTATCTGAGAGAGAGTGAGAGAAAGCATGCACACCCATGACAGTGGGGGTGGAGGCATGGAGGTGCAGAGGGAGAGCATCTTCAAGCAGATTCCCCTCTGAGCATGGAGCCTCACGTGGGGACTTGATCTCACAACTCTGAGATCGTGACCTGAGCAGAAACCAAGAGTTGGATGCTCAACCAACGGAGCCACCCAGGCGCCCCTAGAACTACTTTTTAAAATAACCTGAGTCAATGAATAAATGTACTCCCCCAAATAAATAGTAATAACCCTTATCTTCTTATCTTTTACGGGTAAAGTTGGTTTGTGGAGCTAAGCCTAGAAATTATGCTGAGAGAGCCTGGTGGCCTCACATGACTGGCCTTCCTAAGTTCCCTGATCTTTTTGCTTACCAAGGCTGATGCTTGGCAGAGACACACTAAGTTCAGCTTACTGGTTGCTTATAGATGTCATCTGTTCTGGTTGATTGATATCTGACATATGGGGGTATAAGATTTTGTGAAAACTGCCTTGTCTCCATCTATTTCCTACCACACTGATCTTGCTGCTCCTTGGGACATCTAAAGCATGCCATGTTGTGGGCCTCTGCACTTACTGCTTCCTTCTTATGTTTACCTCTTGGCAGAAATGCTTGGCTCCTTTCCTCACTCCATTCATGTCTCTATTCAAATATTCTCTCCCCAGACAGAATGTCTGTGACCATTCATAATTGGCAGACAGTACATACCCCAAATGCTTTCTCCTTACTTTGCTCTATTTTTCTTCACAATATATACCATCACCTCCACAAACTTTATAAACATACATATTTTCCTTTTTACAATATGGCCCCTCCATCAGAATGTGACAACCACAAGAGGTATAGGTAATGTGTTTTTTAAATAAACACAGTTATTTAGCATTGGTAAATTCTATCTTCAGCTTAAAACAGTGGTTGTATGCTGAAAGCCCTCAATAAATATTTGTTAAATGACTGTTGTGAATTTCTGATTAAAAATGGGGTCTGGCTGTAAAGGAAGAAGGCATGCCTATTCTTGTGGCTTTAAACTTATTTCTGATGATAATTCTACAAAAGCACTTTTAAAAATGTTTATGATAACTATGGCCTCTTAAGATGTCAACCTTGACAGGCAGTTGGAAATAAACATTCTGGCTTAATAAAAATAAGAGTATAAATGTTTCCTAAATGTGTCATCATGTCACAAATCTTTCCTTCTTATAGTGAGTGGGCAACAAAGATACCATTGACGGATGAGTACTTTTTTCTCTCTGAATGATTGGGCACTAGGTAAGCCAGGCTTGATGTCACTTCTTTCCCAGCTGAGCTGTCAGCATCTCTCAGGTAAAGAGATAATGGAGCTAATAATGGTAATAATATGACTTAACATTTAATGAGAGATCATTAAGTGCCAGACATGAGGTAAGTATTTTGCAAGATTTATCTCATTAAAGCCTCATAAAATTCCCATGATATTTTCAATTTTAGAGATAAGCAAATCTTGGATTAGAGAAACTGAGTAATTTAAGGTCACGGAGTCAGAAAATGGCACAGAGCAAGTCTCAAACTCAAGTGCTTCCAACTCCAGATTCTGAATCTTTAATCTCTATTACTCACTAATCCCCATATGTATGTGGTATGTGCACACACAATGGATTCCACCACAAAATTTGGGGTAGAGGGACGCCTGGGTGGCTCAGCAGTTGAGCATCTGCCTTTGGCTCAAGGCGTGACCCTAGGGTCACAGGATCAAGTCCCACATCGCGATTCCTGCGTGGAGCCTGCTTCTCCCTCGGCCCATGTCTCTGCCTCTCTCTCTCTGTGTGTCTCTCATGAATAAATAAATAAAATATTTTTAAAAAGATTGGGGGTAGACTATCAATCCCTTCCATGTGGGAGTTCATATTCAACCCAAAGCCCCATGATTTTTATCAACTTAAAAGTCTCATTTGTTGGCCTAAAGAAAAGGCCCTTTTCACACATTCATCCTGCTCATGTTATCTAGCTTATTACTGAACCTCTGGTCAGAGTTTCTAAATCTTGCTGACATTTCCCACTAACTTGTGCTTTTTGTTATACTTTCCACATTCCAATCAATAGTGCATATTCATGCAGTGGTTTCAAAAGTGCTTTCCCATCTATTATCATGACAAACTTCTGAGGCCAGGAGGACAGGTAATATTATTGCTTTTCTGCAGAAGATGGAAGAGACACATTCACAAAGTCAGGAAAAAAAGCTAGACCCCACACTCTCTCTCTCTGAACAGAAATAAAACAAAATGGAACTGCTGGGGAGTTTCAAAGAAGTGGAATCATGTTAATAGTGGAGCTGGAAGAGGTCCCAGAAGTCCTGTTTTTTTATCCACTTCATTCCATAGATGAGGAAAGAGCCCCGGAGAGGATGCCCAAGGTCAGAGAGCTACTGTCCAAACCAGACGTATCGGTCCCTGGTATGCCCCTCATCCACCTCATAGTGTCTCAAGGACAAGAACATTCTCCCATATGCACACATGAGGATATCAGAAAGCAAGAGGAGGCCTCTGGTGAAAACACATCTCTCCAACTTGTAAATGGCTATTACAGAAGCCTGATTGCACATGATTTAAATGGAACACAAAATGCAGTTTGCCATAAAAATAATGTTTCCGAAAGTGGCAAGGTACCTAAGTGGTCCCCAAACACATAATGTAGCTAGACCATAACACTAGGGTATGTGATTTCTCATTGTTCTTGGGAAGAATGCACAAGAATTTAAAGCTGCCCTGCCATGCTCCAGTTTCACGACAGACATCTCTTCTCACCTCATCCCCAGCCCCTGATTTTCTGATGGGAAGGCATCCTTCTCCCCCCACTTCCCTCCTCAGTGGCTACAGCAGGAGATGGGGAGCGATGTGCCTGGAATATAGCTAATAGGGAACTTGGACCTTGGGGGTTGGAGACTCTCAGGCTGGGCTTCCACAGCCATCCCTGTGGGTTTCTAGCCGGCCTCTGGGTGAGGCCCTATTGGCCTGGGGATAAAGGAGTGGGGGATACATCCAGGCAGGAGGAGTTTGGGTACAGTGACAGAGGGTTAGCTTTGCTGGGGAGGGACCAGAGACAACAAGCATAGAACCATGAGAGGTATGGGATTTGGGAACTAGAGTTGGTCCTGGCAATGGTAGGAACACCTAGGAGGACCAGGGCAAGAAGGAGACTGCCCCCATCATGTCTCCCTGTCTCCAGTTCCATTTCTCTTAAGGGGTCTTTAAATTTAAGGAGCATCTCTTGGGCACATGGTTTATATACTACATGTTACTTACTTCATCACACTGTAATGGTCACTTAATATTGGTTTAAGAGTCAGTTTACAACTTGTGCATTTGAAAAAGGTTTTTCCTTTTTTTTTTTAAGATTTTATTTACTCATGAGAAACACACAGAGGCAGAGACATAGGCAGAGACAGAAGCAGGCTCCCTGTGAGGAACCTGATGCAGGACTGGATCCCAGAACCCCGGATCACATCCTGAGCCGAAGGCAGACGTCCAACCACTAAGCCACACAGGCATCCCTGAAAGAGTTTTTAAGAAAAGAATAATTCTTCATGTCTATGTAGAGTTCACTGTTTGTATACAAACAACAGAATTTAATCCTCAGAACTCCATAAAATATAAAATAGAGGGGTTTTGTTTTTGTAGAAAGGAGATTTGAGACTCAAGGCTCTAGAAACTGCCCCAGGTCACACAGGTGGTAAACGCTGGGCAGTGCTGAATCTAGAATTTTGGTGTTGTGATTCTTGGATGCCCTGGTGTCAAAGGAAACTCACAGCCTAGAAATTTGTACTGCCAGCCCCACGGCAGATGCAGGTGCTGGCAAAGAGGAAACATGCAGACACATCTGAGGTCAGCAAATGTGTTGAAAAGGGAGCCCTCCCTCCCACTTACAAACCCACTGGAGCTGCCCCCAGAGCACAGCTCTGCTTTGATCCTGCTCATGATATCGCCGCAAAACCTGTTTTTTCCTCTCTGACACAGTTGAGATAGACTAATTTCTGAGAGGAAAAAGAGAAGAAAAACAAAAGATTAAGAGCTTCAAATATTTTTTAAAAATCTCAGTAAAGAACCAAAGCATTTGGCTAAGCCCTCAATTTTGTCTTCTTCTTCTTCAGATTATTATACAAGGCATATAAAGGATGGAGGCCTCACAGCCTCCCTCCACCCTGGTGGAGGGACCAGACTCCCTAAAATATCTACTTTCTACTATAACCAAATTCCAAACTTGTGAAACAAAACTGTTTTGGATCCAAAGCTCCTAGATTCGGGAGTCTTCTCTCTCGTTCTAGTCTGAGATCTGCAGAGCAGAATCAATGAACAAATGAAAGATGAGCCCTTTCCAGATTCAAATTGTCATCTGCCTATCCCTGGACCTTGCAGAGACTCAGTCAAGAGACCCATCTCCTCCCTTGTCTTCACGTCTCGTCTCTATCCCCCTCTACCCCAAACACCAACACGGACAGGAAAACCTATATTGTTTGCTCAGTATAATGTGGGTTTGCAATGAACATTACACACACGCAGTAAGAATTATCAACGTGCATAGGAGTTGGGCCAATCCACCATATGACCACGTGGAATTAAACCGTTTTCAGTTATACGTGGGATTTAATACTGCTCTCTCTTAGGGAGGATTGCAATCCTCCCTAAAGGGAGTATTCATTTTTATGAAGAATGGCCCTTCTCACGAATGTGGGCACCACATGTGCTTTGAAACATCACAGCAAACTGTGCATCAAGGTCTAAAAGATTAACAGGAGTTGGAAAAAAGGACAAGACTTTACGTAGATTTAAAGCAACATTAAAGGGATTCTTTATGTATGAAAGAAATTAAGGTATTTAGCGTAAGATCAGAGCACACCTTACATTAAAAGGTGGAAGTGCTATCTTTTTCTTCTGTCTGAATGTCATTTTATTGAAATCTGCTTGTTATTCATGGTATTAAAAGAGTGTTGGGGGCTAATTTTTAAAAACATGTAGTTCTGCTCTATTATTTAGAGATGGAACTTATTAACTTAATACCTTATAATGTGGGCTGAATTCATTTTTATGTGTTAAACCATCATTTAAAAATGGTGTTTTTATATAGTCGCCTCAAGCTAAAAGCATATGTGATTATGTGGATGGCATAATCTGGAAATAATGACCATTTCATGCCACAATTCACAAAGACAACTTATTCGAGTAATTGTCATTCACTTGAAACCCTTCTATGTCTTTTCTTTCATCTTCTAGGGCTTTTAACAGATTCTGACCTAGAAACTTTTGAGTCCTTGCTATCTTTCAGGCATTGTTTTAGTTGCTTGGGCATTTCATAGATTTCCCACAATAATTTCATAAGGTAGTCATTATTATGTCCAACTTTCAAAAAGGACAATGAAGCCTGAGGAGATTAAATATTTTACACAAATTTATAACAAATCTCAGAATTCAAAACCCACTCTAGCCCTCCAGTTCTTTCACCTTAGCCAGTATACTATAATGCATTTGTTTTATTTTACTAATTTCTCTATTGCTGCATAACAAATCAAAATCATTGGCTTAGAACAACATGCGCCTTCCCCTGGAATCTGCAATGTTGGCAGGGGTTCAGCAGGGAAGGGTAGCTTGTCTCTGCTCCACACGGCCTTAGCTGGGAGAGCTCAACATGTGAGCAGAGGTCCACTTCCAGGACAGTGCATCCTCCTCTCTGGCAAGGTGGTGCTGGCTGGCTGCTTCTCTCTTAGGGGTGTCTCCATGGAGTGCCTGGGTTCTGAAGAATAAGTGTTTCCAAAAACAGAAAGTGGAAGTGGTCAGCTTCTAAAAATCTGGGCCCAGGGACCCGTGCAGTGCCACTTCTTCCATTTTCTATTGGCCAACAACAGCTGGAGAGCCCCAATCTAAGAAGAGAAATCATAGATTCTCCTTTCAGTGGGTTGCATGCCAAAATACTTAAGGGCCTTGTGACAAAACCCCTCATACCGTGTAAGATTTCAGGTGCAACAGTGATTTGATTAAATTGTGAAATTCCTATTGTATGAATGCTTTCACATTTCCCCATGACTTTGCAGATGAATGCCCCGGAACAGCAAACCCTCCGAGGTGGGAAGGTCTGCGTCTTTTCCTATTTTTCCTACAAATTCTCCTTATTGTTACTGCAACTGCTTCTCCATGTAGATTATTCAGGCTTCTGAATAGAGACCTTGGCTTAAAAGGGAACTCTATTTTCATGTCTTTTTAGTGTTCTCAGATTTACTCTTTTCCTTGAACATTTGATAGCTTTGATTAACTTCATTGCTTTTTATCATAGTGACCTCAGAGGTTTCTGAATTCCATTTCTTAAAAAAAGATTTTATTGATTTATATGAGAGAGAGAGGAGTGCATCCATACATGCAGGGGTGTGGGGGTGGGGAAGGAACAGAGGGAGAGGGACAAATAGACCCTGTGCTGAGCCTGCTGGCTCTATCCCAGGACCTGAGATCACGACCTCAGTGGAAACAGAGTCTGATGTTCAACCAACTGACTGAGTCACCCAGGTGGCCCTGAATTCCATTGTAATTAGAGAATATTCTAGAATCCTGTCAACTGGGTGAGATTATCTGCTTGAACGTACTTCCTTTCCTTAGCAACTAACTAGTATGCAGGTTCTATCAACATGCAAGTAGATTTTCAGCCTATTTTACAGCCTCAGCACATTTTTCCTTCTTTAGAAAGTGGTGATTCTATTAGTTCTATCATTTGGTCAAGAAAATTTCTCACTTGTTATTTCTTGGCCAATTTTTCCTATTTCACTCTGGCTTTGTCCTATTTTGCTTTGGCCAAAGGAACCAAACCAAAAACCCCCAACCCCCTCCCAAGTGTTCACAGTTGCAAATTCCCTGCACGAAACAAGAGCACACTCCATTCTTCACCCACAGCAGACATTACTAATCAATCTCTGTTCTCTTTCCCATTGAGCACGGATGTGGTCCCAACACATTTGTGGCTGCAGAACATTTTAGTCGACCACTAATGATTAAGCAATCAGAGTAACTTGACTTCCAGGATATATCCTCTTCCCTCTTTCTGGAACACCTCATTGTCTTCAACTAGGACAATCAAGTCTTTCTAATCTCTCATTGTTTTGAATTCCTTGTTTTTATTGAACAAGGCTTCCTGCTGCCTAGCCCCTGCATCTTTTCTCTGAGATATTCAGAACTATACTTCCTGCCACCTACAGTGCTATTATCAGCCAGGAAACATTTACTATTACTTTCCTATATTCTCAACCCTCTGAGACTCAGGATTGGATCACTCAGGCAGCAGCTATAGCCTTGGCCTTGGGTTCTGGTCCCAACAGGAGCCTGCACCTTGTCCCAGGACCTCAGTCCCACCTTATGACTAGGGGCTGGGATCCTGCCTTGGTTTTGCCAGATGCTTCTTGCCACCCCTACTCCCTCCCCACACACTTCCTATCTCAGGATGGCAGTCCTGTGCCCAAACTCTCCCTCTACTTTCATACTTTCCACCCGCCCAAACCCCTCCAGTTATTATCTGTGTAAACTCCTCTAAGTTTCTGACACTTGAGGAAATTGAATTTCAGCATACATGTGCTCACTAAGCTTCTTTGCTCAACTCTATGGTAACAAATGATTTCTCTTCAAAAACCGCACCGTCCTTTTGGATCTAGACTTGTTCTCATCATTGACAGCTGGCCCAGTTTTCCCAGCAGCCACTCCACGACGGTACCGAGGTCTAGATCTTATATTTGACACGACCCAGTCTTTCCCTTTTGACTAAATTTGACCAGCTTGTGCCTGACTGGGATATCGGACACCACAGTTGAATTCTAATTATTCCAAGTGGCCTTTGGAATCATCCACAGTGTGTTTCTGGTAGCTGTGCTTGTCCTGCCTCCTAGCTGCAGGAACTTAAAGAATGAAGGTAGCACGAATCTTGTACTTTCTCTGTCCCCGTCCACAAGAACTAGTGAGAGGAGTTCAGCTGTACACAATGGGGATCTAATAAATACTGCCAGTGATGCTTAGAATAAATTCTGAAGGGAATCTATTCAGCGGCAAGAATCTCTCTGACACTATCCATAATGGATCAGATTAAGCATTATGAAAGACCTCCTTCTAATTTTGCGGTTTCATTTCTGAGTTAGACTGTCATCACTCTTGGAACAAGACACCTGGCATCTGGGCTTTGCTCTTTGTTTTGAGTGTACCCATGTTAAAGCCAAGGAAATATTTTGGATTGAAAATGAGATTTCCAGGAAGCATTTCATTAGAAATGAGTATTATTCCCTTTGAATTGCATCCAAAGCTGTAGTTTCTATCCTTTTATTAACTTCCTACCACAGATCCTTTTTCTAATTCCACATTAGCCTACTTACTTTAATTTGCAGAATGAATCCTGTTTGATTTCAATAAAAAATAGGATGAAAGAGGAAGCTCTGAAGAAGCAATATGAAGGTGTCTGTTTTTTAGTTAGGAGCACCAGACTTTCTTCTAGAGTGACTGTCTATAACTCAGCATGTATGTATATTGTTGAACTACTTCCAAGTTTTACATTGATTTAAATCACATGACCATGAAGGACAAAACTTCTAGGATGTTTTGGGTTGAAAAGAACTCTGAGCCTACTTTATCAATCCCAATTACCCTGTAGATGCATTCCCGTTACACTGTAGGAATTGTGTCATTTGCCATTTTAAAGGGTGTTTGCAAGGGTGTACTTTATTTTTTTCAGTTGTCTATTGTTGTGTATCAAACTACCCAGTATCAAAACTTAGTGGTTTAAAACAACTTACTATTTCTAGAGAGATGAAGTGACTTTTCCCAAGGCCTTGTGAAGCCCTTACCTAATGAAGCTGACACTGATAGCTGATGTAGTTCCTATTACTGCATACAAACTATGTCACACCTTATAGCTTACTGTCTTCCCTTGTATCAGATATTGGCTGTGATAGAATTTGGGTTATGTCAACCTAGATACATGATGTAAATGATCTTTGGTAATTAAAGGATCTCACTGTGTACAAATGTTAAAACTGAAATAGGTAAATATTCAGGGTAGGGGAGAAACCTCAGCTTCTTCCTCTAACTGAGGGTTTCTTCTGGAGCATGAGATCCCTTCCTGGAATGGGGATGAGAGGGTTGAAAGGATGACTTATTTGACTGAAAATATGGGAAAAGTAAACCAGGCAAGCTCAGCCCACCTACTCACTCCTTCCACCAGGAACTGACCCGTCCACACAGAGTATGGGTCATACTCTCTTCCCCAGGCTCAATGTTTTTTGGAGCAGACCCCACCCTGGAGGCCAATCCCTACCAGTGTGGGGGTCGAAGAATGTCTAATTCTGATGTCTAGTATTAGGCAGCACAAAAAATACTCTCCATTATTACCTTTCTAGTAAAGATGGTGGTATTTTTACCTATTTGCAGACTCTGGTTCTTCTCAGATTAGAATACGGAAGGTTCTAGAAGAGTACTGTGGATGGAGTCAAAACTCAACTGTGATCGTCACAACTGTTAACACTGTTGGGCACTTGCTATGTGCCAGACCACTAGTTTCCTCACTTTTCATGCATTTTCTCCTTTAACCTAATTATGACAAAGGCCAAAGAAACTACACAATATAACTGGAGTTTTGGTAGCTTTCAAAGTTGGCTACCATTAATTCCCTTCCCCCCATATGCACCTGCCTCTCCTCATACAAAGGTCTATTTCCCCTCCCTCTGAATCTGGGCTAGCCTAGGACTTGCAGAGAAAGAACACAGGGAAAATGACATCCTAGGACTTCCAGGGACTAAAGAGGCCTGCTGGCTGCCATTTCCTTTCTTTAGAGTAGCCAATCCCCTACAATGAATCCTGGGCTAGATTCCTGAATGACAAGAAAAGCCGGAGAGCAAGCCCTCATGGAGGACACCTTAGGTGCCAAAGGAGTGCAGCCGCCTTGAACCTTCCAGCTCAGTTCCACCCAGGCTGAGCTGAACGCAGTCAACTGAGCCACTGGAGCCAATGGCTCAGTGGAACAGAGCTACTTGTTTTCTGCAGGCCAAGCCCTGTTCCAATTCCCAGGCAGGTACAGAACTGTGAGAACCGGAACAAATAGGTTAACAACAAATAAGCTGCAGACAACTGAAACAAATAAAATGCAAATTTGCCACACACCCTTTAAAACAGCAAATGGTGTCATGGCTACAGTGTGACAGGATTTTTAAAAGAGCTGTAGATGACTTACTAAACCATAAAGTCACAATCTATTTGTAGAGTGTACTCTACACTCCAAGCCCTGCTTTCTTTCACATGTCATTCTGAATGAGCCACCTTTAAGGGACAAGTGGTAGTATCACCTCAAGACATCAGCTCCACTCTCTTGTTTGCAGGGATAAAAGCTCTTCATTGAATAATGATCATCTCTTTCTATATCCTGCAGAGATCTCCTCATCGTTTTGCCTCATATTTGATTACCATGTAGGAGAGTGTTTACACCTGGCTCTCTTTGGTCCTCTGGGGAGCCTCCCAACCCGCATTCTGAGCTCCATGCTGGCTACGCCTCCTGTCTCTTTAATGCCATGCTCATATCTTTAGCATGGTACTCAACACATTCACTATTTACGTCAACTGCACGAGTACAGAGACCTGCCTGTTTTGTCACTGCTGTATGCTAAGCACCAGAACGGTCCTCCACATGGAGGAGGTGCTTCATGAATATTTCCTGGTTGAGTAAGTCGACGTGTGCCTCCTTCTCCCTGGACTAGATACTGTTTCTTGGTGTTGAGTATCCATTAGCACTTCCTGTCATTCGCTCCCTGCGGTATAAGGGCTGGAAGTCTGGAAGTTCCCAGACTTACCTGCCGCAAGGGTCCAGGGGCAATTCTGGTTCTGCCAGGGGGCGTGTCTGCATGAGGCCTGGGCAGCAAGGGCACAGGGGAAGTTCTTCTGCCGTGAGTTGTGGTGGCTGACGTGTGGTTTCAGCAGATGTGCGTGTTTGTAGAATCTGGCCAGCTACCCAGTATGCAGCAAGGATAACTGGCAGTGGCTTCTACAGTTTCCAGCCCTCCAGGGGACGGCTTTGGCAAGGTGACCTAAATGCCCAGTGCTGACCCTTTTACTCACTGACTGGATCCTTACAATGAGTTTTGGGACTGCTGGGATCCCTGAAGAATCTGGAGTGGTTCTGGTTTTACTATGGAATTCTAACTGATATGCCCCTACAACTGCTTTTCCTCGAGGGCAGGAAATGCCTTTTTAATCTTTCCATACCTGCACAGTGTCTGGATCACAGCAGAAACTAGTAATGAAGATAATAAGGATAATAAATGCAAACACGGATTTCATGTTTACTATGTGCCCAGCACTATTCTAAGCGCTTTACAATATTCATTCAATGACCCTGCAAGGCAGGCACTCCTGTGGTTCTCTTCTACAGATTAGAAAACTGAGAAAAGAGTAACTAAGCAACCTGCTAAAGAACCACAGCATCAAATGGTGAATTGAGGAGGCAAACGCAGGCAGTCCGGCTACGCAGTCTGCACCTGTATCTAGCATTTTCTGCTGCCTGAATAACAATTTCAGAACGCATTATAAGTGTTCTATGTGCACTTATCATAGGATAACGGTTCAGTATATTCTTTAAGACTCTTAACTCTTAAAAATGTTTCTGAGGCATCAAACAGCTGTGTGTATGTGTGTGTGTATACACACACACCCCCATATAGATATGAGTTTGCTGTGTTAATTGTATTTTTTCTAATTACTCACAAAACTATGAAAAAAAAAACTGGGAGTCTTAGAAATAATTAGCATTATAGGGAAGGTAAGAGGAACACAGTGAAGAGTAGTCACAGCTTCTGTATGAATTTCTTGATGCACATCTTTCTGTCTAGTGCCTTGGAGCAAAAGCTACAGTAAAATACATACTGGTTGCAGCAATGTAGGGAAAATACTTCTCTCTTTACTGTGGCTTGTGCCAAAATGGAGAACAAGCTTTCCTACCAAGACCCAAAGGTATAGAGGAGAGAGTTCAGGAAGATACAAAGACATGCAGAGGACAAAGTCTAAGTGGAAATGGGAAAGGCATCTGATCATTAATGCTGTGGACAGATGTGCATGATTCTCAAAGATGACCAGTGCACAAATCAGACTGGGTGAGGAAAATGTGCAAAAATAGGTGTCAGGAAGCATCTTTTTCTCCAATGTCTCCCAACACACAGAGGGAAATCCAGGAGCACAGTAGCTCTGGACAGGGCCATTATGTACTTCTCAGGGGGAAGTGTCTTAATCAGAGGGATGCATTTGGAAGGAAAATCTGAACACAAATGGCCCAGGCCCTTCGTTCTCTCTTGTAAGTGAACCTGTCATTCTTCTCTGCTCCTCCATGTCTTCAATAGTAAAAGGGTCAACTTTGTCCAGCAGTTGGGGGAAGGGACAGGTTTACGCCCTGTGCATTGCTGAGTGACTGGGGTGGGGGTGGGGGTAGTAAGTTCAAGGAATCCTGAGGTTCAGTACTAGAAAACCCTACTTGCCTAAAGGAAAAAGCCATATTCCCCCCTCAGACAGGTCCACAGTCCTTACCTGCACTTCCAAAATCCTCAAAGCACTGAAGACAAAAAATTTTCCCCAGTTCATCTGGCAGCAAAACCTTAAGTGACCCGAGTCACCAAAACCTGACCTTAACAGACATGAAACTACAGGTAAAGTCCTGGTTTCTCCACTTAGAGCTCTGTTGCCTATGGTAGCCAGTAGCCTCATTGTACCTATTTACATTTAAATTAGATACTCTACTACAAATTCAGATTCTTAGTCATACCAGCCACATTTCAAAGCCTTAACAGCCCGATTTAACTCGTGCTACCATATAGGACAATGCAGATAAAAACCTTCCAGCACTGCAGAAAGTAGAACACTGATGTAGAATAAAGTTTCCTCATAGACATATTCATATTTTTTTATGGGGTGTTACCCCAGACCCTAAATAATCAACAGCACATGCACCATTTTCTTCCAAAGCCTAAAAAATATGGAATTCCAAAATCACATCTGGCCCAAAAGATGTCAAAGGAATATGGGCTTGCATCAGCGTTTAGCAGTAATAAAGGCATCACACAGCCTTCTTTCTATATTAGACTTTACCTGTTATAGAGTCAATGGTTATGTTCCCCTAATTTCATATGTTGAAGCCCCAACCCCAAAAGTGATGGTATCCTGAGGTGAGACCTTGGGGAGGTAATTAGGTATGGACAAGGTCATGAGGGTGGGGCCTCCATGATGGGATTACTATCTTTATAAAAGGAGGACAAGATACAATTCTCTTTCCACCACATGACATGACCTCCTTCCCTGTGACCATGGAGGAAGACCTGGGGTGACAAAGCTACAAGCCAAGGTACATCAAGGACCACCAGAAGCTACTGACGCTAGAAAGAGACCAGGAAGGACTCTTCCTGAGAGCCATGACCCTGCTGACACCTTGTTTTTGGACTTTTAGCTCCAGTTTCATGAGATCATAAATTTCTTTTCTTTAAAGCCCACTTTGTGCGAAATATTATGGCAACTCTATGAAATGAAGACAGATTTTGGTCCCAAGAAGTGGATGCAGCTGTAACAAATACCTAAACATCTGAAAACTGCTTTGGAACAGGGTAATGGGTAGAGCCTGGAGGTGCCTGCTAGGAAATGCCAAGATTGCCACGAAGAGACAGTTAATGGCAATTCTGTGGAGGGCTCAGAAAGGAAAGTGGAGAAAGCTTCTATCTTCTTAGAAAATACAGAAATCGTGAGCAGAAGAATATGGCCATTGATGTGTTATTGCACAACAGACGGAAGGGGAGTGTTGTAAAGGAGTAACCAATGTAGCTGAACTGTGCTCTAGTGTTTTGTGGAAGGTAGTCCTTGTAAGCCATGCAGCTGGATAAAGGGGTGGCTTGGTTCCTCCTGAGTGCTTAGGGGGTGGGGGGCAAGGGGAGGAATTGAGAATGGAATTAAGCAAAAAAGAATCAGAACTTAAAGATCTGGAAAACGCTCAGCTTATCCCTATTACAAAAAAAAAAAAAAAAAGACAAAGCTTGTTCTGAAAGGAACACCAAGGGTATGGCTGACCAACCATTTGATGAGGAAATTAGTATGGTTTATACCCATATAAACAAGGTCAGCTGGCACTGAGGAAGACAGAGACCGTTTCAAAGGAAGGAAGGCCAACAGACTTCTTAGATCCTGTAGGACTAGGTGATTTGGCTATTCATCAGCATATGTGTGATTCTTCAAGACAAAGGAAGAATGATCCCATAGGAGGTCTGGAGATCAGGGCTGCCTCCTTGGTATAAAGGTTGGGGGAAGGTATCACCAGGGCTTCAACAGGGCAGATGGGATGGGTCCAAAGCCTCTTGGAGTCTCAGTGGGCCACTCCTTCCCCAGAGAGTTACAAAAGTGGAACTGCCACCCCAGGGGGTATGGAAGGCAGAGCTTCAAAACCAAGAGGTTTATTCCAAGAGCCTTAAGACCGAAGACCAAATGGTATTTGTCTTGCTAGGTTTTGAACTTACTTGGGACCCTTCATCTTTCTTTGGAATGAGAACGCTAACCCTATGCCTGTCCCACCATCCCATTTTGGAAGCACATAATGTTGCTGGTTTCATAGCACAGGTTCACAGCAGGAAAGAATTCTGCCTTAGGATAAGTCATATCTGGAGTTCCACCCATAGCAAATTTAGATTGTATTTAGAGGAAACTGTCGGGTATAGACTTTAGTGTTGTTGCTGGAACAGGTCAAGAATTTTGGAGTTGTTGGGAGGGAATGAACAGAATCTGCATGCACCAAGGACATGAATTTGTTGGGGGTATGCAGGGGCAGAAGGTTATGGACTTGATGTTTCTGCCCCTCCCCCTTTCATAGGTTGAAGCCCTAACAGCTAATATGAGGGTAGTCAGAGGTGGGACCTTTGGGAGGTAATTAGGTTTAGAAGAGGTCTTTAGGGTGGGGCCTCCATTATGGGATTAGTATCCTTTTTTAAAAAAATGGTTTTTAAAGATTTTATTTATTTATTCATGAGAGACAGAGAGAGGCGGAGACACAGGCAGAGGGAGAAGCAGGCTCCATGCATGGAGCCTGACGGAGGACTCCATCCCAGGACCCTGGGATCACGCCCTGAGCCAAAGGCAGATGCTCAAACACCCAGATGTCCTGGGATTAGCATCTTTTCTAAAGAAAAAGAAAACCAGAGCTTGTGTCTTTTGCCATGTGAGGACACATGTGGGAAGATGGTCAACTGCAAACCAGAAAGTGGCCCCTTACCAGGAACCAAACCTGCCCACACCTCAATCTTGGCCTTTCCAGTCTCCAGAACGGTGAGGAATAAGCTGCCAAAGCCACTTAGTCTATAGTATTTTGCTGCGAAAGGCACTTAGTCTATGGTATTTTGTTGCAGCAGCCCAAGCTAAGACTTACTTTGTTTTAAACTGATTAAGAATTGAGGCAAAGAAAGGAGAAAAAAAAAAAAAAAGAATTGAGGCAAAGAGATTACTTATTAGGCCCTAGTGAATTTCAACATAGGGAGAGAATTGTGCTGGCTCCTCTCCTCTTGCATATTCACAGAACAATTAAGGCTAATCACAGTGGAAGATTTTATATGTGTTTTAGAATCATTGTTTCAAGAAGGTGTAAGTGCCATCCTGGCAGAGAGACAGTGGCTAAATGACAAGAAGACTTCCAAGGATTAATACAGATGCCACAGATGGAAATTTCTATGTTGTGTGGAAGGTGGGACTAGATGAAGTCCATTGCCTATTTATGTAAGAGAATCCGGTAAAACGCTATTCCCATCCTCCCATCACCCCTCCTGCCCCCCCACCCTGACACACACTGGTTCTTCTCCAGTGCCTTTAATGTGGTAGGGATTGGCCAGATGTAGATAAACTTCTGGACAGGAACAAGTCCATTAGAGTCCAGAACATTCTGAAATTTCCTTGAATACCCTTAATACTACCTTTTGGTATAGGTGAAGTGGGTCAGGGCAGCCAGCCATGGTCCCTTCCTGCTATCAGCTCTGGCTGTCAGGATTCAAGAGTAAGAAAAACACTCATCCACTGGATCCAGCTGATTGTCTTGTCCATGTAGGGATAAGATACTTCACAGAAATCTGGCAGGAACCTAGGCTGGGCCAAAGAGTATCAAGAGGGAGGTTCTGAGTCCCCTGAAGGGGCTTCACCTTGTTTCACTCTGCTATAGGAGTGCAGGCAAGTAGCTTCCCCAGGCACAGCCTTAGTTTCCTTATCTGTAAAACAGGGAGAACAGCCTCTGGCCCACCATCCTCCCAGGATTTGACGATGGAAATCAAAATTAGAATACTGAATGAGCTAACATTTGAGAAAGTAATTTTTACATTCAAAAGACATATATTACCTTTACTACTGATAGGTAAAGTCCATAGGAGCCTTTTAAAACAATACCTATTAATGCAATAATCTAAGGGAGACCCTTGCTGGATTCTTAAACATATTGCTAGGAATTCAACACAAAGCATCTTTTATTTAGAACATCAATTGATTTCCACTTGTAAAGAAAAGCATGACATAATGTTCTTTGTCTTAATTGGACAGTGGAGAGGCTCTTGGGTATTGGCCAAGAATCTAATACTGGATCAAACCAAAACACAACCATTTGCTTCCTGAACTGCATCCATAAAAATGTTGTGGTAAAGGGCTGCCTCTGATAGAGCATTTACCAAGATTGCAAGGTTTCATGTACAAGTCCAAAAAAAAAAAAAAAAAAAAAACCACCCATCTCTGTCTCTTCTATTCAATATACCCTCGACTCTCCAACTTGAATAAAATTTGAGATGCTGCCCCTATTTCAACTTCTTAGGTAGAAGTCACATTTCTGGTCCTTTTGGATCAATGAGCAAGCTCTCCAGCTCAAATGGTGATCAGGAGACATAAACCGTTCATGCCTCCCTCCTCCTGTTTGCTCAAAGATTAATATATGGTAAAACTTTAAAGAAACTTGAAACTTTGAAGAATCATGTACAAGCTTAAGAAAAATGACATTAATCTTAAATATTAATTCAATATTCAGCTGACTTAAATTCATGATCGTTTTTTATTTAAAGGAAATACAAGTTTAAAGGGAAAATTATTGATCATATTAAAATTCTCACATTCCTTTGAAGCAACACATTTAAAGAAAACCAGAAATTCAGCTGGTTTTACATCAGCAGACTTAAACACTTCCCATGAGATTTCTTTTAAGCTTAGAACTGAAAATTTTAAGACTAAACATTTTCTAACACAATTCTCTCAACCACCTATAAAATGTTTCAGCACCCCATAAAAGAAGCAAAAACACTGAACCCGTAAGTTGCAGATTTTCATACCCTTTAAATAGGCTGCACATCTCCATGGTTTTCTTTAGTCAGATTTAAGTTAAAATCCTGGAAGACATCCCTGAGATTTTTTTTTTTCCATCCCTGAGATTTTAAGAGGATATTAAAAGAGTGCACAGTAGTTTCCTAAATGCCTTCCTGAAGTATTCAATTCCGTGAAAGTGAGCTGTAAACTTTATAGGACAGTCGTACCCCCATCTCAAAAGTATATATTCCTTCTAGAATTCCTGTGAGCCATCAAACTCCTTTCCTCAATCCCCTTGTCATAAGTAAACTTCACCTGAGCTTCCTTTCTTACACCTAGCTCAGAAAATTACTCTTTGTAGTCCTAACTGCTTTTCACAAGCAACCAAGTCTTGGGTTTTTGCAAACGACTGCATCTCATGACTGTTAACTTCCCCTTTTCCTTTTCTGTTAGAGCCTCAGAAAGTCCCCTACAGACTTCTCTTGCGGGCCGAACGTTTATTTTGTCTCGAAAGGAGCAATTCCTGCAGTCTCACCCAGTTTAAGCCCAATGCCTCCTCCTTGCCCTGCACTTGCTAAGTAACGAAAGTTACCGTTCGAGTCCTAGAACTCAAAGGCGGTGCGGAGCAAAACAAAAAAGGGGATGGGGGGTGGGGGGTGGGGTGGGGCACGACCCACCCAGCGGTGGTTTGTGAATGCAACAGACCCCCCAGGCTTGCGTCTGGCGCCTGCCCGGGTCCCGCCGCGGGGACGAGCCCACCCCGGGCGCGCCTCCCCGAGGCCAGCGCGCGCCCAGCCCGGGGCCTCGCGGCCGGTCCCCGCTCAGCCTCCGCGGCCCCTCGGGGTGCGGGTGCCAGGGAACCCCGGGCTCCCTCCGCCGCCCCGCCGGGGACGGGCGGCAGGAGCGGGGAGCCCTCCCTCGGGGCCGGAGCGCGCACCGGTCGCGCTGGCGAGACCCCGGGGAGGAACCCGCTGCCGGAGAGGGCGGCCGGCGGCAGGAGGAGCCTGCAGGAGCGTCGGCCGCTCGGCCTCTGAGCTCTGAGCTCGCGCTGGAGGAGCAACCCGGGCCGGGGAGGGGCGCGCCGCTGGGGGCCCCGGGGGAGGCCGAGGGCGCGGGGCCCGAGCAGGGGTGGGGGGGCGCGAGTGGCTGCGGCGCCGCGGGACGGACGGACGGGCCCGGGCGCCGGGGCTCACCTTCGGGGTTGGCGCTGATGAAGACCCGCACGCTTCGGCCGGCGGGCACGAGGTGAGTGGGCAGCGCGGAGAGGTTCCCGCAGAAAGCCGCCCGCCGCAGCGCAGAGTCCCGGGGACAGGGCAGCCTGGTGCCCGCACCTGCCGGCCACATCGCCCTCGGGAGGAGCCGCCGCCGCCGCCGCCGCCGCCGCCTGGTCTCGGTTCCTGCCCGCGCCCCCGCGGAACGGCTCAGAGCCGCCCCGAGCCCGAGGCGCCGCCGGCGAGCTCCGGGGCGCACAGCTGGGGCCGGGGCTGGGGCTGGGGCTGGGGCTGGGGCTGGGGCTGGGGCCGGCGCGCAGCGGCCATGCGGACCCCGGGCCCCCGGGCCGCCCCCGGGGCTCAGCGCGCGGCCGGAGGGCGCTCAGCCTGGCGGCGGCTACGCGCGCGGAGAAGCGCCCGCGCCCATGTCCCCGCCCGCGCCCGCCGCGGGGGCACCGGGAGTCCGCGGCGGCGGGGACCGAGCGGAAGCCGCCGCCAAACTTTGTCCGCGGAGGGCGGCCCGCCCGTGCGGACACCTGCTCCGGCGGGGCGCGGGCGCGGGGCGCGGGGCGCGGGGCGCGGGCGCGGGGCTCAGCCGCGGCTCCAAGGGCGGCGGGCGCGGGGGCGCGCGGGGCTCGGGCTGCCCATGGGCTCCGGGGCGCCTCCGGGGACGGTCCCGGGCGCCCGCGGCGGGCTCCGCGCCGGGGGGCGGGCAGGCAGGCGACTAGCCCGCGACCCCGCCGACCCCGCCGACTCTCCCGGGGCTCCGACGAGCCCCGAGCATCCTGGGGAGCGCGCGCCTGCGTGCCGGCGACTCCCGCCTCGAAGTTACACGCGCGCCCGAAGGCGGCCCCCGAGGGTCCGAGCGGCCCGCAGGGAGCGTCCCCGCCGCCCGCCGCCCGCCGCCCGCGGCTCCGCCAGCCTCGCGCTCGGCCGCGCGGGGGTTCTTATAGCCGCGCCGCGCCGCTCACGTGCTCCTCGCCGCGTGGTCGCGGAACCTTTCCAAGAGCGGATCTCGGCGGGAAGCCTCCCCGAGGTCCCCAGGCTCGGGGGGGGGGGGGTCCCTCCTGCCCCGCCCGGCAGGTGTCTGGGGCTCCGGGGGGCGGGGGGCGCGCAAGGTCCCGCCTGGCGCAGGTGGCCCGGGACTGAGGACGCGGCGCCAGAGCTCAGACTGGGCCTCGGGCCGCCGTTCCGAGGCGATGCCGAGGCGCGAGTGGGCCCCGCCTGGCGCCGATCCGACGTGGCCGGACGCGGCCTGCGCTTCCCTGGAGCTGGGGCGGGAGCGCGAGGGTCCGCTCCACCGCGGGGCCCAGGGGCGCGCCCGCCGCACCTGCCGAGCTCGGGCCAGCTCCAGGACGCGAAGGAGGACCTCGTAGGCTAAAAGTGTGATTGTAACGTGGGGCTGGGGGAAGGGAGCAGGACGTGTTTGGATCCTTAACTGCAATCTGGTCTCCAGAGCCCGCATTTGGAGCTCTGGGGCAGGAACTCCTGTCTGAGAGAGGAAGAACAGCTTTTACGAATCTTTGAGATTGGCAAGGAGGTGGCTGGGCACAGGGTGAAGGCAGCCGGGCTGCAAGTCTTCTCTCCCCCGACCTGGGGCTTCTGCCGTAGGCAGCTCCTGACCTCCTCCTGGCCTGCTGGTGGCAGTGAAGTCCCACGCACTGCTGTTTTCTTTTCTGACCCCACCCCATTCCCAGCACATGCTTTGTGGGGTAACCTTTTGGAAGAATTGGGTCTCTGGGTTTTTAAGGCTGCCTCTCCACTACTGAGAACCAGGGGGCAGTCAGCCGTTCTTACTCTGTCATAATTTGATGCAACCAATAAAGGAGCCTTGCACATGCCCAGGCATTTGTTCAACTGATTCCATTTAGCAAATTATCTCCTTTCCCTCTCCAGCCTTATTACTCCCAGGTGGGAACATCCTTCAGCGGGAAGGAGGTCTCTGAGAGAGTTCCCGATGTCCCAGGAGGTATGGACAGAGCGTTCCGGACCAGGTTATGAATATACAGTATCTATGACAGTATCAGCCTTTATAAATATGCAGTATTTATTACTGGAGAAAAGAGCCAGGACCACTTTATGCCTAATCTCCAAGTTGTTTATTAGAAACTGATAAGAAGTTGCCAGACTGTCAGAGACCTGTTTCTTTCCTTTCTCCCTCCCCATCCATTTGGTGGTTTCTCTTAAAAATCAGATTAGTGTTTGTGTCTTCTGACCTTTGCTTCACATCTCCAAGTGTTGCACTTTCTTAGGATGACTTTGGGATTTTTGGCAGCCTCTATAACCTAATTAACTGTTCTAGACAGGCCGAAGTTTAGCATCTGCCAGTGTCACTGCAGACCAAGGATGCAGAGGAGAGAGAATTTCACATTTTCTGTGGGCCAGTGTTTTAAAGGGCTCCCTGCACAGCCAGCTTTGCATAGATAGAGCCAAATGCTGTCTTTGGGTTATTAGAGAGGTTTCTATCTAAGGACACCTGATCAGCCACCTCCGTTTTCCATACAGGTGTGCGCGCACACATGTCCCTCTCCTACCTTCTTAGAAGCAATCTGTCTCTTGCTAACATCCGACATTCTAAAACCAGAAATTCATTCATTAGCATGAAAGTGGCATAAGGGGAGTGTCAACCATGGCACTAACACTTTATTAGGAATTAACTAGATTTATTTCCCGCCTTGAGGCACTGTTGGCTATGCCAGTGGGGGGAGAGAGAGAGAAAGAAAGAAACTGGAAGGAGAAGGGAAGGAGCTTGAATGTGGAAGGCAGGCCCTGACATAGAGCTTGGAGACTGTTTCGTTTTTAGATCTGTTTAAAAACGTTACATTTTCTCCTCTTCAAATATTGAATGTGTTATTATTACTCCCATTTTATACATGAGAAAACCAAGGCTCAAAAAAGAGAAAGGGCTGTTTAGGGTCATATAACTAATTAATGCTGCATTGGGGATCCAGGTACTGTGGCTCCTATCTCAGGTCTCCTTGCGACAAACCTCTTAGGTTCTCTAATTTTGCCTGGGGCTGGCCCTAGCTAACACCTTTAGTAACCTGGAAAATAGGTGTGCAGGCCTGTGTTCACAGGTGTGGAAGGCTGGTTATCACTTCTGCTTTCCATACGTGAGGGAAGATCTATATCTACAAGATCACACAGGACTAGACTCTTCCAACCCGCAGGATGTTGATTGTATGACAAAGACTTCCAAATTCCGGTTTTCTCTGGCTTCTATTGTTTCCTTCTAGGACCACAGGTAAACCCGTATCATCCTCACAATTGACTGGAAAGTTTAAAGCATTTAGAAATTAGAAGATAAACGTGCACGAAGATGGGCTTGGAACCAAGCTTGTGATCAAGGAATACCATCCTCCCATACTCATCCCAGTTAGCAGGACAGAGGACCACAGAAAGACATCTGATCTCTACGAAATAATGGTCCCAGCCTTTGATAAAAACAAGGGGCTGGTTCAAGGGTGCAATCACTGCCAGGTTCTTCATACTCAGAGCTGGAGCAATGTTGTAGTCCTGGAATCCAACTCCCCTTGATAAGTGAAAATGCCCCTCTCACAAAGCAGTTTTATAAAACAGGAAGGAAGGAAACTTAATCTAATATATTGATACACTGAGCACCTGTAAGCTTCTTTTAATCCCGCTAGATCTTGGGCCAGGGCCCGACATCTCTAATATTTCTACTTGTCCCTTTCTGGACACTGCTGTCCCTTGTATACCGTTTATGATGTGCATACATCACCTTTTGTGATGTATGTGCAGGTTGCCCTGTCCAAAGTCTGTGTTAGGCAAACATACCTCACTTCCCTTCCCTGCAGTGGAGGTGATTTTTCACTCCTCTGCACGGTTGTATCACTTGGCCGTTTCATCCTGCTTAAAAGGCAGGGTTGGGATCGTAAAGCACACAACCAGAACCCCTGTGACTGACTCTGACCCAGCAGAAGGAAGATCCATCACCTAACCTGTATTTGTCTACATGTATACTCACTTTTCTGTACATCAAATATCCTGGATTCTTCTGGACCAGCGCTCTATATTCGTCCATATGGATAGGAGTGAAAATAGAGCCCCTAGTGTTACAAAGATGACCAAATTATCACGCTGTACTACTCTATCTCGGGAAATCTAGCCAATGGAGCCAATGATGTGTTTTTGTGTTTCCCAGACTTGAAAGAGGGTATCAAATTCAATATTACATTAATGTTCAAAGTGGCTCTCAGATTTGGGGGATAAATGTTTGAATCTATTTTGCTAATATGAGGAATGGATTATACAGGTCCCCTCAAATGAGGACTCTGCTTTCCAAGGTTCCAGCTCAGGATATAAGCTGGACCCATCAGGAACCCACGTACTTGTTTACAAAATGGAAAGTTTTGGTGTATGTGAGAATTTGTCAGCATAACAATTTGCCAACAGAGGCTGTTGATTCAGAGGTGTCTGTGGCATGATGGAATTCACAGCAGCTTGGTTTTAAATAAAGTTACACCTTGCTGAAATTGCTATCTGATGTTTTCATGACTCAGACATTCTAACTTTATATCCACCCCCTTCCAAATCTGTTTAATGTATTTTTGATCAGTCTGCCTCTTACAACCTTCTAAACACTCACATTGTTTTGCAAGCACTATGCATACCACGCAAAGTAGATGAAAGTGAGGTAACTTGCTTAATAAAATTTTGTAGATTAATTCATGTTTCTAAGTCAAATGTTTTCTTTTCGTTTTATGATTGCCAAATAGTTTCCTCTTCATGACATTAATCTTAAATACAGTACCTTTAAACATCCTCTTCTCTCTTGTTCCATCATGTGATACTTGTTTGAAAAATTGCTTTTTACAAAGCTCTTTCATACATACTAACTTGTTTTGATTCTAACCCTGAGAGGTAGGTTCTGCATTAACTAAACTCTCCCTACCCATATTTATCTCCCTGTTACATTAGGTGGGGTCTTTCTGCCATGCAACATAAAATCCATATGAATAACCTAAGAAAAATATGCTTTCTATAGTATTCCATACTGACTTGGCTCAGATATCTTAAATACATTGTCTAGGTCAATCATATCATTGTTTAAATGCTTGTACTTGACTAGTATGAAGCTTGAAAGTGTGCTGATTTTACTTTTATTCATGAAAAACTTTAATGGGACAAAATGTTTTTTTTTTTCCCCAGATATTTTCCCTGTAAAAATTGAAAATGATGATTCTACCACAGCCTCTCTAAACATAATTCTACAGATTCTATTTTCTAAAAAAAAAAAAAAAAAAAAAAAAAAAGTGCTGTGGCTTGCCTTTTCCGCTTTCCTCTCCATTCTTGTGGTTCTGCTTTATATTTGTTATTTGATAGAATTTACTTCTTCACAAAATAATGACCCCATCACAGCCCTTTAGCCTGAATTAGTTAGAGAGTTGCACTAAGCATCTTCTTGGGTCACTTATCAGTACATAATATAAATGACCCTATTGTCTAAATTTAGAAAACGGTAGGCAGAAGTTGACAGGTTAGTAACATTTAGTTGGGGGGCAAAGAATAGGCAGCTGTTTATGATTGCTTAGAGGTTTTGAGAAACATTTACAAATCAAGTGATTCCAAGGCAGGTTTTAAGTTCTGAACTCTTGTCACTTCTTGGGGAAGTATGGGAAGATCATTCTGCTGTCATCTGGAGTGTTTGGAGCATATTTAAAAATTAGGGGACTTATTTTTTTCCCCTGAAAATAAATATATTGTAGAAATACATCTATTATTTTTAGATTTTGTTCATATTTAAAATAATTTTTATGGCAAAAATATAATTGTATAACATTTCTAAAAGACACTAAATTATAGATCTGATTCTATATTAGACAAAATTTTAAAAATACTTTTAAAAGATTTTATTTATTGAAAGAGAGAGTACATGCTCACATACACACACTGTGTGCATAGGGGATGGGGCAGAGGGAGAGGAAGAGACAGAGTCTCAAACAGACACCCCACTGAGTGCCAGTGCCAAGGTGGGGCTCAATCTCACCACCCTGAGATGACCTGAGCCAAAACCAAGAGTGGGATGTTTAACTGACTGAGCCACCCAGGTGCCCGCCCCTACATTAAACAATAATTTTTAGTGGTCAATGATTGAAACCAACAAGGAATTTCTTTTAAGAATATAGGATCCTATACAGAATGCAATGGTAGAAATGGAATTAAATCCAAAAAAAAAAAAAAAAAACCCTAGAATTTAGAATTGGAAATGTCCTTAATAATGTCCAGAAAGGACATTATTATTTTTCCACATTTCATCTCTGGTTCTCTCTCAGTATCATGAATTTTTCTCCTCCCCAACCATGCACACATATTTTTGGTATCTAATACTCATGCCAGGATTTGGTCAACCCACATCTCAGGCTTTAGGCCATGAAAAGACTGTCCAACTCTTTTGAAATCCTTTTAGGAATTAGTGGACAGCAAAGTAATTGTGTTCATTTTGAGTTCATATTGACTATAGGTCTTCCCACTCTTTTAAGAAGTTACAACTTCTCAACACAAATACTAATGTCAAATTGTGGTAGATTGTGTTAGAAGTAGCAAAAAATCTCAATTTCATTTTTTCCATCATCAAAAAATAATTCCTATGTTCATCATATTAGTGAGGACATCATAGATGTTCCCCTAAACTGACCTTGCCTTAGAGAGACTTCTGTAATTCTTTCTTTTCATTTAAAAAGTGATTTTTGAAAATATTTTACTAAAGTATGATTGACATGTAAAAAGCTGTATATATTTAATGTGTACAACTCAGTTACTTTGGGGTAAGTATATACCATGAAACTATTGCCACCATCTAGATTGTAGATATATCTATCACCTCCCAACGTTTTTCTCTGCCCCCCCCCCCATGATGTTGATGATGATTTTGTGGTAAGAACGCTTATGATCTATACTTTTAGCAAATATTAAGCATAGAATGCAGTATTGTTAGCTGTAGGCACTATGCTGTATAGTAGATCTCTAAAACTTATTTATCTTGCATAACTGAAATTTTGTACCCTTTCACCATCCTTTCCACTTCCCCCTTATGCTAGCCCCTGGAAACCTACTGTTGTACTGTCTCTTTCTATGAGTTTGACTATTTTAGGTTCCATACATAAGTGAGATCATACTTCATTTGTCTTTCTTGTCTGGCTGATTTAACTCAGCACATTGTCTTCCAGGTCTATCCATGTTGCTGCAAATGGTAGGATTTCTCTCCTTTTTTAAGACTGAATATAATATTTCAGTATGTATAGATAATCAGATTTTCTTCATTCATCCATTAATGGACATTTGGGTTGTTTCCATATCTTGGCTATTGTGAACATGGGAGTACAGGTATTTCTTCAAGATATTGATTTCAATTCCTTTGGATATATATCCAGAAATTGGATTTCTGGATCATATAATAGCTCTATTTTTAATTTTTTGAGAAAACTTCATATTGTTTTCCTAAAAGCTGTATCAATATCCATTTCCACCAATAGCATAGGTTTTTTGCGGGTGTTTTTTTTTTTTTTTCTCTAAATCCTTGCCAACACTTGTTATCTTTTGTTTTTCAAATAACAACTTTTTAAATAGGTGTGAGTTGATATCTCATTATAGTTTTGATTTGCGTTTCCCTGATGATTAGTGATGTTGAACATCTTTTCATATACCATGTATGGTTGGCCATTTGTATGTCTTCCTTGGAAAAATATCTATTCAGTTCCTTTGCCCTCATTTTAATCAAGTTATGTATTTATTTGCTTTTAAGTTGTATGAGTTCCTTTTATATTTTGATTTTAACCCCTTATCAGATATGTTTTACAAACATTTTCTCTTGTTCTGTAGATTTTTTGGTGGTTTGCTTTGCTTTACAGAAGCTCTATAGTTTGATGTAACCTCACTTGTTATTTTTGCTTTTGTTGCCTAAGTTTGTGGGGTCATATCCAAGAAAAATTATTGCCAAGACTAATAGAAACAAGAGTCCTAAAATTCATATAGAGCCACAAAAGACCCCAAGAGGCCAAAGTGGTCTTGAGCATGAAGAACAAAGTTGTAAGTATCACACTTCCTGATTTCAAACTATGTTGCAAAGCTACAGTAATCAAAACAGTATGATACTGGCATTAAAAACAGACCAATAGAACAGAACAGAGAACCCAGAAAGAAAGCCATGCATATATGGTCAACCAATTTTCAACAAGGGTGCCAAGGCGACAAAAAGTAGAAGGGGTACTCTTTTCAGTAAGTGCTAGAGAACCTGGATACCTATATGCAAAAATAGATTTGCCCTTTATCTTAAGCCATACACAAAAGCCAACTCAGAATGGGTTAAAGACTTATAAATAAGACCTAAAACCATAAAACTCCTAGAGGAAAACATAGGGGAAAAAGTGATTTTTTAAAAATGATTTAAACACCACTTGCTAGGTTCTCAGATACTCAGAGGAGTAAAACTAAATAGGAAGTGATAGTCAAAATAGAATTTTGACCTGTTTTGTTAATAATTGGGTTAATAAGAATATAAAAGTTAAATTTACTGATCATAATCCAACATATGGCTAAACTATGGTTTGAAATCAAGTATTTGCTTTATATATGACTTAGATAAAAAAATAAGAAATCACCCATATGTCGTACATAGGGTTCTTGGCTGAGAAACCTGGAACTGGTACTGACTGGTTTAAGCATATACAAGCAACTTAGTGGAAAATTATTGCATGGTATCAATAGTATTGTGACAGGGCTAGAGAACCAGGCTTGGAGAATGGGAGCAGATCAGAAGTGATAAGCTCATTGGATCCATACTTATGGTGCAACAGAAATAGACATGTAGGAGAACATTTACACACCTGCCACTACTGGTTACCATTTGCCAGATAAAACCATGGCCCCACTGCCACTGCACCTTAGATATTGCCATCACTATTGCCCTGTACAGTTCTTTACTCTGGCTTCTGGGGCCAGGAGCCCAGGAAGATACTGTCTATCATGCATCTAGACCTATGCTGTGTAGAATTCTCTAAGCATTAGAAAGAGGTTTAGAGATTAGATTGTCAAAAGTGTATGCACCTCAAACCAGCAAATATATGGTACACTTCCTCCGCTCTTCTATGGCCCAGAAAATTTGGATGCTCTGGTTAAGAGGTGGACTGAATGCCTTTTGCATTCCTAGTAATAAAATTAGAATAGTCATGCTCCACCTCTCTAAAGCTCACCTCTGGCAAAGCTCACCTCTCCTGGACCACAACTGAAAATATGAAAGTGAGCTAAAAAGAATTCTCTAAGCAGCCACACAATATGTTACGATGTTAACATCCTGACACTCACTTGACTCGTGGGTGATCTGCAAAGGCTCTCTGTCAGGGTCTCTTCACACTTACTATATACAAAATTCAAACAAGATCGATTTCTCCTGATTGACAAAAACACAGCAGATTAGAGACAATGAATTAGAAGAGAAAGGGCAGCTATCTGGAAATAAGAAATGACTGCTCACAGCAAAGAATCAGAAAACATGACAGCAGAGGTGATAGGTATTCGCACTCACACACACACGCACGCACACGCACCTACACACCCTACTCAGAGACCTAGAGACCACTTAATTTTGGAAAAGTAGAATCCTATATATCTCAAATGGGACAAAAACAAATAAATTCTAAAATTGAGAGAGATTAATCTCTGGATATCACAAGTACTTGGGGGGCAGTTTTCAGCAGCAAACAACCTGGAAAGTTTAGATAGATAGTTGGCATTTATCATATCCAGTAGTAAACATCAGGTAGAAGATTTCATTTGTGCAGAGAAGCAGCAAATGAAGTAGGCAGAGATTCAGTTGGAGCCCTCCCTCCAAGAAGAGCATTGCAGGCACCTCCTACCAAAGTTCCTGAAGTAGTGGCATTATTATTATTACTATCAAAAACAACAATATTGCGATTTTATGAGAAATACAGATATTACTTAATTCTAAGCCAACATCCCCTGGGAAGAAGGAGCTATTATTCCCATTTTTCAGACTGGGACTGAAGCAAGGTGACATCAAGGTACTTGTCTAAATCACACAGCTGGGGTGTGGTGGGACCTGGATTTTAATGCAGGCAGTCTGGCCCCAGAATCTCTGAGTTGCAAACACTGATATACTCCATTTCTAGATGCTACGTAGCATATGGAGACAGTCACACAGGCAAAAGAGAACTAGTGGGAGACAAGGACACTCAGGCCGCACTATGCTTCTTAAAAGAAAGGGAAAGAGGGGAAGGGAAATAATGTTCAACGAATGTTACTGTGTTGCATTCATTACCTCCATTGTCTCATATGGCCTTCCATATGCCCTATGATTATTATTCATTTTATAAATGAACAATCTGAGGCTTAGAAGGGTTAAGTAATGCATCCATCTCTACAGAGCTTGTAAGTACTGAAGCTGGGATTCAGTTTCCATGCGGGACTCTGCTCTTTCTGCTGAAGGGTGGCGTCGCCTCTAGACAGTGCAAATGTCAGTTGCAAGAAGGAGCTGTTAAACTTGTCCATTCATAAATTCATCCATTTCATTTATTTGTTCATATATTCATAATTTGTTAAGCACTTCTTTGCTCTGAGGACAACCCTGTTCTCAGGAAATTCAAGCTAACGTGGGACTCTTAAAAAAGATGGTGCCTGTGGGGGGTAAGACTTGAATGAAATGACTATCAATCAATGTAGAGGGTTCTTAAATACAAGTAAATTTATGAAGACAAGTACATACCTGAAAAGACTTAGGTTGACACTCTAGAAAAAAAGTGTTGCACAGAAAAGGAACGTCACAATGAAAGAACATCACAATACAAGAACAGGAAGCTAAAAGGGGTTTGATTGACACTTCTCAAAAAAGGCAGTAGGCTATAATATCTGGATATGAGTTTTGGAGAAAAATTTATAAATGTGGGTTCCAGCACTGACTCCAACACTTACTAGTTGTGGCTGTGAGCTAGTAAAGTTTCCTCTCACTCTCAGTGTCCTCTGTGAACTGAACATAACACCCCTACTTTGCAGTGGTGAATGGTGAGCATGTTAAAGGAGTCAGTACGTCTCCTAGGACTCAGTGATGGTAATTATGGTTAGAAGAGAAACCCATTCAACTCACAATTATCGATTCAAAAGAAGATTGTGACAGCAAAACTTAGATTTCTAAAACCAACGCTTCGTTATTTATTGTGAATAAATAGGGCATAGTGAAAACAAACAAAATCAAACAAACCAATCAATTAACAAAACTTCAGTTGAAGAGTTTTGGCTCTTTGTTTCTTGTTTTTTGTTTTGTTTTGTTTTGTTTTGTTTTGTTTGTTTTGTTTGCTTCTTGTTTTTGTGTGGATGTGGCAGGGCCATGGATAGTAGCTGAGGACATTGGATTTTACTCCATGGACAGTCTAGCTGATATGAGAAAAATCTAGGTGAGGAATGAGCTAGTGCTATGTGAAAAACACAACTGAAGCACATTGATTCTTGGGCCTCTGACAAAGCAGAAAGATCACAGAATGTCAAAGGCAACTGTGCAAATTGAAAATGAAAAACCATACTGTTCCTGATATTGGGGTCCAAGACAAAAATAGAGATAGGAACAAGGCTCATCATTAGAGTCATACTCAGTGACTAGCAAATATCATCAAGTTTGGAGCTGGGAGGCTCTAGAGGCCCGAGAAGATGGAGTCTAGGTACTGTTGAAGCTCTGTGAGCACAGGACAGATCTGGGGACAGGCAGCACTAACTACCTATGTGCTATTTCTTCTCAAGGCTTTTGCAAGAACCTTCCAATTGATCTATCTTCATTCTCAATTCTCCTATATAGCTTTTCACAAAGATACTGTTCCTAACTTGTATTTCCCGTCTTCTCTCCACTCTTCCTGTACAGAGTCAAGGGAGAAAACTCAATATTGTACTTTTTCATACTGAATGGCTTCACTTCCATCCTTCTAAGGTTTACCCTCTCCTGGTCATTCTTTCAAAAGTCTTTCTTGATTTTGCTAACTAAATGAAATCTATCTCAGGGCACCTGGGTGGCTCAGTCAGTTAAGTGTCTGACTCTTGGTTTTGGCTCAGGTCATGATCTCATGGGTCCTGAGATTGAGCCCTGCCTCAGGCCCTGTGCTCAGTGGGGAGTCTGCTTGGCATTTTCTGTTTCTGCTCCCCCTCATCCCCTGCTCATGTGCTCTCTCACTCTCTCAAATAAGTAAATAAAAAAATACAATCTTAAAAAAATGGAATCTATCTCTATTTCATTTCTTCTAGTATGTGCATTAAAGATAAGGTTATATTGCAAGAACAACCAATGTTAAAGGGATTCTTTTATTAAATATCATCCTGGAGGTTCTAGATAAGGCAATTAGGCAAGAAAAACCAAAGTCATGAAATTGGAAAGGAAGAGGCACAACTATATTTGCCGACAACATGATCTTCTATGTAGTCAATCTCAAGGGATCTACTACAAAAATACCAGAACTAATAAACAAATTCATCAAATTTGCAGGATATAAGCTCAGTATACACGAATCAATTGCATTTCTATACACTAGCAATGAACAATACAAAAAAGAAATTAAGGAAACAATTTCATTCACAATACCATCCAAAGATTAAAACTTAGTAAAAATCAACTTAGCATTGGTGCCTGAATGGCTTGGTCAGTTAAGTGTCCAACTCTTGATTTTGACTCAGGTCATGATCTCAGGGTGCTGCACTGAGCATGGAGCCTGCTTAAGATTCTCTCTCTCTCTCTCTTTTTGCCCCTCCCCCCACTTGGTCATGCACTGTCTCTCAAAAAAAATAATAAACTTAGCAAAAAAGTACAGGGCTTACACACTGAAAACTGCAAAACATTGTTGAAAAATTTAAAGATCTAAATAAATGAAAAGACACCCTATGTTCATGGATCAGAAGACTCAATATTTTAAGATGGCAATACTTTCCAAATTGATTTACAGACTCAATGCAATCCCACTGAAATTCTAGCTGGGCTTTTTCTCCCGTGTTTTTTTTTTTTTTTTTTTTTTTAGAAATTGACAAGTTGACCCTAAAATTCATGGAAATGCAAAAATCTAGACTATGCAAATCAATTTTGAAAGTAGAATGATAAGGCTGGAGGACTTACACTATCAGATTTCAAAACCTATTACAAAGCTACAAATAACTAATACAGTGTGATACTGGCATAGGATAGACACATGTAGGCTAAAGTTGAAAAAGTAGAATTAAGAGATCAGAAATAAGCCCTATGTTTATGGTCGGTTGCTTTTTTTTTTTCAAGATTTTATATATTCATGAGAGACAGAAAGAGAGAGAGAGAGGCAAAGACACAGGCAGAGGGAGAAGCAGGCTCCCTGAGGGGAGGCCAATGCAAGACTCGATCCCAGGACCCCAGGATCATACCCTGAGCCAAAGGCAGACGCTCAATCACTGAGCCACCCAGGCATCCCTGTCAGTTGTTTTTTAACAAAGGTGCCAAGAGAATTCAGTGGAAAAACTAAGAATCCTTTCAACAAATGGTATGAGACAACTGGACATAAATATTCAAAATAGTGAATTTGGACCACTGTCTCACACCATGCATAAAAATGTACTTGAAATATAGCCCTAAATATAAGAGTTAATACCATCAAACTCTTACAAGAAGGCAGAGGAATAAATCTCTGGGATCTTGGCTTAGGCAATTTTTTTCACAGATCAAACACAAAAAGCACAAGTGATAAAAAGAAAAAAAATGGACTTTATCAAAATAAAAGCCTTTGTCTTGCAAACACATTATTAGGAAAGTAAAAAGACAACCCACGTAATGTGAAAAACATCTGCAAATTATGTATCTAATAAGGGATTTGTATATAGATTATATAATGAACTCTGAAACTCAGTAATAAGATATATATATCAATTAAAAATGCTCAAAGAATTTATTAGACATTTTTCCAAAAAAGATGTACAAAGGATGAGTAAGTACATGAAAGGATGCACAGCATCATTACTCATTGGGGAAATGCAAATCAAAACCACATAAGATACCATTGCACACCCACTTGAATTGACTCTAATAAAAATGTCAGACAATAACAATTGTTGGTGAGGATATGAAGACATAAAAACTTTCTTGCCCTGCTGATGTGAAAGTAAGATTTTGTATTCCCTTTGGAAAACAGTTCAGCAGTTTCTCAAACTGGGAAACACGATGACTGTATGATCTAGCAATTCCACTCCTAGAGAAATTCCAAGAGAAACAAAAATAGATATCCACACATAAATGTAACAGCATTATTCATAAGTACCAAAAAGTAGAGAAAACCCAAATGTCCACCATATGATGATTGGACAAACCAAATGGAGTCCATGCATAAAATGTATTCAGCAATAAAAGGGAACACATGACTGAGATACTACAACCTGGATGAACCTCCAGAGCTGCGTGTCTAGTTTTCACTAAGTGGTCACAAATGACTGCATGTTGTACACATGTCGAGTTATGTAAAATGGCCAGAATAGGTGAATTTATAGAGACAGAGGCAGATTAGTGATTGCCTAGGGTTCAGAAGATGAGAGACAAATGGCAAGTGACTGCTGATGGGTTTGAGATTTCTTGTTGATGGAACCTTCTAAATGATGTTGTTTGGATGCAAGTGTTCTAAAATTAGATTCTGGTGATGGTTACACAGTTTTATAAATGTACTAAAAAATTGAACTGTACACTCAAAATGGGAGATTTTGTGGTATGTAAAAAATTATCTTAATAAAGCTGTTAAATAAAATCACAGTAATTGAATACAGCTAGGGCGTATTCCCTCATTCATGCTCCATATTCCCTGAGAGGCGGGAGAGGGACTCGGCTCAGAGCCAATGCTCCAGGGCCCTGGCTAGAATGGAAGCTCTATATAGTAGCATATACTTCTATGATGACTAACGTAGGACAAAAGGAATGCGGGGACTTGCCCACTGGCCCTTAAAATTTTCACCTGGAACCTGTACACATCAGTTCCATTCCTGTTTCATTGGCCAAAGAAGTCCCATGGTCACATTTAACTTAAGAGGGGGTGAGCAGTTTCAACTCAACCATGTACTTAGGAAAAGAGAAGAGCTGCAATATCTATGGAGCGTCCTAACGAACAACAAGTAAGTCCTATCTTCTTTCCTAGGTTTGAATTCCTGAGAAGAGTGGCTCCCTGTTTCCTCACTGGAATAGAAAACCAAGTCTCTTAATTCTTTTTTTTTTTTTTAAAGATCTTATTTATTTGTTTGAGACACAGAGAGAGAAGCACAAAGGGAGGTGGGGGAAGGGGCAGAAGGAGGGGGAGAAGCAGGTTCCCTGCTGAGCCCCTGTGGGGCTCCATCCCAGGACCCTCAGGTCATGACCTGAGTGGAATGCAGACGCTTAAACCTACTGAGCCACCCAGGCGCCCCCAAGTCTCCTTCAATTCTTTTCTTCTCTTTCAATAACATGGAAGCATTTACATGAGTAAGAGTAAAAGGAAAACACACATGCATGCAGGTTTGGAATATTGCTTTTTCTTCCCCCCCAGCAAGTGTTTCATAATTGTGTGCCGGTTGGCTAAATGAACATGAGATGATGAAGCCACAGGGCAGAGCCGTGAATGATTAAGAGCCCAACGTGTGAATTAAGGATGAGGACAGCAGGAGCTGGGAAGAGAGATCAAGGTGAGTCGAGGTGGCAGCGGCACAGTAATCGGTGTTCCCCGCCTGCGTCTCCTGTATCAGGACAGATGGATCGCCAGGAACTGCTGCAGTGACCCAGATGGACGGTGTTATCTGTGTCACTGTTTTCTTCTCAGATATGGCTTGGGCAGAGCCCTGCAAGCTTAATGAGGGCAGCAAAGAATAGGATCTGGGATCACTTCGCCTTTCCAGATCTCCACTCACAAATCAAGATGGTAAGTCGGAGCCGGGTAGCAGCACTTGAAAGCCCCGCGATGGAGATGCGGTTAGTGTTGTGTGCAAAAAACTCTCAGAGAGCAAAACGGTACTTCCCAGATAAGGAATTGTTGAATATGTCAGAGCCTTAATAGTCACTCTGGAGGCAGACCGTGCGCTCTGCTGAATTCAGAGTTTTCACAGACACACTGTAATGAAGACCCCTTTCTACCCAGAGATTCATTAGGCACTGCAGTGATACATGCACTTGGGTCATTTTTACATGATGAAGAGGCTGTGAAGTGACAAGGAATGCCGAGCATGGTTTTGAGGCCTTGCTAATTCTGTCTTTCTATATGGACTCTAAAGTGAAAGTTTCGCACTGTAGTAGCTGGTGGAAATTGAAGTCTCCACTTCCTTCAGATTCCTTGTTAGACGTGTATCTGCGTTCATTTCAGTTCTTCAGCAAAGCACCTTCTCCCTTTTATGTGTCTTTTATCAGTACTGGTTGTTATAGGGACCAAATCACCTGAAAGTGGCCACACTCCACATCCTGCTTTGCAGACAGCTCTGAACGCAGAGAGAACACTTACTCTATTCTTACAAATATTCCTTATTTTTTTTTAAATTCAGTTAAAAATATCTCCTTCCTTCTTTCGCTGGAGGGAACAGTAAGAATCTCAGTTTAAAAGCCAGGGAAGAAAAATAAAATAATGGCAATGGTATGTGTAAATCTTTGTTTCAGCTATTTTACAACGAGAAAAAATAAGAGATATGGGAGCGGATCTCAATTTTTGAAAACGACTCTTAATGATTATAGAAAGAATAAGGGAGCATGAATCATTTAGAAACAAAAACAGTGGATAAACCATTTCCTTACCACAACCAATTATTTTAGCTTTTTTATTTATTGGAATTACACAGCACTTAGTACTGAGGGGGTGCTTAATAAATGCTTCTAGAATGAATTGCCCACACCCTGGCAAATCATCTTGGAATATAATCAAAGCAGCAGATAGTCGGTTGCATCTCGCAAAGGCACAAGTACCTGCAATAACATCAAGAAAGCCATATGTGGAGCAGAATATTTTTAGTACCTCCCTAAGGGAGCCACACCTACTGCTAATTCTGAAAAAAGAAAAAAAAAAAAAAACCTTCACAGCCTAGAGTTGCAAAGACAATAAAGAATAATACTCCCGAAATATCCACAAAAGACTTCTGATGTATATTACCGAATATTTAAACATCCATCTCTTTCCCATTTGCTGGTTCCATCAGAGGAGAAATGGCAAAGTTGGTCACATGACACTGCACGTATTAGATAAAGACCGTTTATTTCAGCAGGAATTTATGGAACACCTATTACCCTCTCTGTACTGTGAAATATCTATATGTCACCACACGATATAGACTATTGAAGTAGGACCTTGAGGAAAGACAGAGGGAGGGAAAAATGATATTAAAATTTTAGTGTTAAGAAAAAGAAGGAGCAGCAATTGATATTTATTTTATGTATCGTTATTTTCCAATTCCCTTACTCCCATCTGGCTCAATGACATGAGGATTATAGTAAGTAAAGAAAGCTCTCCATCTGTTAAAACTGTAGAATAAAGCACTTAATCTTTTGGGCAACCACACAGAGCACCAAGACATTTTTCACAATTGAAACGGTAAGAACAGAATCCCATTTTCAGTTAAGTGTAGCTGATGCAAATTTCTCAAAGATCTCTACTACATGGATAGACAGGTTTGCACATATTTCTAAGGGCCTTGTGCTCTTCTTTATTCTGAAGTGAGCTGAAATGCACGAGGCGACTGGTATGATGCTCAGAAACTAGGATGACAGTTTGCCATGCATTGTGGGTAAACCATACAGTAGATATCCATTACCTGTGGTGTTCAGCTTTTGTCCCTTGCTCTCCCGCTCCATGACTTCTTTTCACATGATTGCAGTACTAGTTCCTTCTGCCATGTTCATCTGACATTAACTTAGCACCTCTCCCATTGATCAGTTCAAGGGTAGACTTGTCAAAGTGCTTTCCCTGGGAATTTGGGTGGGCGGACCTGCAAGAGGGAAATGCAGAAGGCATCATTCGTCTATGTGTACCACAGAAGCAGGGGAAGCTGATCCAGACAGAGATGTAGAGTAGGGTAAAGAACTACAATAGGCACCAGAAGGAGAGAAAGAGCTGGGAAGAGAGAAGAGGGAGAGGCAGAGAGAGGGAAGGAAATGCAGCAGACACAAGCCCAAGAGACAAGAGAAATAGGTCCAGATAAGGTTTATGTCCTGGAGTCACACTTCCTCTTGAGGTCAGCCTGCATCTCAGGCTTTCAGTTCCATGGGAAACTCTTCCTCTGTAATGAAGCCTCGCTGACCTAAGTACCTCAGATGGTTTCTATTTGCAACCTTGTCAGTGGTATATCTCCAAGCGAGAATGTGGCTGTGACTGGGCATTTATCTCCCCCTCCAACCTCTCACTTGGTCTCTCCCACTTCATCCAGGAGACAGTTTCTCCCTTTGCCACCTCACACCAAAGTAGAAACAATGATTCAAACAATCTTCTACCTAAGTGACCATTAAAAAGCTACCTGGAGGTCCATTCCTCTGCCCTGACTTGGAGTGATTAGATGTCACTGCCGGTGGGGAGGGCAGAAAAGAGGCAGAAACTCACCTAACAATCAGTGGAAGGGGAAGGATGGTTTAGAGGCACAAAGTGAAAACCTTCAGTCAGGAGGTCCAAGAGCAGAATGGAAGAACCAAGAGACTGAATACTTCCCTGCCTGCTCACCCGTCCCCTGCCATCCAACCGCCCTACACCCTGGTTAATTCTCTGGTTAAAGAGAGGGAGGCTTGGACTTTCGGTTGTGTTGTGTTATCACAACTGTGAAAGCTGGTACCTAGTACAGACCGTGGTTCAAATGTCATGGCTATTTCTCTGTTAGTGTGGAATGTGAATGATTATCTCGGTATTCAGAGACTTCAAAGGAGTTAAGACTGAAAAATTTACCCAACTCATCACAATGTCCATATCTCAGCGGATGCCTGTGTTCTCTAGGAGGACATGCTTGTTTGCAGGCATACCTAGAGTCAGTTCAGATCAATGGTAAGAGGAAACATATTAAAATAGGACTTTCTTTGAAGGGAAAAAGTGCCATCCTTCCTTTGAGCCTGCAGCTGAGAAAGCACATATAACTCAGACATTACTGGGCTAATTTGAAGCCCAAATATATCTCTCTTCCATCTGGATTGCCCTGGGCCTTGGGACTTTGTATTAACAAGAAGAATTAACCAGCCCACGGATGTTTTAGCAAATCCTGTTGTCTTTGTGTCTCTAAGAAACAGATCTTTGATGAGACACGTGGTTTGTAAGTGTTGTCTGCTTCTGTCTGCTGTGCTCATCTGGGAGAAAAATGATGACTGAGGCTGGGCCCTGGCCAGACAGCAAGTCAACTGGCTTTTGTCATCAGCTCTGTATCCATAGCCACTTTTGTCACACACTTGCCCACTTAGCTTCCGGCCTGCCCAACATCTTCATTCTTTCTTCCCCACCCTCCCCCTCAATTTTTTTTCCAAACTCCACATCCCTGCATGCTCCAATCATGTGCTCAACTCCCAGGCTACTGATACCCTGCCTACACTAGCCATGAAGGATGCCATCTGTTTCAGGGGAAGTGGGAGGTCCCATCTGCTCCAACACACGACAGGGAACTCAGTGAGGGTGCAAGGAAGTGGGGCAAAGGGAAGCCTGGAATTAAGCAGAGGGTAGAAGGAGTTGAGCCAGCAGCTCAGGAATTTGACACTTGTTAATCATCTAGGCATGGTTCTAGGAACTGGAGATAGAGATTAACACGAGCTTCATATTTTAGTGGGGTAAAATAGAAAATCGTTTCATAAACAATTTTCAATTGTCAATAAGATAATCTAGGTATTGATAAGAACTATGAGTTTTATTTTTAATTGATTTTATTTTTAAAATTAAATTTTTTTAAAGAACTACAATTTTTTTTTAAAGATTTTATTTATTTGTTTGAGAGAGAGAGAATGAGAGAGAGACTTCAGGAGCAGGGGAGCAGGGGAGAGGGAGAGGGGGGAGCAGACTCCCTGCTGAGCAGAGAGCCTGATGCTGGACCTGGAGCCTTGGGACCATGACTAGTTGAAGGTAGACAACTAGTTAACTGACTGAGCCACCCAGGTACCCAAGAACTACAATTTTTACAAGAGAATATGGTAGAAAGGGTTTGGGAGGTGTGTCCAGTTGAGACAGGGTGGTCAGGGAAGGTCTCTCTGAGAAAATGTCATTTAAGCTAAAGGCCTGAATGATCAAAAGGATCCACTTATGCAGTGATTTAGGGGGAGAACATTATAGGTCAGGAAAACCATGAATGCAGGAGTCCTGAGTCACAATAAGCTTGCTTGTGTCTGAGGGAAAGTGGGGTTGAGGAATAATTAATGAGAAGAAGGATGGTTGTAGATGCCTTGAAGGGAGTCTAGGCAGCAGCCAGTTCCTTTAGGGTCTTGCAGGCTCCAGAAGCCATTGGAGAATCTAACCTGGAAATCACATAATCAGATGTATGTTGTAAGAAGCTTGATTTGATATAGAAGAGAACTACTGGGCAGCAAGAGTGGAACCAGTTAGACTCCAGTTAGATGGATGGCTTGGACTGGAAACGTTGAGTACTTTGCTCAAGGACACTCAGCTATTAAGTCAAGGTCAAGTGGGAAAGGGTTAATGGGAAAAGAGGAGTTGAATGGAAACATTCCTCCCGACACTCTTATTCTCCTTGACTGAGAATGTTGGCTGATATTCCAGCTCTGCCAGGAAACCAAGAGAGTGAACATTTGTCATTCTCTTTGACAGTCTGGCACCTTCAAGCCAGACGTTGGGTAGTTCACTATTATAAGAGTTAGCATGTCCCCACGGAAGGTATTAGAAACTAATTTTTCCAGCCTTTCTTCATTTATGACATAAGCGTGTGATCTAGGTGCTGCCAACCAGAGATTTATGTGTAGACCATAGATGTGGAAGGGAGTGATGGGGGGAAGCAGGTCCTGGGAAAAATCTGCTGTGGTGAAGGCAGCCCCAGAGACATATGGCTTCCAGAGCCAGTGGAGCAGAAAGCTCTGAAAATGTACATAAGGCCTGGTGTTGGTGATATATAGATATTATGTTAAGTCTCTGTTGGGACCATGCGCCTGTGTAAGGTTGACATTATATTTGGCCACAGAGCCTCTGAGCCTATTCTCCATTTTCCCTGAGATGCCAAAAGCTACCTATTGTCCTCAATACATTGCTTTTCTTTTTAAATCAATTGATTCTTTCTGTTGACTACTTACGAACCATGACTGATACCTCCATTTTCTGATAAAATGCAATTTTGTGGTTGAAAAGCCAAAGGAGAGAGACTCCATATCAAGGTGAAGGCTATAGTTTCAAAAGACTCTCTCCTGCCCCAGCTTGCCTGCATGTTCTGCAACATTTCCTCCTTCCCATTAGAAAGTAAAACCTGAAAGCTGCTTAACATGCCTCATGTACTGACAGGAAAAAAAGGCCAAGTGAAATTTGTTGGTGGCCTACAAACTAAGCATATAAGCCCTGCTTGTAACTAGAAGCAATTTCTCATCAAAAGTATAGGGCAAATGAAAACAAGCTTCCTTAGTTTTGGGCTTTTCATAGAAATCATTTTGCAAACGGTAGTATATTCCTTAGTACTCTCCTTCTCCTCGATATTGCAAGAGAATGTGCAGTTTCTGACTCATCAGCAATATTTGTAGGCAACTTTCCCACTGCAATTGGAAATCACACACACACATGCAAATGAAAAAAAAAAAAAAAACCTCCTACCAACTACCCCTTGTGAGGAATCCTAGTGAATAATAAGCTTAAAATATGCCATGAGCTCCCAATTCTCATGGTCCGGAATTGTTGCTCATATAAATTACCAAGAAATAATAGAGAAAAAATTGAGAAAGGCTTTTAACAAGATTTAAGGATAGCTTTTTAATATTAATTTTAATTATTCATTACTTCTAAATAGATTTCTCTCAGAAAATCGAAAAAGTACAATAAATCTGAATCCCAAATGCAAGTTATATCATTATAGTCGATTGCTTTCTGCTCAGGGATCTAACTTCACTGTAAGGATTAGTGAAGGCCTCAGGACAGGATTTCCCTTAGGCCACCAAAGGAAAGGAAACGCCTTCGCCTTCACTGCTGACCAAAGTCTTCCTCTGGGTGCCATTTTTTAAGAAGTAGTATACGATGCAGTCAGATTGCCTTATGTGTGAAGTCCTTCAGGAACTGACATCCATTTATCAATAAGAAATACTTATTTTGCATCCCTGGTTTTATAACTAGATTTCAAACAAAATTAAAGTCTCGCCATTTTGTCTTCACTTTCCCTCCTCCTCCACCTCAGCTGTCAGCAGAGCTGTGGGCGCCAGCCTTACTGACAACTGTCATGGAGCAAACCTGTGATACAGTCCCCTTGGGAGGATCAGGGCCAGGAGAGGGAAGGTGCCTTATATAGTTGTGAATAGCTTCATGTGGGATCCTCTGTGAACATGCCTCCAAAGTATACTTTCCCTCCACTTATGACACACTTCCCAACAAATTAGCTTATAAATTAATTCATTATTAATTAATTGATCATGGAGGTTGCTATAGACTGAATGCTTGTATACCCTAAACCTCAACCATTGAAACCTAACCCCCAATGTGACAGTTTTAGGAATGGGGCCTTTGAGATGTGATGAGGTCATGAGGATGGTACCTTCATGAATGGAGAAGTGTCCTTGTAAAAGAGGTTCCAGAGAACTCCCTTGCCCCTTCTGCCATGTGAGGACACAACAAGAAAGATCATGGCCATCTAGGAACCAGAAAGTGGGCTCTCACCAGACATTAAATCTGCTGTTGCCTTGAGCTTGAACTTCTCAGCCTCCAGAACTGTGATAAATAAATTTCTGTTGTTTATAAGCCCCAGTCTATGGTATTTTTGTTGTAGCTGCTTGAATGGACTAAGACAGAGGTATAATCAAGTGCTTTGAAAGTTGGACTAGTGGATTGGCCAAGGCTTTATAAAGGCAGTGTCTTTGAACTAAACTGTCAAAGGAAGAGCAAGATTCTTCTCTGATGAGCAAAGGTGAAGAAGCAGAAGAATTAGTGGACTGCTGTAGACCTCTATGGATGGCTGGAGTTTTTAGGGCAACATGTGGGAAAAGCTTAGAAAACTGATCCCCAAAACTTAGTGTTTGGTGCAGTCTCCCTCCTACTTGGCTGAGAATAAGTATTCCATAACTACTTGAATGAATCATGCTTTGTGTAGGGGTTTGAAATTTATTGTGAGGGCAAGGAGGGAGTCATTGAAAGTCATGAAAAACATTTTGACATTTTGGAAGCTTTATTTAACATGAGCAATATTCAAAGTGTTGCTTCTTTTTCCTCTACGGAAACTTCACCTTCACCACCTCCCTTAATCTACCCTTTCAAAAACTATTACTTCTGAATTTTTTTTTTTTTTTTAGTAACCTGCATTTCAGTGATGTTTGACATTGCACCTGTTATTCCCTTACAACTGTGTGCTGTCATTTACTTTTGTTGATATGCTGAGATTCCAGAATATTCTTTATGAAACGATTGTATAGTCTTTAAAGATGAATTCAGGAGAAACTCTTGAGGATACCTCTGCACAGTAAAGGCACTCTAATGTTTTTGACAAATGTCTGGACTCACTTATGGTGGAAACTCTGAGCCAGACACTTTTAGCTCAGAACGATAGGACAGCAGGAAGGAGAACATAATTTCTCTTTCTGCTCCAGTCAATCAGATAAGACACACAAAGATAAGAACACCCCATGTGGCTTGGAGTGCTGATGAGATGGTATAACCCAGAGTGCTATAAATTTTAGTTGAAGTTTTGATGGTTTTGATGGCAGATAAACTGTATAAATACAACTTACACTTGGGCCCGTTTTCTCCTCTAATCTTCACTTCAATTCTGCAGGCAGATCTTCTTTCCATACAAACGGCAGCTCTGTATCAAACCAATCAGCAGAGATGTGAATTGAGTTATAAGCTACAGTGATTTATTTTATTAACATTTGGTTAAGGTATCAAATGCTAAAATCATTTCTCAAGTTACTTTGGCTAGTATTTCCTGCCTCAAATTATAGTCTTGCAAAAACTTTGAAATACAAATCTTATGGTGCAATCTGTAACCATAGTCCTTGACTTTACCTTGTTATGGGAAACAAGATAGGAACCTAATTAGAATGTGATGGGATTAAAAATAAAATTCATATGGAAATTAATTTATTAAGCACTGCCACATGTAGTCTCTTTAGTGTCTTGCAATTATTCTGGTTGATGATCGATCAATTTCACGGTTGAAGAGAGAGGTTATGTGATTTACCTAAGGTAATCCAGTTTATTCTTCTTTGTGGCAAAATCAGGACTCAAACCCGGGGCCATGTGTCCTATATTTCCATGTTTGTTGATCCATGGTTCATTTCATCAATGGGAAGTTACACTTCTAGGCACCATGATAGGCTGACTTATATAACAAACAGATTTTGGTTTCTCTGTTTTGTGAAAGATGATACTGAGTACAAGAAAAGAGATGTCATACAAGATGAAATATAAGGTAAAGAGTGATGAAAGGAGGACAAAAGGAGGAAAACAACTTGCAAAACAGATGGTGCATTTTAAATAGCAGGTGATTGGCTAGTCTTTCCTGTTTGACTTCGCTGACACAGTGGGCAGGGCGACCTCCCTCAAGCCATTCCCACCAAGCATATATCAACTGAACTGATTAGCTGATGTTTTCCCTTCCACAAACCAATATGTTGAGAACCATGTGTTATTTGCTATTACTGTGTTACCTTGTACAGATGAGAGATGGTGATGTGAAACTAAAAGTTTATTGCAGTGACTCTAGAACCATCCTTCTAGACATACAGCCTCTAGAATGACTTCCAGAGACCCCCAGAGAGACTGTTGGCATGACGTCTGGGAGTCTATTCCTGATGGTGTGTTCAGACCCATGCCTCTCCAGGGACCTTAACAACCCTTATTTTATATCTTTATGAAGGCAAACACAGTCATTTTTATAGATACACCAACAAAAAGAAAGGTACTTTTTTTTTTCTGAGTAAAATAAGAAAAATAGGGACTTGATAACAAGAATAGTGCTCTCATTGGGATGTTAGATATCAGGCAACCTGGATACTAATCCCTACTCTGTCTAGTTCCAACTAACTAGTCTACCTCTAATTAATTAGCTCAACTTAACTTTTTAACTCTGCTTTCTCAACACCTTTTTGTTTTATTAAACCTAAGGTATAATAGACATGCTTTGAAAGAGTGATCAGAGAGCATTGAATCCACACTGCGAGCATGGGTCAGAAAGGACGGCCAGCCTCTTGAGTAAGAATTTTCTAAGCTTGGAACACCTGGGTGGCTCAGCAGTTGAATGTCTCCCTTTGGCTCGGGTTGTGATCCTGGGGTTCTGGGATTGAGTCCTGCATTGGCTCCCCGCAGGGAGCCTGCTTCTCCCTCTGCCTATGTCTCTGTCTCTCTCTGTGTGTCTCTCATGAATAAATAAATAAAATCTTAAAAACAAAAAGAATTTTCTGAGCTCCATCTCCTTGCTTATAAAGTGAAGACACAGGACTAGATGACTCTTAACAGTGATTCTAGTTCTAACAAATGTTAGATTTTATGACATTATCATTGTGAGCAATGGCAGTCTTCTAGAAACCCTTGAAAGTTATGATCCAGCATGAGAGGTTTTGCAAACACATGTAGGGAGATAAAAATCCTTCTCTACGCATATATATACACACGAGTGGGTCTTTTTCATGTATAGAAATGATAAAATCTCAAATGTCAGTCTTCATGGACTGACATTTATTGCTTAGGAACTTCAGTGTTCCCTGACTCAGAAATGATTAGTGTAACCAAGAGTTTATGTTTGCATAGTTATTTTTTAAAACACTTACTTTAATTTAGTATCTACTTACATCTTCAGTATTGTATGACTATGATATACAGATTCACAGCACCATTATTATATACTTCTTCTCAAAATAATTGAAGAATTGTCCATGACTAGATTGCATGTTCCTTTCAGCTTTCCTCTATTTCTCAGAGAGAGAAGGCATCCTATTTTTGGTAGTGAGCATCCCTCCCTTTCCCCCTGCCAAAGAACAATGACAAGAAAATGATTAATGAGTGCACTCCACATTACTGTCAGCAGGAATCCAGTCCAGGCATGGGGGGAACCTGAATAATTGAAGGGAAGGGGTAACAGTGGTAACATTAGTTATAACAGGTCAGAGAAGCTTTATTCCTGGGCTTTCTGCCCAGTTTAAAGGATCATTTACATATTTCAGAGTGGTTTGCTTTGCTAATTGGTAAACAACCTTTATGGCTCAGAATCATAGCATAAGGCTCCTGGTCAAGTTGGACAGGGAGGCTGGGCAGCATTGGTGTCCTCCTCATTACTGAAACCTTTCCTAATAACAGTACCAACAAGGGTTTTACCTAATGGGTGATAAATGACCATATTTCAGATGGGGACCTTATCTCATTTATCACTGCCTCTGGGGTGGAGTACCACTAGAATCAGAATCAAAACTATTGAAAAGGTCTATACTTTGTATTTACTTGGGATTTCTTCACATCCTTTTTTTCCCCCTCATAACAGAAAAGCATATATTGTATGGCTGGGGGAATTGGGGCAATGGTAAGGTGGTGTGTGAGAAAAAAGCACTTCCCTGACAGAGGCATCTTAACAGAATCTATTTGTTCAATTGTATGAAGCCAAAACCAAATTAACCTGCAGACTCAAAGTAGTGGAGACAAATTAATCCATGCAAGGCAGCGTGAGAGGAAGAGGCATCATTGTAATGGCCAACAGTACGGAGTGGACATCGGGCAAGCTGCGGATGTGGGACCTGCTTTACAATAGCCGTCATGCACACCTGCCTCCACATTTTGGGTCTGGTTAGCTAGTAGCAGGGGCATGTGGTTGACAACTCTGTCTTCAACAGTAACTTGAAATATAAAAGAGGTGGCTTATATCCATTCACACACACACACACATGCCCACACACAAACGCTAACAATATAAGGATCTGTTCTGGGGATATAGAAGTTGTTGATGCTGGGTTAAACTGAGAAGAAACCAGGGATGACATTTAAAGTCAAACAAAAGCAATCCTGGACCAAACAGTAAGTTATTGGCTGAACATAAAAGGAATATGATACTATAAGCATCAGCAAAATTATGAATGCGTCTTTTGAAAGGGATCTTTAAATAGTAGCCCTCAGTCTGACATTATCTTTTAAGGAAGAATTTATTTGGGGAATTTTGTTATTTTTGTAACCTAGGAATTTACATTCAGTGCTAAAAAGTTTAGGGGAAGATTATCCTATTTATCATAAATAAAAAGAGAAATTATACCAAACTTGAAAAAGAAGCTATGCAAGAAACCAAGAATTCTGGAAGAGTTCATAAAAATAAAATTCCAATGTAAAGTTGAATTGTACTAAATATATTTAAAAAAGAAATGCATTCAATGAGAGAACAGATTTTACAAAGTTCTTTTATTTTATTTAAATATTTTATTTATTTATTCACGAGAGACACAGAGACATAGGCAGAGGGAGAATCAGACAAGGAGCCTGATGCAGGACTTGATCCCAGGACCCTGGGATCACGACCTGAGCCAAAAGCAGATGCTCAACCACTGAGCCACCCAGGTGCCCCTAAAAAATTGCTTTAGTCAAGAATAAGAGTCTGACAATTTCCTTTCAAAACCCAGAACTCAGGTTAAGATGTAAGAATCAGGGCAGCCCAGGTGCTCAGCGGTTTGGTGCTGCCTTCAGCCCAGGGCCTGATCCTGGAGACCCGGGATTGAGTCCACGTCGCGCTCCTTGCGTGAAACCTGCTACTCCCTCTGCCTCTATCTCTACCTCTCTCTCTCTCTGTCTCACATGAATAAACAAATTATATCTTAAAAAAAAGATGTAAGAATCAATTAATGTATTTGAGAAGGAAATATATCTTAGATTTATTTCTAATTCTTTATGTTAGAGTATTTAAAAAAATCAAACCAACACAAAAAGAGCAACTTATAAAATGTGGCTTGGAAAGAATTTGCTTCTATTTTTATTCCAAAGTCAAGTGATGTTAAAGTCCTGATTCGGCTTAAACAGTGGTTGATATTTATAATTATAAGGTATAAATGAGAGGCAATTAATTTAACCTATAACCTTCCCATTTTTGTCTGTTATGAATGTGCTTCAAGTTAAAACGGTTTTAGATGTTCTCACCTCACTTGCTTGATGCAGACCTAGCTGAAAACCCTATCGAATACATCTAAAAATATGTGGCTTGTCACTATGATCAAATGAACCAGCCTATACCCAAAGAGGGAAACTCTCTGCCTAGCCATAAATCACAAAGGTCCTTCTAGAATAGGACTTTGGAAACCTGTTTTTTTTTTTTTTTTTTTTCTGGAAACATGTTTAACCTTTCCCTTTTGAGAACTAAATAACTGCAGCCTGCCCACAAAATACCAAAGGATGAAAAGCCCTTTATTCAGGGCAAATCAGCTTTAAGGTGGAAACTGGTAATTAATGTACAGGATGTATAATTTGCTCTGTAAAACTGGATTCATTCAACTCTAACTGGATTTCCAGCTCAACGATTTCCCTCAATCCTGGAATTTTCATTCTTGGTGTGATAAGCATCAGACATAAATCTCCATTTTAGTCAAAATCGTTCTGTCTATTGCCACCAGAACTTTACTTGGATCTGATGTTTGCTGAAATCTACTCAAATCTCCTTTGCAAGTTTCTTTTCCTTAGGCCTTGTGAGCTAAAATTATATGCCTTTGTGGTCAATGCAGTTGTAAATAGAGGAGATTCTGGAGGTAAAAAGGCTATGTTCAAATCTGTCTCTGTCACTTCCAGATAAGAGACTTTGGGAGATTGCTCCATATTAGAGATTTCTCACTGCTAGTGGAAACGTGAACTAGTACAACCACTTTGAAAAAGCAATTTGGTGTTATCTTGTAAAGTTGACTATTTGCATTCTCTACAAGCCAGTGATAGCTTACTGATATGTACTAAGGGACATGTTCATATATTTTACTCCAGTCCCACAAATGTACCTTGAGATTTAAGATGGGCACATAGTAAGCATGTTTTTTACCACCTCCTCCCCCATCCCTGAGTGCCTATGGCAGACATCACTAATCCATCCTAGATGTCTTTCCTTCTGAGTCCAGTCTTAGCCTCACAGTTCTTTTTAATTCGGCTCCGCAGGTGACACTACCATTCAGTTGGAATCTTGAGAAGACTCTTCTGCCTTCCTGGCCTTAGTATAACTAGGGGCTTTGGGACTGAGTGCACTTGGCAGTTTATTCAAAATGGTTTGTTTTAGAAATGGGTAAAGATAAACAGATTTCCCTTACATTTTTAAGAACTCAGCTCTATAACTGTTTTAGGATGAAAAAATCTCTTAAATGTTTTTAACTTCTTGTCCAAATCTCAGGCTTATTTTGCTTTTATAATTCATAATGATCCATTACAGCATACAGCTAATTTTTAGCTGTCATTAAATTATTTATGACATTTTCTTTTTGGGTTATTGACACTAACTTTCTACAAATTGCTTAGACCTCTTTTGTATATAGCACTCAATGGAAAGCAAAAGTCTGATAGGACACAGGGATATGTTATACTAATATTCCTTCAATCTACACATGGGTTCCCAAAATAAGCACAGAAATTGTCAAATCTATGGTTTCATTCTTCCAAAACGTTGATATATTATCCTGAGCCACAGTATATATTGCAATTCTTCCCAGCAAATACATTTAGCAGGAGAAACACTGAGTCACTGTACAGTAAGTTTAAATTATGAGGGCAAGGGAACAAGAAAAAAGTATGGCTTACATATAATATAAAAATTATCAATGTTTCCGGTGGCTCATGGTCTAGGCTTTTTAGTTTTTGGAATTGAGACCCTGGTTAATAAGGGATTATTAGAAATAATAATATACTATAGAAACAGTGTAGGTGGCTGAATGTCAATTTAGTTAAAAGGTATGTTCCTGAAGAAGGAAAGAAAATCCTCACACCTTTAGATTAACTTTGTCAAGATTAACTTTGTCACTGAGGCAAAGTTCCTCAATAAACTTTTCTTTCAATTAAGAGGACAAAGTTTAATGCTTGGGAGATGACTTGGATTAAATTGATGCCCTTGGAGGCAAAGGTCACATAGAATTTCATCCACAGAATAACTCATGGGCAGTGTTTGTTTCCAGTAAGGTCCAGATTTAAGACTTTACTGGATGAACTAAGGGGGCAGGCAAAGAAGCCAATTAGAAACCCCTTCTCTTTGAGATGCCTGTCTTGCTTTTTGGAACCTGTACTATATTCCCTGAAGATGCTTCTTTTTAAAATTGGAGAGAGTATTTGACAGATTCACAGGCTCTGAGAAGTTCCTCAGGAGGTCTAAAAGCTGGGAGAAGAGGGAAAACACACTTCACACTTGAGTGACATTACATAAAACTCCAAGAAATGCAGGCTCAAGGGCTCTGGAAATTAAGTTTCCTTCCCCCTTTTTGAGATAGAAAAATATTAGAAATGTTTGTAAAGATGATGAGTTTTTCTCATCCCTCATATCCATGTAGTAGATATGATAACATTAAGTTTTAGTAATACTCCAAGGACATAAAATTATTTTTGACTGGTGAGAAACTAGAAGAAGAAGTGCCAATAACTGAATTTTATAAATACTAAAATGAGGGACATCAATGTGAATCACTATTCTGAATGAAGTTAACACTATTCTGAAGCTAATAGACTCATGGCCTACCTAACCAGGATACCTAACGTCATACTTCTGTCAGTTTCCAACCATGCTCTTCTTTCCTTCCTCCCTCCTTCCCTGCCCCCTCCCTCCATAGAAGGCAGTTTTGCATAATGGCTAAAGGCATTGACCTAGAGATTAGAGTGCCTGGCTCTTCTTACTCTCTAGCAATGTGACCAAAGGCAGAGTCTTTGACATCTCATGCTGCAGGTTCCTCATCTATAAAATGAGTTAATAATAGTACCTACTTCAAATGACTGTTATGAAGATGAAGTAGGTGATTACAGATAAAATGCCTAGCACAGAGTCAGGCTTTCAATACCTGTTGGAGAGTAGAATCTATCCCCATAGCTGCCTCTGGGAAGAACTGCCTTCTCTCCTTTTGACTTTTTTTTTTTTAAATCCACAGTTACCATCAACTCTTTCACCTGTGTTTGGCCCCTCATCTCAGTTTTGGTTAATACCCCTCTTTCTGGGACTCCTCTGTATAATTTCATTATAGTTCCTGGTCTGTAATTGTTTACTGGCCTGCTGACAAACAGACCAGTAACAGCTAGAGGATGGTGTGTGCTTGATAATAAGAGCACCTGGATCTGTGAAGAGGAGGAGTCAGAAGAGACAAGAATAGAGGCAAGAATGCTGATCATGTTTGCAAATATCAATGGTCAGGAAAATACCATCTTTTAGAAAAAAGATCTCGTATAAATTAATGAAATATCAGTAAGAATGTAATAGCTCAGTGGGTAAAGGCCTTAATGGTAGAATTCATAAAATGTTCTTACCACAAAAAAACCCCACAATAATTATTGGGCATGGTGGAGGTGTTAGCTAACGCCAAGGTGGTAATCATATCGCAATATAGAAGTATATCAAATCAATGTGCTGTACACCTTAAACAATGTTACATGTCAATTACATCTCAATAAAAAAAGAAGCAAATACAACTAATAAGCATTGGAAAATGTTTATTTTCATTACTAGCAAAGAATTGTATTTTAGAATGAAGAGAGGCTATTTTCCTCTCATTAGTTATCAAGAAAAAAAAAGTTTAAATAACAATCTAACAATCTAACATGTATTCGGTGAAACCATTCCTAATGATTGTTGATGACACTGTATATTGGTTTTGACTTTGGGGGAAAACTATTTGTTGGAATGAATCTGGAACTACAAATTATTCTTGTAGCAAGTTTTGCTAGTGTCTCCTAAAAAATCGAAATGGTATAATATACATACAAAACATTTTTGTTAAATCACAGAATCATAAGTAATTATGAAAAAATTAGAACTTACCAGTAAGGCTGTGATGTGACCTATGATGAAACTGTTGTAAACAAGGGTTATAAAGATCATGTAACAATCTCTTAAAATAATTAAGAGATAATGTCTGTGAATTAAAAATAGGGTCTATGTTTATATGTACACTGAATACAACTGTGTAGAAAATTAATATTAAAACCTAGAAAAAACTTGCAGGAAATGTTGGCAATGGTTGTGTTAGCATGGTTAGGTTGAGCATGGTATTTCTTCTATTTACCACTATTTTCACTTTCTCTTTAGGTTGCTTATACAGCTAGAATGGGGGATGTCTGGGTCGCTCAGTGGCTGAGCATCTGCATTGGGCTCAGGTCGTGATCCCAGGGTCCTGAGATGGAGTGCCATATCAGGCTCCCTACTGGGAGACTGCTTCTCCCTCTGCTTGTGTCTCTGTCTCTCATGAAAAAATAAATAAAATTAAAAAAAAAGAAGAACTAAAATTAAAAGAATCTCTGAATAGTTATTGGGGCTTCATTTCTTTTTCTCTTTTCAGGTGAAATGAAACCATACCATTCAGTCTTTGATGGGATTATGCTTTTTCACCATGAAAATTGTCTTAATGAAAATTATCTGTAAATCAAGCAAAATAATTCTGATGCTAATACTTGTTATCAAATGACAGATTTACTAATGGCTCTTTGAAAAAGTGACCCATTGATGATAATGACTAATGGTGATGTTGATGATCATCATGATTATAATGATGATGATACAGCAAACTCTTCTTTTGTGTTATCTCGTTTGATCCTTAATATAATTCTGAGATGAGCTGGACTGCTATTATAAACTGAGGTCTTATTATTTATTGACTGTGGCACTATAGGTTCTGGGGATATGACTATCTGAATTCAAAAAATGAAGATAATAGTATGTCTGCCAGCATTTTGTATATTTAAGCTGAAGTACTGGCATTGAGGCTATAGATAGTGGCGTTCAATACCCATTGACTCCAATTCTCTAAACAGAAGTATGACTCTAAAGGGGTCATTAATCAAACATGTTGGATATAAAATGTGTTATTATAGTCTCACAAATGAATATGCATCATTCATCTGAAGGTTTATGGGCCCGAATTCCTGGCTCACCCTTTTGGATGTTCTCAGGGCTCCTTTTAAGAGTTCCATGAAAGGGATTAGAATAATCTATTATTGCAAAAGAAGCTTTTACAGTTTGCTGAATTGTCAATGAAAAGCATTAGAAGATCCATTCTTAATGTTATGTCTGCTTACCTCCCAGCATTTACCTTAAACCTTCAGTGCTGGGTCTCATGTAACTATACTAACATAATATGACATCCATTGTCACACACAATATATTTTCTTTTTGATATTTTGGATTTAGGGAACAGTATTTCATAGCCCTCTTCAGAGTGGTCTCTATGGCTCCTGGGTGCTCTGCCTTCTGAACTCATGTGAGGACTTATGATCTAGACCAGTGTATTCAGCATGACATTCATTAATATATTCACGTACAATGTATTTTAGTAATGCTTAAATTTTTACAAGTGTGAGGATTAGTACCAATTTCTTTCAAATATCAAATGCTAGACAAAGATATGGGAACGCTTCTTGCTTGAAATATATGTGCCAAGGGCTTTTGATTAAGAAAATCAACATGAATGGGTGCATCTTGGAAATAATAAAGCACTATGTATGTGTAAGGCATTATTACACTTTTTGGCTGATGTGTTCTATTATCTTGTTCTTTAGCTTCTATATCTATGTGCCTCATCTCCTTAACTGAGCCATAAATCCATCAAAGGTAGAGATTATAACTGCCTCCTACAGGGGAACCCTCATAGTGCCGAGCAGTTTTATGCACAACTCTAAGTATCTGAAGAGCTAAAACTTGGTTTTATATCTTGGATTTACTACTTTTTTGACTGTGTGACCAAGGGAAAGTTACTCAAGTTACCTTAGCTCTCTGAGTCTTAGTGTCTTTATCTACAAAGTGGATTTATTATAGTATCAAACTCAGGATTTCTGCAAAGATTAAATGCGATAAGATACCTATCAGATGAGAGTCACTTAGTAAATGTTAGATTTTCTTCTCCTTCTTATTTTTTTAGAAACTCACAGAAAAAAAAAAACAAACAAACAAACCCAAACACCTAACCACCTCTGTTTTGGATTTACATGTTCCAGACTATATCACAGTGTATATTCACTGTATTCAAATGACGATAACTTCTTAGCAGATGGTGCGTGTGCTGAATGGCTGCTATTAACTTTGAGACTGTATTTAATCAATGACAGTCAACTTTACCCTTTGGTTTCACAGAAATTAAAGGGCTTTTTAAAAATCTTCCAGGTCAAAAACCAGAAAATTGTGTCCCCTGCAATTAATGAACATGTGGTTATTAGCAAACCTGTTCCCTAACTTGAGATCTTTTTTGTAGGTGTAACAGGTGAGAGCTCCTGAGCTCATTATATTTTTTTCTCTGAGCTCATTATAAATTCTGTGAGTCATTTGGTTAATTCCCATTGATAATGCTAAATTACCCTGCATGATGAGGTTATATCTGTTCAGAATTAGAAGATTCGGACAGGATCTAGACAGTTGACTAGCTCTCCATGTCAAGACAGAGGCTGTTAGGGAGTATTAGCAGACGCTGAGCCAAAACCGTCTCTGAAATCTAATTCATCAAATGTTATTTTCCCATAATATCATGGGCCACTCAGTTTTCCTTTATGTGGTGACATCTTTCCAAAAGGATCTCTGACCCCATCCTTTTCTTCTTTAAAACACTTCAGATTTGACTTGCTGACTTCAGGCTCTTTTCGTCCAATCCTTGAGTTGGCATAGTGTTGACTGACAAGCCTCTTCTTTCTCAATGTGTCCTTTACCTAACTTTGAAGTTCCTAAGATTCAAGGCATACCTTTAAATCAGCATTGATGGTTGTTTCTGTTCTTTTAGAATATCATTAGGATGCTGGTGCGGGTGGGGGACAAGTCCTATTCATGACATTTTGAGACAGAAGACTCATAGTTGACAATCTGAATTTGACTTCACAAAAGACTTAACAAAACTTTTCTTTTTTTATAAAGATTTATTTATTTATTTTGAGGGAGAGAGAGAATGTGGGGGTGGGTGGTGAGCTAAGGGGAAGGGAGAGAGAATCTCAAGCAGACTGCCCACTGGGCCCAGAACACTATCTGGGGCTCCGTCTCATGACCCTGAGATCATGACCTGAGGTGAAACCAAGAGTTGGACACTAGCTGATTACACCACCCATGCACCCCAATAAAACTTTTCTATTATTTTCTGTGCCCTAGCCAGTTTTTCTCAAATACTATTAGAATATAAAGCCCATTAGAACATAGGTTTCCCAGGGGTGGAAACTTGCCTATGTTTTTTGTTTTCCTGTGCAGAACAGGGTTGACCACGTGTTAGGCGTGTGATGAATAATTGTTAAAGGAACAGGGTTTAAAATAAGAGAGAGAGAGGTGAGGCTTAACAGCCTATTTATTCCATTCCCATTTATTCTTGTCCCACTGCACTTTTATAGAATTGTAAAAGGTGTATAAAGAGGAGGAGAGGGCATAGGGCCACTTCTTTGAGCTCACGGCTTGAAACTTAGAGTCCCCTCTGCAGATGGTATGGTGAGTTGAAATGGCTCACGGAGGTTCACAGGAAGGGCTGTTTTTTTTATGGAATACTAAGAGAAAGTCTGCAGAACTGCTTCATTCTGAGTTTGCCTCCAGAGTGTTCCTATCCTGTAAGCTGAATGCAGCCTAATCTATGAACTGATTATGAAGGCCCACCCAGCTGTGGTGGGCCTTCCCTAATAATATCTTCTACAAATATCCATCTCACATTTGTAAACGTGTACTACACGCCTTAGAGCTGAAACTGGAGTTACTTCAAAGTATTGCGTGGAAAGAAGATGAGGCTTCTGGTGGACTGAAGAATTTCTTTCTATGGACTGCTGAATGGGGTAACTATGAGGCATAGTTTCCTCATCTATGTAAAGAAAGCAATCAACATCCTGCTCCGTAAATGTTGGTTGAATGAATGAAATATTTATTGTATGAATAAGAAAGAACATTAATGTATTAATGACTCATGGTATATGTTTTTGTTCTGGGAAGTAGATTGCAGGATGTAGTGAGGGCTCATTAGTCTGAGACAGAAGATGTGGGTTCAGTCTTGGTGATGTTACTCATTCTGTGAGCGTGGTGGGCACATTTTGGCTTCCACCCAAGTATCTATTACTCAGAGCTCTAATTTCTCTTTGAGAAATTCAAGGTTCTCTTGCACTCAGACATGTGATTTGGGTTGATTAATCTCAGCCAGCATCAAGGATACTTTCATGAGGTGTTGGGAAGGCTAAAGGCATTAGTATATGCAAAGCACTTAGAGACATGTCTGCCTGGGCCTTACTAAATTTTGTTGTTCTACATAGACTGATAATTTCTTCATTTATGAGTAATTTCTAAGATTTTGCAACAATACAAATTGTTGGAATAAATGACACTCTGCTATTTTATATTGGACTTCACAGCCTCTCTTCTTATTTATAAACTCGTTCAACCAACTAGCCGATGCTAGTTTTTATGATGCAGCTGGTGTACCTGCTACCTAATTATAGTAGCATATGAAAGCAAAGAGAATGTGGTTTATGTTTTCATGGAGTTCACAAGACACCTGTCCTATTCAGAATTTTCACTCACCCAAAGGGTCTGAAGCCAAGACTATCTATCATACTTGGTGCAAATGAATAAAATGTGTAGAGTTGCAGTGGGCAATAAACCCATTTTTACCCATCTATGATTTGATTGGATGTAACTAGAAGATTTGATAAGTCTTATATTATTTAAGTTCCCCCCCCTATATTACAGTGTCTAGTGTGCAGGGAGGTAAGAGGAAGTAGAACTGAGGTTCAATATAGGGATTTAGTACTTCTAGGTTGAGGCACATAAGAATCACCAAATCGGTTTTCAGTAACGTCGCATGCCCTCACAAAAGCCTTGCTTAGTGCCTGTGGAAAAATCTCTTCTGTTTTATGGAATCACATATAAAAAAATAGCACATTTGGCTTTCCTAATCATGAAAGTGTTTTTGAGATGGCAGACTTTTGAACTCAATATATCTTACAAGTAAAGATTGAGTCTATTATTTTGCTTTAATTATCTCCCCTTTCCTCCCATTGCTCTGGGGGAAACTCATTGGAGAAAAAAAAATCTAGTAATAACATGCATATATAATTGCCCCATGGTATTCCTGCAATATTTTTAAAAATGTATTAAATAAGGGTCGATAAAACATATAAAGCTTGGAGAATCTTCAAGGTTTGTGATTCTGGGAATAAATACTATGGATATTTGTTCCATTTCACTGGAAGGATCTCTCTCCCAACCTTTTATTCCTGGCAAGCTCCTATTCAGTCCATATCTAGTTCAAATACCATGTTCTCCGATCTCCAAACTCTCTGCATTCCCTACGCTGAGAATTCTCCCCTCAGAGCTATAACTATGCATTGCTACTACTGCTCTTGTCCCATTGCACTCGGATACTTATTGATCAGCCTAGATTTGTTACTGGGTCATGAATTTCTAGACAGCGGAATTGATGCCTCACTTACCATAATTGTAGATCTTGTACATAGTAGGTTGCTTATTCCAGAGTAGCAGCTCAGTAAATATCTATGGAATGAATGAATAAGTATCTCCCATTCTATGACTTGATCAGGCTTTGGAATTACATGGAAATTAGGTGGTGTGTCTCTAGAAGCTCAGGATGTTAAAGAGCCAGATTGTGAAAACTGCAATTATTGGTGTGATGGATGGCCTCAATCCTGTTCATCCCTTTGGGGAAGTCTGTGATCCTATGATACTGACTCTGAGTCTAGGGCAATGGATACATCATAAGCCATACAAAAGTGGAAGAAATGTATATATGTTGTTATAGCAAAACATTTATTATTATATAAAGTGTCCTCCTATGTACTGTATTTGAAATTTGGTTTGGTAAGCTATTAGCTCTGAAAACAATGTTCATTGCAGCATTACTCATAGTAGCCAAGATGTGGAAACAACCTAAGTTCCCATTATTATATATATATTTATATACTTACATGTATAAATATAAATAATTGTATACAAAATATATTATATATAAATATATATAATGGAATATTATTCAACCAGGAGAAAGAAATAAACCTGCCATTTGAGACAACCTGGGTGAACATTGATGTCATTATGCTAAGTACAATAAGTCAGACAGAGAAAGACAAACCCTGTATGTTATTTACTTTTATGCAGAATCTAAAAAAGCTGAACTTGTAGAAAAAGAGAGTAGGATGGAGGTAACCAGGGGTTGGAGGGTGAAGGAACTGGGGAGATGTTAAGAGTATAAACTTGCAACTTGTAGATATATAGGTTCTGGAGATCTAATGAACAGCATAGTGATTATAGTCAACAATACTATATCATAAACTTCGAAGTTGCTAAGAGATGAGATCTTAGTTGTTCTCACCACAAAAAAGAAGTGGGGAATCATGTGATGTGGTAGAGATATTAGCTATTGCTATGGTGGTAATCACTGCAGTATATAAATGTATTAAAATCATGTTGTACCTCTTAAACATCCTCCGTGTTACACGTTAATTACATTTCAATTTTTAAAAGGAGGGAAAAAAAAAGAATGGATGTGTTAGTCATTCTGTAATGCATAAAAAAACAAAAAAAACCCAAACGATGTTCAAAGCCCTGGTATTCCTCAAAATCACATGGTAACAGAAACAGTGGATTAGCTAACCCCCAAACCTTCTTTCCCTTATCTTCCATTACTTTGGAGAGTATGAGGCCAAAACATCTTCCCAGATCTTCCTGCAGTAAGTGTTGACCGTAGCACACATTTCTAGCCAGTGAGACAAAGGCATAAATCTCCAACAAGGCCTTCCTTTCCTAAAATAAAAGACAAAGCCTCATCTCTTCTTCCTGCTTGCAACCTGGACATGATGCCTATGGAAACGGGAGCCATATGATACCATGAGGACCAATGTCACAACCAGAGTTAACAAGGTAGGAAGATGGAAAGAGATTAGGCCTGGAAGGAACCATCGAACATCATCTGAACAGCCCTGCACTGCTTCCTTGGGCATTTTAATAATGTGAGCTGAATAGACTTCTTGTTTGTCTTAGCCATCCCAGTGGAGTTTCTGCTCTGTTCAGCCGAAGACAAACACAACTGATACATGTTGCAATGGGATAGGCTGGTTTATGCTGCAGTAATTGAGCAACCTGGAAATTTCAGTGGCTACATACAAAAGGAGTTCATTTATAGTATGCTTGCTGTGGTTCAGGTGACGCTCTAGGGAGCTGATATCCATGCGTTAGCTCAGCATTGCAGGTATGGCCATTCCATCTCAATATGTGCTCCCGTGATCACCTCAGCAGGGGAAAGAAGCAGAGTTGGAGAGTCAGTCAAGGACAGTTAGATACTCTGGCCCAAAGTGACACACTTCATATCTGCCCGTATCTCCCTGGCCAAACCTAATCACTTGGCCGGGACTAACCTCAAGAGAACAAAAATATCCTTGCCTACCTGGAAAGAAGAACCTATAACTATAGGTGAGCAGCCTTAATGTCTTCCACATACATCCAATGTCTACCATTTCATGGTCAGTTGAAAACTGAAGGAGTGATGTTGGAAACAATGACAGGGCAAAGAAGTTAAGATGGTTTGATAAAATAAGTGTCAAAAGCAAAATCCCTCAGGTCTAGTAGAGAAAATAATACAACCTGCTTATCTTTCTTACGTGGTATTGGTATCACAGGGACCTTTGCTAGTAATTGGCATGGAAGCAGGTGTGATGCATACAGAGGTATACACTGCAGTCAAACTTTGGAGACATTCACTCACTGGGTGATTTTCCGAGAGCTTTCTCATTTTTCTCTTACAAATGTTGAATCTGCTGTGATTCTAAAGATGAAATCGGAAGAAATGCTGCTGACCTGTAATTGCTCAAGACACTTTCCAGCTGCCCTCTCGGCAGGTGCTTCCATGTAACTTGTTTTCTCGTTATTGGAACTCCAGAAAAGTGATTTTTAAAAGTCCCTGGGAGTTTGGTAAACAGAACTGAGTTGGACCATGACTCAGAGCACCAGGCTTTCACGTGGACTCAATGCAGAAGTTGTGGGCACACTACAGACACGGTAAATAGCTCAAACTGTGCAAGGATCAGCCAATAAAATGTGCCTTTCTTTAATAGGGTTCTATTGCATTTTCACGACATTCAGTGAGTGGAACATGGAATGAGAACAAAACTGTGGGTAAGTTCATTTAGATTTTTCAAGATCAAAATAATTCTTTTGAAGTTCTTCTTTAAAAGTTCCCTTTTTAAAGTGTTATACGTTATTAAAATACTTCAGACTTAACAGGAAAAATCCAGTTCCTTTCTTCTCAGAAGTCCTTAGAAAATTATGTGATAAAAGTTAACATTCAAATTACTTTTCTTTGAGAAGAGATGTTCCAATACAAGGTTAGGATGCAGGAGAAAATGTTCGGATTAAACTTTAGCCTTACTTTGTCTATAGGAGGCTGGATTCACTAGTGTGAGGGAAGAGGGGTGAGTTCAGGTCAGGTGCAGGCACCAGGGAGATAGAGGTGAGAAACCGTTGGTCGGTCAGGATGGATACCAGATGGGATAACATTTTGAAATCCTCAGATGGTGGTTGTGATGGGTTCTGGCCACACCTAAATGCAATAGCATGCATGTGGCCAGGCAGATTGTTTGGCATATGGCCTTGAGGAAGGCAAGAGTGCAGAGAGAAAGAAGAGTTGGAAGGTGATATAGCATGGAAATAGTGATAATAATTACAGCTAATAAATACTGGGCTACAGCATGGTAGCGTGTTATGATAATAAGAATGGCTAGCATTTACTTAGAACCTATAGGTTTGGTGTCATACTGAGTATTTTATAATTTCTATCTCATCTAATCTTCAAAATAACCCTTTAAAATGGTTTCTGTCATTACTCCACTTTATAGACAAGAAAACTACAGCTTCTTAATTCCAAGTAACTTTGCCAAGGAAGTAAATGGTCAAACACAATTTGAACTTGGTTCTGCTTGATTATGAATTCTGTTTCTTGCCCCCAGCTTTGCTATACTGTCTCCATATTAATGAGGTTGCAAGGGCCTTTTGGCTGCTCAAAAATGCTGCAGACATCAGACGTGAGACAGCAAAGGAATGAAATGAAATAGTTAAGAGAGGGTATATATTGAAGAGTTTAACTAGATTATGTGAGTAAAGTGACAATGCCCTGTGGCTAACAGTGCTTTAACCCACTAACCAGAGGCATTTCTAAGCTCTTCTTTGGTTCCATCATTTTTGCTTCTTGTTTGGCTACTCTGGTTGAGCATGGATGCCTCTACCAAACCCAATATAACCAACAAAGGCTCTGTTCTGTTAGTCGCCCATAAATGTGATTTTAAAAGAGATGACTGCTGAAGTCAGTAGTTGGCAGTATTTGAGAAATACAGTGTCAGAATTGGCTTTTTCCATTCTCTTTGCAGTGTGGGGTGCTGAGGGTTGGGCCTTAAAACTAGTACTGACTCTATTCAATCCCAGGACAATCTCATAATCGATGGACACAATTTCAGGAAATAAAAGTAACTTCAAAGCAACCCAAGTCTTTTATATATATTCATACATTTCCTAAGCATCATGATTCTTAAAATTCCAGCTCATTTCTAAATAGCTCCAATTTTCTGTTCTGTCCACTGCATTCATATATTGCAGCTGTCCCCATATGTCTTACCTGAAAATTCCCTCTGAGATTTCCCTGCGAGCCTAAGCCTACAAGCTCTTGTCTTTTCCCTCTTAACAACCTTTTTTTGCATCATAAATATCTCCCTCTCATGGTGAAAGACCTAAAGAAAGTGAGAGTGTCAAGGTCAAACCCTCAGCAGTAGGCTGCATGAGGAGGAAGCCTGGAGAAACTCTTACAGTAGTTAACTTTTGTCCCATAGCACAAGCATTTGCTGACCGCCAAATTTTGAATGGTGGTGGGGGACGGTGGCTAGGGCAGCTGTTTTCACATATGGCATAGAAAGCATTGTGATGGCACTAGCAGGCCAGTTTGCCATCTTTGACATGCAGGCCCTCAGCTTCTGATTATCCAGAGAGTCATGAAAAGCTATTAGTTTAAATTTAATTTTGCACTGGAGAACACTGTTAATGTAGGCAGGCTCACCGAGGCAGCTCTCAATTAAGCTGAAATATTCAATGAGGGACATGTTTGGCCTCTAGAAGTAATTCATACTCAGTAGTCCAGAAAGAAGAACCCCCAGTAGGATCAATGAAAGTATCTTCCTACCATAGAAAAACAAAATGTATTATTGCTTCAAGCCAAACACCTACAGTTGATGATTGTATCTCATTATGGTTCCTTCACCCTGGCTTCACTGCAGCCTTGCTCAGTGCAGAAGGTAAATGTTTATTAATTTGAGGGCAGATGAAAAGCTTGATAGATTTTACTATTATACCCAAGAGAGCACTATTTGAAAAATATAATTGGTGCTTAGCAAATTGTATGCAGACTTTGAGTGCAATTCTTTCCTACTTAGGTTTAACGTGTTATTTTCTGAACTGTAGTCAACTTGCAAAAACTTTTGAGTCAGCTAAAAATTTTAAGATAAGAACTGGGAGATGATTCTGGAGCCAAGTATACAATTTAAAAAAAGAATATGATAACTGTATTTTTGGAAGAGGGTTTATTTTTAGGAAGCAAGATTTATACTATTGAGGTAGAAAATAAAGAGAATAAGGCTGAGTTAATTTACTTTACCATCTATATAAATAAAAGATCCACACAAGCTGACCTACAGTTGAATGGTCCCATAAAATAGCAGGATTTATAAGTGGAGTGAGGGATTGTGATCATATATATGCCCGGTTTTATGGAATAAGCAGCAGGAATAATAACAGTAATAAAGGAGACCATAAATTTTAGACTAAAATTCCAGAGTAAATAAGCAACCTGACTGTAACCAACAATCCAACAGTTTTCCCTCAAAACCTTTTATCTTCACACCTAATACGTAAGTAAAAAGGAGGAATTTGTGCTTCATGTTCGAGACACCAAGTGATAATTTATGTGCATTCTACATTTCTCCCCATCTTCCTTTAATAATAGAACCTCTCAGATTTTGATGGAGCACATTGCTGACCAGGTAGTGATTAAATTTCAGGGCCCCTGCTGTGATTCAATGGGGGCCATTTGGCTAAGTTCTGGCCAAGAAGATGTGAGCTGATGTGATGTGTGCCACTTCTACTAAATGCTCTGTCGATGAAGAAGTGGGCTTGGACTTGGCCCCTCTCTTGTTTGCTGCTTCACGCGTGGTGGTGGGATTGGAGGGGCCACTTTGGAAACAGTGATGGAGATCATGGAGCTCCTCTCCTACACCTTGTCCACTATTCCTGGGCTACCATGTGAGGATGAAAAAAACCTCTGTCTTGTTGAACCCATATATTTTATATTCTGTTTGCTCCAAGAGCTTAGATTGCATTATAATTAACATATAATTCTAATATTTTATGCCCATTCTTTGGGAGAGGATTGTCAATGAGCAATGAAATGCCCTCAATAGGCAATTGGAAGGAGACGGATCCTCAAGTGAGTGTACTAAATGGCAACATGGATGAACCATGTCAAAAGGAAGAGGAAGATGCCATTACTTCTATGTAAAACCTCGAGGAAAGCCTCACAGAAAAGGGGGCATTTACACTGAAGTTTGAATGACAAGTTGGTGTTTGCCAGCTGAGAAATATCTGAACCAGGACTTGAAAGGATGTACCTAAAAGTGTAGAGGTTTTGGTGGGATGGCTAAAGCAATTTTATGAAGTTACAGTTGCAAGATTACTGTCTTCTTTAGGGAGTTTGGTTTTTGTCAGATAAAAAAAAAAGTGTCAAACAACTTAAACTATGGATTTGAAAGGACCAAATTTGTGTTTAGAAAAAATTCTTTGGCAGCCCTGAAAGAAAAAAACTGAAGTGAGGAGAAAGTGGAGGCAGGGCACCATAATTTCCAAATTCCTATTACTCACCTACTTTTTGTCGTGGGTACATTCCATCTATCTTATCGATCTACCTGTATCTTATCTATCAACCATCTATCACCTTTATCATCTATCAGTCTTATCTATCTAGTTTACACTAGGTATATCTCAAAATTTGGCCTCGGTGTACTGTATTTTTTAACCTGTAACAAAATACATATTTTATTTTTAAAAAGTTTTTATATGTCCCTCTTTAAACTATCCTGTGTACCTTCACAATACAAATGTCATCCTCGTGATAAAAATTCAGTTGGTATGCACTGAAATGGTTTTTAAGTTGTTAAAATATTGAAATACTACCTTACCAGTTATTAAATAGTGGCTGCCCTGGGGTCCTGGATGTCACCTGCCCCCACAGCTCTGGCCACCTGCTGCACTTCTAGGATCCAGAGGTATTCTTCTCTTGACTTAGCAACCAGCACTGGTTGACTTCAGCTGACTTCTGCTCTGGTTGGTCAAGCCTAGTCCTAATTAGTTTTTAAATATTTTGAATAGCAACACTGGAAGCATACGTACAGATCGTAGATTATTTTGCCTATAGAAGCATCATGAGGAAAGGATAAGAGAGAACAAATGTGAGACACGTTTTGAATGTAAATGTAGAGGACTTGGTGACTGATTAGATGTGGGAGTGAAGAAGAGGAAGTGTTAATTCTGGAGTTGTGCAAGCAGACAGTTGGTGATGCCATTAACTGGAAAATGGATATTGGGTGCACAAACTTGAGGGAGGGGGCGACAATAAGTTTAGTTCTAGACATATGGGGGCTGAGATGCTGTTCCAGCTGATGGCATTCCATCTCCACGTGGAGATGATGCAGAACTGGGTGGATACATTGAAGTGTTGACAAATGTTTAACAACTGACTCTCAAACAATAAAGAAAAGAATTTCTTTTTTGGGAGGGATAACATTAGTTGATTTCCATGGTGTAAATTCCCCCACCGTGTATACTCTTAATTTTGTATATTTTGCATCTATCAATGGAGTCATACTGCAGATAGGCTTTTAATATGCTTTTCTCATTGACCATTGTATTATGTGATTCACCCATTTTGATTTGCATAGCTGTAGTTTGATCATTGCTCTGTTTGACTAATTCAAAATACACTTTTCTCCTGTTGTTTATCTGTCTTCATCTTCATTTTTGCTAGTTTCTTGGTCCTAATGTCATTTTGGCTCTATATTTTGTCTTCTAGCCTTCTCCTAGATCCTTGTTTGACATGTACAACCTCTGATTTGGAATACTGGGCATAGCTGTGCCTTTGCTACCCCTTCAAGGCTTGTTATATTTGTTTCATGCATTGCTTGGTAAGATGTTCTAACCCACCCCTCATCTTGCACCTTTCCCCAAGACTCTATCTTCTGGATTCTTTTTATTTCATGGGATGAAATAGCAAACTTCTTCAGTACATTTAATGTATAACTTGGTTTAAACAAACAAACAAACAAACAAACAAACAAGCAAATAAATGAAAAACAAGCCTATACAGCTGGCCAGAAGTGAATCTATTAAGTAAAGCAAGCTACATTTGAAATTATATTTGGAAATAGAGTCACTCTTTCCATTGCTTGCCTTTTATTTAATAGCATAAAACTGGTTTTCCCCTTGAGGGAACAATGAAATAAATTTTATGACTTTTAGATTGCTAGCACCTTTTGCTGAGAAGCAAAGATATATAGAGCTAAGAGAATTCAGAAAAAGCACAATGAAAACATAACTTTAAATAATTTCTAAAAATAACAGGTGTTAAATCTTAGGAAAGGATTATGTTGTTGTGGGTGTTGAGAGTTTTAAACTTGAATGGAGAGACATAACATTCTGACTGTTCCTGTGTTGGTCCTGAGCTTTTCCTCTTCATATCTGACACCCAGATGGCAAAAGGAATATATCTTAAACCATCAGTGTTGTAGGCATCACTTCTAGGCTTGGTTGCCAGTTGAGAAGTGTTTGGGAATCAATGAGAAAAAATATTTAAAAAATAGATGTAAAAACAAATATGTAATCAATCTGAATAAATGAAATATATGGAATATCTAATTGATATAATACAATCTACCAAATCAGTATAACTTCTTGTCATAATCACTGAGTGCATTCTCATCGTATAGATTAAGGCTGAAAAAGGAAATGCAACTATATTCTTGAAAGAGATGTCATGTAATATTAAAAAAATATAATTTCAACCTCAAGTTGTTTTAAAGTATGCTGAAAATTTAGATGGGGTGGGAGGGAAAATTATAGTAGGCTAAAATCCCTAGTTTGTATAGTGGATAGTAAGTAAGAAATGTTATTTCATTCTTTATGGTATAAACCTTGGAATAATGGATAAAGAAAGAAATACCTTAGTGGTAAAAATCTGTAAACAAAAAAGAAGCATAAGTAGTAACTTTCAAATGATTGAAATAGAAAAAAATTCTATGGGAACAAAAGCATAGCAAGAAAGCATAGAAAATGAAAGCATAAAACAAGATATCATAAGACCAAACACTTAAATTATGATAATAAGGGTTATGTATTAAAATCTTGTTAAATGGCTAAAATTCTCATTCGCAGTAGATCAAAGAGTTGATTGTAAAGATCATCACTTAATGGTTTTTAAAAATTCTTTTAGCCTGATTTCAAGATAGGGAGACTTTCCATTTATAAAAACAATAGAAAAACTGATTTAAAAATTCAACATTTTTTTAAAAGATTTTATTTATTTATTCATGATATATATATATAGAGAGATAGGAGATAGAGAGAGAGAGAAAGAGAGAGAGGCAGAGACACAGGCAGAGGGAGAAGCAGGCTCCATGCAGGGAGCCCAATGTGGGACTCGATCCCGGGTTTCCAGGGTCACAAGGCCGAAGGCAGGTGCTTAAACTGCTGAGACACCCAGGCTGCCCCATATTTTGTTTTTATATAAAATTATCACATACTTCACATTTCATAATAATTAGGATTAAAGACAAATTACAAACTGAGATACCTGTAAGAAATATGAATGTTAGAGTTCCTAATATATAGAGTCTTTACAAATCAATGATTAAAATACAAAGACCCTAAAAGATAGGCAAAGGGATATGATAGAAGTGCTAATGGTAAATAACAAGGATTTTCAATTCACTATTAATCATGACAAGGCATATGTAAAAAAATATAATTTTCATTTATCGAATCAGCAAAAAATTAAAAAAAGCATTATTTAATGCTGGTGAGGGTTTGTGAAGACTGTGCTATTTTATGATGGTTGAAGCATTAAGTGGTACATCTTACAAGGCAATTTGGCCATGTGTATTAAGAATAAAGTTTTCTATTGTTTTACTTAGTAATATTACCCTTAGGAATCTATCACAAAGAAATAAGTAGAGATGAAGACAAAGGTCAATATATAGGTGGTGACAATTGGGACATTCATTTTAGCACAAGTTATTATAGAAAATGTTGAAAATCATCTTAATGGTTAAAAGCAAAAAAATATCAACATGGATTATGGAATAACATATACAAACTGTAATCATTAAAATTACATTTCTATCCCTTTCCCATCTCCTGGGTGTTATATGCAACTGGTGAATCACTGAACTCTACCTCGGAAACTAATAAAATACTATATGTTAATTAATTGAATTTAAATAAAATAAAATAATAAAATTACATTTCCAAATAATATTTCCCTGTAACAAAATAACAGGATACAAATCTTTATGCAGTTTCCTTTAGTATCTCTGGATATTCTTTTCTTGTTTCCTTTCATGTTTTCCAAAATTTCTTCAATGGTCATATATTATTTTCACAATTACCAAAATTTTTATATAAGTACTTAATGTCAGTAGCTTCTGGGAAGACTTTTGTTTCTGTCTGTTCAAGTGATAACCCCAAAAAGTTAGTGGAAACATGGATGTCACCATCATGCATGACCTCATTTAAACTGGTCTAGCTGGGGATGTTAACTAGGTCATGGTATGACTGACTTTTCTACTGTTCTAATCACTGATGTCAGAAGATGTAACTGAGGCAATGGCATAATCATGGGTGGTAAAAAGCCAAACTGGTCCAATTATTCTTTTTTTTTTTATTTCTTCTTATGACTTTCCTCTTCCTACCCTTGTAGATATCAAAGTGTTGAGCTGCTGTGCTATGTTGAGCATTTAAGGTTGGTTCTAATTGCCATAATTACTAAAATAATAGTCTGGATTATGAGTCTTCAAGGTATTTTTGAGGTTTTAAATAAACATCAAAGCTTGAATTATCTTGGTGATATGAGTCAAAGGAATCACCAGAGAATCATCAGAGCCTTTGAAGTGGGAAGACCAACTCCAGTTATCATTTTGTTTCACGAGGACCACTCATCTTGTGCTACCTCTGGACTATATTGCCAGATCATTCTGTAAGGACATCTTTATAAAAAATATATCAAATAGCAGGTGGATTGCATTCACTGGAAATAAAAATAAGACTTTGTTAAAGATTTTTTTTCCTTCAGCATCATTTTCTTTGATTAGGTAATATTAAGTGGTCAGTTTGACAGAATATTTTCCAAATTCCAATCATGTGATTTTATTATGAGAAAATCAGCCTTCAATGAGTAGACAATTTAGATAAAATAAAAATATTCCCTGCCCCTTTTCTCCATTCCTCCTTCCTTTCATTCATTCTTAATTACCTTCTTTTTTTTTTTTTTTTGGATTTGGATTTGAGAAGGACTGTCCCACTGCTTGGTAAAATTATACTCATTCTCAAGGGCAAAAGGTGCACTGCGTCTTTGCCTTTGCCTCTAACCCATCTGGGAAGAGCAAGAACTAGTTCTTCTGTGTTCCTACAGGACTTTGGAAATGATTCTAGAGTATTCCTTACATTGTATCAGAGCTGAGTGTCATCTTTTCTACTAAATCATGCACATTGTACTTAATTTTATAACCCCAGAGCTCAGCCAGTGTTTGGCACAAAGATGGTCTTATACAAATAGTGAACAATTGTTTTTCTGGGGTCTACAAAAAATGTAGACCCTCCCTCTTTTCTCACTTGTAGGAAAACTCAAGAAATGGGCGAGAAAAAAAACATCCGAGAGCTTTGCACTTTGCATTCTATTCCATCTAGATATTTAAGCATAAGCCAGAAATAGCCAATGCCCCTTGCAAAAACTAGCAATGATTAAGTTGAACAAAACAAATATTAAGACTTAAAATCATCTTTGTTAGATTTACTCCTCACTTTTGTCAGGAAGGTTTAAAAAATATGTGAGCATCTTGGTGAACCTTAAATTATAGTTGAGCTTCTGATATAGAATTTCTCTTCTAGTAGAAAAGTTTTCCCCTTTCTTGGGCATCACATTTCCCTTAGGGAGAGTAAAGGGCATCAATGCAATTTCTTCTTCCCTCCATGAATAGAATAAATAGAAACAAAAATATTCTGGCAGGTAAAGGGCACATATCATTGGGAAATTATATGATTGGCCATGATTTTAAGAAGGTTTGTATTTCCATAAATTTCTTTAACATAAAGATAACTAAATTAGAGGCCTTTTTGCAAAATGTGGTTTTATATTGTTTATTAGTGAAAAAGAACTTTGTAGTCAGGCTAGCTTATGAGAGAAAGAGATTGAAGTTAGTGACTAAGCCTACAAAATTTATCTTAGCCAGGCAGCCTGCTGACAGCTAGGCATTTGGTTAGCACAGCCCTTTAAAGAATGTGCTCTAGGTAAGAGAGGGCATAAGAAGCTGCAGTAACTTTAGCAATATGAAGCACCGTGGCCATTCTCTCTCAATAAGTGGCTAAATGGCGAATGCTGTGCTGGTGGAGAAGCTAGGGAGCATTGTAGAAAAAGCACCTCACCTTGAGGGACGAGGTTATTTCATACATCTGTTACTTGTATCATAAAATAGATCCCTATTTGATTAGGTGTGTTTTAGTGCTGCCAAAGAATCATATTCTATTACTGTAGGACTCAAAGAGCAGAAACAGGATATAGAAGGAGACAATGCCAATATTATGTGGGCATCGGGTAGAAGTCAGATCCCTTCCATAGGGACAATGAGAGAAGACCAGTTGTAGAAGCTGCACGGACAATAAAGTGGCTTGAAGTCAGTTATCATTTACATAGGATGGGGTGACACAGAGAAGAAAGGCACTCTGAATGGGAGCAAACCTTTATTTAGCCTGGGCTCTTCTGCACACGTAGAAGAAGAATGATAAACCGATCAGAAAATTTTAAAAAGATAACGAGAAGACTTTTACCTAGGAAATCAATATATTTGAGGCAAATGATTTTTCATTCCCTCTAAATTTCCAGATAGTTATTTTTCTTTTTTTCTTTTTCTTTTTTTATTAATCATGAGAGATCCACAGAGAGAGAGGGAGAGAGGCACAGGCACAGGCAGAGGGAGAAGCAGGCTCCATGCAGGGAGCCTGACGCGGGACTCGATCCCGGGTCTCCAGGGTCTGGCCCTGGGCTGAAGGCGGCGCTAAACCACTGAGCCACCAGGCTGCCCCCAGATAGTTATTTTTCACTTTGTAATACATGTACATGTAATTTTTCCTTCTTTATATAATGTTTATCATAACTATAGCAAGATGATCCTTCTGTGGTTGCATATTCACCCTCTTTCTAGAAAACTGCACTGGTAAGGAACTGTTTATTCCAAGTATCCTGGATTGCTGCAATTTTGTGGGCTTTGAGAATATATTTCTCACCTTAGAAGATCTAGAAACTTGATGGTCAATTTTTCCAGAGTTGATTTGATCTAAGAAATACTTACTAATGTTATTCACTATCAAATGACCATTTATTCAAATCATTGACAAACATCTATAAAGTGCACTGGTTTAGGTGGTAGATGATAGCAATGGACAATCGACAAAATCTCTGTGTTTGTAGATCTCATTTTTATTTGCTTGTTGATACACTAAGTATCTATGGGAAACAATAAGACAATAGAGATGACTTGAGATCCTGAGTTAGGATACTTGCCAACTGATCTCAGTTTCCAATAAAATGGAATGTTTTGCTTTGTTCTGTTTTGTTTTTTGAATAGTGAATCAGTGGAGGATATTGGTAAATAGCAAAAGCTCAGCATTCAGGCTGCCAATATTTGAATCTTAATTTACTTCTTACTAGCCTTAACCTTTCTATACCTAAGTTCCTAATTGTAAATGGGATGATAATAAATTTCTCTCTATTGCAACATGCTGCAAGGGCTTAAAACAGTGCTCAATAAGTGTAAGCAGATATTATGGCAACTGATCTGCCCACATATGGAGGTGTCAGGATCAAATAAGATCAAATGTGAATCTCCGGGAGAGAGCAGAACACTAGACACATGTCTTTTATGAACCCATTCATTTACAGATATTCCATGAGTACCATACACTGTGCTATAAACTGGGGAAGAAAAATAAATGTGGGTAAGTGCTTGCACTCACAATCTAATGGAGGATAAAAGGCACATCTTTGAAATTTTTTTTTTACAGTATGTTTCAAGAAATGTTTCTTGATGTTACTGTTCAAAGAGCAGGATGAGAAATTTTTGAAGTATATAAGTTAAATAGATATTTAGAAGCTTACAGCTTAGTGAAGGAGGGGCCATGGCATTGATAGAAATGAAGTGATAGAAATCATAAGGAAATTGCAGACAAGTGGTAGTGGCACTCGGGGAGACGTTCCTTTAACCTAAAGAGGGCAGGGAGGTTATTAGAAAAGAGAGATGTGAGCTAGGTTTTAAAGGCTATATCATTTTTAAATTTTATTTTTTAATTTAATTTTCCTTGTGATCATATTTGACAGAGACTTAACAAGTTGTTTGGGATACTCTAGATGCATGGCCAGAGTTGCCTGTTGAGCTTCACCGTAGAGTGATTGGTGAGGAATAACTAGTTTACTGGGGACACCTCAAACATCAGCAGGTCTTTTCTGTTGTGCCCGTTAGTTTCTCCAGGGAGAAATTCTACAGTCCTTTGCCGGGGGGACAAAGCCCAACTTCCAGCATTCTGGGAACTGCATGGATGGAGGTGTCTGAGATAATTCAAGAGAAGATCTTTCTTATCTACCTTTGTTTGGTCTCCTGCCTTCTCCCTGCCCTCATTGTGCTTGGCTGCAGATCTGAATCTCTCTGGTTCAATGTTTCTGGAGAGTATTGGTGGTAGACAGAATTCTAGAGCTGTCCCCTCAGGACTCCCATCCCCTGGCTATCCCATCATACAGTAATCTATGCACTCTTTCGCACCTAGTTTAGGCACTTCTGTGAGGGGAGTTAATAGGATACTTATCAGCTGACTTAACATGGGGAGATTTTTCTGGATTTTCCAGGTGCATCAACAGAAGGGGAATACATGAGAGGAAAGCAGAAAAGGAACACAAGTAATGTGGTAGAAGGGAAGTCAGAGAGATGTGATGTGTGAAAAGTACTCATTGTTCCACTGCTGGAAGAGAGAGAGGACAACAAGATGTATGCAGGGAGCTTTTGAGTTAAGAGTGGCCTCCAGGTAACAGCCAGCAAGGAGATGAGGACCTCAGTCCTGCAACCTCAAGGAACTGAATTCTACCAATATCCTGAATGATCTGGATAGTGAATTTTCCCCAGAATTTTCTGATGAATCTAGCCAGTCAAAACTTTTATTTCAGCCTGTGAATTCTGGTCAAGCCAACCTGGACTTGAAACCAACAGAATTGTGAGATAATATAATAGGTGTTGTTTTGAACTGTTCAACTTATGGTAATATGTTATAGCAGCCATGGAAAATCAACACAGTAAAAAACTGGAGGTATTTGAGACATATCAGGTGAAACAATAGTCTTAAAATGACATTAGAAGTGGTGCCTAGGGGATCCCTGGGTGGCGCAGCGGTTTAGCACCTGCCTTTGGCCCAGGGCGCGATCCTGGAGACCCGGGATCGAATCCCACACCAGGCTCCCGGTGCATGGAGCCTGCTTCTCCCTCTGACTTTGTCTCTGCCTCTCTCTCTCTCTCTCTCTCTCTCTCTCTGTGACTATCATAAATAAATAAAAAAAAAATTAAAAAAAAAAGAAGTGGTGCCTATTGTCAGAGCATCCAAACACGTGGACTGGATCTAACAATATGAAATCCAGACACAGCAAGGGTAACAGTGAAATTATGACCGACCTATAGATACATAGAAAAGGAATGGGAAAAGAACTGAGATCCATGGAAGGGAAATGAGAAGACAATAATGTATAAGGACCAATTTCAGTGGAACTGAGGTCAAGATGGGCTCCAGTCTTATAGGGTGAGACCCTTGAGAAGAGAAGAAGTGCTTTGACTTGATCTGTAGATCACAAATATGTTCAGGGCTTAGTATTATATATCTGAGTCTTCGGTCTGATTGGTAAGAAAGAAATCTAAACACTCAACAGTCATATCTGGGTACTGGCTTTGGGTGTGGAAAGAACATAAATTTTGAGGCCCAATGTATTATAAAAGGATAGGTAGCTAGAGACTATTAACATATTTCTGAACTCTTTTGAGCCTGATGATAGAAGTTTTAAGGACATCTAGGGATTTGGGAGTGAAAAATATAGGCTAGACAAAAGTGGGCAGTGGTGGTGGGGAAAAAGTCAATTGCCATTTTGGATAAGAGGAAGTAGTTCGGGAGAGGAGAAGAAGATGATTATTTGGTCAGTGCCTATGACAGAAAAAGAAAGAGGAGTAGGATTGGTTTTCGGTGGGGAGATAAATGATGCTATTTAGCTTACATGAAATTTGCTTATATGTATTTGAGGTGTTGACAAGACATCAGCGAGGACTAGAGATGGACAAGTTGTCAGTGTTGGAGACACACATTTGAATGTTTTCCTTATATGATAAATTGTTTGCAATGAGATTGCCAAAGCTGAAGATAATGAAACAGTAAGAGCAAAATGTGTAATGTATTTTGCTATTTTTTAAGAAGCCTTGCCTCCATTTCGATCAGAAGGCTAATCATTAATTAGTAATGAGATGCGACTGCCAAGTTATCAGAATGTTCCTGTTGGTTCATCAGTGTATTCTCTAATAATCAACAGAAAACATAGATATTAATTTGGAAAATAATGTTGGAAATATATAATAAGAAGAAACAGAATAAGATGGTCTTAAGGGTTGTTTTCACCAGATTATAGGAGTCCAGTGAATCACAGTTTCTTATTAAATGGAAAGTCTTTAAAGTATTGACATGTGTTCCTTGTCAGCCAGATAAAGCAACTTTTTTCCCCAAGTCATGTTTTTGGGAGAACTAACAATATTTTCCCTCAACTCTACTCATTGTAGATTCCAGGAGTGTTGCTGCTTTTTGTTTGTAATGACTTTGGAACATCATCTATCACCTCAATAGACTTTCATGGCACGTTATAATTTATTTTATATTGATCATCTCTTTAGTTGAAATATAGGGAAGCCTTAGTTTTATCAGAACTAATCACAATTATATGGTGGGTGGAGCTGGGAAAATTTTCTTGTAGGCATCCTACCGGGGAGCAGCATGGGTCTTTGTCAACTTCATCAGAAGGATGTAGGTTTGGCCAGGAGAAGCTAGGTCATGCAATATAACAGACAAACTCAAAAATCTCTCTGGCTTGCAACAACAATGTCCGTTATGGACACTATCTATCATGACTTGGCTCCACATCACCATCACTCTGGGATCCAGGAGGATGGATCAGCTTCTATCTGAAATAGTGCCAATTGTTTTTTTCAGGGCGAAAGAGTACATAGGAAAGCCTCTATTGATTCTGGAAGTTTCCAGTGGAAAAGTTGTAGCTCAACTCATCTCATCTAAGGTCACCAGAGTGAGAATCCTCACACAGAGAAGGGCAGCCAATATATTGTTGAATTAGTCACAAATGTCCCTTTGAAATATCCTTACCCATTTGTGTCTCTTTTTTTTTTTTTAATTTTTATTTATTTATGATAGTCACACAGAGAGAGAGAGAGAGGCAGAGACACAGGCAGAGGGAGAAGCAGGCTCCATGCACCGGGAGCCTGATGTGGGATTCGATCCCGGGTCTCCAGGATCGCGCCCTGGGCCAAAGGCAGGCGCCAAACCGCTGCGCCACCCAGGGATCCCCCATTTGTGTCTCTTGAATCAGTTTGTTATTGTCCAAGATCTTAGGGCTCAAGTAATATGCTTTGATTACATTTTAGCCAATAAAAAGGTATATTGGTGCATTAGAGTTGACCAGTGTGATGTTTTGCCTGGGGTTGAAATGATGGAGTTCTCTTCAGATTATATTTGGACAGTGAGGAAGAATCATAGTTGAGGCGAGAGAATGAATATGAACTGCTATGGACTGATGCGAATGAGAACTTCTTTTGATTCTCTTTCCTGGTGGTATTTGAAAACAACGCATTTACCAGATCATTTGACACATACTTCTAGTGAAGACATCACATCTGGCACACCAGCTGCAATTAGGGCTTCCACGGAATTGTTTATGGTGGTCTGTTTATGCAGAGGCTAACGGTGCATCCTTTAGATTTTTGAGTGGCACTAATCTTTGATAATCCACCTGGTATTTGACATTGTTTTTGATTTATTATCTTGGCTGGTAAAAGGGGACTATTGCAAGGGTTTGCCCATTGCCATCATGAAGAATCTTACTCTGCTCGTCAGGGATCTATCTACAGGAAAGTTGTACAGGAACTACAGTTATCCATCCAAGGGATGGCTATGACTAGGGATATGTCAACAGTATGTGTTATTGGAATTATTGCACCTACTGTGATGTGGGCATGGGCTGGGACTCCAGGTATAGTCTCCTTTTCCAGGTCTCCATTTTAACAGAAGGATCATGATATAATTTTAATTCTTTTGTTGTCACCATTCAGGTCCTGGATCTAATAGTCCTTGAAAGAACTGGCTATTTTCCTTTCCCTGGCTTGGTTCATCTATTCTGTAGCAGCATTTTGCTTTGGGAAAAGATTTTGGGACTCCTAATCACATATACCTTCTGCGGTGTTGCAGGGTCCTTTAGCGTTCCAAATTCCCCTTCAGTGGATGGGCTCTGGAACTGAAAACTGGCTCAGGTTGGGAAGCGGAAGAGGGATCCTGACTTTTCCACGTGGCAGCTGCTCATCAGCTCTTGACCATTTTTATTTATATAAGTCAAGCCTTGTCCTTGTTGACTGCTCAGCTAATCTTGCTTTTAGGAACCAAATGGTCATTAGTCCCCTTGTTGCCATCCTAGCTTCTGCCTGTTGTAGTAATTATATCCATTGTGCCTCTGATGATTATGTACAATACTTAACCTCTGATGGTTCAGAATACCATCATTCATATTGCCCCACTGACAGTAGGGAGCCCAGCGCCATAGCAACATAACCTCCCATCGACCTTGGCTACAGAGGACAGACATTCTACAGATTCTCAGCAATGCCAGTGCTCCCTCATTAATGCATTCCCCATTGATTTAGTGAAGTAACTTGTTTTTCTCCTCACTCCCTTGGGATCATGCAGTTTGTAGGTTCTCTGGCCTCACATAGTAATACGCTCTTGTTTGTCCACTGCTCTGAGCCTACTAGCCCCTTTTTCAATACCTCAAGGCAATTTTGGCACCTTTATAATGCTTATTGTAGGTCATCAGCATGTCTGACATGGTCCCAGAAGCATATGAGGACTGTCTTCAAGTGTATGTAACCATCCCACAGTTCATGTGCTAGAAAAGTCGTTTTTAAAATTTAGTTTACATAAGAATTCCCTGAAGGGCTTGTTAGAACACAAATGGCTGGACAGTACCCCAGGGTTTTATATGAATAAAAACATGATAAACATGTTTAAATATACGCTTTTGCTTGTTTCTTTACAACAGTACTATGGCGATGCATAATGCTTGCTTTGCGGTTAGTTATGATTCTTTCTGTTGCCCCAACAATTCCTCAGTTTTTATTCTCAGACAGGGTGGATGAGTGACAGTGGAAGACACTGTCCATTTCAGTGATGCCCATGGTCAGCGCTGACTGACCTCTACTTGGCTTCCACATTCAAGGGGGATGAAGCTCTCAATAGACATTCTAGAAATTCATATTTTAGAAGCATAAACCAGAAAATATCATCTCCCAAATTAAAAGTTTGTTATATACTGAATTTTAAATACAATGTTTCAGTCACTGAATGAATTCTAAGATAATAAAATGAGCTAGAATAGAGTCTTTGAAGAAGACTGACAGTGAGAAATTTTCTGTCCAATTAATATTCAAATTTGGTTCTTCACCCCAGCTAACCACTCCCTCCTCATAAGTCAGCTTGTCTAGGGAGAGGCTACCAAGATCAATTGTTGTGAATTTTGAATGTTCAGCAAGCTGTCAGATGCTGCTTAGATGTTTCCAAGGAAACAGCTTTGCTTATCAGCAGTTGTCTCCACAGAAGGACCAGCTTTAAATACACTATTTCCTGAATATAGAAGCAATCAGCTAGGGTACTTGTACCACTGAAAAGCTCACAAACCTCATTTAAACTATACTGTGGGCAAAAATAAAGGCATCTCATGGTCTTCTTAATTCGAAAAACAGGCCTAGTAAAATATTATATACAGTTGGATTCCTGCATTTTCAATACATGGGAAGGACTTGGGCATAAAAGTCCTAAAATATTGAATAATCTAGTTTAGGCATAATTAATTTTAAAGTTTTATTTATTTCTTCCACATCATAGCATTACTTTAAGCAAAAATTATTTTAAAGGCTTGTCTTTGAAACTTTATGACATAATATTTTAATCTGTAGAGCTAATCCCAGATGTAAATGAATTGTAACTCTACATGATACTTGGGAGGATAGGATAAATTTGGACCATGATTCCTAGAATCTTGAACTTTAATCAAATTTGAAAACTTATGCTGCCATTCAATGTTTAAAATTGTCCATATGGAAGTGTGTGCTTGTGACAGTATAGGGTCACTCTCATCATGGTTCCATGAGTCCACAATGAGCTCTTTGCTCTGGCAGCAAATCTGGTCAACAATCGCCAGCAGCCCCTGGAGGGTTCCATGGGTGATCTGGTTCTCTTTACATCAGCTGTGGGTGTGCATTACAGATCTCTCTCCCAAAAAGCTGAGAATAAACTTGCAGTAAATGCACTTCAGCCTATTATTGATTGGTTAACCTTTAAAATAACCTTTTGTCTTAGAGGTTTTAAAATTTCTTTACCTTTTCTTTGTCAGAAAATGCACTAATAAGCAAGGTAAAAGGGCAGAGAGGCAAAGAGTACCAGTTTGGGAAAATGATTTTAGACTAATTGGACCTAATGTTGGTTTAATATCCTTAGTGTGTTAGAGTCAAATAAAGGAAAAATATCTCTATGTTTATAATTTCCAGGAGTTTACAAGATAGATGGAATGTTAAACTGTTAATATACAAAAACCAGAACAATAAATGAGAGTTTATAAACAAGAGCTGCACTGCTTGATTCAGGGAAGGAGAGCTCTGAGTCTTATAGTCAGAGAAGAGCTCATAAAGACAGAGGGATCCAGTTTGGGCTTGAAAAAATATAGGATATTTTCAGTATATAATAATGTGAAGTATCAAAAATGTAAGACACAGAAGACTGATCCTAATACTTCTTTGAAAATGAATGTTTTTTTCCTAGAAATTTATTTGAAAATAATTGATGTGTATACTTGTTGGTTCATGACATCTTTATTTACATCCATTTAAATGAGGTTGTAATAATTAAATGATAATGTGATCATTCAATTGGAATATTAGGCAATAGTTTAAAAAGGTAATTGAGGCCCTTCTCTTTATGCATTGAGTGAAGGTGGCAGGATACGGAAAAACATGATACCTTTGCTCATGTTTCTATAATCTTTGAAAACTTCACTCTCATATGATGAATACTTTTCCTTTATAGTAATAGAAACTACTACGACCAGGGCTGCACTATAGCTATTACTACAAAACTGCTGGGCTTCCCGTATTATAAGCATCGTGTCACATTTCACACATACCATTTTTTTTTGTCTCAACCACTCTCTGAGATGAATATTATTTTATAGATGAGTGACTTGAGAAGTTGAACAGCTTGCCCACGGTGCCACAGCTATTTGCCTGCAGAGGTGGGATTAAAACTCAGGATTGCCTGGGTAAAAATAAGATGAATCAGTCTTATGAGCTAACATTGTACGAACTTTTCCAGAGAATTTTGGCTTTCATGCTCTCATTTAATCATCACCATAATCCTGTAGGATAAGCTAAGCAAATATCATTTATCTACGTGTGGACAAATATCATCTATTTTTACATTTACGTGTCTTTTCTTTTTCTATAGGGACATCAGATTTTGAGCACTCTGTGCTTTCCTTTTTGCTCGCCTCCTTATTCTCTGTGAAGATAGCTGAGTTTGGGAAAGAACCCAGCAGGGAGGAGCCCCACCACTTTCTCAGATGCTTTTGGAAGGCTGCATTCAACTCTGCTTCTCCGTCCTGGAAACTTTACAGGGGCAGAGAGACCTTGACAGAGAGCTGCTTAGGAGGGGGTGGCCCACTGTGTCATTCTGGGGAACGATATCAGGATGCCATTGTGGCTTTATATATGAAGTCACATTCACAATAATTTATCATCAATCACAGTGCTGTTTTACTTTACCATCTGCATTGGTTTTCTGAATCTAATTCCTCCATTGGATCAGAATGGAGACGAGTAAATAAGAGTGTGTGGATTGGATCCTCTTTAATGCCAACAATCACGGACACTCAAAATGAGCTTGGGAATTTGGCAGCAGGGCAAACGTGGGCCCATGAAATTTAACCGTTGCAATCCTAATATTATTTTCACGGGCTCAATCTATAGTGAGATAAATATAGGAGGCTGAAACACCATTTGTCAATAATTTGTGTGAGAAAGACTTAGAGGTTTAATTTTATCACCAATTCGGTGACTGGAAACTACTACACAAAATAGTAGTTGTACAGCAGATCTCTAGAACTTATTTATCTTTCATGACTGGGACTCCATACACATTGAACAGCATTTCCCTATTTCTCTCTCCTCTAGTCGCTAGCAACTACCATGCTATTCTCTGTTTCTATGAGTTTGACTATTTTAGATACCTTATATAAGTAAACCATGCAGTATTTTTCCCTCTGTGGCTGGCTTATTTCACTCAGCATAATGTCCTCCAGGTTTATCTATGTGCTGCCTATGGCAGGCTTTTCTTCCTTTTTAAGCCTTGCTAGTTTTATACTGTATATATCTACAATTTTTCATTATCCATTCATTCATCAGTGGATCTTTAGGCTGTTGCCATATCCTGACCATTGTGAGTCATGCTGCAATGAACATGGGAGTGCAGATACTTCTTTGAGATCTTGATTTCAATTCTTTTGGCTCTCTACTCAGAAGTGGGATTGCTGCATCATATGGTAGGTATATTTTTAATTTGGGGGGAATCTCCATACTGCTTTTAATCATGGCTGCACCATTTTATATCCCTACCAACATTGTACAATGGTTGCCATTTCTTTATATTCTTGCCAACCCTTAACTTATTATTACTATTTTCTTCTGATAATAGTCATCTTGATAGATATTAAATAATATCTTACTATCGTTATGATTTGCATTTCCCTGATAAGTATTGGCCATTTTATGTCTTCTTTGCAGAGATGTCTATTATAGTCCTTCACCCATTTTGTAATTGAATTACTATTATTTTTTGCAATTAGGTTGTAGGAGCGCCTTAAATATTTAAAATATTACCTCTATCAAATATACAGTTTTAAAATATTTTTCATTCTATAGATTGCCTTTCTACTCTATTGATTATTTCCTTTGCTGTGCAGAAGTTTTTTGTTTGATAGTCCCACTTTTCTATGTTTGCTTTTTTTGCTTATGTTTTTGGTGAAATATCCAAGAAATCACTGCCAAGACCAGCATCATGAAGATTTCCCCCTATGTTTTCCTTACAAGTTTTACAGTTTCAGGTCTTATGTTTGAATCTTGAATTTATTTTTAGAATAGTTTTGTGTATGGTATCAGATAAGAGTCCAGTTTCATTCTTTTTATACATGGATATCTAGTTTTCCCAGCATGATTAGTTGAAAAGCCTGCCCTTACCTTATTGTGTGTTCCCGGTACTTTTGTTGAAAATAAGTATACTGTATATATTGTGTATGTATGGATTTGTTTCTGGACTCTTTTTTTCTGTTCCATTGGTCTATATTTCTGTTTTTATGCCAGTATCGTACTCTTTTAATCACTGTAATTTGTAATATATTTTTAAAATCAGAGGTCGTGATGCCTCCATCTTTGCTCTTGTTGCTTAAGAGTGTTTTGGCTATTTGGGGTCATTCGTGTCTCCATACAAATTTTAGGATTTTTTTTCTATTTCTGAGAAAAATGCCATTGAAATTTTGATAGGGATTATATTGCTGTGGATAGTATGGACTTTTTAACAATATTAAGTCTTCCAATTCATGAATGGGGATGTCCTTCTTTTTATTATATCTTCTTTAATTTCTTCCATCAATATTTTGTAGTTTTCAGTGTGCAAGTTTTTCACATCTTTGGTTAAATTTATTCAGAAGTATTTTATTCTTTTTGGTGCTGCTGTTAATGGTAGTGTTTTCTTAATTTCCTTTTTGGGTAGTTTGTTGCTAGCATAAGAAAAACAACTGCTTTTGGGGCATTGATTTTGTATCCTAAAAGATGGCCACCTGTAGTGTCAGGAGCCTGAGTGAGGTGAGATACCAGTAAGTCCCTCAGGTGGTGCACCAAAAAGTTGGGACTTTGGAGATAGGTTCTACTCCTCTTCCTCCCTCCTGGGGGAGAAGCCTGCGCATTGGTACCTTCTCCCAGTCGATCAGAACCATGCCAGCCACAGTTTCCCTTTCATTTCTGAGATGTGCTGGCTTGGGGAAGGGGCTAATGTGAGTAAAGTGAAATTGTTCTTAATGTATTTTGTATTGCTGTTCTAGGTTTTGATCTTTCTAGGCTATGGAAATCTCACTGGATTCTGGGCTTCTCATAAAGGTATTTGGGTCCATACATCATTGTTAAGTAAATGTTTCTGTTGGGGAAGAAGGTCTTGGATTTTCTACGATACCACCTTGCTGACCTAATAGCTAACATTGCATGTGTTTGAATCCATAATCTGTCACTGAACTCATTTTGTGACTTGAATCAATTCACCCAGTCTTTCTGAGCCTCGCATTTCTTATCTGTAAAATGTGGATAATAGTCATACCTACCAATAAGCTTTTGTGAGGATTTAATGAATTAATATCTGCTAAGCCACTAAGAAAGTGATAGGCATGTCGTAAAATCTTGATAAATGTTGGCTATTATTATCAATCTTATGATTACTAATTTAATGTTCTGGGATGATGATGTCTCTGAATTTAATTACAACTCACATATTGACTCATATAAATGTCTCTAACTTTGAGAAGACCATTTTTGCCCTCCAGGTTCACTTTACTTAACGTTGCCTCCAGGATTAATGTGACTTCCAAGCCTAACACAGTGGGGACCATGCTAAGGACTGTACCCTGAAACTTGCTCGTCTTATAGTATTGCCTCTATCTGTGAATGGCATAATTATCCTCCTAGTTGTACAAGCTAGAAACATAGGTTCCACCCTTAATAGCCTTCTTCTTGAACTGCCATATAAATCCTTCATTGAGTCCTATTAGTTTTACTCTCCAAAAAATGTTCATATTTTTCTATTTTTTAAATTGCAACATCACTACTTTAGTATACAGTATCATCACATCTTGCTTAAACTATCGCACTAATTTCCTAAAAGCTCCCTTTGCATCTACTCTTTCCACTTAGCCCATCTATTCTGTGAACAGAAGTCAGAGTGATAAAAATGCTTATCTAATCATGTCACTTGCCTGTTAAAAATCCTTTCAGGAGCTATCTGTTATTCTTACAATAAGACTTAAATCGTTAATAAGATTCCAAAGTTCTCAGTATAATCTGGCCCCTTTTATGTCTCTAGGTTCAGTTTGTGTTGCTCTATTTTACACTGTGGATTCTGGTGCTCTTTCAGTTCCCTCAATAAAACATGAACATTTTTGCTTCAAGATCTCTGCACAGTGCACATGCTATTCCCTTCACCTGGTATCTTTCCCCTCCTTCACCCAGGAATATCCATAAATCTTTCAAGTCTCAGCTTACATATGACTTCTATAGGAAAGTTTCCCCTGATGCCATGGTCTAGGTCAGAGCCATATTCATATTCTCAGCATAATTTATATTTACTTCTAAAAACAATTATTGTAGTTCTAATAAACCAATTATTTATGTACTCATTGTTTCAATTTTATTGGTATGAATCCTTTTCCAAATAGAAGGTAAGTTCTGGGAGGCAGGGGATGTGTCTATCTTATTAATACTATGCCTTTAGCATCTATATGATTGAGGAAAAGAGATTGCTCCTAATAAATATTTGCTGAATGAATGAATAAAAGAATGATGATATTATATCTGAACTGAGTTTTGAAGAACATGTCTGAGTTAGCTTGACAACTGGGGATGGAGAGGGTAGCAGGGAACACTGGAAGGAAGGGGATACCAGAAGAGGGAATGCAAGAGGTAAGAAGTTGAGGGATACCAAGAGATGAGCTGGACATTCAGGCAGAAACAAGGAAAAGCATTGCATACTATTCTAAGACCTATAGATTTTACCCCCCAAAACAGTAGCAAATTATAAAAGGAATTCAAATAGCTAAGTGCCTGCATTAGATTTGGACTTTGGAATAAGATACTTAGCAGAAGTATAGAAATGGACTGGGGAGAAGAAATTTTGGGAAAAAGGAGACGAGTTAGGAATCTGTGAGGCTAATTGGGTTGAGAAATGATGGTATCCTGAACTGAGGCAGCTGTGTAGAGGAGAGAGGAGCAGTTCTGAAGATGTTAGAGGTGTATCATTGAGAGGATTTCATCACCAGTTGTATTGGAGAGAGCAAGAGGGGGCTACGAATTAGTTTTTGGTTTATATTTTGGACAACTGAATGAATAGTGTTGGAACTGATTAAAAAAATAAGATAAGGTATGAAAGACAGATTTAGTAGTGGTGGTAAAATAGTGATGTGCTCTTGTACTGTTGTGTTTGAGGTATTTGAAAATATCAGTGGAGCTGCCTCCAGGTGTGTACAAGAGGCAGCTGATGTCATAGGAGTGGATGTGCTTATGCAGGGAACACTGTAGAACTTTAAAAAGCCTTTGAGCCCTCACTAAGTACTCTTTGCCCTACAATGTACCCACATATGTAGATACAAAATTCTGGATATAATATTTGGGGGTTTACATACATCATGAAAGGCATTTTCCTTTTTTTGATTAAAAATAAGAAAAAAAGAGAGAAACCGAAGTATAAAGGAGTGAGCAAGCAAGGTAAATCCAAGAAAGATAACACAATGGATGGATGGGAGGCATAGGTGAGGATAAAGAATTGTGTCAGAGAAAACATGAGACAGAATTTTTCAAAGAAATGAGCAATCAGGAGTGTTCAGGTTTTTAGAAATGTATGGTGATAAGGACTGAGAATAATGGCTTTAGTGATGTTGTGCAGATGGAAGCCCAATTGCTTCCAATGTAAATGGAAAGGAAGAAAGTAAAGCCAGGTGTACAATATTCTTTTCTAGAAGTTTGATATTATGGAAGACTAGAGTTAAGGCAATAGCTTGAGAAAGCATACATTCAAGGCAAGGATTTTTTTGGTTATTTTTTCATTTTAATTTTTTAATGGTTGCATCGTAAATATGTTTCTATGTTGAGAATAAAGAGGCATTAAAAAGTTATTTGAAGAGTATTTGGCGATTTTCTTTTCTAATTCAGAAAAGAAATAAAAGGTTCTGAAAGTGGAGTTCAAGCATCTGACTTATAATTTAGTGCCTGCTAGACTTATAACTTAGTGCTAGAATAGGGCCAGTGGGATCCTGCGAAGGCAGCAGACGTGTTGTCATAGGAAGTGAACAAGCAAAGGCTGGGGACAGTTTGCTAGGGATAGTATAGAGGGATTTCCTAAATATATGGAAAGTTGACCTATGTGAACACCAATGTCCCTTCCACCTCTGGGTTGCTATAGTTCTTTTTTTCAGGAATTCTTAGGGAGAATCAGAAAACCTTTTATCCTACTTGTTTGAGAAAATTGGTGCCCTAAATTCAGAAAAGCAAGTTGCACTGCAAGCAGTATTTGAATAGTTTTGGGTTGATATGCCATGGGAACTGTGTGTCAGATCTGGTTATAAAAAACATGTGATACTTTAGATTTAATCAAAGGCGATATGTCAGAGATTCTGCCTGGGGAGTTGGCTAATGATGATGTGTTATTTTTTTTCTCTTTGAAGCCATCTGACGAATTTGGGGATCATAGAGTGATATTTGCTACTTTTACCTTAATTTTTTAAAATAAATGATTCTTTTTACATTTGCCTTCCTCGTGTATAAAATATGAAAATATTCAGGATATGAATGGCAGAAAGACTTCGAATGATTCTGTACATGCAAAGATCTGATATATGTTCACAACAAAAATTTTGAGGAATATGCTGGAGAAGTTTAAGAATATAATTTTGTCAAGAACAATTTTAGAACGTGAGATTGTTAATGTGACACTATGTATAAGCATTGTTATAGCACCGTTTCTTTTAAAATAAAAGTACCCCAAATGCCCCTGCCGAACATATCGTAATGAATTTGATGAAGTAGAATTAGTAAATATTCCCAAATTAGAGCTGAATAATTGAGTAACCCTAAATAGCAGACTTCATTATATCAAAAAAAGAAAGAATGTATTATCATCCCACTTTCATTTTATGTATTTGTGTGTCTGGGTATGTATGGATCTTGGGAAATAGTTCTTAATGCCTGACTGTGCAAAAGGAAGAGCAGCAGCAGAAAGATGACTTCTTAGTCTCCATTTTTTTTAAAAAAAGATTTTATTTATTTATTCATGAGAGATACAGAGAGAGGCAGAGGTGCAGGCAGAGGGAGAAGCAGGCTCCACACAGGAAGCCCAGTGTGGGACTCGATCCCAAGACTCCAGGATCACGCCCTGAGCTGAAGGCAGACCGCTCAACCACTGAGCCACCAGGTGCTTCTTTGCCTCCATTTTGTAATGGAACCAGCTTTTCTTATCTCACTGAAGTTGAGCTCTAAAATGATAGCAGGTTTCAGTTAGATTTGCCCAGACCAAGTATCCCAAGTGGGGTATCCAACTCTAGACTTCATGAGAATAGTAAACAGATTAGTTAATAAAAACTAAGGCCCTTTAATGGTGCAATTTCTTTCAGGTAACTACTGAGTTCTTTTTTATTTATTTATTTTTTAAAAAGATTTTATTTATTTATTCATGAAAGACACACACAGAGAGAGAGGTAGAGACATAGGCAGAGGGAGAAGCAGGCTCCATGCAGGGAGCCCGATGTGGGACTCAATCTCAGGATTCCAGGATCATGCCTTGGGCCAAAGGCAGACCCCCAACTGCTGAGCCATGCAGGCATCCTCTGAGTTCTTTTTTAAAGAAGATTTATTTATTCAAAGAGAGAGAGAGAGAGGGGGGGGGGAGGGGAGGGCCAGAGGGGAGAGAGAGAGTCCTAACTAGACTTTCTGCTGAGTGTGGAGCCCACTTGGGTCTCAATCCGAGAACCCTGAGATCCTGACTGGAGTCAAAACCAAGAGTTGGGCACCCAACTGACTGCCACCAGGGGCCCCTGCTGAATGCTTTTGATAATAACTACCATTCTCTACCCACTAACTCAGCAGCTGAGGCCCATATTCAGGAGTCTTTAGATTAGTATTGTGGGTCCTTGCCTTTCAATAAATTGGTTCTGTATTCCCTCCTGCCTTATTGTTATTCGTTCATTTATTTATTGTAACAAATATTTGTTGGACACTCTTATGGATTGAATTGCATCCCTTCAGATTCATATGTTGAAGTACTAAACCCCACTATCTCTGAATGTGGGGAGTAATTAAGGTTAATGAGGTCATTGGTATAAACCCTAATCCAATATGACTATTGTCTTATAAAAAGAGATTAGGATTCAGTCGGACTCTGATAAAAGACAATTGTGAGGATGAAAGGAGAAGACAGCCATGTATAAGCCAAAGAAAGAGATATTTGAATGGAACCACGCCTGCTGACATGGCTTTCAAGCTTCCAGATCTGTGAGGAAATAGATTTCTGTTTTTCAAGCTGTCTAATCTATGGTATACCTTGCTATGGCAGTCCTAGTAAACTAATAAAGTGCTTCTCAAACTTTCATATGTTCAAGAATAACCTAAATGCTTGTTAAAATAGAGATTCCTGAGCCCCACAATTAGAGTTTCTGATTCAGGTTTGAAGTGGGCCCGAAGAATTTACATTTCCAACCATCTTCCAGGTGATGTGATGCTCCATACTTTGGGGAGTTGGGCCATACTTTGAGCAGTAGCTTTGCTGTAGTAAATGTGAATGCCTTTCAGAAGAGTAATAAATAATCCTTGTCACTGATTTAGTCACTAATGGTTAAATCATCATGAATTTTGTAATCTTATGTTAAAAACATCTATCCTTGAAACTGACCATGGAGGGAGCGTTTATATCACAAAAATTGGCAAATGCCATAAAAGAAGGCTTTAATCGTTGAAAAGCCAGTGAATGGGTTTGTTAGATTGCTTTTTAAAAAATATGGAAAATAGTGAAAAACTGAGAGCAGGGGTCTGTAAGAGAGACACAGAGAATGAGGGCACAAAATGCTTAATACTTATATCAATGACTTCAAGGAACTTAAGGCCAGCAATTTTATTACTGGATTAATAATTTTAATAGATCACTTTTAACCAGGCAGGTTGAGAAAAAAAAAAAAAAGGAAGATAATCTGAACTTCAGTCACTGTCCTGGTGCTCACTGGCTGCTTGGATATATAATTTAAACTTTAGAGCCAACATCTTTTTTTATATAAGATGTGGTGGACAGAATAATTTGAGCTGCCTCTTCTGCTTTTGAGATTTCTGAGTGCAGTAAAGCACCTAATGAAGTGCTCAATTCCCACTTACTCTAAGATGAATTTTTTTTTCTTTTTCCTTTTTTCTTTTTTTTTCTTTCTTTTCTTTTTTTTTTTAGATTCAAAATCTCTGGAGCTCATGATTGTGTAAGTACCTGGACTGATGGGCCTGTCCTAATTACCTCTCAAGGTGGTTGAGAAGATTAAATGAGATCATGTATTAACAGAGCTTTACAAACTCTACTGATTTATACAAATGCAAGGTTAAATTAACACAAGTTTGGGATCTGGGAGTTTTTTGAGTTTGGGTAGGAAAAATTTAAGGCCAGTGATTCATAGAGTACTATGTTGGTTAATGTGACTGTCCTTGACATGTCTTCCTGTGCCTGCAGGAAATGGAGAGGTGAACTTTTAACAATTTGGTTCAATAGAATTCTAGAGAGATTTCTTCCTCACAGACAGAAAATATGCTCATGTTTATATTTACATTATGTCACACTAATTTATTTATTATCTATAGGAATTTCTTCACTATTCATTCTTGTGACAAATATTTCTTGAACTTCTGTTACGTGCCAGCCTTGAGTTATGAACTAGGGATGAACATAAGGCAGACATGTTTTCTATACACAGGGCACTTACAAGTCTAGAGAATGTGGAGGCTAAAGGGCATTTGAAAAAAATATGACATTTTATTGAAAAATATACTTGTATTGCCCATTAGAATTTGCTATACACTTTCCCCAACTTCCCAAAATATAGTACGGAGTCTAAAAGAAGAGGCAGTTATTTGGAACAAGATGCTGAGATGCTTGGTATGTGGGTGTGTGTATGATACAGAATAATTACATATGTTAAACTAATTGGAGTAATTGTGGAGACACTACACTTAATCTTGTTTGAATGCAAACTGGTAAGTACCTCTTTATTCAGAAACTTAACTGACTATGCCTGCCTCTTCACAGTCTAAAGCCATAGCAATTACCTGGAGAATAAAGACTCCCGAGCAGTCCAACCCAAACAATCTGAATACTTCTGTAATTTTGCTTTGAAAAACATGTGTCTAACAGTGAGTAGCTTTATTTATTTGTCAGACTATTAGAATTAAACATTTACTTGGCATGGAAGAAAATTTAACATAGAACTTAAGCACTCTCAATCAACAAACACAAAACTGGAGCCCAAGACTGTATCAATCATGTTTTTATTTTCTGTATCCTATGAGACTTTGAGTTCTTGGGGGCCTCACTGACCAGGAAGAGAATGCCCCTCCCAGGTCTAGCTAAATCCTAGCAATAGTTAATGACTTGTCTAAGAGTATGTCCTTGCTATGCAAACCAACCAATCCAGAGCCCATACTCTGAACCAGCAATTCTGTCTTTTGTACTTCAGGAGGCAATATTCCTGTGTTCTGATTGTCCCAGAGCCCAGTACCAGAGCACTAGAGACAACCTCTAACGGCTGGAGCCCATAAGAATTATTCAAACTATGAAATCCTAAACTGTTTACCCTGCCTTACCCACTCCTTCCCCTTTATGGCTTTTGCCCAATGATTTCCCCTCACTCTTTCCACTTCCCAACTGACCCTGATGCTTCCCCATGGGACCCTGCATTGTGTGGTGTGCTCCATTCTGTTGGGAATTGTGAAAAACACTTTTCAGTGACTGTGGTCTCCTAAACTGTTGGCCTCATCACAGCTGAATAAAAACAAAATCCTGGGTACATTTTAAAGCAAAGTTACAAGAATTTGAGAGTGTTTTCAGGAAGAAATCAGAAGTTAGGGTGAGTTAGAAAAACTTTTGGTTAGGTTGAGGAAATGATTGAATATGGAGTGACCAATCTAACAGAATTGTCTGATAGGATAGAAGTGACAGAGAGGAAAGCTACATATAGATGATAAATGATTATCAAACTGAAAACTGGTCTTCAGACATCCATCTAATGGCCCGTATCTGACGGCTGAAAAAATTTTCAACTTGCATATTCCTCAGTCCAATCCCACGAAAAGGACATTTTTTGATCAGCCCTTCTTAATCCGGAGTGAATTAACTGAAAATACAGATCTGTCTAGAAAATATTTGATAATATATGGCCAGTATGCACAATGTAGTAATGCTCTTAGGTATTCAGCTGTTAGGACAGCAGCCCAGTCCCCACTATTCCCACATGCACCTGCCATATGATGTGCCCAGTATTTTTTGTATTTAAGTTTTTAATTTTGATTCCAGTATAGTTAACATACAGTGTTATATTAGTTTTAAATGTGCAATATAATGATTCAACAGGTCTGTACAGTACCCAGTGCTCATCATGACAAATGCACTCCTTTATCCCCAACACCTATTTCACCCACTCCCCACCCACCTCCCTTCTGGGAACCCTCAGTGTGTTCTCTATAGTCAAGAGTTTCTTTCTTGGTTTGTCTTTTTCTTTTTTTTCCCCTTTGCTTGTTCATTTCATTTCTTAAATTACACATGAGTGAAATCATATGGTGTTTGTCTCTCTCTGATTGACATATTTTGCTTAGCATTATACTCTCTAGCTTCATCCATATTGTTGCAAATGGCGAGGTTTTGCTCTTTTTATGGCTGCATAATATTCCAACACACACACACACACCATATCTTTTTATGCATTTCATCAATTAGTGAACAGTTGGACTGTCTCCATACTTTGGCTATTGCAAATAATAAACACAGGGGTGAATGTATCCGTTTGAATTAGTATTTTGTATTTTGGGAGTAAATAGTAGTGTGATTACTGGACTGCAGAGTAGTTTTATTTTAATTTTTTTGGGAAGCTCCATACTGTTTTCCAGAGTGGCTGCACCAGTTTGCATTCCCACCAACAGAGCAAGAGGGTTCCTTTTTCTCCACATCCTCGTCAACACTTGTTGTTTCTTGTGTTGTTGATTTTAGCCATTCTGACAGGTGGGAGGTGATATCTCATTGTAGTTTTGATTTGCATTTCCCTGATGATGAGTGATACTGAGCATCTTTTCATGTGTCTGCTACTGATGTGTCTGTGCCCAGTATTGTTTAACACCAGTGATAACTGTTTTACACTTAAAACTGTGCTATGAAGTAGATTCAATAATTGCTCCTTCTCCCACAAATGAGGAAACTGAGGTATAGAGAGATTAAACATACACAACTGTAGGTACATTGCAGAAACTCATCATAAACTCAAGCATTCTTTTTTTTTTAGGATTTTATTTATTTATTTGACAGAGAGAAAGAGAGAGAGAGAAAGAGAGAGAGAGAGAACAAGCAGGTGGAGGGAGGGGCAGAGGGAGAAGGAGAAGTAGACTACTTGCTGAGCAGGGAGCCTGACACGCTGCTGCATGACCTGAGTGGAAGGCAGATGCTTAACTGGCTGAACCACTCAGCCACCCAAACTCAAGCATTCTGATTCCAGTTTCCCTGAACCTCTAGACTATTGCCTTCACCTTCCTTCCATTCAACTGATAATCAAATTTCAAATGCCAATGTGTCTTGTGAGAAGTTCTCTTTGCTCTCTCTCTTGTGTCTTGAGAGTCATTCCTTGTGTCTATGAGACATTCCTCTGGCATAATCTGCCACAGTTAAACATGCTTTAAACAGGTTGCAGTTTGTCTCATGCAACAGGCATTCTTGGGGGAAGCCACACAGGAGTTAGTCAAGGATTTTCCATATTTCTACTCTGCCATCCTTAGATGTAGGATTTTATCCTCAGTCTTGTTGCTTCCAGTTGCATGACAGCTGCTGTACTTTTTGGAATCTTCTTTTCTTGAGAAAGAAGGGATGGAGAAAGGGGGCAAGGAGCTAAGCTGTGTTTTTAGAGATACTTTGACTTCTTATTCAGGAAGCAATAACTTCTTCATGGATTTCTGGCTTTATCTCGTTGTCAGAACTCTATTGCATGTAGGAGAGTCCAAGAAACTGAACATATTTAGTTACAATTGAAATTGAGAGTCTCTTATTAAAAAAGAAAAGAGGTATTAAAAATAGGTATGTCTACACATGGAGTTCAGCCCAGTGTATTCTAATTATTTACACAAGTTTGTCTCTCCTGGTAGGTTAAGTCTCTTCCTATCTACCATCTTTCCTCTTAATTCTCTGTGACCAGGACTCTGCCTAGCATATTGCAGAAACAGTAAAAGTTCATTGAATGAACCACAATGATTCTTGACTTGGGCTTTAAGACCATAGCATTTGTTGTTATTGCTTTTATCTCAAACTGGGTTTTTTAATTCTCAACTCAAATGTATCCGTGAATCACTTCATACAATACCTGATGTCCTTTTAGAGATTGAAGAAAAATATGCAGAGCTTTAAAAAAAATATATGGTTACTGAATTAGGAATGTCCAGAAGCACAACTCAGATATTGTTCAAAAAAGAATACAGTCTGCAATGTTCTTTTAGACAGAGCCACAAAGAAGATAAATGACACACAGGCTGAAACCACTGGGGGATTACAGAAAAAAGTATGGTGGATCAGTCAGCTGGTGCTTCAGTTGATATTTTGGTGATTCGTGAGATGGAATATGGTTGCTAGGGTAAGGGTGGGAATCATCTGTGCTTTCTTGGAAATTTAGGTTTGAGTAGACTTAACCTAAAAGAAAGAAAAATAAGATCCTTTATTCTTCCTAACCTGTTAGGGGAAATTTTTTCTTCTGTTGATGATTTCTAAAAGGTGAATCATCTAAAAAACAAAATTTTGACTGCTGAAAATGTTGGTAAAATATCATCAGAAGTCTAGCTTTTAGGTAAATACTTCTGGAGTGGTGAAATGAAAAAGTTGGGTTCCAGCCTAAGTAGTGGTATTTCTAAGTGGACTTGACATCCTTGGAGAACAAAAGCTGAACTGGGTAAAAGTGACCCCAAATTTGGAAGATGATTCTACATGTTTGAGGGTGTCCCTGACCACTACCCCCATGATCATCTTCTGCAGGAAGAAACTCTTTGTTTTTACATGCTTATAAAGTGGTTCCCATTCTACTTTTATATAGTTCCATTTGCATTGAACTACCTTCATGACTGTCTCATGAATTTTATAAATGCTCATGGATATCATATAAGAAGAAATCTTACATATAATGATTCTAAAAATCTATCAGAAATCTCAATCATATTCATATCTTAATAATTTAAAAAGCCCTGTTAATAAAGTATTTTTTGTGATTAATCTGATTACTCCCCTAATTGGAGTCTAAAGACCCAATAAACATTTTTCTTTAATAAGTACTGAAGACAGGTTGAGTCCTGAAGTACCAAAATACTGAAGACAGGTTCCTATGATGTTACTTAGGCATTACAGCTTCAGTTCCCTTTTGCCGGTAGTATTCACACATGTTAAGGGCTGTGTTCATATTCTCTGACACTCCAGATGTAACTTCCACTGCTTTACACTCTGCCCTGTATTTTGGAAGACTGACCCCTCTGGACTTCATCAACCACGCTCTTTCTGGAGGAGAGACAGAGAGGTTGGGGAGTTTGCTTTTCAGATTTCTTCTCTGCATGGCCATGGTCTGATATTCTTTGTGCCTGTCTCCTACACCCACAACTTTTGCCGTGTTCTGGTAACCATTTCTTCCCCCTCTTCCCTTTGCCCTTTAGGCCTTAGAGAGGGCATGCAACAAGTAGTTTCTAGCTTTGGAGAGTGTCACTGTCCTTTGTCACTTTCCTGTAGCATTGTGAGCAGCTGATCCATTCAAGCCACCAGTCTTCCATTTGAAGTGTGTCATTGGATTCTTGCTATGACCATAAATGATAAAAGGGTATCCTGTTTTATTAGTTTTGTGCTTCCATGAAGTGTCTTCAGTTCCATTCCTCAAGAGAAATGATGAATAAGTGTTTTGGGTCCTATTTGTATTCTATCTCCCCACAAAAGGAAGAGTGAGGAACATATCAACGCATGCACATTTTCTTGCATCTTGTCTTTGCTCTGGGATCGGCCTGCCTTCCAGTGATCTGTGTGTACTCTTTCCTTCCTTCTTCCTTCAGCTCCCTGAAACAGGACATCTGTGCCCTACTGATGCCTGTGACTAAGTAAGGATAAATTTAGGGGGGCGTAGTTTGGGGTCTTATATCCAAACTGCCTTCTCTGGTCCAGCTTTACCAGTAATCAGGTTGATATTTTGATCTCAATGTTTCCTGTGTAGAGTTATCAGTTTGCTCAGAATCTAGAGGGAAGGAAAAGATAATTGATTTGGCTCATTTTAAACCCCAACAATAGGGATGCCTGGGTTGCTCAGTGTTTGAGAGTCTGCCTTCGGCTCAGAGAATGATCCTACGGGCCTGGGATTGAGTCCCACATTGAGCTCCCTGCAGGGAGCCTGCTTCTCCCTTTGCTTAGGTCTCTGTCTCTCTGTCTGTGTCTCTCATGAATAAATAAATAAAATCTTTAAGAAGAACCCCAATAATAATCAAATTTTATATGGGGAAGTAAATAAGGAGACATGGATGGTTTATTTCTTGCCCCCAAACCTTAATGACTTCTAAATTCTATTTTGTTGGCAATTAAATGGCTGTACTTATCCATGAAATCTATGACCACAATCCAAATTTACCATTTAATACCTTATCATTTTACTTTCAAGCTTTTAATGCTTCAGTTATTAATAACAACATTAAGATGATAAAAGAGAGGGCTTTAAGGAAAACTAATATTCCAGAAATTTTTTTGTGTGTTTTTATTTCCCCAGGAAAGTTGGATTTTACTAATTAGATCTGTCATGTTGGGCAAGCTAAGTAACCTCTTTGGGCTTGGATTTGCTTGTCTGTTAAGCATTAGGTTTAATTTCATGGAAAAAATTTATTTTATCAAATAAAATCTAATATGAAACATAAGCATGGAAAATAAATTCAACCAGCAATATATTAATATAAATGTATCATATATATTGAACTTTTGGACATTTATTTATACAATTAGAGAATAAATTTTTTAAAAATTATTTATTTATTCATGAGAGACACACAGAGAGAGAGAGGCAGAGACACAGGCAGAGGGAAAAGGAGACTCCATGCAGGGAGCCCAACATGGGACTTGATCTCAGGTCTCCAGGATCAGGCCCTGGGCTGAAGGCGGCGCTAAACCGCTGAGCCACCTTGGCTGCCCTAAGAATAAACATTTTAAATCCTTGTTAGGAATGACAACTATATTACTTAACCTCCAATTAATTTCAATATTTTTATTTGGATTGAGCAATAATCTAGAAACTTCTCATTTCTTTTTTTCTTTCTCTCTTTTTAAAAAAGATTTATTTATTTGAAAGAGAGAGAGAGTGTGTGTGGGCAGGGGGAGGGGCAGAGAGAAAGAGCGAGATGAGAAGACTCCCCTCTGAGCCTGGACCCAATGCAGGGCTCAATCCCAGGACCCTGAGATCATGACCTGAGCTAAAACCAAGAGCTGGGACACAACCAACAGAACCACCCAGGTGCCCAGAGAAACTTTTGATTTTTTACAGATAAACAGGTGAATGGAAGAAGGTTAAAAGAAAAAATCAATGTTTTCCTTATCAGTTGTGCTTTATAAGCCTTTCCTTGAGAAATTCTTTAGTCTAAGTCCTATAGGTCATAAAGTTATTCTTTACTTTCTTCTAAAACCTCTAAAGTTTTGACTTTTTAATATTTGTCTTTATTTCTCTTTAATTTTTTTAAAAGATTTTATTTATTTATTCATGACAGACACAGAGACACAGAGACAGACACACACACAGAGAGAGAGAGAGAGAGAGAGAGAGAGAGGCAGAGACACAGGCAGAGGGAGAAGCAGGCTCCACACAGGGAGCCTGAGGTGGGACTCAATCCGGGATCTCCAGGATCAGGCCCTGAGCCACCGGGGCTGCCCTATGTCTCTTTAATTTCGTTGATGTTTGGAATCTAATTTTATTTTCCTATAGAAGCCATTTTTCTAGCATTATTTTTGAGTCCTATTATTTTCCATTGTCTGCAATCCACCACCTTTATATACCACCCACACATATAGCCCTATGGGTTTCCAGGCTCTCCTGTTCCATCAGTCTCTTCATCTTTTCCTATGCGAGTACCACTCTGTTTCATTGCTATGGTTTTGTCAGTTGTGTTGTTGTCTGCCAGGGCAGAGATTGTCAAATTTGGGCAGAGATCAAAATCCCAAGAATCTTGGTAAAAATACCAAGGCACGTGTCTTTACTGCAACACACCTAGACCTCTGTGTTCTTTACTATCAAATACACACCAATGTTCAAGAATAAGTGTCCACTCACTAACAACACACATAGACAGTTTTTCTTCTTTAGGAACGATTTGACTACTCTTGCGCCTCACATTTTCATTTGATTTTTAAAGTCTATTTGCCAGTTTTTTTTATATTATTATTTTTTTATTTAATTAATTTTTATTGGTGTTCAATTTACCAACATACAGAAAAACACCCAGTGCTCATCCCGTCAAGTGTCCACCTCAGTGCCCGTCACCCATTCCCCTCCAACACCCGCCCTCCTCCCCTTCCACCACCCCTAGTTCGTTTCCCAGGGTTAGGAGTCTTTATGTTCTGTCTCCCTTCCTGATATTTCCCAACATTTCTTTTCCCTTCCTTTATATTCCCTTTCACTATTATTTATATTCCCCAAATGAATGAGAACATACACTGCTTGTCCTTCTCCGATTGACTTATTTCACTCAGCATAATACCTTCCAGTTCCATCCACGTTGAAGCAAATGGTGGGTATTTGTCGTTTCTAATTGCTGAGGAATATTCCATTGTATACATAAACCACATCTTCTTTATCCATTCATCTTTCGATGGACACCGAGGCTCCTTCCACAGTTTGGCTATTGTGGCCATTGCTGCTAGAAACATCGGGGTGCAGGTGTCCCGACGTTTCATTGCATCTGAATCTTTGGGGTAAATCCTCAACAGTGCAATTGCTGGGTCGTAGGGCAGGTCTATTTTTAACTCTTTGAGGAACCTCCACACAGTTTTCCAGAGTGGCTGCACCAGTTCACATTCCCACCAACAGTGTAAGAGGGTTCCCTTTTCTCCGCATCCTCTCCAACATTTGTTGTTTCCTGCCTTGTTAATTTTCCCCATTCTCACTGGTGTGAGGTGGGATCTCATTGTGGTTTTGATTTGTATTTCCCTGATGGCAAGTGATGCAGAGCATTTTCTCATGTGCTTGTTGGCCATGTCCATGTCTTCCTCTGTGAGATTTCTCTTCATGGCTTTTGCCCATTTCATGATTGGATTGTTTGTTTCTTTGGTGTTGAGTTTAATAAGTTCTTTATAGATTTTGGAAACTAGCCCTTTATCTGATATGTCATTTGCAAATATCTTCTCCCATTCTGTAGGTTGTCTTTTAGTTTTGTTGACTGTATCCTTTGCTGTGCAAAAGCTTCTTATCTTGATGAAGTCCCAATAGTTCATTTTTGCTTTTGTTTCTTTTGCCTTTGTGGATGTATCTTGCAAGAAGTTACTGTGGCCGAGTTCAAAAAGGGTGTTGCCTGTGTTCTCTTCTATGATTTTGATGATTTCTGTTGGGATTTAGATGAGGACAACATTAAATCTGAAGTTGATTTTGGTTTTTATTGTTGTTATTGTTTTAAAGATTTTATTTATTTATTTGAGAGAGAGAGCACACCAGTGAGAGGCAGGGGAGGGGTTGGAGAGGGAAAGAAGCAGACTCCCTGAGGAACAGGGAGCCCAGATGTGTGAGTTGGATCCCAGGACTCTGAGATCATGACCTGAGCTGAAGACAGAGTCTCAACTGACTGAGCCGCCTAGGTGCCTACTGAAAATCATTTTGTAAATGTTGGTCAAAAATTGCTTTCTTCCTCACATGATCCATGTACATTGGCTTCTGACCCACCACTCCATTAGAAAAGACATAAGTGTATAGCTCTTCTTAATTACCATGGTCTACATTTTCATTATTATATATATATATATATATATAAAATATATATATATATATATATATATATATATATATATATATATATATATATATTTGAGGAACACTAAAAACAAAAAAAAAGTTGCATGGAGAGGAAGATGCTCTGTGCATCTTATATCAGTGTGGTCATGAGGATTATGTTGCTAAAGAAGTTGGGAACAGATTAAGGGCATTTTGTCCCTCAATTCATCTTTTTCCTCAAACGTGAACAAACACTATAACTTGGGCAGCTCAGAAAATATATCACAATTCACTTGCATTTATCCGTGGGAATCCAGAGTGAATAAAGTGCTCAAGTTGCATCAGGACAAAATTTCTCACTATATTGATTTCCAGAAAAAAGTCAATAGGAGCATTGATTGACTTGACAGTTCCTTTACTTCTTGAGAAGCAAAATAAATGGTGCTTAAAATTAGGATGATGAGAAACAACATAGGCCTTACCCTTATGTCTTGATGCACATTGATTAGAAAACACACCGACTAGATGGAAAGACAAGTTTTCTTGACTCAATTCCACAAATTGTCATGAGCAATGGCAAGGTGGTCATCATTTGCATTCAGTTGCTTCATCTGCATTGAGTTTGGGCATCTTGTTAGCTCTGACCTCTTTCCTAGAACTGATAGTGAAGCTGGTACAAGAGACAAAGAAAGTCAATGGAGAGAAGACCTATATTGCTTTATTTTTTCTTCGGTTCTCTCTATTTATTTTTTCTTTCTTCTTTTTTTTTTTTCATTTGGCCCACTGATCAAGAAGTTGAAAAATAATTTAGTAGCTTTATCTGTGCAAATTCCAGCTCTTTTATGAGTTATAGAATCTTAGGATTATTGTTAAAGTGTGTACCTCATTAGGAAAATGGGAAGACAATAATTTCTTCAGAAGGTGCTAAATTAGTAAATACATGTGAAATGTCTTAGCTTTGGGGGTGTTTTTCAAACTGTACTTCTTGATCATTGTGTACGAAATCAATACAGTGGGTAGTTGCCAGCTTAAAATATGCAAATAGAATAGAAAATATCAGAGTGTGTCATGTTAATGAAGTTCTTGCTTCAGTTTCATATACACGCACACAACACACGTATAAACCAGGTTCCCTGAAAAATATATTATGACAGGATAAGGTAAAAGAAATTTCAAAAACACTAGTACAGGGCAAAGCAGACAGTCAATAAATATTAACATCTTTCTTTTCCTATTTTACTTTTTGCCAGCCTTGTATACGACACAAAGATGTGGAAACGGGAAATATAAATGTGGGAATCAAATCCTTCAGGTGCAGAGAGGCTAGCATTGGGAGACAGAGAGCACAAATTCCTCACATGGGGCTTGAGACTGATGGTGAGTGAGGCCATTTCTATTTTCACTGTTTGGTTCTTACATACATATATTTTACTGACAAGGGTTATAGTACCAGAACCCATAATATCATTAATTTTGTGCATATAAGGTATCTTGAAGTGTATATCTGGTGGCCTCTCACCTTTGCAAGCTATTGTCCCAGGTCAGTGTCCCAGCACTTCAAAAGGCCATATCACTGCTTATTGGACCACTGCTGCTAATTAGTGGCCCGTACTGCTGCCACCGTGCTAGGACCAGCGTGTCCCATTATTATGTGTCCATAGCATTGCCTGCTTGACTGTAAAGTGGATTCCCTGAAGCTATTCTATGGGATTCCATGTCAGCGAATCAAACACTTTGTAAGTCCTTTGATAATAATGATGTGAGCTAAGTAAGGCCATGTGAGCTGCCGGCAGTTGCTGGCCACCTCAGTAGAGGGTTTGCCTAAGAATAAAACCAATATAGAGGAGAGGAAAACAGAGAAATGGGAAAATACTTCCGATGACATTGAGCACTTGTATCTTTTAGTACCTGGAATAAGGTGATGCCTGGGTGGCTCAGTCGGTTCCACGTCTGCCTTCAACTCAAGTCATGATCTCAGGGTCCTGGGATCAAGCCCCACTCTCTGCTTAGTGGGGAGTCTGCTTCTCCCTCTCCCTCTGACCTTCCTTCCTGCTTGTGCTCTCAGTCATAAATAAATAAGTAAATAAGTAAATAAATAAATAAATAAATAAAATGTTAAAAAAATCTCATTAGTACCTGGAATAAGATCTCTGAATTTTCAGTGAAATGAGGAGTTAAATTACTATTGTTAATTTGAGTTGGGTTTCTCTCATCTGTATCCAAAAGAGTTCTTGAGGAAGCCACCAATTTGCCCTTCGCTGAGGCTTCCACATTCATTCTTTAATAAAATTAATACCATAAATCAGGACTTACCCTGCCTTGAGGGCCATTTTCTAACTCTAGGCCGACTCTGTGATGTGATCCCTGTTGGGATGATGTTATAGTTGAAATCTCAGAAACAGATGTGTTCAAGTTCTCGTGGGTCTCACCATATTTCCCAATGCTCATATCATGTACCGGGGCCTATGAGACAGGAAGCTGGGTTGGGGAGAGCCCAAGGACCATCACCATTTACTGAGCCAAACACGGCTGAAAGTGACTTTATAGTCATCGAAGTTCATTCTCATAGCAACTCTGGGAGATGGGTATTAGTTTTCTCATTTTGACACCGAGGAAACAGGATGAGAGAAGTTAGTAAACTTGCTCTAGGTCAGTCGCTTAATAAGTAGAAGAACCATAGGCTCAAACCATGGAGCACTGAGTGTATTGGCAGCAGGGGTCCAGGGGTGTGAGAGGTCTGTGCAGGCAGCAGGAATCAGAGAAGCTTCCCGAAGTGCGAACAACTCCCTTTCCACCATTTCACAGTCTGTAGAGAAACCGTGATCTGGTGTCCGGAAGGCATCCATCCCTCAAATTACTTGAATGATTATAGACACGTGTGGAAATTTAATTTTCATCTCTTTCTCAAACCACACACATGTTATTTTTATGTGAAAGATATTATTTCATACTTGCTTTCAAAATATTTTCTTGACTTACATTCCTATAATAGCTTTTATAATCATAGCCCAGCTATACCTGCCTTAGGCCCTTCCAGCCTGGTCTCTGTCTCTGACCGGGGGCAAGAGGAGGGTCTTGGCTCAGGGTCTCTGCCCTCAGCTCATGTGAGCCCTGCTATCAACGGTCACGTCAGACCCCTTGTGTGGGTTTTGAGAGTGTAAGGTGTTTCCTTCAAAGCACCTCCCTTTGGGTAGTCCCTGAAAATCACAGACAGTTTCATTTCATATTTCATTCCCCACATGCCAGTGTCTAGTTGTATGTGCAAGGTTATTTTTAAGAATTTTTCTGAGCCCTTGATTGAAAGTATTTAGAGAACTTTCTAGGGACCATGTAAGCTCAGGGCAAAATAAACCCATGGAGCCTTGCCTTCTCAGTTCTGCATTCATATCTAGTCTAGGTCAAGAATGAGTGACAGCAACAACTTTAGCACCCCTGGGGAGAGGGACTAATTCCATTTCTGGACCTAGTCAATTTGATTCTGTCTTTTGAGAGTTTCGGGAAGGAGTCTCATAGAGCCATAACGCTTTGCTTGGGAGGTGCCATGACCCTGTGGAATTGAGACCGTGTGTCAGAATCAGAGTCATCTAGGGTTTTGTCCTGGCTCTGCCTCATGCCCTGTGACCAGGACAGAACAGCTTTACCTCTATTTGACTTGGTTTCCTCATCTATAAAATTGGGATAATAGTATAGGCCCTGCAGGGATTGCTGTGAGGAACTGTACACACACACACACACACACACACACACCCCATTCACCTTGTGACAAATAGTGTTTAAAAAACTTTACAAATACTACATTCTTTAATACTCATTATAAATTATTAAGGAGGAAATATTACTACCATCCCCATTTTGCATGTAAGAAAACCGAGGCTCAGGGCAGGCAAGTAACTTACCCAGTGTCACACAGCTGATGAGTGATAGAACTGAGTTACACATTTAAGCGGTCTGGTGTCAGAGTCCATGTTCCTAACAGTTACTATGCCTCAGATGGTAGCTATTTTTAGAATCTAGTTTTATTTTTATTTTTTTTTTTATTTTTTAAAGATTTTATTTATTTATTCATGAGGGACACACAGAGAGAGGCAGAGACATAGGCAGAGGGAGAAGCAGGTTCCCCATGAGGAGCCTAATGTGGGACTTGATCCCAGGACCCCGGGATCACGCCCTGAGCCAAAGGCAGACACGCAACCACTGAGCCACCCAGGGATCCCTAGAATCTAGTTTTAAAATGTTTGATACAATGACTATATGTTATAAGATGTGTGTGTCCGTGTTGCTTCTGTAAGAGGTAATATAATAGTAACTTTCAAATAAGAAATCAAATGGGCTTTCCTTATTATTAGGCCTTAATGAAAATAAAATAGAGCGACAACACTTAAAGTAGGTTACTTAGTAGTACTGGAAAAGTTCTAAATTTCTTCATACTGCTGCATAAATTCAGTGTGTCTTGCCTTGATTGAGTACATTGGTAAGAAAATTACTTCGTGCCTACACTAACACTGACACTCTGAAGAAACACGGCATCTCATTACAGAGTGTTTTCTGAGATTTATCATAGAAACTTCCCAAAAAACAGACATCGCACCAGTGAGTAATCATTGAGTTTCCACAATAAATTCAAAATCTCCAAAATACGTGATTCTAAGTGTGGGACATCCTAGATCACAGTTAAATATTCATTTTTAAACTTGAGGACCTGGCTGAGCCTTTGATAGAGTCATGGGCTTGTGAGTCTCTCCAAAAGAGAGGGCACATTGTGGGCTTTAACCAACCAGTTGGCTGTGGAACTTATGGTGGCTTTGTAATGTGCCAGCTTGGCTAGGCTGAACTACATTCCCCAGAATTCCCTTCTCTTATGTTTTTGGTTCAGGGAGGCCACAAGAGACAAGGTGGAAATGGAGCACCAAGGTTTGGAGCTCTCACATGGTTGATTATCTGCTGACTCACTTTATTGATGTGGGGCAGCAGCTATGCCTGCAACTTCTCCACCTTTCTGTGAATCCTCCCTCAGCTTCTCTGATGTGGAAGCCAGGTGTATGCTTAACTCCTAGATGAGGAGCGCCAGCTTCTTCTACAGGATGGCTATGACATCAAGGTCAGAGGCAATGAGAACTGACCTGGGTTCTAGCTGGGCTCTTGGATTTTAGCTGATCCTTATTCTTTCCCGCTTGACATTAATCTTTCCTTTGTAGTGGGGCGTCAAGCTCCAACAACAGACAAGAGCATAATGACTTTACAGAGATTTCTTAAAAAGTTCCCAAGTTGCATAATACAAAATCCCTTGTGTATATATACTATATGATATTTTTAAGACAGAGACAAATGGAGACCAATCTTGAAAATTCCCTGAGCAAAAAAAAAAAAGAAAGAAAAGAAAAGAAAATTCCCTGAGCAGACAAAACCAGTGTAGTCATACAAACAAAGCTTTATTTAGCTTATTTTGCAAGACTAACTCAACCAGGGTCATTTCTTGCTTAGGCCTCTGGAAATTGTAAGGAAAATTCAAACTGTTTCCCAAGGCTGATATGAAATAACCTCTGGCCAATTCCTTATCATTTAAGAAGATGTAATATTATAATCAGTCACTGTGAAGAAAAGTCATTACTTTCTCAGTGTATAAGCAGCTCTATAATAATATACCCCTGAATCTCACTCCCTGTTTGGGTTTGAATGCTCCCCATTTGCAAAGTACCTTTTTGGTGTGTACACAATAAACTCTTACTAATTGCTACTTCAGTGATTCATTGGCTTTACTTTGGCCATTTCTTAACTTTTGACTGTATATATGTGTGTGTGTGTGTGTGATATTATATATGATATACAATATTTCTATAGATATGTGATATATATATGTGATATATTATGTATTACCTATATATCATATTATATATATTATATATAGTTATATTACATATATTACTATATATATATATCAAATATATTAGCTATTGGTTTTGTAGTTCTGTTTGGGGCCCTAACAGATAAATAACCATTGAGTCATGGCACAGTTAATTACATCTTCAGAATCAGTATTCTGCAGAACACTAATTAGGAAATTCTAATGTAGTTGGGTCATTTTTCTGAATGTAATTTTCCTGATAGTTGAGTAAAAACATGCTTAGAGTAAGTCATCACACAATAGCATCTAATTTACCACTTCACAGAAGGCTGTGGTAAGAAATAAGATTTAGGGCTCTGTCATAGGTTGAATTATGTTCCCCCAAAGATATATTCTGGTCTTACCTCCTGGTACCTGTGAATGTGACCTTGGATATAGAGTCTATGCACATGCAATTAAGAAAAAAGTTAAAGGCAGCCCGGGTGGCTCAGTGGTTTAATGCTGCCTTCAGCCCTGGGGCCTGATCCTGGAGACCTGGGATTGAGTCCCATGATGGGCTCCCTGAATGGAGCCTGCTTCTCCCTCTGCCTGTGTCTCTGCCTCTCTCTCTGTGTCTCTCATGAATAAATAAATAAAATCTTTAAAAAGAAAAAAAAAAAGTTAAGATGAGGTCATAATAGATTAGGGTAGGCCCTAATTCCAATTGCCAGTGTCCTTACAGGGAGAGACAGAGACAGCAAAGACATAAAGAGGGAGGACAGACATGTAACAGGGAAGCTGAGGTTGGAGTTATGTTGCCACTACCAACAAGCTCCAAAAATCGCCAGCAACAACCAGAAGCTAAAAGGGGCAAGGATGCATTCTTCCTGGTGCCTTTAGAGGGAGCATGGTCCTGCTCGGATTTCAGACTTCAAGCCTCCAGAGTGGTGAGATAATAGATTTTATGTCAGTTTTTACTGCTATTGTAAGCCACCCTGTTCATGGTAATTTGTTTGAGCAGCCCTAGGAAATAACACACGTTCCAAATGAACTTTCCTGATGCCTACTCTGGTGATCATAGGTCTGAACTCTCACCTTTCCTAAAATCCCTTCCAGGATGTCACTGAAGAGGGCCCAGTGGCTTTCCAGAAAGTCTCAGCAATTGTGTTCCTGTTAAATGTTTTGAATTCAACTCAGGATAGACAGTTTGGGATTATTTCACACCACTCTCATGTCACAAGTGTCCATGTCCCTCGTATAAGATCTCTGGGTTGCAAAAGTCCAGGATTCTCATGGTGAGCAGAAGCCAGGGTAGTGTCTCCAGTGCCTTGCCTAGTTACCTCCAAACAGATGTTCCCTGGGCAGGAGGCAGACTCTGCACAATTAGTCCTCCTTGGATATGAGAAGCATGACAACTTAGAGCCCAGTCTTTCTACAGCTCCCAGGTATTCTCAAAGGAAGGTCCTTCTTTTGAGTTCTGACTCAAGATGATTTTTTGTTTCTTTTTTTTTTTTCTTTCATGAAGCTAGAAGCATTTTTTGTTTGTTTGTTTTATATTCAATTAGCCAACATATAGTATATGATTAATTTCCAAATGTAGTTTAGTTTCAGTTTCAATACTGGGCAGAGGTAGGGGTGGAGGGATTGGACAGGAAGTAGGAAGAGGCCTTTGGAGAGAACTATTAAGACGTAGAAGTATGACCCCATCACATGGACTGACTGCCTTCCTTCCTTCTATCCTTCCTTGCTTCCTCTCTCCTCCCTCCCTCTCTCTATCCCTTCCTTCCTTCCTTTATCAATCATCCACATATCGATGACATAATGCGAGACACTTTGCTGACCACTAGATCGTAGTGATGTTTCGTGATGCCTGCTTTCTTGGGGCTCACAATCTTATCAGATACTGATATACAGAACTCACAGTGTGTCGGTTACTTACTAGGAGGACTGCTCTACTTCAGGGGTTCAGTGATGGTGGGGAGCAGAGCATGCCAAACAGAAGAAATAGCATGGGCAAACCCCCTAAGGTACAAAGGCATCTTTCACAAAGGCATATTTAGGGAACTGGGTGTAATTGGGGCATGCTATAGGAATGCTGAGAGATGAGACTAGAAAGAAGGTAAGATCCTTGAAGGGACTTGAATGACATACTATGGAATTTGGAATTTAGTATCTTTACTGATTGGTTGATATAGAAATCTCCAAAGTTTCTGAATCTAAATCTGACTTTCTAAGGACTTCTTATGGAACATGTACTCCAGTTGGACCCTAATGCCACAAAGTTAGGGACCACATCCATGTGGTTCTTACATCCCCAGAGCCCAGCACAGTGCTTGGTGCACATGCAGTGCTCCCCAGTTGTGTGTTCAGTGAATAGATGAAGCTTAGAGAAGTAATTACATGTGGCCAAAGCCTGACATTTGAATCATGATTCTGGGAGATATATAAAAGATAATAGAAAACAAATCAGCAGAACTGTCAGCTCTGTTGTTGCCATCATTCTTCTATTTGCTCTAAATCTTTCCTGCTGTGATTCGATCCAGAGCCCCTTGTCTTTTGTCGAAATGGAAAGTAACTGAGTAGCACCTTTCCTTGGAGCATAAACATTGGTGCACTTAATGATCATCATCGAATTGTCCTCAGTATCTCCGGAACAAACAATTTCTCTTTTTTAAGACTATTTTTTTTCACAAACCTTTTTTCCTAACTATTTAATCATCTTTACAGCTGACCTGGATTTTTCTATCACTTCCCCTCTTTTAGCTGCCAATATCTTGCCTGGAAGAGAAGTAGCTTGAGCTACACATCCTCAAAGGGGACAAATTCTGGCCAAATTCTTTGGGCTGATAAGGAAAGTCTAGGAAATGCTCCCCATCTAATATTTAGATCATGTTTAGGTTCCAGTCAATAAATTAATGAGAAATTACTGAAGTACTATCTTGCTGATTTAAAAGGAATTAGCATTCACAAAAATACACCAAGTTAAATGACAGCAAAGTGCTTTTCGGAGAAATCAAGGTGAGTCGGCTTTGAAGTGAAAGTGAAGACAACAGGTATTGCGAGTTTACTATGTATGAGAACTTTGCATATTTTATTTCTTTTAATTCTTAAAAGAACTAAGAAGTGGGCAACTGTCCTGTGTAACAAGTGAGAAGATGAAAGAGAGTTTAACTAACTTGCCCAGGGTCTCCCAGGCACTGACCGAGTCCGTACTTGAACCCTTATCTGTCCAACTAGAAGGGCAAGGCTCTTTGCCCATCATCCTGAAATTGGACACAAAATCAAAGGTCTATCCTAGGGTTCTGGACTATTTATAGTAATCACATCACCACTTACGGAGAAGCTCTTAGGCATCAGGATTCAGGCTAGATAAACTTTACATCAAATATCAGGTGAAGTTTAATCTACCATCTGTTGTAAAGCTGTTTCCTGAGAATTGTTATTGCATGTCACAAATAACAGGACTGAGGCCCAGAGAATTAAATAACTCTTCCCTTTTGACATAGTTTATAAGGGACAAAGCTGGACGGGGAGTGGAGTGGAGGCCGATGGGTGCTGCTCCTTGTACTTCATCTGAGTGCCATCAGTTAATGGCAGTCAGGAAAGGCTGCCCTGGGTTCCAGGGTTCCAGAGTGGGGGTACCAGGGGCGTGCTGACTGTGGGGAGCGGCCCCAGCTTTAATTAGAGCAAACGCCCTCAGGCAGGTGGCAGCTAGATTTCACTTTTCCAATTTGACAGTTTAGCTACAGGGAGCAATCACACTCAAAGATAACAAAAGTTAATGTTTCTCCCATTTTTTACCCCTGGAAGGTGGGGGCAGTTACTTCAATCAGTCACCTTTTGAATGGTGTAGGGAGTGGAGTGTCTCTGCAACTTCAGTGACCCTAAGGATCACCCCGGGTGCCTGATTAATATATGATTCTTAGCCCCCACTCCTGCGGAGAATTTCTAATTCCACAGGCCTGGAGTGAGCCTGAAGAATTTGTATCTTCGGCAAGTACTCTAGAGGTTGCTGATGCACGTAGTGGGAATTCTGCTTCTTGAAACGCTTGGTGGTTGTGATTCTGAGTTTGAATCCCTGATTCCATCACTGCGAGCTTTGTGATGGTGAGTTAATCTCTCTTAGCCTCAGTTTTCCTATCTGTAATAAGAGAGGAGCACCTGGGTCGCTCAGTGGCTCAGTGTCTGCCTTTGGCCCAGGGCGTGATCCTGGGGTCCTGGGATCCAGTCTCACGTCGGGCTCCCTGCATGGAGCCTGCTTTTCCCTCTGCCTGTGTCTCTGCCTCTCTCTCTCTCTCTCTCTCTCTGTGTCACTCATGAATAAATAAATAAAATCTTAAAAACCAAGTATGGGAATAATGATGGTACCTATGTACCTACCTACTTACCTCTCAGTCATGTGAAGATTAAATAAAGCAATGCATGTAAAATACCTAATGTCTTTCTGGCACATAGTAAATGTTCAATTAGCGTTAGCTATTGTTATGCAAATGAAAAGTTAGTTATTTAGAGAAAAAAAGATTGAGTCCTTCTCCTTACTAGAAATTTTTTACATCTTTGTGACTATGAAGGTGGGGGGTAGGGAGGAATTTACTTGTTATGGAAAGGTCAGTAATATAGGATTTTCTTTCTTCTCTAGTATCCGCCTCACATGCCTTTTTTTTTTTCCCTTTTGGCTAGTAGTGCAAGTTTATCTTTGAAGCACCAATAGGTTCTTTGTAAAGGAATTCCTTCTCATTGATAAACCTTACACGGATCTCTGGTTAATGGGGTGCTCATTTTTCTATGGGCCTTATAAGGGCTGCCTAGACATGTTCCTTTCCTCTGGCTTTTTAAGAGAAATGATAATGGGAGAAGCAAAACTCAGGAAGTTTAGAACAACTTCCTTTCCCCTTCACATGTCGAGGTCAGCGATGCCCACATCCCTCCCCTGGACTGGAGGTGTAAGGACAGGAGCCAAGTAGATCTCCATTCAACCCCTGGAGGTCAGGGCTGTGGCCAGACTCCCAGATACAGTATCTACACTAAACCGCCGGTGCATCCTGGCTTCAGTGGGGGTAAAATCCAAGATGTGGCACTTCAAATTTCCTTGTTCAGATTTCTGCTTATCTTTCCAGGTTTCTCTCCCCTTTCCTTTGTCCTCTTCATCCTTATAGTTTGTTGGAGCCTTATTTTCTCTCCACTTTCAACTTTTCTAATGGTGTTTCTTTGAGCGTATTTTCTTCTGCTCTTTTTACCTTTGTATTTCCATTGATCTTACTTGTCTTTTCTAGAGGAAGTCTTCATTAGGTATTAGTTGCTTTCCTATGTGTTTCTCTAATCTAACGATCATTGCTATTACACATTTATAAAATACAACGTTGTTTGTTTTTGCATTTGTCTCCTCTCCTAGATTAAAAGCACCCTGACTCAAGGACCTTGTCTGTCTTATTCAGTTTTTACCTCAGCACCCCACTACAGGCATGAAGTAGAGAATCATTCAATATTTACTCAGTGATTAAACAAGTTGCCTTCTAACACCTGCCAGAGCACTTCCACTGATGGGAAACTTATTACCTCCTGAGGTTGCTGGATCCATTTTTGGAAGGGTCTGCTTGTTTGAAAACTTTTCCTGATTAATGAACTGAACTCAGTAACTTTCCAGGAGACCAAAATGCCATAGTCTTGGAATTGAGACAAAATTTTGGGTCCTGTTATCATCTCACCATCTCTGAGAGGCTCCCGAGTTAGGACTCAAATGAAAAATTAAGATTTGCCTTTGTAAGGAAGGGCCACTGGATAGATCGAAATGCAGATGCTGAAAGAGTAAAACTAAACACTCATCTGAGATAGAGAATATTGTCATTTTCTTTTTTTAAAAAAATATTTTATTTATTTGGGAGAGAAAGCAAGAGAGAGCACAAGCAGGACGAGGGTCAGAAGGAGAAGGAGAAGGAGACTCCCTGCTGAGCAGGGCACTTGACATGCGGCTCCATCCCAGGACCCTGGGGCCATGATCTGAGCCAAAGGCAGGTGCTTAACTGACTGAGCCACCCAGGCACCCCTGTCATTTTCTTATTATGTAAGCAAGAGAGGCAGGAGGAGTGCCTCTGAGGAAGGGGTGGAGTGGTCTTCCAGAGAGGGATGCTCTGTGACTGGAACAACAGACTTGGGATTTACCAAAGGGGCTTTGAATTCTTCTGGGATGTCCTGATTCATGATTGCAGCTCCTTGAGTGAAGCAGGTGATGTGAATGCCCCCTGCTTTAAAAATGGAGGGAGTACACTGAGAGGGTTAGCGTCTGTTCTGTTCCAGGTGGTAGCTGCTGTCACTTACAGTCCATTAATTGTGCTTTCTTCACCCCAACTTTGATTATCCTCATTTTATAGGAGAGAAAACAAGCTTCATGAAGTAAGCCACCCAAGGTGACACAGTTAATAGTCACAGGGCTGAGACCCTTATCCCAGTATTTCCTCACCATTTCATGGAGTTACAGTAATTTCATTTTTACAACATGTAAAACACACTGTCATTCACATAAACACAATATTTCAAAAGCTAAGACTCTGACACCCGTCCCGTTTAAAAATCACATTTTGTCCTTTGAATCTTCCTCACTTGAGAAGCCCCATACGATGATATCTAAATGCTAAGTTACATAAAACAAAAGAATCTAAAATAGGGCCATTTTCTTCACTGCTTGCTACACATTTTACCATTTTAAAACAGCAATTAAAGCACACACTCAACTTCTCAACTTCAGTCAGGAGAGTGTTCAAATATCCTCAGATAAGCACGTGGTTGTAACAGATCCCGGGAAAATATTTCCACATTAGGGATGAACTCATAGGCACAATGAAGCATCTAATTGAAAACTGCTGGGAAGGGAGACCTCAGTACCAGGAATAGTGATTGTTTTTTTCAAAGTAACCGAGGTAAGAATTTACCATTTGCCATTGTTCATCTGTTCTCTTCCAAGCCCTGAGACACTGAACCAGCAGCTTCACTGGGTGGGTAATTTGTCTAGAGAGAGAGTGTGACGCCTTTCCTTCAAGTTCAACTCCACCAAAATCAAGGATACCTGATGGGTCTGAGGGCCCACCAGAAAGTCCAGGCCGGATTGCAGTGCTGAGACCTTGTTCGGAGTCATGGGATTAGAGTGTATCTTTGGCATTAAGATCATAATTTTTACAGGACAAAATTTAGTTTTTAAAAGAAAACTCATGCAAATGGGTGTTTAGGGCCCATCCTGGGTACACTGTCAGGGTGGCAGCTCTTTTATCCTTCCAACTTCCTGAGCCCCTCATTCTCTGGTCACCTGCCAAACTTCCTGCAGCACCAAACTCCGCATCCATTCATTTCTCCTACTTTCTCTACCTGGACTAGATTTTATCTGAATCCTTTCTTTCTTTCTTTCTTTTTTTTTTTTTTTCCTTTTCTTTTTTAAACCTGCTCCAGCCTCATTGATTCAGGGCCTTTTCAGATGATTGGGCTAATTTCTGATAAAATCATTCAGAAAAGATAATGGCTTAATGTGTCAGACACTTAAGAGGACTTGCATCTCAAGGGATTAATCCTAATCGTGGGAGAAATCTTGAGGATTTCAAGCACAGTATGTAAAAAGGACAAAAAAAAAAAAAGATTTTATGTTACATAGCAGACTGTGTAATCAAAATATAATTTGAGCCACAGATGTAACCTGCACATGTAATTTAAAATTTTATAGTAGGTACTTGAAAAAGGAAAGAGGAACAGGTGAAATAAACTTTAAAAATGACATACTCGGGGATCCCTGGGTGGCGCAGCGGTTTGGCGCCTGCCTTTGGCCCAGGGCGCGATCCTGGAGACCCGGGATCGAATCCCACGTCGGGCTCCCGGTGCATGGAGCCTGCTTCTCCCTCCGCCTGTGTCTCTGCCTCTCTCTCTCTCTCTGTGACTATCATAAATAAATAAAAAATTTAAAAAAAAATGTTAAAAAAATAAAAAATAAAAATGATATACTCAATCCAATACATTAAAATTATCCTTTAAATGTATAATCAATATAAGAATTATTAATGAGATATTTTACTTTTTTGTTCTGTTTTTGAAAGCTGATGTATATTCCACATTCACATCTCAATTTGGACTCGCTATCTTCCAAGTACTTGACAGACATGTGCGACTTGTAGCTACCACCATACAGGACAGCATGAATATATTCCAAAAAATGAAGAGTACATTTTCTGTGTGTCTGTGTGGAGATGAGACATGAGAGGGGGTGGTGTGTGTGTGTGATAGACGTTATGGAGAGCATAATGAGGGGATGGTGGTGGTGACAACAAAAGAGAGAGCAGTGTGTGTGGGTTTAATTTCCAATTGAATTTAGGAGGCAGTGTGGTATCAAGGAAAGAGTGTATTTTAGACTACAAATGAAACTGCTGAGTTATTGGACACGTTGCATAAGCTTTCTGAGCCCCAGATTACTTATTTGTAAAAGGGGTATAGTAATAACCACTTCAGAGGATTGCTGTTGAAGAATTTAATGATAAAATATTCAGAAAAGCCTGAGGGGAGAAGTCTCAATGAGTGCAAATCTGCCCGTCCATTTCCTCCCTCCTTCTCAGAAACCTTTACATTTTTCTTCTCTTCTCCACACCACCCACCCAGCCAACTCCTCCTCATATGCTAGTTAAATTCTCAACTTCTCCATGAAACTTCAAAGAAAAATAATTCTATAGTTCTTACTAAACATCCTAAAGAAAAATTGACAAGATTCTGAGATTTGGTATCAAGTTGAAACACATGTTTACCAAATTAAGCCCATTTCTGTGATGAACGTTTTGTTATCTGTGAAATGCTTTTAAATTTTCTCTTTGTCTATCTAAATTCAATTCTCTTTATTGCCAGGCTGACATCCCAACTTGACCCTGAAACATTCCTAGATCATTTAAGTCTTCAAAGATCTTGCTCTTGCTAAAATCATATCACTTCTATCCCGGCTCTATCAAGCTGGATTCTATGATGCTTGATTCCTATGGCTAATTAATACATATTCTAAAAAAAAATTATATGGACAGAAAAAATATGAAATTCTGAATTAAAGAGGTTAAATTATTTTATTTTCCACTGCTCCACAGGGTAATGTTTTTAATGAAGCTCCAATGAAGGAGGGCGACAATTATTTGAAGTATTTTCCAAATTTATTAATCAAAGTAAAAAGTTCCTTTTTTTTCTTTTGACTATTGTATAAACTAGCATTTTAAGGAACTCATTTTGGGATACATTAATGCATGTTATGAACTATGGCAATTTAATATGTTGATATTCAACATCTCAAATACACTTTACTATCATTTGTTTATGCTTGACCTTCCCAATTACTTTATCTTGATGCACATCGGATTTAAAACTTAGAAAATTTTCATGAATTCTTTTCTTTCTCTTTCTTTCTTTCTTTCTTTCTTTCATTCTTTCTTTCTTTCTTTCTTTCTTGTTCTTTCATTCTTTCTTTCTTTCTTTCTTTTTTCTTTCTTCTTTCTTTCTTTCTTTCTTTCTTTCTTTCTTTCTTTCTTTCTTTTTTTTCTCTTTCTTTTTCTTTCTTTTTTCTTCCTGAATTCTTGCATTTGATCTTAAAAATATTCTGAGCTAGAAATGTTTGAGAAGAGACCAATATTCAACCAATATTGATTGAGGAATAACATGACAGGCACTACACTAAACTCTCAAGTACAGTGATAATGGTAAGAGAGACTCCATGGGGGTAGGCAGATATTTAACAAAAGTTTCACAAAATCCATAAATATTTTTTTTAATTTATTTATTTGAGAGAGAGAGAGGGAGAGAGAAAGTACATGAGCAAGCAGAGGGGAAGAGGGAGAGAGAGGGGAAGTAGACTCTGCACTGAGCTGGGAGCCCTATGAAGGGGGGTGGATCCCAGGACCCTGAGATCATGACCTGAGCTGAAACCAAGAGTCAGATGCTTAACCAATTGAGGACCCAGGCGCCCCTAAACCATGAGTATTTTGAAGAAGAGTAGTAATTGCTGATACTGAGTTCCAGGCCATCTTCTAAACACTTAAATATTCTCAAAATAACCTGAAGGCAGGTTCTATTATCCCTTTTGCAGATAAAAATTGAGACACAGAGACACAATGACTTGCTCAAGGTCGTACAGAGCCAAGAGCTTCCCCTGTGCTATATTACCTCTATATAGAAGTAAGGGGTATAGAAAGAACATGTGGCCAGAGGCCTTGCCTAGCATGCATTTTTAGGGAAAGAGCTAATGTTTAAGCTGAATCTTCAGTAATGAGTAGGATTCGGCTAGTAAAGTGAGTGGGGAAAAGCATTTCAAGCAGGGGGAAAAGCATAGGTAAAGATTTTGAGTAAGGAACAAGTTTGGCACATACAAGAAACTATATAAAGGCCAAAGTCACTTGACTATAGTGACCTCAGATGAATAGGATGAAGAGCAGTTCATGTTTGTCATCCTCATCATGTAGCAAAAATGTAATCTTTAGGATTTGGGTATGCTGATGGTTGTGCAACAATGTGTACTTAATGTCATAGAATTGTAAAGTTAAAAATGGTTAAAATGGTAACTTTTATGTTATATGTATTTTACCACAATCAAAAAAACAATTGAACAAAGAGAAAATAAATGAAGGAAATATGATAAACTTATAACAATTATTAAGGCTAGGTAATGAATATGTGGGAATTTATTATATTCTCCCTGCTTTGGAGTATATTTGAATTTTTTTTATAATACAGGTAAAATAAATCTAAAAAGTATTCTTTTCAACCTAAAAAGAATAAATAGTGATTGAAAGATTTTAAGAAAGAGAGCTGTAAGTTTTTTAAGATGATCACTGGATACAGTTTGGAGAATAAAAAGGATATTTCAGATGGTTTGGTAGAAGAATATTATTTTGTCTAGTATGGCTTCAGTAGCCATGAGGAAAAGTGATATTTAAAAATATTTAGGATGGAGAATCATCAGACTTGGTGATTGGATATTGTGACATTTTTGACATGAGCTACAGAGTAAGAAGAAGAAAATCAGGAGGGCATAATGTTGTGGAAGTCAAAGAGAAAGAAAGTAAATGTGTGAATGCTGGGAAGAGCTCAAGCAAAAAGATCATTGGAAATTAGGAATATAGGAATTATTTGTGACTTTATCTAGAGGATTTTTGGTAGAGTGGGTGGGAGCCAATTAGTTGTAGGTTAATGTTATAGACTGGGTATTTGTGTCCTCTCCAAAATCATAGGTTGAAACCCTAACCCCAATGTGTTGGTCTCAGGAGGTAGGGCCCTTGGGAGGAAATAGGGTTTAGATGAGGTCATGAGGATGCAGAAGGATTTGTTGATATGAAGTTGGGAAGTTAAGGGAATTTCTATCTAGTGGATTCATTCTTTCTATGAAAATATAATTAGATAATAGTAAACTTTTATTGCTGGTTTATTGATAGCAGGCCCTGTGTTAAGAGATTTACATGTACTGACTCATTTACTGCTTATAATAATCTTCTGAGGTATGAACTATTTCTGTCTCTGTTTTACTAATAAGGAACTGTTAAGAAATATATGCCTAAAGTTATATTTTTCAAAATTCTTTCTTTTCTCTTGTTTTCTTATTTATTTATGGAAGTATAATTAACATATAAAATTCAACTATTGCGACTACACGAAAATCAAAAGCTTTTACACAGGGCAGCCCCAGTGGCTCAGTGGTTTAGTACTGCCTCCAGCCCAGGACGTGACCCTGGGGTCCTGGGATCGAGTCCCACGTCGGGCTCCCTGCATGGAGCCTGCTTCTCCCTCTGCCTGTGTCTCTGACTCTCTCTCTCTATGTCTCTCATGAATAAATAAATAAAAATATTAAAAAAAAAAGCTTTTGCACAGTCAAGGAGACCATCAGCAAAGCAAGAAGACAACCTACCAAATGGGAGAAGATATTTGCAAATGAATGTATCAGATCAGGAGTTAATATCTAAGGTCAATATAGACAAATTGCCGGAACCTGAATACAAACCTAGACAGTTTGCTTTTAGATAGTTTGCTTAACTACAAGCCATACTTAGCTGAGGCCATCCAGTGATGGTGCAGGAGATAGAGGAGGTGTTGGGCATCTGAGGAGTGGGAAGGGCAGCAAGCATCTACAGAAACAGATTGGAATGCACTGATTGGAATAATGCAATAAGATCATAAGTGATGTTGAGAGTGCAGTGGAGACTAGGAATTACTAATTGAAAGTGCTATCAACCAACCTGGTGATGTGATTTGCTCCAGAGGATCTTGAGCTCCTTGAATACAGGCATTGGGAGGACAGACTGTTGGGTCTGAGGTTAGGACTTACCAGGTGTGGAAGAATGAGAAAAAGACTGGAGAGTGAGGGTGGCTGCAGTATTCAACAGGGAAAGAGGCTTTTTGGAATATATCCCTCTTAATAAAATGTCTTTCTACTATGGTAGTATTTTTCCTCTCATAATTTTTTTTTTTTTTTTTTTTTTTTTTTGGCAAAGACTTTTGGTGAATAGAGCACAGCTTTCCAATTCAGTGGAGTCCAGCACACTGTTACGGGGACTTTAGTATATATATGCTAGCCTCTCTGCTGTGTGCCAGCATATTTTAAACTAGGACTTTGCTGTTTATATACTATTAATGCCATTGAGCCAGAGAGTTTGTCTAAAAGCAGTGCACCAGATACTCAAGTGCCTGTGCTCTGTCCTACCCACTTATTCCATTTTGGTTACAAGGTCACATTATTGATTACTTTCAGATTTCTTTTATGCTACTTTCTGTCATTCCGCAGTGAAAAATGTTAATGTTCTAGAAATGTAAAGAGACCCTAAGTTTACACTTTAAAATTTACGTTATGGTTTAAAAAGTTAAAAGTTACATCTGAGAGAAAAAAATCAAGAGTCCAATAAAAAGCAATCTGTATACATTATAATGACCCATCCATTCCAGCAAATCTTTAATGATTAAGACTTGGTTTATTGGGCAGCTCTGAAGAATCTTCATGGCTGGTTGGGCATGAACCTATGATCATCAAGACACTTGAAAAACTTTCATGAAGCTTCTGACATACGGTAATAGTGGACTGGGTTCTGAATCACAGAATTTTGACATAGAAGGAGCAATGACATGGATTCTTAAAAGTGATTTTACCTTGTACTCATTATGCAATCTGTAGACCTTGAATTTGAAGGCAGTAGAATGAGTTGTTAGAAACACAGAGTCTTGGGCCCTATTCCAAAGCTACTGAATCAAAATCTGCATTTTAATAAGATTCCCAGGAAATTTGTATGCACATCACAGTTTGAGAAAGCAGTGGGCAGGGTTGTCCTTGTAGTAATTAAGCATTGCGATGGGTTGCAATGTTAACTCACATAAAATATCCATGGATTTTTATGGTTTGAATCTAAAGATGAGTGATTCTCCTATAAACCCTGATATTTTTTAGGTAAAAGGCTAGTTTGAGAGGAAAAACGTAAGGTTTCATTTTATTCTAGACTTGCTATGACTATCTGACATGCAAAAGCATCCAATCACATTTCTGATATCCATTTTTTACAGCCTTCATGGGCATACTCTGGCTTTCCTCTTCTGCAAATTCTCATGCTCCTCAATTTAAAATCCCTGATGTGTAAAAGCACTTGTTTCTAGACTCTCAGCAGCCAAGTATTTGTTGGCTAGAAAAGAGTTAAAGGGACATACAAAGTTGGCAGGATTCAGATGGTTCAGGAAAATTTAAAAGTCATCACATGGGGCTTTAACTGTTAAAATGGTCGGCAGGTTTTTGATTTTTTTTTTTTTATGACATGGCAAAATGTTGACTCACAGGAATCAATGTGATTAACCTTCAGCCACGGTATGTTTGAGGCAAAGAGGTGAATCAGACTCATTAGTTTTTGGTTCTGGAGCAATGAAGGACCATGGCATTTGCCCTGTCCATGTCCTTCCAAACATAGATCACCCCAATTATGTCATTACTGCATCTGAGCTTTTTCTTCTCCTTTTTTTCCCCCAAAGCATAAAATGCCAAGGTGATGATCAAAAGACAGTGGCTATTCAGTATATGCCAATGACAACCAAGCTAAGGTCTTCTTTTTGTCAGATATTTTTATTGAGAGCGTTTTGTTTTTTCCTCTCCATTCTTTTTCCTTAAAAGAGAGATAATACATGAGAGGTCAGAGCACAGGGCAGTCAATGGAGGGCCTCCAAATAGACAGACAAAGGCAGTTTCATCTCTTTCTGCATGATTTCTCTCTCATCTTTAGGATTTAAGCAGATGCTGTTAGATAGACAATGCCCTATGGAGCAGAAGTGAGAATGCTCTGTTGCTCAATTATTCTAGGTATTAAAACCTGATGTCATGATTTTGAATTAATGTTAGATGTTTAAAAGAATGAATTAAAGCCCCACACATTTGTGCATATAAAAAGAAACAGAATGGTCATATCACTGACCTAGGCAAGGGCAAATCGTCCAGTCTCATGATAGTAATACTTCTTGAGGATCATAACATGCATTATCTCATTTAATCCTCAGAGTAACCCATATGAAAGTGGATTATAATTCCCCTTATTTGGATGAGGATACTGAGACAAAGAGGCCGTAGACAGCTTGCTCAGGATCGGTGGTCGGTGACATACTTCCTGTCTTCTACCTGCCCCTGCCCCCATTCCATCTCCCCCCTTCTGCTAATCTACAAATCTACAGGTTACACAGGAATGTGAAGGCACAAATTCATGATTTCTCCATCCTCTCCATTCCTCTCATATGTCTCATAAAGCCCGTTAGTATATTAAGAAAAGTTTCCAAGTTGTGCTCCTCTTCACATCCAAATAAATTTGGGAATGTATTAGCCATTACGAGCAGGAGTCATTTCTCTTTTTGATGGCCACAGACAAGATATTGATTTAAAACACATTATTATCCTCTCGGCTCATAAACTGAATGAAAACAAACACTGCCTATGAAGAAGAGTCCTAAAAAGAGAATTTTATTGTCCCTTAATATTTAAATACCATTAAACTGAGAAGAGGAAATACAACAACTCCCTTTGCAATGCCCTCATTTCAATTCCCTAGGGACTTGGCTTTCCAGTTTGTGTCAACTGTCTCCACCTATAAAAAGAAAATGACTAAACAAATCAGTGGGCTGTTATGTGGGCTACGTCGGTCATCTTTGTTTGTCTTTCTGCCCTTTCTTTCTTCTTGGAGATCTTTCCCCAAATTTTCTTTTTATCTTGTATCCTTACTGTTCCTCTGTTGACACTTAACCATGACATTAATATTTAAACATACCAAATCTCTCCATTCATAAGCAAGAATGGTTAATAGTAATAAACCAAACATATATTGTTTTAGCTATAGCTCTGTTCTCTTGCTCTTTGTAGCCAAACTTTTCAAAAAGAATTATCGAAAAGTTGTATTTCTTCCCTTTATTTCCCAAGCCACTCTAAAATCTCCCTACTGCTTTACCAAATGGGCATTCCCCAAGGTCACCAATGACTTTCTCATTTCCAAACTTATTTGAAAAAAAAAATTGTCAGTGTATTTGAACTCAGAGCAGCATTTGATATATTGACCACTAGATCCTTTAGAAATCCACTCCTCTCCTTATTGACTGAAACACACATGGGTCCTCCCATGTTTCTAATTACTTTCCAGCTCTTCCTCTACCTACTTCTTCTTGTTAGGTATATTGCTTAGAGTTCCATTCTTGTTTTCTATTCTATTTTTTCTCTTGAGGTAATCTTACTCTCCTGGCTTCAGTTACAATCCGCATGCCAATACTGCCAACAATAATAACACTTATTAAGTGATTATAATGTTCTGTCTCCCTTCCTGATATTTCCCAATATTTCTTCTCCCTTCCTTTATATTCCCTTTCACTATTATTCATATTCCCCAAATGAATGAGAACATACACTGTTTGTCCTTCTCCGATTGACTTATTTCACTCAGCATAATACCCTCCAGTTCCATCCACGTTGAAGCAAATGGTGGGTATTTGTCGTTTCTAATTGCTGAGTAATATTCCATTGTATACATAAACCACATCTTCTTTATCCATTCATCTTTCGATGGACACCGAGGCTCCTTCCACAGTTTGGCTATTGTGGCCATTGCTGATAGAAACATCGGGGTGCAGGTGTCCCGACGTTTCATTGCATCTGAATCTTTGGGGTTTTTCTGTATGTTGGTAAATTGAACACCAATAAAAATTAATTAAAAAAATAAAATAAAATAAAACTAAAAAAAAAAAAAAAAAAAAAAAAAAAGTGATTATAATGTGCCAGGCATGGTACCGAGCTCTTCATGTGATGTATCTAATTTATTTCTCATAACAACTCTTAAATGTTTAACTTCAATCTGCTTTTTCCTAAGTCCCAGAACTGCTTATATACACATATGCTAGAAAATTCTCTCAACTGTCTTAAAAGCTCCTTCAAAGCCAAATGTTCAACATGGCATTCCTCATTTTTCCCACTCCACTCCATCCAAAAGCTGCTCTTTTAACATTGCTCCCTAAACCAATTCATGCTATCACCAACCATAAATGAATTGCTGAAGCCAAAAACCTGAGTCATTTTTTTTTACTTTTCATGCCTGACCCCACTGTCTAATCACTAAATTGTATTAATTTTACCTCCTGAGTATCTGCCTAATATACAACTTCTCTTCCTCTGCATTACCTTCAGTCTACTCCTGGGTTTCTCAACCCAACACCATTGTCATCTTGGTCCAGACAATTCTTTCTTGTGTTAGATTGTCCTGTGCGTTGTAGGATGTTTAGCAGCATCCCTGTCCTCTACCAACTAGATGACAATAGCAGCAACCCTTGCTCCTTTCCCTTCCTGATTCCTGACAATCAGAAATGTCTCCAAACATTATGAAACGTTCACTGGGAAGCAATAATGCCCCCAGTCAGGGATCATGCCCCTAGTCAATATCATTTCCTTCCTTATTGAATGCAACAGGCTTAATTTATCTTAAATGCCAAAAGATGCAAATCTGATTATTTTATCACAACTTCTTAAAAACATTATTTAGCTATTCCGTGCCTTTCAAATAAAATGCAGAATTCTTAAAAGCATCCCCACAGTTTTTTTTTAAACAGCTTTATTGAGGTATAATTTATATTCAAAGGACTGTACATGTCTAATATATACAGTTTGACTAATTTGGACATATGGGTACCTGTGAAACCATTACCATGATCAAGATAATAAACCTATCACCTCCCAAAATTTCCTGATGTCTCCCTCTTTTTTTTCCTTTGCGTTAAGAAACACTTAATATGAGAGTTAATCATTTTTTTAAAGGTAAACAACACAATATCTTTACCTATAGGCACTACATTGTAAGGAGATCTCTGGAACTTACTTACCTTGTGTGATTGAAACTTTATATCCATTGAACAAAAGCCCATCATTTTCTTCTCCCCCTTGCCTCTGGCAACCATTATTCTAGTCTCTGCTTTTGTTAGACTATTTTAGGTACTTTCTGCATGTGCCATCATGCAGTATTTGACTTTCAGTGGCTGGTTATTTCTCTTAGCATAATGTCCGTTAGGTTTATCCATGTTGTCACATATGACAGGATTTCTTCCTTTATTTAAGACTGAATAACACTCCTTTGTATATATATGCCACATTTTCTTTACCTATTTATCTACTGATGGACATTTAGGTTGTTTCCATATCTTGGCTTGTGAATAATGCTGCAATGAACATGGAAATATAGAGATCACTTAGAGATATTGATTTTGTTTCCTTTGGATAAATACACAGAAGTAGGATTCATGGATCATATTGGTATTTCTACCTTTAATTTCTTGAGGAATCTCATAATTAAGAGATGTTTAGCAGCTTTCCATGTATCTGTTGGCCATTTGTGTGTCTTCGGAGAAATGTCTATTAAAGTCCTTTGCCTATTTCTAAGCTGAGTCACATGTTTTTGTTGTTGGTTTTTTAGTTTTTGCTCTTGAGTTGTATGAGTTCCTTATATACTATGAATATTAACTCCTTATCAGATATATGGCTTGCAAATATTTTCTCCCATTCCATAGATTGCCTTCTCATTCTGTTGGTTGTTTTCTTTGCTGTGCAGAAGAGTTTTAGTTTGGAATAGTCTCACTTGTTTATTTTTGCTTTTGTTGCTTATGCTTTGGTGTCATGTCTAAGAAATCCTTGCCAAGATTAATGTCAAGAAGATTTTCCCATATGTTTTCTCCTAGAAGTCTTACAGCTTCAGGTCATATATTTAAGTTTTTAATGTATATTGAACTTATTTTTGTGTGTGTATAGTATGAGTCCAATTTCATTCTTTTGTATGCAGATATCCAGTTTTCTCAACACCATTATTGAAGAGACTGTCCTCTCTCCATTTTATACTCTTAGCACTTTGGTCAAAGATCAATTGACTATATATGTGTGGGTTTATTTCTGGGCTCTGTATTCTGTTCCATTGTTTTACATGTCACTTTTAATACCACACTGTTTTAATTTGTTAAGGAGATATACAGATTTAAGGTTAATCCCATCAAAATATCAAAGACATTTTTTTTTACAGAAATTTTTTTTAATCCCAAAATTCAGTAGAACTACAAAAGACTTCAAATAGCCAAAGCAATTTTGAGAAAGAACAAAGCTAGAGACCTTAATTTTCCTAATTTTGTAATATATTATAAATCTAAATCTACAATAATTAAATAAGCATTCCCAAGTTTTCACCTTTTTTTTTAAGATTTATTTATTTATTTGAGAGAGTACAAGAAGTTGGGAAAGGGAGAAGGAGAGAGAAACTTAAACAGACTCCACTCTAGGTGCAGAGCCTGATTTGCGGGCTGGATCTCATGACCCTTGATCACAACTTGAACCAAAACCAAGAGTCAAATGTGCAACTGACTTTGCCACTGAAGCACTCCAACCAAATTTTGACCTTTATTCATCTCTTTAAGTTTCTTTATGGGCTGTATTGGATGTCCTCATACTGACATTTTTCCAGAATACCAGTTCTCTGTCTTGGGGGTTCACACAGCTCTTACCCTTGCTTGGAATGCTTTCATTTTTCCCTCTCCATTCACCTGGTCAATTGCTCATAATACTTTAGGCCTCAGTTGACATGTGGCTTCCTCAAGGAGATCCTCCATAACCAGTATCAATATCCCTCTCTATTGGACTAGTGATTGGTAGATTCATGCTACATAATGACTCACAGTACTCAAACTATTTGCTTTCATAGCAGATTATACTTCTCCTCTCACAATATAGTTTTTGGTGGAATTATCTATTCAGTATTTATTTTTCCTATCAAACTATATAGAGATCTTCCATGTCCATCTCATACTCTGTTTTAGAACTTGCTACAATGCTGGCACATAGTATAAACTCAATACCTATTTTTTGATTGAAGGCTTTGGAGAATCTATTGGAAGAAAGCAGTGGCATCTTATAGACTACCCAGACAAGTCTCTACAGAGAAGTCTCATTGGCTACCAGAAGTAGGAACTATAAAGTCGAGAACCAAGGTCACACATCTTCCATTTGCTGGAGCCAAATGGTCTCCAATCTCTCCTTGCACACTTGCTTTATATATTTCTCTCTGCTCTTTATTCTCCCTTCTTACCTGTGTCAAGTCAGCCTTAACTCCACAAGACCTCTATTATTGATTTGTCTAATACCAAGTAACAAGTGCTACTAAATCATAAATTTTCTGTTGTGAAAAAGAAACATTAGTGGACAGTTTGATTGTGCTGTATTCTGAAATTAGTGAAGAAGAAGAATTGAGAGATGTATGCCCTTATTTCTATGGCTCCTCTTTTGGTTTTTCTCAGAAGCCATTAGAAGGAGCTAGGATACTCAGGTTAAATGTTGTGGTGTTGTTTTTGTATTAAGATGCCTTTAAGTGGGCAGCCCCAGTGGCCCAGTGGTTTAGCGCTGCCTTCAGCCCAGGGCATGATCCTGGAGACCCAGGATCGAGTCCCACATCAGGCTCCCTGCATGGAGCCTGCTTCTCCCTCTGCCTGTGTTTCTGCCTCTCTCTCTCCCTCTCTCTCTCTCTCTCTCTCTGTGTGTCTCATTAATAAATAAATAAAATATTAAATAAATAAATAAAATCTTAAAAAAAGGATGCCTTTAAGGATCACTCCCATCAGAAACATATTCCTGATTGGAATGTCCTTGAATATCACAGCAATGAAAAGATGAAAACAATTTAGGAGAGAGAGGACTTGGAGAATTTCCTATCCCAAGTACTCAAGGACTATCTTCCCCAGGGCATCACAATTTGGTTCAGAAAAACAAAGCCAAGAACTCTCATAGTCCCCAAATGCTAAGAGAATCACCACTGAAGGTGGAAGCCAGCCAGTATGAACGGACTCTCTCCTGGTAAATGAACACCACAGGAGATAGTCATTAGTGAGAGAACTAAGTTGATTTGTTTGATGGCCCTACAGAGACAAAGTTTTATTTATTTTTTAAACAGAACTAGAAATAGTTTCTTATTTTTTTTTAAATTCACTTTAAAGGCTTGGCTACCAAGCATAGGAAATTGTCGTTGAAGAGCATGTATGGTGGAGCAGATGCATTTGCGCCGAGACACGTTCAAAGAGGAAAAGTGGGCAAGTTATACAGGGGCATATGGGCTTTGGTGACACACTCAGCCAATTGTCCCCACATCTCAAGAGCGAGACACATCTTATATTTTGGAACAACTGAAGTCAGACTTCATTTTTGTGGATGTAGATGAACGTTCAAATGTGATACATCAGGCAGGAGAGGCTGCCACTTGGAGCAATGCTGATTTATTTTAGGAAAGCTAAGCCAAGGGAAACCCATAATTTTCTAAGGAAGAGATTTTGCAATCATCTTTAAACTTTCAGATGCTAATTCCTATCTTATTTCTATAACCACCCGCTCTAGAGCATGTTTAATGAAAATAAGGGATGATGGCTGTCATATCTTAAGTGAGCTAAATTTTATCTGTGCTGAAAATCACTGTGAAATAATCTCTAATTATAAAGCTGGAAAACAGAACATTTCAGCACATGTGCCTTGAAGAAGTAGGCCCCCAGTTCTTACCACTAGAGCTATCTTGAAAATTACTCACATCTGCTAAAAGGGGAAAAGATTGAGCTTCTTCATCAGTGTTTTAAATAACCTAAATATTTTGCAATCACGGTGAAGTTTGGCCTAAAGACCCATTTTTCTATGTTGGTGATTAAAGACATTTTGTTTTACATGAAAAATGTCACTGATTTGTATAATATCAAATGTAGAAATCATATAGCATGCCATATATAATTTTACAAATGCTAAATGGATGCTACATGCCAGGTGTCGTGCTAAATGCCTCAAATGTTATCTGCCTTATTTTCATTTTCCTGCCAAGATAATGATAAAGTAGCAAAAACTGTACATGGGATTACTTCAACTAAATAATTTCCAAAAAATTCAGAAATCTACTTCCAATCTTCAGACAACAACACAACAGTAAAAGGATAAAAAAAAGAATATTAAAAATGCTTTTATCTGCTACTTTTAATATTTCAAAGGGTTAGGTTTTTATAGATTGGGAAATATGGCAGTATTGATGATTTAACCTGTACTTAAATAACAATAATAATATTTATTCCATCTCAAATCATTAATCTATGTATGATACATACCACTGTATATAGCGTAGATATACACAGATACACAAGGGAAGTCTCTACACCAGAGCTAAACTCATAAACTCATTCTTTCCACTTTTCTTCCTTATCAACTCAATCGTCCACTTTCAAAATTGTGACTAAGAAAGAGGCAATATATAGCAAAAATAAAAGAATTCCTGAAAATGTCACAAATAATTGTGCTGTGTAATAATTGATAGTCTTTTTTTGAGTGAAAAAAATTATTTCTACAGACCATAAAAGCCCTCTTAAAGCCAAATGGACAAATAAATGTTCATCTATACCATGTAGGTAATTCTTTTAGACTTGTCATTTTTATCCTTGAAATTGCATATAACTTTGTGCTGGAATGTGTGTTAAACTTGGCATGGCGTGGTGTTCTCAAATCAAGTGTCAGATTTTTCTTTTGTTTAGAGATAATACTTCATGGGAATGTTGCTGGTATCTTAAAATTCTCACTCAGGTTTATAAAAAAACAAAAACAAAAAACCTGCCCATAAACTTAAAAAGTCCTAAACCACTAAATAGAAATATATTTGATCACGTTTACCTGGGTGAGGGGGGAAATTAACCAAATTGACTTTTGAGGTTCTATTAAGTCTTTTTTTTTATATTAAGTCTTTTTGAATTATAACAGATATTAGTGGGACATTGATTAGTTACTAAAACTCAAAATCAACTTAGCTGATCCTGGAACAACAACAACAAAGTTCTAGAAAATGTTGATCTTGCTATTTTGCTTTTTCAGGCATATCCTTAAGGCTGGGTCAAATCAATCCATCAACAACTCAACCTAATACTTGCTATTCTACCTTGGAACAAGGAAACCCATTCATCCATCACTCCAACATTATCTGAGATACACTAAATTACTTTCACTTCAAAATCTCTTAAACAGAGAGTGTCAAAATCTTTTATACTAAGAAGGAATAGTCTTAGCTAAAATTTCATGACTGAAATTTGATGAATTTCATGCATTTCCTGGTGAAATAATATTGCCTCTCAGGATAATTCAATGTCATCTGGCTTAAAAAGTCAAGTATATGCTACAACTTTTGAACTGGTATGTCTATTTTATATTAAAATTATATGTTTACTATTCTACATGGACACTGCAAGGTATAGAAAGGAAATTTGCATGTTATTCTAATGCAGGCTCCCTTTAAGAAGCCACCTTAACTGATAATAGTATTCTAGGGTATATTTTCATGAAGTCACTTGGTCAGAAATGTGTTTCACCATTTACCTACTTCCTCAACTTGTCTTTTCAGTATGAACTCTAGGTCACTGAACTGTGAACAACATTTAATTATAGGCTCAATTCTTCATTGAAAATGACAGGATCATATATATATATATATTTGTCAAATTGACTATTATGTGAAAATGAAGATTGAGTATAAATCTGGAAGCTCCACTATTGTTACCTAATAAAAAATGCCCATGATTTTCACTTAGAATGGTAAATCCTTAAAAATCCTGAGATGTGATTCTATGGTATTTTCCAGTGTCAGTCAATCAATAATTAAGTACCCACCATGTGCTTATTTTTTTTTTGTAGAATAAATTTCAATATTTTCATCTTAGATAAGGAAACAAAAGCGTAGTGAGCCATTTGTCATAATCACATAGTTGGTTTTTCTTTTTTAATGGGAAAACTAAGACGATGTCTTAAATCTTTAGCTCTCAACTGATTTGCTTTGTGTTTATATTGTTCTGAGGGTTTTGTTCTAGCTCAAAGCTGGTCTGCAGCCCATATATACATCTGTCATCTAGAACTTGTTGGAAATACTTATAAACCACCTATCTGATAAGAAGTTAAAAGCCAAAATATATAAGGAACTTATATAACTCAATAGCAAAAAACCAAAATTCTGATTTAAAAAAATGGGCAGAGGCCCTGAATAAAGATATTTTTTTCAGAGAGAACATTAAAATCACCTATAGATATATGAAAAGAAATTTGACAGCACTTATCATGAGGGAAATGCAAATCAAAATCATAATACTGATCATAAGTATCATAAAGTATCATAAAACCTGATACTTTTTAGGATATCTATTATCAAAAAGACAAGAGATAGCAAATATTGGGGGAGGATATGTAGAATAGGGAGCCCTCATGTACTATTGGTGGGAATGTAAATTGCTATGGTGACTCTGGAAAACAGTATGGAAGTTCCTCAAAAACTTTAAAGTAGAACCACCATATGATTCAGCAATTCCACCTTTGGGAATATATTGGAAGGTATGAAATCATTATCTTGAAGAGAAATCTGCACCCCCATATTCATTGCAGAATCATTCACAATAGCCAATACATGGAAACAGTATAAATGCCCATCAGTGGATGAATGGATAAAGAAGTTGTGTTATATGTATGTGTATATATATTTATAATGGAAGAGTATTTAGCCTTTTAAAAAAAGGAAGTCCTGCCATTTGTCACAACATAGTTGGACTTTGAAGGCATCATGCTGAGTGAAGCAGGTCAGAAAGAGAAGGACAAATACTGTGTGGTCTCACCAAAAATGCCAAATTCATAGAAGCAGAGAGAGCAGAATGTAGATCGCTGGGGCTGGAAGGTGGGGAAAATGGGGAGGTATTGATCAAAGGGCACAAACTTCCAATTAGAAGATGAATAAGTTCTGGGAATCTAATGTATAGCATGGTGGCAACAGTTAAATATACAATTATGTACTTGCAAAGTGTTAAGAGAGTAAATCTTACATCTTTTTTTTTTTTAAGATTTTATTTATTTATTCGTGAGAGACAGAGAGAGAAAGAGTCAGAGACATAGGCAGAGGGAAAAGCAGGCTCCCTGAGGAAAACCTGATGCAAGACTCAATCCCAGGATCTCAGGATCATGACCTGAGCCAAAGGCAGACACTCAACCACTGAGCCACCCAGGTATTCTGTAAATCTTAAATCTTAACCACAAACACACACACACACACACACACACACACACACACACACAGACACATGCATGCACATGCACACACGCACGCACGTATACACACACAAGGTAATTATGTGAGGTGAGGTGATGGACGTGTTAACTAATCCTAACCTGGTAATCATGTCACTATATATATATATATATATATATATATATATATATATATATGAAATATATATATTTATATATATATATCAAATCATATTGTACACCTTAAACTTACACAATGTTATATGTGAATTATAGCTCAATAAAATCAGGAAAAATCAAAAAGAAAAGAAATGCCGTATCTCAGGCCCAACTCTAGACCTACTGAATCTGAATCTGCATTTTACATGATTACCAGGTGATTGATAAATTTGAGAGGGACTGATACATATTGTACAAGAAAATTAGAAGTTTAAAATATAATTTTTGTAGCGGAGGCGAGAGCTATTAACATATAACTATTAATATGATTAAGCTGTACAGTGGCTGAAGAAAATTATTCATTGTTATTAATAATTGGCTTATAAATTGAAGTTTTTGCTTTGTATGCTGATAAGCAATATTTGCATGACAATAGGATAACTTCTTAATGGTTAAGAAATATAACACAAGACATTTTTATATAATACTAAGTAATTAGTTTGGATGACTTATTGTCTGAATTAAATAGTTATTTTCAAGGAATGTATATGAAATTTATCATTTGGAAAATCTATTATAAGATAATAAATACTTTGCATCTGAAATGAGGTCTCATTTCCCTAGTTGGTGGGCATGGTGGATACCATTATCTCAGTTCTACAGGTGAAGAAAATAAGCCAAAGAATTTAAGCAATCACCTAATACAATCTGACTTGTTTGTTGGGCCTTTTTATTTGTCAGTAATTGGAACCCAACTCAAGCCAGGGTAAACATAGTTGAAAATTCTAGAATGTTTGGATCCAGAAAATAGCAGGTAGGACACATTTACATCTGCTCAAGACACATTTTACCAGCATAAAACATCTGTAGGGGAAAAAGTTACACTTGCCCTCTTAGTGGCTGTGGCAGAAAATCCTGGAGGGCACTTTCTCATTTTGAGTCAGTCTGGCTGGAGGAATAGGATAAACTGCTTGGATGGGGCTGGGTCATGTTGACCCCGTATGTGGTCAAGAGAAGAGAATTAGAGAGAATTCAGTGCTCACAAAGCAGGAGAAAGTGGTTGCCCCTGGAAAGAGAGTTTCGGGATTTAGAAGGGTAAACAAAAATTAGTATAGATGGTTAAGTGTGCGAACTGGGGCGTGATCACACACGGAGGCATTTTTTATTTCTCTTTCCAATTACACTATACTGAAGCATTGAAATGGTAGTTTTCATTTGGTTGCGGTGATGAGATGAATTGATACTGAAATCTCCTGGAGGAATACTTAAGCATACACTCACCAGCGTAAAGCCCTAGACCGATGCAGTAAGAATCTTGGGTGACAATGGGGGTGGGGCAATATAAGTGTAGGGTCCCAGGTTTCAAGGGACACCTCCTTGTACTTAGGAATTTTAATGTATTCAACATGTTCTCTAAATTGTATTTTAATTGGACAGTGATAAGTGACCAGTAAGTGTAAGCCTTCTGGGTTTTAATAATGTTATCTTTTTATTTTAAGGAAAATGAATATGTGTCGTATTTCTTTTTTGGGGTAACCACACCCGTCCATGGGTTCAGAATAAGAATTCATGTTAGTATGGCAGGCAGAGGGTATCCCAGCCCTACCTGGGAACAGAGAAATAGCCCCTCTCAAGCAACACATCATTAAAACTCAAATCAATTGTTTGTCATATTTCTTTAATGTTCCCAGTATGTGTGGTGACCGATATTAATGATGAAAATGAGAATTACCAATCTTGAGTTTATTAATTACTAAGCTCTTTTAGCCACATACATGGGAATAAAGGAGAGAAAGAGATCAATCGGTACTATCTTGCTTGAGCGATCGTTTCACTGTGTGCATCTGAGGCGTAGGCCATCATAGGTCTTCAAGCAGTTGGCAAAAGTCACCAATGTCCCCAACCTCTCCCTAAAAACATGGATTCATGCATTCTTTATCTCTCCCTTGAGTGTCTTTAAATTCTAAGGTAGTTTTCACTTTTGGATCTTTTTAGTAAAATGATTTAAATATCTCTCTTTTCTGATCTCCACAGGTAATAGCTCACAATCATCTCCAAATCCATTGCTCATCTCTTTCAGTGTAACATGATTAATAACACCTCCAGTTCTTTAGTAATGACTGTATCTGTAATAATAGAATGTTGCTTATTCTTGTTTGAAATTCTCTAGCCCTTTCTCAAAACTGCCCTTCTATAACCTTCCCTGTTTCAATAGAGTGCATGATGAGATATCAATCTCTAATCATTTGGTTCATAGAAAAATCCTCTAAAGTCTTTTGAACCCGAGTTCCTTTTTAACCTGAATGCTGAAAGCCTCTTCTATGCAGGACAGATCTTTCTTCATCTTCTATACATCCTTTCAAAAGGTGTTTCATTTTTCTAGAAAACTAGTAAACCTCATTATACTCTGATGCCATCTTGTTGAAGCTTTTAATATTTTGTCGAAGGCATGTTACTACAGTGCTAGGGTAAGGCTTGCCACATCTGAAGATATTTGCAGCATCCGAGTGGGCTGTGTAGGGCAATCACCTTGCTCGGCAGAGCCAGAGTGTGGAAAGGAGATGACTAAAATTAAGCTGCTCTCTTTCTCCTCCCTGGCTGTAACTACTTTCAACCTCACACCTTCCGAAAACCAAAACTTACTATTAAAATAAAGTCATATGGAAATAAGTCCTCCTTTCCCAAGTTCCTAATGAAAACTGAAATTGAATTTTATTGATGTCCCTCAAATGAAGCTCTCCATGGTTTCATTTTCAACATTAGCAACAAAGAAGACTATTAAAAAAGAAGTCAAAATCCAAGATTCTGCACTTAATCTTCCGCTGCTAAATTTAAGGAGCTTTGTGTGTCATGGACATGAAATATGCCTATGTATTCATGAGATATTTTGAGCATAGAGGCAAGCCATCTGTCCACCTCTGTGTCTCCCCACCCTTCATGCTATTCTTCCCATCCTTGGGAGCTCTTCCTTTTAGTTTTAAAGCAATAGACAGGTTTAAGAAAAAATACACACATGAGCTCATTTGTTACCAAAAACTATGTATGTATCGTTTATGTTTATAAAATGTCCATTTCTGCATACATACCAATATGTCCACATGGATATGCAGGGAAAGCACTGGAAGAGACTCAAGCAGGTTCTTTGAGTGAGGAGAAATGGAATGGGTTGGTATGGAGAACAGCATATAAAGACAGTCTTTCCTGTACACATTTCATTTTTCACATTTCAGTTAAAAAACATACTAATGTTTAACTTGGACAAATGTTTTAAAAAATAAATGCACTTTGAAACTATCACTTGATACTGATAGCGAATTTGGGAACTTGAGCAAAATCTCGATTCCTTGGTCGTTGACATCCTACCCTTCCAAATCTAAGTGACCGGGCTCCCTGCGTGGAGCCTGCTTCTCCCTCTGCCTGTGTCTCTGTCTCTGTCTCTCTCTCTTTCATGAATAAATAAAATCTTTAAAAAATAATAAAAAAATAAAAAATAGAAACAAACATCTAAGTGAAAAGAGGCAATTTTTCATAAGATAGAACAAATAGCATAAAGCAGAGAAAGTGAAGAAGTTGAAGAATGAAGAGGAGCCACTGCTTTGGTAGCCAGAACCTATGGGAGATTTTCAAGAAAATAATTTCGGTAGCCTAGCAAGAGTAGAAATCAGAAGTTGGAGAAAGCTGGGGTCTGAGGGGGAAGGGTGTTACATTTTTCCAGCTGAGTGTGAACTACCTGCTTAAGACATCAAGACTTCAGGAAATGAGACAAGCAGAATCACAGCTCAAAAGAATAATAGAGCAGAAACAATTTTTGTTGTGGAAGGGGAGAGTTTATCATGTTGGAGCCCCGAGGGGATAAGAATATAGTGGAAATCTTACGGAAATACAAGAAGTTGGGTATTTGATATAATAAACTCCAGGAGGAGGACTCGAGGTGACAGGGGAAAAGTTTAACCGCATGACTGTTTAAAAAGATGCAACAATGGCTAATTCTGTTGAAAGGCTGAACCCAGTAAATTTTGGCCACATAATCACTGGTCTTTTGAACAGAGAAAAGAACTATAGCCAGTTGTTTTGGCCTCAAAGAACTCCATTAAGAGAGAAGAGCCACAACAATGAGTTTTTACTTAACTTCCTCTGTGTCTGCCTCAGCAATAACACAGCAATGATCAGATGCTCCTAACCTAGTTAGCATTTCAGTTCCTCCTGGCATGGGATATTGAAATCTCACAGGGAGAACTGTGCTATTTTTTAATAAAAACTATCTGGACAGCAGTTAACTGGAGCATTAACCTGTTTTGGAGAAAAATAAATCTGCTGACACTTGCATGTCTCTGGGAAATAATGACCAGAAGAAAAATACAAGTGGCACTTCTAAATTTAGAGAGTGAAGAAGAATTAAGGACCCAAGTAGATACGCTCATATAAAATTGTAGATATGTGTATATGAATTTGTAGAGGATCTACAGCATTCAAGATGCTACACTGGGTATTGGGGTAAATCAGAAGGTTTAGGTATTTGAGGAAGAGTAACATCTTTTTAATATATTTAGGATTATATATTTAAACTTGCAAAAATCTCTCATATAATTATAAAAGTACCATATAATCCTCCTATAAAAGTTTTACATGATGGAAAAATTTTGGAAAATACAGAAAAGTATAAAATGGAGAATTAAAATCACCTTTAATCCCTCTATTCAGAAATAACCACTATTAATACTTTGGTGTATTTCCTTGGTCTCCTCTCCCCATGCATTGCTTTTTTACCTGGCAAATAGCCTATTATCTCCTTTGGATGGAGCCCTCAGAGTGGAAATGCTGGATCAAAGGGCACAGAGGCTTAAAGACTCTTGAGACACATTACTAAGCTATTCCAAGAAAGGTTGCTTCAGCTTATGTGCCCTTGCCTACATTAAGTGTCTATTTCTTACAAATCTTCACCATCTAGGATGGTCAAAGCTTGCCATTTCATTGTTTGAATTTTCATTTCTTTCTTTATTTAAATAAGTGACATTCATTGAAAGATCTCCACGTGCTGGGTGCCATTCCGAACCCTATCTTTAGACATAAATGTGAATCCGACAGTCTCTGTCCTTGAGGAGTTCCAAAGAGAGGAGAGGGCTCACCAAGGAGGCAGCTGGACGAAGAAATGGCTCTGTTGAGGCCCTGCGTACACCCCACATGGTGGGAACAAAAAGGAAGGGATATCTAACTTTTCTTGGAGGAGTGTGCTAAATAGATGTTTATTTTTCTTGAGGAGGATGAAAAGCAAAGTGGAAGTTGTAAGCCCCTTTTATTTTGAATGCAACTCTGTGAAAGAAGGTTATCGTTTCCATTTTGTAGACGAAGAGACAGATTTAAGGAGGTAATGATTTACTCTGGGTGACAGCTTCGGCGAACAACAGAGAGCAGATTAGATGTCTGCTGTCTTACATCAGAGCTCCCACATTTTGTCGCCTTCCTACACAACTTCTCGGCATCTCCCAAGAAGGTTATATTTGTTCTCTATCTCTTTTTTTTTTGTTTAGGATATTTAAGATCGAGATCGAGGTCTACTTATCCATATACATCTTTTGTTTGCTTGTTTGTTTAACCTGAGAATCCTGGCCTCATCCAGAGATCAATTGGATTTTCTAGCTCTGTTTCTGCCAGGATGTTCGAGGCACTGAGGGAGCTCGAAACTCAGGCTGAAGGGTACCCGGGGGCCACCAGGACAACAGACAACTTGCTCCAGTCTCTGCCGAGGAGGCTGAGGCTCCGAGAAGGGGGGGTGGTCGCTAGAGTTCCTTGTGGTAGAGAGAGCACTAGAATTCACAGTTCTGATCTCTACTCCGGTGGCCTTCCTCCACACTGCTCTGTTCTTGGGGTTTATATTTTGGCTCAATAACCTATGAGATCTGGACCCAAATCGAGTGCCATGTTTTAAACTTTGTGGATCAGTATTCAGTTTTGTTCAAGTTCTTGCTTTTTGTTGGCTGAACCATATGTAGATAGATGTTCAGACAGTTTGCTCTGCTCCTTCCAATGAGGGGGAAGGGTGCTGAACATTTAAGTACCTACTCACTATATGCCAGACTCTTCTGTACTTTACACCATGCAGCCCTCACAAGCCTTCGATGGGTCTATTTTAATCTCCAAGTCACAGATGGGGGCACAGGTGACAATGTTCAGGGAGTTTAAAGAACTTGAATTGTCTAGCTTCCAAGTGGAAGTGGGAGAACTGGAACTCAAGTCTGTTTGATACCAAAGACTATGCCCTTTTCACTGAACCCCACAGCTTCCAAATCCTTATCATATACTGATGAAATCTTGAGTATTCGACATATTGATTATTTTGCTCTAGCCATGAATACTAACTTCTACTTCATTTCCTGCTACTCCTGAATCTAATTCCCTGTCCCTATCACTTTAGCTCCAAGCATATGAGACTTCTTTTAGTTCCTGGGATTAGCCACTGGATCTCTTGCTTGGGGCTGAGCAAGACACAGTGTAGGATTCTGGGGAATTCTAGGAATTCAAGGGCCAGACTATTTGGGTTCAAGTCTAAGTCAACTACTTACTTACTACCTATATTGTTTGGGACAAAATCTAAAAATTCCATGTTCTTTAGTTTTGCCATCTGGAAAATGGGATTAATCATAATGCATACCTCACTAAGTTGTTGAGAGGTTGGAAGAAAATTGTGTACGTAAAGCACTGTAGCATAGGGCCTCACATCTTGCAAAGATTCAGTAAATAGTGGCAATTTTTACTGTTGCCCATACACTTATCCACGTCTGTTGGCCTGGAGCACACTTTGCCTTCTTTGTGTCTCAGTTTTAGTGCCGATTCTACAGAGAAGCCTTCCCGGATCATCTAGTACTGTTCTTTCAACACAGTCCTAGAGAAGCCTGTATTTCTCTATCAAAGAACAGATACCCTGTATTAAAATGAACTCTTGGGGATCCCTGGGTGGCTCAGCGGTTTGGTGCCTGCCTTTGGCCCAGGGCGCGATCCTGGAGTCCCGGGATCAAGTCCCACGTCGGGCTCCCGGCATGGAGCCTGCTTCTCCCTCCTCCTGCGTCTCTGCCTCTCTCTCTCTCTCTCTCTCTATCATAAATAAATAAATAAATAAATAAAATGAACTCTTGTCTACACTCTTCACTAAATGCCAAGCTCTCCGAGGTAAAGACTGTCTTTCTTGTTCACCATTTCCCTCCTTCACCCCATACAAGGTCAGACATCCAGAGGAGGTAGGTAGTTTCCTGGACAAGAAATGGAATTGCATGTTAGTACTTTAGAAGTGGACTTGGGGCAACGTTCCCTCTCAGGGAAGACTAATGACATGAAAAGTGACAGAAAAGATGTTTTAGCTTTCCTGCCTTCGTGGAGTCATAGCTGTGAGACTGGGCCAAGCTGCCCGATTGTGAATCACACAGAGTTTTGCTGCTAGAGGATTGATTGATAATAGTTGTGCAGTTGTGTGGTTCAGTAGTGAGCAATTTAGGGAGTGAAATGATAAAGGAAATAAATGGCTCCAGAGGCATACAGTGAGATAAAATAGAAGGAAAAGAAAAAGAAAAAGAAAGAGAAAAAGAAAAAGAAAAAGAAAAAGAAAAAGAAAAAGAAAAAGAAAAAGAAAAAGAAAAAGAGATCTCCTGGAAGGTGGCCAACTGTAGTTGAAGCTCCCGTGAGGGCTTCCACAGCCAGCTGGGAGATCCATGCAGGTTCAGGCAGCAGCTTGGAGCACTCAGCTGCCTGCCTTCTCTCTCAGCATGTGGAGTTGCTGTCACCACATCGATAGGTGGTGGATTCATTTGCTATTGCTTCTGTAACAAATTACCACAGACCCAGTGGTTTAAACAATGCACGTCTATTAGCGTACAGTTCTATAGGTCAAAAGTCCAACATGCATCTTACTAGGCTAAGATTCAGGGCCGTGTTCCTTTCTAGAGGCTCTGGCTGAGAAGCTATTTCTTTGTCTTTTCCAGCTTCTAGAAGCTGCCCACATTCCTTGGCTCATGGCCCCTTTCTTCCATCCTCAATGCGAGCAATGACAGATGGAGTGCTTCTCATAGTGTTCTGCCTCTGCATCTCTAAAGCCTGTAAAGTTTCTCTGCTTCTAAGGATTCCTGTGGATGCGTTGGACATACCTGTGGAATTCACGACAACTGCTTCATCTCAAAGTCCTTAACTGTGATCCTGCCTGCAGACTTTCTTTTGCCATGGAAAGTAACATAGTCTCAAATTCTGAGGATAGGGAGGGGACATCTTTGGGGTCATCGTTCTGCTACTACAGGTAGCGTTCCATCCCTTTTAACAACATCATTGAGACTGTCCCCAAAAACATCATTGGGAACGCTCTCTTGTGCTTGGCACAATTTAGTGAGTGCTCTAGGGGTGCACAGCCCATATTTTCTTTCCATGACACAGGCGCTCATCCTTCCAACTGCTGGGGTTGACGATGGCGACTTCACACAACTTGGTCTTTCTGGGGAATTGCCATCTGCTGAAGAGCGCCATCACACCCAAAGTCACAGCTCCTTCTGGGGGACAGCGTGTGTCGAGTGACTTGCCATAGGGGGAGTTACGAAAACCCGGCTCCTTTGCCTCAATATGGGGGCAACTCTGAGGATCTTCACCAACCCCTTTCGGGGGCGTCATTGTGACTTCATTTCAGTTCAATGTCCTTCCACCCAAACCCACTGCCTTTATTTCCCTACAGGGGCGGACCCCAGCAACACTTCCCAGCAAACCTGCTGCAAATCACCACTTCAGAGTTGGTTTCCTGGGAACTGTCGGCAATATGCTGTGATAGACAATGTGTGGATTCCTGCAAGCATTTGGAGCTTTCCTGAATTTGAATACAAATAGGAATGAAAAAAACTTTCAACAGTGCACTCTCATTAATGAAGCAAAAATTGCCTCCCTGCTTTGCACCCACTAACATCTTAACATCCATGCATCCTAGATGCAGTCAATCCTCATTATTTGCAGATACCCTGCTTGCAAACTTGTCTTCTCACTGAAATTTGTTTGTAACCTCCAAGCCAGGACTCCCAGCACTTTTAGTCATTGTGAATAGGTATAGAATGATGAAAAATTTGAGTTGCCTGACACATGCATTCTCAGCTGATGTTGAATAAAGTGACACTCTGCCTTCGTGTTTCAGCTCTCGTAGTGAAAACAAGAATCCTTCCCAGGGTCTTTTTTTTTTTTTTTTTTGGTGTCTTTTGGGGGCATATTTTGTCTTTTTGGTTGGTGATTTTACTGTTTAAAGTGGCCCTTCAGCACAGTGCTGAAGGACTGTCTATTATTCCTCCGTGCATGAAAACTGTGATATGTCTTTTGGAAAAAAAAAAAAAAAAAACTTCTATTACTTTTTGAAAGAATATTTATTCATTTGGGAGAGAGGGTGAGCAAGAGAGAGCACAAGCCGGGGGAGGAGTAGAGGTTGAGGGAGAAGCAGACTCTCCACTTAGTAGGGAGCCTAGTGCAGGGTTCCATCTGGGGACTCCATCCACAGACTCCAGGAAATGACCTGAGCCCCATGAAGGCAGATGCTTAGCAGACTGAGCCACCCAGGTGCCCCAAAATACTTGTATTAGATGAGCTTTGTTCAGGCATGAGTTAAGTGCTGTTGGCTCTCATTATTGAATTAACAGTATATGTTAAATAATGTCTTTAAACAGACACATACATAAAGCAAGTTTTTGTGTTAACCGATTGATGGAAGTGTCATGACCAGAGGCTTATAGGAACTTAGCCCTCCCTTCCCCAAGAAGTAATAGTTCAGTATTCACTAACTCAGTATTGATGGCAAATTTATAGATCATAATCACCGTGAATATTAAGAATCAACTATACAGGGATCCCTGGGTGGCACAGTGGTTTGGCGCCTGCCTTTGGCCCAGGGCGCGATCCTGGAGACCCGGGATCGAATCCCACGTCGGGCTCCGGGTGCATGGAGCCTGCTTCTCCCTCTGCCTATGTCTCTGCCTCTCTCTCTCTCTCTCTCTTTCTCTTTGTGTGACTATCATAAAGAAAAAAAAAAAAAGAATCAACTATACATATAAAGGCTTTTTTTTTTTCCATCAAACTAGCAAGTACCTTGAATTGCTTGTTCCATTGTCCTGCACTTTCTGAAGATCGGAGCGGGCCTAAATGAATGCTATAAGCTTACATATGCCTGATGCAAGGGAAAAAGGAAATCCTCTTTTATGCCATATTCCACTCTGTTCCATACTCCTGCTCTAACCCCATTTGTGACCCAAATGAATTAGATGATTACTGAACCTTTCTTTGTGGGTACCTTTTACACACTGGGAAAGAGAACCCAAGTTCTTAGATGATGCCCTGAGCAACTTAAGCTTGTTGGTCCCCATGGATGACTTCAGTCCCCTTGCCATCTCACCCGTCAGGTCTCCGGGGCTCAGGGCCCCCAGCAGTCAAGGCTACACACTCATCATTCCTGCCCAGATGAAGAAAAGTTTTGTTTCTTTCTGTCCCATGTTGGAAAGCAGGAGGACTCCATCAGACTGCTTTAGGTGTATCTGCCTAACTTTGCTTTGTTAACAAAGCAAACAGACTGCTTTGTAACTGCCAGCCACTTTCACTGGGCTGCTTCCCGGTCACGGGGAGCAAAGGTGTCTTTTTCTTCATCTACAATGCAAGGTACAGATTTCAAATCTTTGCTTTCAATTCCCCAAATCTGCATCCTTATAAAAATGAGGATTTAAGGAATCTGACACTCCTCGTACATATTACATGTAGTTGGAATCACAGAGCTGAAATTTACATAATTTTGAGAAATTCCTCAATTGCTTCTGGAAATCAGGTGAGCAGCGAGACACGAGATCTTTATCAGGGACACAATGAGGTACCTTTCTTCTTTCCTTTGGCAACTCCTCCTCCGCTAGTTTATAGAATTCAGGGGACAAGGTTATCCCGGCCTTCATCTGTTCTCCCAAATGCATTTTTTATGACATATACTTTATGTCTTGAATCCTTCAGGGCTTCACTTTGATTCTCAAAACATCTTTTCTTTCAAACTTAGTGCCTCTGCCGTAAATTTCAAGAGACTTTAGATTATTCAAACATCACAGAAATGACTCCCTTGTGATCTGTGTTGAGCTATTATAATCTACCCTGTGGCAAGGGATACATCAATCTAGTTTGAATGGGGAAGGACCAGGTGGCCCAAGACAATGCCTTAAGAACAGATTAGGGATGGCCGGGGTACATTTACTCATATTTTTAACAAGTATTCAGATACATGTGCTTTGATTGCACATGTACCTTATTTATAGAAGTTTTTTTTTTTTAAAGATTTTATTTATTTATTCATGAGAGACACAGAGAGAGAGAGAGAGAGAGGGAGAGGGAGGGAGAGAGAGAGAGGCAGAGGGAGAAGCAGGCTCCATGCAGGGAGCCTGACATGGGACTCGATCCCGGGTCTCCAGGATCACACCCTGGGCTGAAGGCAGCGCTAAACCACTGAGCCACCTGGGCTGCCCCAAAGAAGTTTTTATCATGAAAAGTTTTACAACATGTTATAATTCCTTCTATGTTTATTTTCTCTCTTTCATGTCATATGACACAACCCAGAAGCCACACTTTCTTATAAGAAATAAATGTTTGATGATGTATTATTTAAATAATGGACCAAAGATATCTAACTATGCAAATATCCATGGAAATCAACCTGCCTTCTGCTGTTTGGAGCATGCTAAATAAATTGAGCCATCCATCATTATATGACTCCACTTGGGGAAGATTAAACAAGAGAAAATATTTATTTCTTTTCATTTCTTTTCTCTTTTTGGCTGCTTTCTTTCACGTCCCCATTCTTGATGAAGCATTGAATTCTAGCAGCACATTCTTGTCTCCAAAAACAGAGGCCTTTTTTTTTTTTTAATTGTGAAAAGGCTTAATGAGAAGTGACAACCTGCTTCGTTATCATGGTTCAATTTTTAGAATATCTGAAGTCTGCTAATTAATTTGTTTCCAATGTGATTTTCATTCTTCTTAGCATTTTATTGATTCATGGATTAATCAACTGCAACATTCCTATTGAAAGCAAATGTAGCATCGATTTGAATAATATTTTTCTTGTGGGAGCTTAGCTTCCAACGCTCTCACCCATGACCTAATTTCCAAGACACAGAAAACAAAGACTTGAATACTTTTTAGAAGTAACATGCAACCTACTCCTTCCCAGAGCATGTTCTTGATTTGTTCTTTTCCAGCAGCATTCTTTCATTTTCACTTCCTGCTTTGCCAATGTAGACTTAACATTTGTCGCTATAAAGATGCTCTCACTCCCTTGCTCCTTTTTCCTTTTATCACAGTTGACAGCTACCACAACACACATGCACCCAACCAACACTCAAATAGCTCCCAAAATGGAGTGCAATAGCCATGGGAAAAGAACCAAACATTCCATGTCAAAACAATGAACACATGAGCCATGACCTAGTAGATGATGTAGAGGGTTTGGATTTTAAAACCTCACTCAACCACAAGTGATTGCAGGTAGAAATACTGAGAATTCTCTTCAATTAGCCTATTGGTCTTGACACAGGTAACAAACTGGGCCAGCATAACCTTAATTAAGAAGCAAATTCAGATGGCTTAGGTCAGTGACAAGAAATCAAGTTAATGAAGTAGGAGATGGATAGAGAACTAAGTGGATTTGGGATTGAAGAATAATGTGAAGTTTGGACTTGGGGTGATGACTATGCCAATGGAGGTTCATCAGTTGTAACAAAAGTACCACTTTTATGGGGAATGTTGGTAATGGGAAAGCTTTTCATCTGTGGGGGCAGAAGGTGTATTGGAAATCTTTTGTAACTTCCCTTCAGCTTTGCTGTGAACCTAAAACTTTTAAAAAATAAAGTCAATAAAAACTTGAAAAAAGAACCCCTAACTAGATGGACTACTTACTAAATGGTCCTATTCTGAGGTCTTTTATATTGTGATGAACATAGATTGAAAACTAATATTAGAACAATGTTGCATTAATCTCTGGGGTTAGGAGGTTGCCATATACTTAGTATTCATAAATTTAGCAAAGGATACTCATACTGCCTACCCCTTGTTTATTCTGTTTCATTTTACTGAAGTTTCTGGTTATTCTTTGAGTTATTTTAATGATATGCTCTTGAATCAAGTGTACTCTGTGAGTAGTTTTGGTGCATATCCTTCAGAAAACTGTTTGCTCTCTTGATGATATAGCCTTATAGAGCTAAGAGGATAAGCATCTCACCTAGGGGTTCCCAGTTTAAATGTCTTGTGGTGCCAGAAGGGAAATGAGGTGAAAAGCCAATCAAGAGGAAACAAGGGGAGGTGGTAGGGCCTTGGATGACTGAGTGGTGGGTATCCTACCTACCGGCATTCTATTTGGAAAAACAAAAAAACAACCAAGAAACAAAAGACAAGAAACAAAAACCCACAACAATAAAAAAACAATGTGTTGGGACAAAACTCACTTAAAGATCTTATCTGGTCCACTTGACATCAGCCTGTGACCCCTGATCTAGACCATCTTTTTGAGGTTACCAATGGAGAAATACAGGTTTACAGAAGCTAAGCTACCTGTAATAAACAACTATTACTAAGCTATTTATCAATGATGCACGGTGTTTAAGAATAGACTTCCCACCCAAAAAAAAAAAAAAAAAGAATAGACTTCCCAGTCTGTCTGCACCAGTTACTAGTCATGTGACCTGGGTAACTCACTTCATCTCTCTGTGACTCAGTTGCCTCTTTTGTACCATGGTGATAGCAGTAGTTTTCATCTCTTGCGGGTGTTTGAGGATGAAATGAATCAGTAGTGTAAAGCCCGGGGAGCTTTCTTTAAGATGGCTAGCACATTGCTTTTATTTCTTCATCCCTAGCTCAATCCTGGCACCTAGGATGTAGTTCCTACCATGTTGAACCAGGGCTCTGGCCTAAGGATGGTGGAGCTGAGAAGAGGAAGGAGTCTGGGTTGCTGAGATTCCATGGAATGAAGCTCCTTGCCAGCCCTAAAAATTGGCCTCTGGATCCCATATATAGGAGGGACAAACTTCATTAATCACTATCATTTTGGCTTTTTTGTCACTCATGGCAGAAGCCTATCTAACACATATGCCTTTTCTATCTTGTTACTTTCAACCATCTGTATGGCTGTTTAAGTGTCTTTTTTGTTTTTTGCAATATTTAACTAGATTTTGCTTTATTTATCCATTCTGATGGTCTCTGTCTTTTAATTGATATGTTTAATTATTATGATTTGTTTTAATTATACCCCACAGAACATCTTTCCTATCAATGTTTTTCTAGAAAGATTTCCCTAACAATGCCTTCTTATACTTCATATTTTTCAGTACGATGCTTTCTGGTTGATGTTTACATATGAAAAAAACTGTGTTTACATGCCAGTCCAATACAAACATTTTCAACAAACTGACACATGAGAAAACTCCTGTGTTATATTCCAAATGCAATGAAGAGGACTTCAGAATTGCCTGTGGCTAATTTGCTAAGTGCACCAATGTCCACAATGTGACTCAGAGTTCCTGGCTCTAGGGGAGATCATGTCACTGGGTATAAACTGATTGTTTGCTAACAACCATATTAAGTGATGGTCAGGAAACAATGTTAAGCATTTTATATCCTATCATTATAATGTGTTACTTAAATAAATAGGATTTTTACTTGGTCTTAGTTGCATTTTAGAAATATGAAATTGGTTGAGAATTTTTTAATTGAATTACACTAATCATATATATATATATATATTTTTTTTTACCCTTTAAAACAAACAAACAAAAAAGATAGGCATCTGGTTAGTGTTTTCAATAGAATATTTAATTTGACTTTAGGAGAAAAATGTTTCTATCAGGGCACTTTCTATCATCTTACTTTAAATTTTCTGTTGCTCATCTCCTCTCTATTTTTTATTTCCTTTATTGTTTTCTGTTGGATTACAAATAATTTTATATATTTTTCCTTCCCTTTTATGGCTTGGAAGTCATACATTGCATTTCCATTCTTTCAGTGAATATCTTCACATTTTAAACATGCATACTAAGGGATACCTGGGCAGCTCATTGGTTAAGCATCTGCCTTCGGCTCAGGTCATGATCTCAATGTCCGGGATGGAACCTCATGTTGGGCTCCCTGCTCAGAGGAGAGTCTGCTTCTTCCTCTCATTCTCCCTCACTGTTCTCCTTCCCTCTCTCTCTCTCTCTCTCTCTCTCTCTAAAATAAATAAATAAAATCTTAAAAAATGCTTACTAAATTATAATTTTACATTTTTGTATATCGACCAAGACATTTTAACTGCTCACTTAACACTGGCTACAAGTGATTCTTTTCTAGAACTTTAAATTTTCTTTTAAACACAAAAAGATTTCAGAAATGGAATTCACTGGCTTATTTTACTAACTCAGTGTTCCCTGGCTTGATCTTGTTCCTTGTTCTAGGTCTTTTCCTCCTCCTCCTCCACTTCTCCTCCTCCTCCTCCTCCTCCTCCTCCTCCTCCTCCTCCTCTTCTTCTTCTTCTTCTTCTTCTTCTTCTTCTTCTTCTTCTTCTTCTTCTTCTTCTTCACAGACTTTCCCTTTAATTATTTCCTTTAATAAAGGTACTTGAGAAGCAAATATTCTTTCTTTCTTTCTTTCTTTCTTTCTTTCTTTCTTTCTTTCTTTCTTTTTTTTTGAGAGGCAAATTTTCTTTGCATATCTGCATATGTCCTTATTTTGCTCCTGCTGTCAAATACCTTTGGGTTAGATATAAAATTCAGGATTGAGAGTTATTTTTTTCCTCAGCCTGAGGAAGATATTTCTCCTTTGCCTTCTGGCATCTATTCCTATTGATGAAAAGTCTGTTGTCAATCTGTTTGTCATGTTTTTGTAATTAATCTCACTTTCCCCTCTGGAACCTTTAAAGATTCCTACCTTCCCTTCCTCAATTGCTGTTCCCTTGATTCTGTAGTGTTGGTAAAAAAAATCTAACGTTAGATAAATATTTTATTTGTTCTTTATTTTGATTTTTCTTGCTCTATAATCTGACTGTACTTTTGATTTGGGAACTCATGTCTCCATTTAACTGTGAAAATTTCTTGTTTTTGTCTTTTATAATATTGGTTTTTTTTATCTGGTCTCTCCGTTTTCTTCTGGATCCACAATTAGGTTTAGGTTAAAACCTTTTGCCTATCCCCCCGACTCCTAACTCCTCTCATATTTTTATTATATATATATGTATATATATATAATATTTTATTTATTCATTTTAGAGAGAGAGAAAGAGCTTGAGTAGGGGGAGACAGAAAGTGGGAGGAAGAAGTAGATTCCCTGCTAGGAGTGGAGCCTGATGAGAGCTCAATCCCAGGATCCTGAGATCATGACCTAGGCTGAAGTCAGACACTTAACTGACCCAGCCACCAGTCACCCCACTTATATTTTTAATTGATTCATCTCTTTTTGATGTATTTTTGGTAAAATTCTTATAAGTATCTTCCAATTCACTAATTCATTTTTTGTTTCCAGTTAGAGTATATCCTACCTAATAAATATTTACATGTTTTTCAATGATGATTTTTTAATTCCCAAATTTTCTGATTTTTTCCATACTTATTTCTTTTTGTTTCATCTATCTCCTTTTCTATTGAATACCTTTCTGTTCAGTGGTAGTGAATATTATTCCTTTATTCATCTCTTTATCTTACAGATATTTATAAACTAAATGCATTTTGAAATGACTATGGTCCCACTTTAATACATGTATATATGTACATGTACCCATAGTTTTTTTTTTTTTTTTTACCCATAGATCTAAGAACACAAATATTTATGAATCTCATCCACATTGATCAAGTTTTGCCCCTAGTTTCATGCAGGGCTCCTATGTGTCTGTATGGTCAGTATCCTGAGTTGCTGATTGTGTCATATCTGTGCTATACTGGTTGCTCTATGTTTTGAATAGCTTCCTGGTTTTAGGTATATAAGAGGCTCATAGCATGAATTCTAGTTGCATTTTTTTAATGAACCACAACAGCAAAGAAGAAGAAAAATGAACTGGAGAGAGAAACACCATATAACTGCCAGTCACTTGCTAAGGAAAAATTGACCCAAGCTCTAGAATTCAAGGATTCCTTTTTAATAATACTTAAAGAGAATAAGTCTAAATTAAGCCTTGCCTTCTTTTCTTCCAGAAGAGGAAATATTATACAGAACCATATAATATTAGAATGGAGAAGGATCACATAGTCTACCAAGTAAAACTTTCATTTTAGAAAAGAAGAAATTTAGAAACAGAGGAGTTAACTTGCTAAGATCTTCTGGTTAGAGAGTGTTCAAGGCCTGGGATGTGGCCCCTGTTCCCTGATACCTAATCTCGTACTCTTCCTGTTTCATGGTTGCCTTTAATTTCCAGAAGACTCCAGCCTCCCCAACATTTTTTTTTTAAGATTTTGACATATGCCGGCAAAACTGTTCAAATATGTCAACTTATGCTCATCCTTGCTTTGCCAGATTTTTCACTAACTTTATCTCACGTGAAAGAACCATGCAAAGTACTCCTTTTTAGCATGTAAACCAGCAAGATCAAGTCCCAAAAACAGTTGTTTGGCTTCTTATGCTTTTAAATAGCAAAGTGATTCTTTTGATATTGTTTTTCACCACAATGTTATCCTCAAAATAGTTTTAAGCAGACCATGCTTGTTTTCTAAAAATATTGAATGCATGTGGAAAACATCTTTTAATTTAGTCTCAATACATTCTTATCTAACAAAAGACAATTTCAAATAAATTAGCACTTTAGAAATATGGGTAATGCTTCTTTGCATAATCTTTTATACTGTCTTATCAATATAAATCTCCCAAGATTAAATTAATATTTTGATAATTAAAATGTAGTTTTCTGTGTACATTCTATATATTGCATCCACTGTTTTTAAAAATATTTTTGAATATGTTTTGCTTTTCAAAAGTTAAGACCTCTCAGAATTTATATGGTATTTATTATGATGAATATTGTGAATAATTATTGAGAGTCTGCTAAATGTCAAATTCCATTTTTTGCATATTTCATCTTCTTTATTTTTCACAGCAAGCTGGTAAGGTAGATGTTATTGTTCCCATGCTATATATAGGACATGAGGAAGTGAGGAACATAAAGTAAGGAAATTTCTCAAGGAAATTTCTAGCTGATGCAGAGGTGAGATACCACCCATACCTGTATAATTCTAATTCATTTGTTTTCTGTATCTTATGCCTTTCCCCTGTCTCTTGCTCATTACTGATTTCTTTTGTACTAAATAGATATTTTCTAAGTGTACCATTTTAATTTCTTTGTCATTTCTTTTATTATATTTTGAAGTATTTTCTTAGGCCTCCTCTGACAACTGTAATTGAAATTGTGAGTTTCAACAACCTAGTTCAGATTTATAGCAATTTAACTTAACAGTGCTCAAAAACTTTGCTTCTGTACAGCTCCACCCCTCCCCCTCCTTAACGCTATTACTAGTGTATATATTACATTTTTATACCTGGCATGCCTATCGACACAAATGTATAATTATTGTCTGATGAAGTTATCTTTTAAATCATAAAGAGGGGAAGAAAAGAGGAATCGACAAAAATATACATTTATACTGTCTCATATTTATCTGTAAATTCCTTTTACCAATGTTCATTATTTTTTCATGCGGGTTTATGTTACTGTCTAGTATCTTTTCAACTCAGCCTGAAAGACTTTCTTTAATATTTTAATAGGGCTGATCTTCTAGTGAAAATTATCTGTTTTTATTTATCTAGGAGTGCTGTAATTTCTTCATTTTGAAGAATAGTTTTGCTGGACACAGAATTATTGATTGGCAATCTGTTTCTTTTAACATCTTGTGTTTTTGTAGAGTTATTTTAAAGATTTTATTTATCTGAGAGACAGAGAGAGAGAGAAAGAGAGCAAAGAAGCCTGGGGAGTGGCAGAGGCAGAGGGAGAAGCAGGATCCCATTGAGCAGGGAGCCTGATGTGGGGCCCAAACCCAGGACCCTGGGATTATGACCTGAGCCAAAGGCAGATGGTTAATCAAATGAGCCATCCAGGTGTCTCCTTATTGCACTATGAAAAGGTAATCCCACCGCCTTTTGCCTCCATGGTTTCTGATGACAAATCAGCTGTTAATCTTAGTGAGGATACCTTATACATATGATGAGTCAGTCTCTTCTCTCTTGCTACTTGTAAGATTCTTTGTTTTTTTGGCAGTTTGATTTTGGTTTGTCTAGGTGTGGCTCTCTTTAAGTTTATCTTCCTTGAATTTATTGAACTTCTTTAATGTATATATTAATATATTTTTTAAGAAAATCAAATTTGAGTGGGTTGACATCATCCAGAGGGTGACATGAGTTGTTTATGGCTCATTCTCCATCACAAGAAGACCAACTAGCAACCATCCCTAGCCAAGACACCCTTGTGAAAATCCCAGAACCTGAGGGTGAAGCTGAAGCATCCCCTGGACCACAGAGACCATGAAGGACTATATTATTAGGGTATTAGGAGTTGTTCCACTCTGGCTGCATCACCCTTCCCATAGACCAGCCCAATGTGCCAAAGTGAGAAGCACTCTGGGCCCACAGTTTCCAGTGGGTAAAAAAGAACCCAAGGTGGTTACCCAGGGTCCCCAGCACTGAAGGATGCTCCTGAGAGGCTTATTAAGTGTTTACCTCTTGGGATTATTGGGGGAATATGCAGAGCTCAAATATTGGAGACCAGACAGAGATGGAAAAGGGGGGCAGGACTTAGAGCAACCAGTGTTTAGATCTTGGTGGACTTAGTTCCTGTTTGTAGCAGGGTCAAACAGAGATCTCAAATAGCAGCCGTTCTATAGATCTGATCTGGTGGCCCTGTCTGGCCAGGGACTCAGTTAGCAGTTCTGTGATTTGGATTCCCAGCCAATGGGCCCTACAGGTGTGCAACACATCTTGTGGCCTGCCCAAGCAGGGAAGCAAACTTGCAGTCCAACACAACTGTTCAGTATGATCTTTTGTCCTGCTCCACTGAAGAGTACAGCCACAGGTGCCAGGCAACTCAGGATCATATCCTATATCCCATGGGCAGGGAGCCAGGCCAACAGTCCTGCCCAACTGTTGAGCATAGCCTCCGGTCTCAGATAACCAGAGAACATGTCCCTGAACAGCCTCAGAGCCCAGTTTACCACCCCACCCAACAGCAGAACCCAGACAATGACCACTTTACCCCACCACAGAACATTGTCTCTAGCCCCACCCAGTGGTGGGGTACAGCTGGAGGACCCACTCAGCCTAGCCAGTGACCTTGCCCAACAGTGGAAGCACCACAAAGACAGGGCCTTTGAATGTTTTGTTCACTGTTATAATTCAGCAATAGAATAATGTGATCAGCTCATATGGATAGGTTCACAATAATTGGGTCAATTATGTCTAACTTCCCTTACTTTTCTGGGTAACTCATGTGCCAACTAGACTAAGTACGGGTAGTTATCATCATAATATTTTGATAACACTTTGACATTTCAATCAATTAATGTAGCTGCTCAACCTCCTCGGTATCATTACTGACATTCATTCAATTTGTAAAATAATTTCTTGATTAGTCATGGACAGACATTTTGCCTAGAAAGTTATTTGGAACTTGTTTTACTGACAATGGAAATAAAAACAAACAAAAAACTCTGGGAGTGTCACATAAGAAATTGATAAAATGTTTTCTGCAAGTAATTTTTCCTAATGGATTTACTATTAAGTTGTACTGCAAAGGGTATATCTGGAAAAAAATAAATGGATCGTAAACATCAAGGGTGCTTGACAGTATTCCAGTCCAATGTGAATTAAATAAAAATTCTGAAAACAATGCCTGGATTCTAAGAAAGTGTGTTCATGGGACTTAAAAACAGATATCGGACTATTAAAAAGAACATGATTGTGTTAGGTGGACAGAGAAGAAATAGTGGAACAAAATACTTATTAGTCTAATTTCCCACCCTCAGGCTTAGAGTGATATGTTTAATTCTCTGGCACTTTCCTTCTGGTTGTATGTGGCAGGAAAATATATGATAGTGGGAAACTCTCTTGCATTATGATATGGCAATAACGATTAGACTCCATCCTTGGTTGCTTGCTTATAGGGAAAACACAGGAGAGTATGGTCTTAAGGCATCATTTGAAGATGCTGGATTTATACCACCATAGCCCAGGCTCTGGCTGAGGATCTTAAGGTGTCTCCCTCACCTCACTCCTGGTTTATCCCCAACCCCCCAACAAGGGGCAGGAACTTGATTCTCCTTAAATCAGCCCTCCAAAGTTGTTCCTTCAGAATTTGAGGCTTTTACTGGATTTCCTCTCTTTCCCCTTCCTGCCAGCTGGCATACGAATAACTCAAAACTCAACTTTGATCATAAAGACAAGATAATGTCCTGGGGAGAGTGAAACAATAAGACTAAGGAGATATTCTTGACCCCTAAATGGTCATGTAAATCAGAACCTCCCCACTCTATCTGTGAGACTCTGAGCTCACCTAGAACATTTCTGTGTGTAGGTTACTGATATTTTATAAGTATTTAAGTTACATTTTGTGTTTTAGGATCTAGCTTTGGGAAATGTCAAGAGCATAGTATTTATGTAAGCAATTTAAGCCTAAGTTGCTCTTTGCCCCAAACACAGAGCTTACAGAAAATTCTAGGTAACTTCTCTCCAATATTATAGTGCTGAGCAGAGCCACTAGGAGGATGGTGCTTTCACATGTTCATTCAGAAAGTTAAACTTTAAAGAAAACAAGGGATAAGAAACTCCAATTTTAGAAAAGTTGCTAGCTCTGAGTGGGAAAGGGGAAGGGAATGAATGTATCAGAGTTATATAGGTTTGTCAATGACCAGTTTCTAGTTAGCTGACTAGTTTTGCTTTGTGCCAAATATAAGTTTTATAAATACTTTTTTAAATCACTATTTAATAAAAACAATTTATAAGAAAAAATAAATTAATAAAAAGAGCTCTTGGAGAGAGACAAGGAAGAAGGAAGGAAGGGTTAACCATTCTCCTGCCAACTCTGACTAGAGAAAAAAGGAACATGGTAGAAGAAACTAGTATTTATTGAGGACAAACTATATGTGAGGCAATGTCAAGCTATGGTTACAAAAATGATTTTGTTTGATTATCATAATTGTATTTTTTTTAATTTTTATTTATTTATGATAGTCACAGAGAGAGAGAGAGAGAGAGAGAGAGGCAGAGACACAGGCAGAGGGAGAAGCAGGCTCCATGCACTGGGAGCTCGATGTGGGATTCGATCCCGGGTCTCCAGGATCGAGCCCTGGGCCAAAGGCAGGCGCCAAACCGCTGCGCCACCCAGGGATCCCTCATAATTGTATTTTTACAGTGGGTATTAAGTTTTGTTTTATTTATTTTTTTAGATGATAAGACTGAGGCATAGAGAGGTTGAATGATTTTCTAAGACCTTTGCCAGTAATCAGCAAAACTGAGATGCAAACTCATGTGCTTCTTGACAGCAAAGTCCATGCAAGGGGCTTGGTGGTATTTAGCACTCATTCTGAATCATTTGTTGTTGGCTCAATATCTCCCCAATTTTTGGTATATTTGAGCAGCTCTAACTAGCACTCTAATGATTTCTGTCATAGTGAATGGACCACATTGTTATTTGCTTAATATATTGTTTTTACAAGTTTCTTGATTTTACTTAAAGTGGAAATTTTGCATGATAGGTGGGAAATGGTGAACAAATATCGCTTGCTTGCCATAACTAGAAGATAATATGATAAATATTGTTTGAATTTCATCTAGATACTGTTGTGTGTTGAAGGCTCTGAGCCTGAGACCTGTTATCTATTGTTTGGAAGAGGAAGATTAGCAAGACTGTATGTTAAAGGCATGCCGGTACTAGGTTGTGTTATAGTCGGAAGGGTGGAGAGAAGGCTGAAGAGAGAATTACAGTTTCACCAGATGATTCCATGGTCTCTAATGCTGTACCTGTGCATCAGTAAGCCTGAAATATTTCATAGTTTTCTAATCTAGAACTTTGGGAAATAATAGACCAATATGAGTTCATGCCCTTGCTCCAACAGTTCAAAGTTAAGGAACTTCTTTCTCTTAATTTATTTTTCACTCGTAAAATGAGAGGTACCTCATAGATTGTTGTGCATCTTCAATGTGTTAGGACCCAGAAAGCTTTTAACAAGCATGTTAGTAAATCTTCGAGAAAAAATGAACTTTTACCATTAGGTTATCTGCACTCTATTGCTGCTGGACCTACTTGAGCTTAGAATTGCAATTATGAAGTTCTTACTTCCACTTACTCAAGAGCTTAATGAAATGCTTGCTACAGGTCACAGCCTACTTGCCACATAAAAGGTTAAAAAAGATCAGTGAGGAGGAGCATCACATCATGAAATATTTACTGAGCAGGAGGACTGATATATAGGGTGATACATTTTTTTTTTTGCTTTGCGAAAGATGCCTGGGGCACAAGAGAGCAGGTGGGAGCTGAAATCTGGTTTGTGCTCTGGAAGCTTATCCATGGGCCCTGGCATGGGGCTGCATCAACCTCAGCAGGTGCTTTCCCCTGATTTGCACAAAAGCGCCTTATCAGTGGCCGCACCCCCATCCTCCTGATTGCCTGTTATTTATGTACATAGGACATTGATCTGTGCACTGTGAGAGATAATACAAGAATCACATACATAGAATCTTATGCAAAGGAACAGAGGCAGCATCCTAGGCTGGCCAAGGAGCACCGAGTCAGAGCAGGTCCCAGGTCCCTGCATCCTTCCCTCCTGTGTTGACCGGTGCTCACACCAGCTCTGTTTGTCTTTCCAAGCAATGGCAAAGTTCAATTTTAAAGTCGAAGTTCACTTTTGTGTGGAATTTTGAAGGTGGAGCTGAAGGTTGGATAGGGACTGGGTGAACAAGAGAGAGAGATGGGATAGAGAAAGGAATCCAAATTTAGCTGTGGCATAGCTGAGTTATTTTTTATTTTGGCTAATAAGCAAAATTCAGAAAGGGATCTTTTCCATTTTGTTAACTTTTAAATAAAGGGACCTCTGCCTGTGTCACTGCCATAGTTTCAGGTGCTGTATTTATTCTTCTTGGAGGAAGGAGAGGAGGGAATCGAAGGGCCAGGTTTCTTTGCTCCTTGAGTTATGCCTCCTTATCCCCATCTATTTCCATCTTTCCCACCTGTGAGCCATCATCGCAGAGGGCCTACACCTCACCAGGAGACTAGAGGTCATGCCCCTTGGGCCCTCCTCTCTCTTTGTCCACCTGGGTACTCATCATGTGGTCTTGGGCAAGCCCTTCAGTCTGACTTCCTCAGTGGCATTCTTTGAGTTTTCACTACATGCTAGAAGACACCATGACCAGTGCTTTATGTGTATCATTTCGTTCACTCTTCAGAACACTCCTTAAAAAAAAAAAAAATTGTGGCATTTAAAAATACTTTGAAAAAAATAAAATTAAAATTCTTTGATTATTATTGCCATTCTGTTTATTTTATTTTTCTATTATTCCCATTTTACAGAAGAAAACAATGAGGGTAACCTGCTCAAAGAAATATAATTATTGAGTTGCAGAGCTTCATCTGGAAAGCGGGACTTGGTCATTTCCAAGAGGGAGGCATGCGGTCTCAGGGATCTCTTGGTATTTAGACCTTTCCTTCTATGAGTTCTAAGCTAACAAATCAGGTGACTTACCATAAGCCAGTGTAAAGTTGCTTTATGTTTAGGGGGTTCAAATGAGGTGTGTAAATATGGTGTTCGTTCAGCCTCCTGTTCTGCAAGACATTCTGTGTATATAGTGTCAGCAACTAGAGGACCCTGGGATGTGGGCTGCTGACACTGACTGCCCCTGCAGGCAACATGAGCTTTGGGGAAGCCCAGGTGAGATTCTCTGGGGATTCATCCAGTGGAAAACAAAGGACTGGTTCAATCTCTTGAGTTCCAGGAAGGGGAAAAAAAAAGAAAGAAAGAAAGAAAAGAAAGAAAGAAAGAAAGAAAGAAAGAAAGAAAGAAAGAAAGAAAGAAAGAAAGAAAAGAAAGGAAAATAGACGTCATGGTCAGTACCAGAGAAACTTTCTGCCTGTGAATGCCTTGTCAGAAGTTAGGGGAAAAGAAATAGAGTCCACTTATCATCAAGGGACCTCTGAAGCAGGCCTTGCTTTATCTGTGATGTCTTTGTCTGCCAGAAATGAAGATACATTTGCAGATGGGACCCTGGAATCCTAGCCTGGAAACTCTAAGATAGTCCTGGGTAGGAGTGTGTGAGCTTCTGTAGTCTGGAGCACAACACAAGTTATTTATTCATGTTTCATAGCCAGTTTAAACGATGCTGGCTCCCTAGTTGCAAAATGCAAGTGCAAAATAGTTTTCTTCTCTCAGTGAGGTGCTTCCCTCAGTGCTCCTTTGATAACTCCATGAACGTTGGGGCTTCTCAGTCTGAGGTGCCAGTTTTGCTTCCTATCATGGGGAAGAAAACACTGGAACATCTGCCCCCTGCTGTGTTTGCAGGTTCATTGGTGGTCCTATAGTTTGATGCCCCTGCTGGCTGCTGGGGTAGGGCCCCAGGCTAGGAATGATCCTCAACTGTAAGAATTTCTGCTCTCCCAGTATTAGGATTACTTTATCCTATTATAATCGGGGGATACCAGGAACTGAGTTCACTCAGAGTTTCTTCCTAATGGGCCTCCCTCCAACTCTATTTATCTTCTTCCCCATATATTAGGTGTTTTCTTATGTTAACTCTATCCTACCAAGATTTCTGGGTCAGTAGGTCTCTAAGTATCCACTATATTCATGCTTAGAGCTGAATGTTCCCAAAGACTTTGGGCATTATCTCAGGACACTCAGCTGCTATAACAAAAACATCAGATTCAGTGGCTGGAACAACAGAAATTTCGCTCTCATGGTTCTGGAGGCAGGAAAATCTAAGATCGGGGTGCTGGTAGATTCAGTGTCTGGTGAGAACCTTCTTGCTGGTTTGGAGATTGCATTTTGCTGTATTCTCACCTGGGGAAGTTCTGATCTCTTCCTTTTCTTATAGGAATCCTAGTCCCTTTGTCAGGGATCTACCCTCATGACTTCATCTAAACCTAAGTACCCTCCAAATACCCTGCATCCAAATACCATTACATTGGGGTTTAGAGCTTCAACACTTGAATTTGAGGGGGACACATTCAGTCCATAACAGGCATGAAACCTGTTTTCCTTGTGTCATACCTAGTGGAATGGGTATAAATATAATGGGATCTCTGTAAATTGGGGCCACAGCATCCCCTATAGTTGCTCTTACGACCTGGGGGTGAGTAGGAAGAGCTACAGAGAGGGGAAGTGGGAGGAGACACAGGGAAGCTGATCTAGGGTCCCTTGTCTTCATGAAGCTAGTGTCATGTACCTTCACCACTGTGACTCCCAAAAGTCAACTCCATGCCTCTGGTGTAGAGGTCATCTGTCAAATCTTATTTTCTCCTCTATTCTCATGGCTCACCTATGTTTTGTTCCTGTTAAATGGCTGTTGGACTAATCAAAGGTGCATTTACAACTGTTTGGATGATCATTCTTCTCGTTGGTCACTTATGCAAGTGCTTTCTTTCTTTCTTTTTCTTTCTTTCTTTCTTTCTTTCTTTCTTTCTTTCTTCATTCATTCATTCATTCATTCATTCATTTTTGGCTTGGTGATTGGTTTAAAATGAAGGAACTGAAAGGACTTGCCTTCCAATAGGAACTCTGGATCTTGCTCTGGAATTACCTTAGAGATTAGTCTCAAGAGGCCCCTTGTCTGGAGCAGGGCACTTGATGGCTCCCTCCATTTCTCACATGTAGGCCATCCAAGCAGAATAGACAAGGACAACCTTAGATGAAAGAGGAGGAAGGAGAGAGAGGTCTGTGGGAATTGGGTACCTGGTCACTCTGGGGTGGTAGATGTAAATAAGATAATAGGAAAGTGATTCAAAGATGTTGGGAAGAAAAAATTAGGGCTTAGCCACTAATGAGTTTAGGTAGGGGAGGTTCAAATCCTCGTCCAGGACCTGATTATCTGACTTAAAAAAAATTACTTAACTTTTTAGGCTCTAGCTTCCTCCCCAATAAAAGAAGCTATCTTTGCTGTATGGACTAAATAAAATAACATATCCAACACCTAGTGCCTGGCCCTCTCATTGTTCTCAAAGCCACATTTTGAGCCTATCAGTGGTTGCTAATGGAGGCACAGATCTTCTTGGATAATCCTAAACTCTGAGGAATAACATCTGACATGACATTTATATTTTATCACAGATCCCATCTCCAAAAATGTTAGAATTTCATATGACTTCATTGTAAATGAATTAGAAAGCCTTAGACTGAATTCTCACTGACCTTCTTTGGCAACAAAAATGAAAGGTCATACCTTAAAAGAGAGAACTAAAAAAAATAAAATAAAATGAGTATTGCCCAGATATTGATTCTTATTTCCATCTGTACCTTACATTTTTAAGGCTCAGCCATATCGGGACTGGGACTGGCATGGTGGTCCTGAGGTCTGGGGCAGGAAAGGGAACCTGAATGTCTTTACTATCTCCCCCTGCTAGCTGCCCTTGTAATATTTTGTGGGTTGAGAGAGGCCAGCAGACAGCAAAGGGAGGGAGAGAAAGAAGTGGGTGGAGGTGAGTCAGAGGGCAGAGAAAGGGTCACCAGGGGAAGAGGAAGGGAAATGGGGATGCAGTCACTGAATAGTAACTAGGAGAAGTCCCAGTCCCAATTCCTCCCTCTCCTCTCCGCACACAAGGCAAGAGTCTCTATGCTAATGTGCTCAATCTAGCATCTGTTAACGCTTAACATTTCTCTGTAGCCCCCGTGCATTCTGGCACAGTCTCTGCCTCAGGCATGCAAATTTGCATTTTCCCTTGACACTGGTACAAGTAGCTTTCTAAATTTGCCTGAAATATAGCATTTGCAAGGTATTTTGGGAGACTTATGAAGAACTGGGCTGGAGTTAAGCTTAATTATTATTTTATACAGTTTCTTTTTTTTTCTTCATCTAATTTAATTTCTAAGGAAACTGTTAAGCTACCCACAATTTGAGAAATTTAAAGTTATAAGACCAAAAGAATTATAACCCAGAGGCCCTTTTTTACTGGCCGAAAGATGGAGGAGATGATTAAAGGTTGCTTCTAAATTAATTAAAAACATTTGTAACCACTGCAAGTACCGTGCTAGGACTCTAAAGTAAAGCTGTACACTGCGTAAATAGATAAAACACCTCTGAGCCCTCTTCACTTTTATAGGGATGGAGAGGGACTGCCTCTCTGGGATGTAAAGTCTAACTATTTATCCTGCTTAGGTCAATAGCTTCACAAATTTTACGTTGGCCCCTTTATTTCCTAATTACTAATCAGGTTTACGCTTTCAAAGGACCTGATCACACAATTTATGGAACTAAGTTAACAGCAATTTAGGAAATCATTCAGGGTTTATTCTCAGATCCTCAACATCATGAGGTATAATAGCTTTCAGAGGATTTGACAATGAGACCAGATGTTTTAATGAAGTAGGGGGTGGAAGAGGGTCCCCCTGGCAGGTCCCTTCCGAAGTACTGCAGGTAGGGGCCTGCCCCTGGGCCTTGTTAACTGCCCCGCAGACTGATAAAGGGTTGGGATGGAAGCTGAAATCAGTATCTGCCTCCTCTCAGTTGAAATGATTACAACTCGGCCCATGTTCATTATGAACCTGGGCCCCTCTCCCTGGCACTCCTCTATGACTAAGTTTGCTTCCTTCTCTCCCTATTGGTATGTCCCATGAGGATAGTAATGCTGCTCAGAATGCTTATTTTAACCACATATGGTTTATGGTTTAGCCCTTCAGAGCACAGACCTGAGATTAAAGAAAAATTCTGAGACAGAGTTCTATTTTTATCTTTTGTCACTTCTGAGTTTTGTGATTTTTTTTTTAAGCAAGTTACTCTAACTGGACAAATGCCAACTGGTTCATCTGTAAAATGGGAACAATAATGCCTACCTGATAGTGTTACTGTAGAGTGTTAAGGTAGCTAAAAAGAACTCCCAGTGGGATTCAGAATATTGCGATTGTGGAACTGGGAAATTAGTGACTTGTGTAGATGAGTCTTGGTTTTTTTAAAAGCAGAAAGAAGAAATTTTCAGGGGAGGCTCATAAGCAGAGAAAAAGAGTTGGATGAGGGGGTTCATGATCTTTGTCACCTTCCTAGCCCCTTGGTTGCATCTTGGTCAGAGCGGATAGAGATTGGAGCCAAACATCTAAGAAAGGTTCCAAGGATCTACTTGGAGTTCAGGTTACAGCAAGACACCATTCAAGAAAAAGGGTGTTCTCCTCCTCCTGCATGGACCACAGAATCCCTCTGTGCTGTATTGTTTGTTGACTCTGAGAGAAGCAGGCGGGGCCATAAAGATGAGTGTTTTCATGGTGAACAACTGTGTGGTTGTTGGAGGCATTGCCCCACGGCCTAGGGGGCAGTGGATGTTAGTCAGATGGAGAAGGCACATGAGGAACAAAAAATACCAGAGGGGTTTGATTCGAAATGATTTGGGATTAGGGCCAGTTTGTGAGCAATAGGAGGCACCTGTGTAGATATCAGTTTGGGGGAAGGTGTCAGGAGTTAAGTTACTGTTGCTGATATCACCCCACTTCTGTCCAAAGACTTGTAAGGGTATTTCGGGCTACCAAAAATTAAATGAAGTAATGCATATAAAGTGCCTACTACTGAAACAGATTAACTCCTTAGAGGATGACAATTATGTTTATTAATTATTCATAAATACTATAGTACTTATTAAGAGTGTACTGTGTGCCAAATACTATTCTGGGCATGGAAGATACAGTAATCAATAACAATCAATTAACAATTGATAATCAATTAACAACAATAATAAAACCCCAATCTCATGAAGCTGATAATCTAGTGGGGAAGGAAAAAAATAAGCAATACGATTTCAGATAAGGATATACACTATGGAAAAAAATAGAGACAACTGATTAGAGAGAAATTAGGGGGTTATTTGAGAAAAGGTTTCGTGTGTATGCAGCAGAACAGGGTATGTGTGTGTGGGGGGGAGTGTAAAGGGGGTTCCCCAGTCATGCTGCTTGATTTGAACAGAACACCTGGGTCACGGTACAAAAAGACACCTCATGTTCCATGTGCAAATATTTCAACAAGCATAGCTCAACATTTTCTTGTCCCAATTTTGTATTTTTTTTAGAGGTGGAGGAGGGGCAGAGGGAGAGGGAAAGAATCTTAAGCAGTCTCCACACCCAGCAGGGCTTGATCTCACACCCTGAGATTATGGCCTGAGTCAAAATCAAGAGTTGGATGCTCGCTTCACTGAGCCACCCAGGTGTCCCCCAATTTTGTATTCTTTTCAAAGAAGCCATTGCAACCATTTTCTATATATCCCAATGCTTTAGTTACATTTCAAACCAGTGTTTTAGAAATACATCTACCACCATGAGATGACATGGAGCCTCCGGATGGGCCTGGGAAATCACAGCATGGCAGTGTCTCAACTGCTGTCAGTGACTTTATTTTTATCTGGCCCCTATCTTCTGATGTAACAACAGAGTTGGTCTTGTACAGTGAAGACGAAAATCTTCTTCAGGTGTTTGGTGTTTCCTTCTCCAAAAGCCTGCCTGTGTAGCCTCTAGTAGCCTCTGTCCCAGCATAACCTTCACTTGCTACACTGTGTAACAAGTGAGCAGGGTGCCCACTGCTGGCTCTCATTGGTAAAGCTGGATCAGTTGCTTAGACAGAACTTGAGTTGATACCCAGAGTGTGCTAGTTGGTAAATATTTTGAATTGCACTCCTGCTGTTAAGCAGATATCAAAAGGGGTGCCGGCCTGGTTCACTCAGTTGGTTGGGTGACTGACTCTTGATTTTGGCTCAGGTCATGATTTTGGGATCCTGAGATCAAGCCCTGTATGGGGCTCTGTGCTCAGCAGGGATTTTTCTCTCTCCCTTTCCCTCTGTTCCTCCTCTCCTCCCACCCCATCCCCCACACACTCTCTCTCTTAAATAAACAAATAAACCTTTAAACACACACACACACACACACACACACACTAATGAAGCTGATTTTAAAAGTCCAGCATAGTATGTGCAAATACATCTCTGTGCATATTCTTGCCCATCTTTTTCTACAATACAAAAAAAAAAAATTTAACTCAACCCATCTCTCCTCACATTTCCACCTGAGATGTTGTCTTTATCCCCAATTCTGCTTTCCTGTGGCTCTCAACGGAGAGATGATTTGGTTTGTTAAGGGGGGCCTGGTCTTACTGATCTTTGCTTCACAGAAGCCATTTGAATGGCTTTCATGAAGAGATACCTAATGAATGTGCCAATTAAGAAAGTGTCCCAACTTAGTTCTTTCCCTGTGGAAGAGATGAAGTGGAATTTTAAAGTAATTGTTGACAGATCATTAACACACTCATCTGATAAGTGATTTGGGCTGGTGAGGCTGCCTTTAATCTTTAAATTTGAAATGTTCCCAGCTGGGAAGAAGCCACTTTCAGTAATAGCTTCCCTAGGCTACTCAGCTTTTCACCAAGGCCAGACTCATTCTGAGGTAGTTTACTGATTCTGCAGATCTCCCTCAGCCATAAATTTATTAAGGGTACCAGAGCTTTAAAGTTGGGGACGGCAGGATGATACAGTATTTCCAAAGTCACTTCATTAAGGCTGGATGTAATAACAGTGGATCAAAAAAAATCATTCACATTTTTCCAGTGAGTAGTATGTGCATACTTAGTATTGTAACACCTACGTGAAAATTTATTGAGTGGTATAAATGAATACAAAATTAAAATCTGCTGAAGGAACTTGTTTAGATTGCCCATACTATGCAAATATGGGAAACTTTTTTTTTATCATGACAGATGATCTCATCTTGTATATTTTCTTAATGCAATTTAGTTTGAATCATTAATTAAAATAGCAATTCACTTTGCATTTCTGAACGCCTAGAGTTCTGCCCAAGTTAGCTCTTACTATAGCTTAGGGTCAGTATAAATACATCCGTGAACAGTCTCTAGTGGGGTCCCTGCTGAGGTCTGGTAAGTTCTAATGAAAATGAACAAAATGGTGTGTTTCAAGAGCCAGTTCTTTTACACTCTAGTTGATACCAAGCAGTATATTGACATACTAGAGAGTTAGTGTGTGAAACCTGCCTGAATAAACAATCTCTGATAGAGTCGGCCAGCTATTGAGTTCAAGTCCAGGATCAATGATGAATTCTTAAGTCGACTCTTTCAAGATGGACCAATGGAGAATTAAAACTACATAAATATGTATATAGAGATATAAAGATATATTTATGTCACATTTTTTAAAAAGGCAGAATGCTTCTCAAAGAGATAGTTAGAATTTTATTTATTTATTTGAAGATTTTATTTATTCATGAGAGACACAGACAGAGGCAGAGGGAGAAGCAGGCTCCCTGTGGGGAGCACCATGCAGGACTTGATCCCAGGATGCAAGGATCATCACCTGAGCCGAAGGCAGACGCTCAACCACTGAGCCACCCTGGTGCCCTTCCGCCTTCAGTTCTGAATGTCGGACACCTCCATGGGTGATTGGCCTGCCACAGTCTTTCTCTTTCAGGATTGAGGTAGATAATACAGCCCCCTTGGAAGTTCGGACTTGAAGATAGTAGGGACTCCTGAAGCAGAGGGTCTGAATTCCTGACTCACGGATTAGAGGAGAGCCACTGGCAGAGTAGAAATAACCTTATGAAATTTTAATATATGGGAGCAAACTTTTATCCAATTGAGTCATTGCAAACTCTAGAGTTTATTAGTGGAACTAAACGTGCTATTTCCCAAACAACCTGTAAATATGAACAGCAGCTACCACCTGTTCTCTCTGATGTCTTTCACTACCGGTGTGCAAAGTGCATCTGCTTCTTGTCTGGCCTCTCTCATCTCAGGGTGTTAGGTGATGATAACCTTGCAAGGTGGCTCTTCTTTACTCCTTGTCCTCTTAGAACTTGGAGAGGTAGAGAGTTCAGCCTTCAGAGCAGCTCAGGACTTTTAGTGCATGTGATTATGAATTACCTAAGGTACACTACACTGGACTGGCTGGATGCCTGTGGAAGCTCTCTTGAGTGAGAGGTGGTACAAAAGAACATCAAGGAGAGGGACAAATGAAAATACAGAATGTATTCTTTTTTTTTGTCATGTCCCAAACCAAAAGGAAAAGTCCTGGCTCATTATAATCATTTAAATATGATTTTGAAATAATTGAGTTTTTCTTTGGCCATCTTTCCATGGTTACCTTTTGCCTCTAGTCTCTGCTCAAATGTCCTATTTTATTTATTCCTCTCTCCAACCATTGGCTATTTCTTCATGAGATTTTAAACTGATGAGAGAGACTGAATGGGAGCAGGCAACAGTTTTTTAAGGCTGGGGGAATTTCAGCATCTTAGGGTACAAGGGTTTCCTTGTACCACGGACAGAGGTACACTCTTCCTCCAATACTCACATCAGTTACAATCTTAAGAGGCTGGAGAAGTATTAAGTTGATGCTCTTTGTTTTCCTCCTAATATACTGAAGTGAGAGGCAATTATTTATTGCTTTCATTCTAGAGGATGATGTATTATAAATTCAAAATTACTAACTGTGTTTCAGAAAACACAAATAGCTGCCTACATTTCGGAAATAATGGAAGCTAATAGAAAAAATGTTACTCCCTAAACATGTCTTCATATTATTGAACTCTACATCTATTACAAAAAATACTTAAAACCTTAGCTGTTAGATAGAGGATTGCTTTGTCTCACATAACCAGACAGTAGGTGATAAAGAAGTATCCAAAGGTTAGGAATAACCATAGAAGAAAACACCATCATTTCAGTCATGTGAAATCTGATAGAACATTTATTCAGGACACAATCAATAACAACAATGGTAGTGGTAGTAATACATAACATTTTTTGATACCTTACCATGTGCCAGGTATCATCTCCAATAATCCTATGAATTTGGTGTTATTATAAACATATAATTATATTATACATTAGTATACTAATTAGTATACTAATTACTAGTATAGTAATTATACTATAGAATATAATTACGCTATAAACTAAAGAAATGGATATACAGAAGGTTAAGTAACATGACCAATGTAAAAAACTACCAAGTCTTAAGGAACTGTGGTGTGTGAAATATCAGATTATTTCAGATAACTCTGCAAATGGGAGAAGATATCATAAACTTGCTCATTGTTGTATATTTTTAAAATGCTTTTATTTATTCATGAGAGACACACAGAGAGAGGCAGAGACATAGGCAGAGGGAGAAGCAGGTTGCCTGTGGGGAGTCTGATGTGGGACTCTATCCCAGGACCCCGGGATCATGTCCTGCACCAAAGGCAGACATTCAACCACTGAGTCACCCAGGTGCCCTGTAGTATTTGATTACATTTGTTATTTGATTAGTCAGGGATGCAAATAAAGTATTGGAAGTGGGTTGACCAATCAGAGAAGGAGGTGGTGCACTGTGTCACAGTGCAGTCTCCATTGGCTGGCAAAAATCTCTAGTAGGTACACATATTATCTGTGATGCTATATGAGCAAGGAAGGAGACTTTGGGCTATGAGGAATCTACTTCCTGTTGTGCCCACACCTTTTATCATCAGGACATACATCAACTTGCCTACATTTGTTTTCCAGCTCCACTGTTGGGCAACATCAACCTCCCTGTTCTTCACTTTCCTCTCTAGAAAGTACCTATAGGATTGTTATCTTAGTGCATGTAAACCTCTTAGAATGATAATGTGGTTCTATGTGCTAAAGAAACACTAGGTATCATTAATTTTGGAACTACATGTTTTACCTTATGATAGGAAACCATGGCTTCAAACTGAAATATTGCCTCCAAACTTGAAAATCTTTATTTCATTTTTATGTGTATACCCTTGGCATCCTGAAATTGACTAAAAAATATCCTGACCTAGATGATTTCCTTTGCCAGCACCACTTAAAAGAATAATTGTCTAATAAGATAGAGGAATCTGAAACTTTTTATAAGAAGGCATCCAAACTGCACAGTAATAGAACCCCTAGACTCTTATAAAAACATTAATAGAAAAATAACAATAACAAATATACTCTTGCGGGTCTATATTATAATCCTATCCTATTTTCATTTTTATTATTTATTTAGGGAGGGGAGAGAGAGAAATATGGGGAGAAGGGATGGAGTGGAGTGGGGAGAGAGAGAGAGAGAGAGAGAGAGAGAGAATATCTTAGCAGGCTCCACACCTTGTGTGGAGCCCAACATGGGGCTCCCTCTCACAACCCTGAGATCATGCATGACCTGAGCTGAAATCAAGATTCAAATGCTTAATTGACTGAGCCACCCAGGTGCCCAAAATTAAAGTTCTATTTTAGTTACTTATTTTCTTGGCAATTTAATTATTTTTCTTCTACCACAAAAAGCTTCACTAATGAACACCACAGATACTGAACAACATCAGGTAGAACTATAATGACAATTCGTTAATTCTAGTTTTCCAAAATTATTTACAAATATTAGGAATATTACAAAATTGATACCAAAAATCATCAAAAACTTTTAAAATTTTCACTCCAAAGATTCATGTAGACCCATTTTAGTAGGTTCATAAAGTTACATCTTGGAGCCACATATAAGAATCAGAATATCTGGACCCCCCCCAAAAAAAAATCCTAGAAATATAAAAACTAAAATATCCTTTATATTATAAAAACTTCCTTCAGATGTTGTTATTTGCCTGTGCTCTAGTGACAAAGCAACCTTAGACATCGATTTTTGTGACTTTGGTTCATCATCTGCTTCTAGCACAAACTACTACATCTTTCTACTATATTTAAGATTTTATAATGAACTACATCTATTGGGTTCCAGCATCTTTCTTAACTATTCCTACATCCTCTATGCAAATCATAGGCCCTGACAAATTTAGTTTTCTCATTTTTTCCCAACTGTGCCTGTGATTCCCTACCTCTATGTTTTTCACATAGATCTTTCATCAGATGGCCTCTCCTGAAGTCTATGCCTGTTTGAAGAGCTGATGCAAATAAACCATTCTCCTTAAAGATGTCCCTGTTCTTCCCAACTGGAAATGATCTTCCTCTGCTGTTGTATGTGCTACGTATTACTTACTATTCACTGTCTATTCCACTTGTTCCCCTTCCTAATAGATTTTAAACTCTTTGGCCACAAAAGTTAATTTGGTATACCATGCATGGCATTCTAGGTGATGAATAGGAATAAACTTAGGTTTTATTTCCTGACAATAGAACCATAAGTAGTGAAGAGGTTGCATGGAATCAGGCCCCCACATCCAGTTTCAGCTCTACTCTTTGGAAAAGTCACCTTCTCTGATGTCAGTGTTCTCAGCTCTGAAAGGAATGGAATGAACTAAATAAATTTTTAGGACTCTTCTTGCTCCAAAATTACTTCACTTGGTAATAACTTTCTCTTACTCTTTACAAATGAAAATGCACTTTGATTGCTCATCATGAACTGTTTTAAATTTGAAAAATATTTTGCATGAATCATTTTTCATTTGACAAGAAATTATTGTTAGCAACTGAAAACAACTATATAGGGAGATATATTTAAAAATATTTGGATTTCTTACAAAAGGATTTAGTTATCAGAAGTATGACAAGAATTTCATTTTATTGTCATCTGTTCCTAAGACCTCAAAGATGCTGGTTTAGAAAATAATCTCCCAAACATTTAAAATATATATTAAAGGCCTATAACTTAGGTTTAGTTGCTTTGAAATATGACTAAAGAAAGAAATGTTCATCTAGCCTATTAATTTAAAGAAGTATAAAATATTCCTTTGATATCTTCCCAAAGTTTGTCAGCTATGTCTTTAAAAAGAAAGATTAAATTTAATTTCTGGTAGACTCTTACTTTTTTTTTTCCTTTTGCAATTGGAATATATTTTAGCTCACATGTTCAAAAAATCAAGCAAGGAAATGTAAAATTATGTTGATTTTTAATAACATCTTAAGACTTCACCATATCTGAATTGCTTACTTTTATACAAATTTAATTCTAAATCAGAGAAGTCACCTTAATTGCAATTAAATAGAATCTTAGCTCTTAATGAATATAACATTGAAGATATGTTACCTAAATTACTTCATTTTCACAGAAATTAACATTTCAATGTGTCCTGCTCTGAAATGAAAATATCTTTGAAGAAAACAATTATTGATGAATCAAAACATCTGGTGGAGTTGACTCAGATTCTCTGTAGAAACAGACACCTTTATAATCAACAGTTCTGGCAAACAGTTTTGATGAAACACTGACTCAAATAAAGATTTTTAATATGCCACAAGGTTTTTTTTTTTTTTTCTTCCCCAGTGTTTTTTCCAGGCTCCTATTACCACCAAGAGCTTGAACTGATAGTATGAATTTCTTCTTTAATGACATGAAACATTCTCAGGAAACATTATAAATATATATATGTATATATACATATACATATATGTATACATTACATATATGTAATGTTATTTATGACATTATAAATAAATATATATTTATATATTTCCCCCCATAAACTAGTAACCTCAAAAGTTCTTGTTTTCTAATGAGCTGAATTTGTTTCTTTAGTTTACGTGGAAATGTAAAACCAATTCATTCCTCTTAGAAGGGAAACCATCACTGCTTGTGGGCTCAGCTCCATCCCTACCTTGTCATGAGGTTTAGAAAAGATTTTACAGCTCATTCTATTTTAGCTTGATGGGGAGAGATCTCTCATTTAGCCTGAGGGATTGGTAATGTCCAACAGTCCACTCTGGTTTGCTATTGAATGAATTTCAGGTTTTATGTTAAAGGTTTTCTCAACCCTGGTACTACTGACATGTTATTTTGGATAATTCTTTGTTATAGAGGCTATTCTCTGTATTATTGTAGAGAGGTTAGCAGAACCCTGGCCCCTATCCTCTAAATGCCAATAGCACACATCCCTTTGCCCCTCAGTCTGACAAACAAAAATGTCTCCAGACATTGTTAATATTTCCTGAAGGGTGGGGTCAAAGTTACCCCTGGCTGAGATTACCATCTTAAAGTACTACCATAGGGCTAATTCTGAAGACAGAGTATTCACACACACACACACACACACACACACACACACACATGAATTTGAAGTTCCCCCTGTCTGGGAAGGTGATCAAAAAGACTTGCCATGGATCAACTGGCTTTTATCTCGTCCCAGGCACTTGGAGGTTCCTTGCCTCATCCTTGTCCTTGGAATGTGAATTCCACTAGCCTTTCCCACTCTCAGAGGCTGCTCCCAAGACAAAGCCTTGAAATAGTGATGTGATCTTGAAAACACCTGCATGGTATATGTGATTGAGCCCAGGTAGGGCCTCTTGATAAGCTTTTAAGATTTGGAGAGTGGTTTCAGAGATGCATCTTGCTGCTGAAGACAAATCTGGTAGGTAAATTCCTTTTTCTATTACTAAAACTACCACTTAACTAATCTGGAGTAGCCTCTCTCTTGTCTCTTCCTGCCCTTCCCTCTATGGGTGGAGGGGCAGGATCAGAGGTTTCAGATTACACCAGGAAATTTTCCGGGGGTGGGCTGTGGATGTACCCTGTCCCCTTCACAAATTTGAAGCCCTGCTCCTATACTTAACTAACAATGTGGCCTTGAGCAGGTTCATTAACCTCTCTGAGCCTCACGGTCTTCATCTGTAAAATAAGTAAAATAATTACTTACCTCCTGGGGTCATTATCAGGATTAAATGAGATGCTGCACAGAACCACTTAAAAGAGTGCCTAGAACATTGTACACCCTTCAACAGCATTGGAAATTATTTTTATTATAATCCCCAGAGCCTTTGACTAAAACTTTAATTTTCGAGGTAATGCAAGATTTAAAGGTTTTCTTACCAACTCTGAAAGTTATATAATTGATACTAATTAGTAGATATTTTTTCTTTTTAATCCGAGTTAAAATAATGGCATAGACAATTAATTTCTCTAACTAATTTTCAAAAAGGGACATGTGCCATAAGCCTCCCTAGGATGATATATTGCCCAACATCCTGAGGATAGAATACAGAATGCATTAAAGGAAAGCATTTAATTTTTTAATCACAGGCATGCTCAAGAAGGTCTAGTGGGCCAAACTTTCACTTTAATAGTAATTGATACAAATGTTAATAGCTCAACATCCCTAGATTTTAAAACACAGCAGTAGTTGAGACTGCATTTAAAATCTCAGCAGGACCTGCTCTTATGCTTCCCATAAAACCTGAAGGTTATAATAGAAATAGGTGTGATTAAGACCAGTGCTCAATAACACCGTGGGCAGCCTTGGGTTTGGAAGTGGCAACTGAACCCTTTCTTTAAATTTGAGCTTAAAAGAGTCACCTGATATCTTATCAAGATAAGATAACCTGTGTTTATAGGTTGGAATTTAAGAAAATATGGCCCTAATGGTGCTGAGATGTTAAGGGAATACTTAAATCATCTCTTTTGATCTCATTATAAATTGCATTAAAATACAGACACTAGCCTTCACCCTCTGACATTTTGATTCAGTAATTTCCGAGGTACAGCTCTGGAATTAGATGGTTATGAAGCTCTCCAGGTGATTCTCAGATTTTCAAACAGATTTGGAAGATACTGCTGAAAGAAATACCTATAGAACTCAAGTAAATGTCGCTGAATAAAATAAAATTTCCCTGGTGAATCTGATCATCAATCGAATGATTAATTTATCCATTTATTTCACATATATTTATTGAGAACCTACCACATGGCAAAAACTGAGCTAGCCAGAGGTAGCTCAGTCACGAATAAAATAGGTCTGGTTTCTGCCCTCATGGAGATTATTATTTATGCAGATGGCCTTAACATGCCTGCAACCTGACTAAACTTTAGGTAGATTTTTTTCCTGATTATGGGCCGCTGACATCACTTTTATTAGAGCATTTATTTCAGAAAATTCGCAGTAGTACATTGTTTTTCTGTCCCTTTGATATGAAACCTTCTACAACCATGAAATGTCTTTCTCAATGAGCTGGGGGCCATCCTTTTGAAACATAATCATCAAGAAAGAATTCGCTCTCCCAGTTTCTGTGGGATGGTGGGAGGCTAACTTGGGTAAATGCCAATAAGCAAACACAGATGGCTTGATCACATTGACCAATCTCCTTCTTAATGTTCTCTAGTACTTTTCCAGAGCTTACCCCAGCATTTAAAAAACTTCCTGCCTTTTTCTTCAGCACAGTTGAGCTCCATCTTTGTCTTCTATTGCAATAGTCTTGAATGAAATCTTCCTTGTTTTTTCTTTTACATTATCTATGTCATTGATTTTTATCCTTGTTGTTCATGAGAATTATCTAGTTTGTTAATCTAGTAGGTTTGGGTATAAACAAGGAATCTGTAGTTGTAAGCCCCTAGATGATATGAAGAGGGCATAGAGAGACCAGATACTGAGAAATATTGTGCCAATAGTCCCACCATACATTAAGGAACATGCCATCTTGGGGGCCAGATGCCAGCTTCAAGCATCAACGAAGGTCAACTCTTAGACGTTTTGACCACAAAATAACTAAATATAATAACAAATTCAGAAATGTTAAACAAAATGGAAATCTATGAGTATATACTTATTATAAATAAGTGAGCAAATAATTAGGGAGGAGGAAGGGTGGCTCTTGATTATAGAAGAAGGCAGAGTGATGACTGTCATTGTGCAGAGAATGCTGGAGTTTAAAAATCATCATTTTGCAACCATCACAGTAAAGTTCGGAAGGATCATCAGAGAATGACAAATCAAGGGGGAAATTTTTGATGCAGAGCAGGATAGATGCATAGTTTTAAAGTGTCTCTCTACAGATTGCTTGTTAATTATAAGAGAAAAAATAAGTACACAATAGTGTAACTGGACCATATCTTGGTCAGGTGACCAAAGTTAACATCAGCAATGAAGGGCAGATAGACATAATGTCCTTCATATGTAACACCCTAGGACGGACATAAAATTACTTGCATAATCTTTATACTAAGAATGTTAATCTAATCATGATGGAACATGAGAAAAATCCCAAAATGATAATCTTATATTAAGAAAGGAAGAGGGAAAGGATGTACTGTTCAAAGATGTCAATGTCAAAGACCAAAGATCTATTTTGGATTAAAGGAGGCTCACAAAGCCTGAAATTAAATGCACTTTGTGATTTTAGTCTAGATCTTGTACTGAAAAAAAAAAAAAATGCTACATAGGCCTTTGTTCTGTTTATTGGTAAAGTTGCAGTATAGTTGGTAGATCACTAAAAGATAAAAATTATATAATGATTATGTAAGAGAATGTTCTAATACTTAGAAAATACCTGTTGAACATTGAGGGTAAAGGGTCATGTTATATGTAACTTATACTCAAGCAGTTCTGATAAAATGTATAGATAGCAAATAACAGAGGTAAAGCAAATGGGGTGAAATGCTAACAATGGGTGAAATCTGTATCAAATAGTTACAAGTATTTGCTACACTATTCTTGTAACTTTCCTGCATGGTCATTAAAATACGCCATTTTTTTCTGAAAAACGTGCTTATGTAATTTGAAAACCAATAATTCCATAAAGCAAGTCATTGCATGGCCTTAACCCAGCTGCAACTAAATTAGCCTTTATAGAGGATAGATTGAGGAAGTGATTTTTGAATATTACTTAGCCTATTTATTTTTTTGAAAATCTATGCATTTCTCTAAGGCCGTAGAACAAGGGAAGAGCTTAGTTAACTTTAATGGAGGAAAACCCAATAAATTAGTTAGACTTTCTTTTCTTCACCAAGAGGGCCTTTAGCCTTGACTATTTGGAGCCAACTTTGCTACGTCACAGTACTTCTTTTCAGCCAAGCTTTGCTGGAACAAGAGATGGCATCTTTTATCAAACACCTGTTTTCTTCTTATTTTTGTTTTAAGATTTTTATTTATTTATTCATGAGAGACAGAGAGAGAGAGAGGCAGAGACACAGGCAGAGGGAGAAACAAGCTCCATGCAGAGAGCCCGACGTGGGACTCAATCCTGGGTCTCCAGGATCAGGCCCTGGGCTGAAGGTGGTGCTAAACAGCTGAGCCACCTTCTTATTTGTTTATGTATTTTCTTCATGTTAAAGTCTATACTAATGGGCTTCAACTTTTTGAATGACATTTTGGCAGTTAAATGGTGAAACAGTTGCATTATAAATAAATGTAAAATTGGAAACACTGCTGAAATTTTAAAAAATGCAATTTTTTAAAAAATTAAAAAAATAATAAAAAATAATAAAAAAAATAACTAGGCTGGTCCTCTGGAAGTTAAAGGCAACTTTCAGATGTTACTCAAATTCTGAAATCTGGGGAGCTTTCTGAGGGGTATACTTCAAATAGCTATGTCCTTCCCCACTCTCCCCATTGTGGTCATTATCATTTTATCCTGCTTTATCTAACAGCTTAGAATTTGTCACCAACTTTCTACATGTATTTTTATGTATTATCTGTCTTCCTCTAGAACATAAATTCTATGTTCATAAATTCAGCAAGAATTTTGTCTGTCTTTTGCTTACTGCGAATGTTTCAAAAATAAATGAATGGGAGAGAGAGAGAGAGACAGAGACAAAGTTGTATGTTCCTATAAATTCATTCTCCGTTTTTTAATTTAAGAACCAAAGTAAAGTTTCCCATCATATCACAATTTTTATCTCTGTAACAAGGTATAAATATTCAATATACACATGCACATATATGTGTCTATATATGTGATTTACAAGGCAGGAATTATCTACTTCCTCATCCTTACCCACAAAGGGACAGCAATTGAAGAACTCTGCTTGTGCATGTATTATTATTATACTTATTTATTTTACAGAAAAACTCCCTAGGCCTTAAGGAAGGAGAAAATATCTGAGTCTAATGATCTGTTTAAAGCCCATTTTGTTGTTGATGTTGTTTTTGTTTTGTTTTGTGGCTAGTGAAACAGGACAATGGAGGGAATATGAAAAAGAACAAGATAAAGAAGAAGAGGAGCAGGAACACAAAAGGCTTCAAAGCTCCAGGTGTGAACAGAGAAGGAGGCTGTTGTCTGGGAAATGCTGAGCAGAAGCACGTAAAGAAGGAGGAAGGGTGTACAAGTCACAAGTCATCAAAAGCCCTGTTGGCTACGAGTCCTCACCAGCTAATGACCCGGTCTGTTGACTGCCCAGGTATGTGGGAGTAGAGCATAGAGAATGAGGGAAAGAGGAAGGGACAAGAGGCTTACAGTTAGACGGTGTGTATTGTGATGGGATTATTTGTCATGCGGAGGATTTGGGGTTTTATCCTGTGGGGAGTCACTGAAGAATTTTAAGCAAAGGAATCCTGCAAACACATTGTCAATTAAAAAAGTTGGGGAGATGGATATGTTAATTAGCTTGACTATGGTAATTACTTCACGGTGCATATGAAGATCAAAGTAGCAAGTATATACCTTAAAATATAGAACTTTTATTTTTCAGGTATATCTCAATAAAGCTGAGTAGGGGGTGGGAGATTGAAGGAAGCTATCTGGTGGCAGGATGGAGACCAGGTTGGAGCAAAAGAAGACCAGAGGCAGGGAAACCAGGCTATTGATAAAAGCTCAGGGCATTTTAGCCATGGCAGCCCTTTTCCATGCACATGACTGAATTTTCTGAATTAAAAAAAAATTATAGAAAAGATAAGTAGATACAGATTTTCTCTAAGTGAAAAACATTCTTGTTTTTTAAAAATTAATCATGTTCACATCTCTGTAAGTGTTGGGTTTATTTAGAGTTTTTTTGTTGTTATTGTTTCTATCCATGGATCATTAAAATAACCAAATTTATTTTTAATTCCTTAATGTATAGGGTACTAATCTCTTCTGCCAAGCTACTGATAAATTTGTTTTTAGATCCTTTGCCATTTCAATTGATGGTATGATAAAATGATGAAATATCAGGCTGTGGCTGTTATTTTCTTCTGAAGAGTTAATCCATTTTGTTATTTGCTCTGAAGTAGTGGATCTATAGCTATAATACTTCATTGTTCTGTTGATGGTGACAGCCACATTCATTATAAGCAGCCAGGAATCCTGTGATGCTTCCTTCAGCTCAAGTTCATCAGGCACCATTCTGGTTTGTAGCAAGAAGCCATGTTAAATGAGAACACAGATGCATCAGTTGAAAATTTGACTATTTTTGTAACAGAATTCAGAGCAAGCAAACAGAACTGGGACACACTGCCCAGTATATTATTAGGCAGTGACAGAGTATACACCAACTAAGGAACCTAAGCATGATGTGAGGGGAAGAGAGAGACTTTCCAAAATGAATGGTCAGCAAACTCCAAAGGTAGTTATGGACATCTCTCTAGTCAGTGCATGATAATGATCTCAGGATGCCTACTCTTGTCTGTATTTGAAGCTTTTACCATTTTCTCTCTGAAAAGAAAAAAAAAAGTCAGTTTGTTGAAGCTAAGAAGTCTCAAATCTAACAAATGGGGAGGGGTTAAATAACACTGAGATAGTTACTTTCAAGACTTTTCTTCACTTATCATGAATACTAAGTGCCTCTTGCTCCTTCCAGCCCTTGTCTTAGGTTATTAACTTGTTTATACAGTTGATTCTTGAGCAACACAGTGGTTAGGGCATTGACATCACACAGTTGAAAATCTGCCTGTAACTCTTGACTCCCCCAAAACTTACTAATAGCCTACTGTTGGTCGGAAGCCTTACTGATAACATAAACAGCTGATTAACACATATTGTATATGTTATATGTGTTATATACTGTATTCTTACAGTAAAGAAAGCTAGAGAGAAGAAAATGTTCTTAAGAAAATTATAAGGAATAGAAAATATGTATTGAAAAAATCTGCATATGAGTGGACTTACACAGGTGGAATCTGTGTATTACACATGATTGCGTCTTAAGAGTGTTTCTTGTCTTTACAACTACTAATCTATACATTAATTGTGCTTGGTGTACCCTATGGGTTTTATCTGCCCCATTTGATTTTCTTATCCTCTGTGTCAAAATTGAAATTTTAAATAATGTAGCAAATATGCATCGCAGTAGTTACTCAAAATGAGATTTCTGATCATGTTATTATAATTATGGACTGAGTCATAGCAGCAGTGACTAATAAATCTAAGCAATTTAGATAATAAACCAAAAAGGGAGAATTATGGGATGAAAAAAGTACCCTTTTAACAAGATTTAAAAATTACTTACTTTTATGCGATTTCCCTTACTTAACATGAAGCTGGCCTTATTATTTTTTCAATCTATTTCTTTAGTTTGTTTTAGTTGGAACTAAGCCTGAGTGACAGTGAATACTCAAAATGACAGGGGCCTAAATAAAGTAAAAGTTTATTTCTTTGTCGTGTGTTTGAAGAAAGTTTTCTAGCCAGCAGAAACAAGGGAAGAAAAAAGGAGGGTGAAGCCTTTTCTAGGAAGTCAAGCACAATGTATAGGGCATTAGCTAGAACTTAGTCATATGACATACTTAACTCAAGGGATGCTGAGAAATGTTGTCTTTCGTTGGTTATGAGGCTAGCTAAAAATCAGGGCTTAGGGAAAAAAGAGATGACTATGTCACAAAAGTCTCTGAACAAAAACAAAGTGCAAAAATGTGATTGACCTGAAAATAGGATGAATGTCCTGCCACTTTATGATCTCTGTGATCTAGAACTCAGAGTAAATCCAAATCTATGTTATTACAACTACTCCTAAAAAGTGCATAATTATGATCACGTTAGCATATGATTAAACATTTTTCTCTAAGACTTTAGATTCAAAACAACCAATAATTATCTTGTGCAGCACACTTAGCAAATGCATCTTATTACCATAATAATATCAAGATCATATCATTAAACCAAATATAAACCTTTGAAAACAATTAAAAATGAACCCAACACTCCCTAAACAAGTGCGTGCTTTTCTTCTGTATGTCTAAAGAACCCCACTCTTTTCTATTTCCTTATTTCCTTGGGTTGTTTCTCCCCCAAACTTTATATTTTCAGAAAAGTACATTACTCATCTGTCTTTAAACATGGGCAGAGTAATTGTTGAAAGCTAGAAATTTATATTTCTCTTCTAATCATTGGCTCTAGTCAATTTAAGGTGGTTGACCTCTAAATTTCCTTTTATCTTCTTTAGTAAGAAATAGCCTCCATAGTCCTTTTAATTGGTTTCTACATGAAATCTGCACTCATTGAAGTTTCCCTACAAATAAAATTCCTGGCACTTTCTAACTTCTCGATTGACAATACCTACTCCACCTGCTTTGGGAGAAAAGATCTAAGGGGGCTGTGCAGGGGAGCTGTAGAGCTGTCTTCATTGTACCCAATAACCCCTGACGTCCACAGGGAGGGATCTAACATTCATTGAAACAATGATTCATTGCTGGGCACTACATATTAAAGTTTTATTTGGTATACATTAGTGGAATTTTCTGAAATAATCATACCCATTTTTTGTTAATCTTATTCTTGGGTATTTTATGATTAGTTGTCATTGAGGTCTATTTTCCATTATATTTTACAGTTGATTATTCCTGGAATTTAGGATAGCTATTGACTTTTACATATTAATGTTGTAGCTAGCTATCATATATACCTTCTTACTGCTTTAAGTAATTTTTTCACTTGATTCTCTTGGGTTTTCCAAATATACAGTAGCATGATCTTCAAAGATTTGTGTCTCATATTTTATTCTCATACTTATTTTGTTTTAGAAATTTACTGCTGATTCCCATGGGGAAATAAAGCTCCTGGTTTATAACTTCTGACCCCATCTGAGATGTTAGGAACTTTATCCTCATTTGCTGAATGAAGTTCCACAACTACTTACAAAGTAGGTATTGTCCACATTTCAGGAAGAGAAAATTGCCTAAGGTCACAAAAGTAAATAAGGAAAGTAAATGTTTTTACTTTCCAGATTTGTTCTCAAATGTCATGTATTTTCTACTGTTTCACAAAGTAATCCCAAAAGAAAAAAATATATATATATATATAAGATTCAGTGAAAAGATAACATTTATTCTCCAGCTAATGCTGGAGATTTTCATCATGGGAAAATCATAAATCAGAAAAGTACCTGTTCCAGTTATATATTGCTGTTTAATATGTAACTCCAAACTGAGTAGTCTAAGACTTACATACACTTTATTATACTCATGGATTCTGCAGGGCAGATATTGGACAGGGCATAGTGAGGATGATTTGTCTCTCCATAGGGTACCACCCAGGATTCCATGTTCTGTAAAAAACACTGTTTGCTTACTGCTGATGTTCTAGACTTGGCTATGGACGTGGCAAAATAGGGTTAGACAGAAAGTGAGGTGATAGACTTTGGAGGGTCTTGCCTAGTAGGCCAAAAACTCAGTATGCTATCCTGTAGGCATCCTTTAAAGGAATGTGAGAAAATTGGCATTTCAGTTTATTCTAGCAGCATTGGAAAGCTCTATGGGAAGGCATTGAAGCAAGAGGCAGGAGAGTATGTTAGGAGAAATGATGAAAGATTTTACTGGGCCAGAGCAATGAAAATGGTCATGACCTACTGGTGGATTACAGATGGAAGTTTGGGAGAGGGTGAGTCCAAGAAGATTCCCGGGTTTCAGAATTGAATTTCCTAGTGCATGGTGATGCATGCAGGAGGCCGGAACAACACCGAGGAAAAGCAGAATGACATGGAGGGGGCCATGATGGATTTCATTTAAAAACATTCAATTTGAATGTTCTGTGAGAAATTTCCCTCCCATTATAACCAGGGGAATGGCCAGGTAGGTAGTTGGATTTCTGAGTCTAACACTCATGGGATTAGCTTGAGGAGTCAACCAGCGTACATATGGAAGCTGAAGTCCCACGTGTGGATGCGGTGGTGAGGAGAGGCTTTAGAGTAATAATGAAAAAGGAATAAGGACAAAGCACCCTGGAAAGTATCAATATTTCCATCTGGGGTAGGCCAGAAAGGTAAAAGAAGAAGAACCAGGAGAAAGTGGTATCCATAAGATCATTAAAGGAAGATTTTAAGGAATTTGGTCTAGTTTCACTTGAACTTTATTAAGACTGAAGCAAAAATATTCTCTGTATAATCCTAAGGACAAGGTTCCTTAAGTCATCAGAGAAAGACTTTTTCAGTGATGACAAAGGATGTAGTTAGTGGTTCTTGCTTTTGTCTGCCCATCCTTTTTCCTTCTGGCAACCTGACTGGCTGCATGAGTAGAACTGTGACCTGGGCTGAGTCAATCATAGGAATCTCTCTTCCTGGCTAGAGTGACTGATTCACAGTATATGGGTGGGAGAAATATTCTGAGAAAATTGAGTCTTGAGAGGCAGAAAGTGGGTAGAACTAAATCGTTTTTGGCAGTACCCAGAAAGAAGTTTGAAAATGTTTTACTGCTAAGACTTCTAGACCTGCCCTTGTTCTTGTCCTTCCAAAGTACTTTTTTTTTTTTCTGTGAGCTACCCTTTTTTTTCACTTAATTCCACCCCCCCGCCCCCTCCAGTTTCCTCCCTTTCTGGAGTTGTTTCCTTTCGCTTGCAATTAGAGTTGCTATTGGCTGGAGTTTTAAAAATATGATCTGTTCCATTTGGTTAGCTGTTGAATATGTTGACTGTGACCCCTGTTGCCACCAACACATGTTACCTGATTCAGATGTTTTGGCTAACTGTAAAACAGTCTGATCTGAAAGGAAGCTGAAAAACACACAACAGGGAACCCCTCACTTATGATCCAATTATTTTCTGGAAATACTGTTCAAAGGTGAAGTTTTGTAAGTTGGAAAATGCTTGATATTTCCCGGGTTTTTGCATCTGAAGGGCAAATGAGTGAACAGGTTGAGGGTGTGGTCCAGGGAATTGTTGAAGTGATGTTTTAGGAAGGAAGTAGAGTCAGATAGGGGCTCTTTGATTTCAAGACAAATGTGGGGTCAAGACACTTGAGGTCTCTTGGGGCCGTAGTATGAGGGCTAGAGTGCTAGTATTTAAAATGTCTAGCAACCCTAGTTGATGGTAAGTTCTAGGATGGAAATAAGGATTGAGTTAATGAAATGGCATGAAGTAGAAGCTCACAGTGACTAGTAGAGGAGAAACAGTGAGGACAGGACTTTGTATGACTTTGCTATACGGATGCCCAACAGCTTTTAGGTGTCATTCGGAGAAAATTGAAATGAAATGGGTATGTGTGAATTAAGAAATATGCATCATTACTATTGCATTCTCTCTCACTATATCTTTACAGATTAGATTTCAATTTGTTTAAAAATATTTCCTTGACTCCTAGCTTTCTTGAGGATGGGTCTAAATATCTAGTTCCTCACTTATTCATATTATTAAGTTTATATTAATGGGACAAATATAATGTGAATCTTGATGGTCAGATATTTTATAGATGAACATGCTTTTTCAAGACTGAAGTTTAATGTTTCTGAATTTGTAATATGTTATAACAATATTCCCTCCAAAACAAAAGTGAGTGGATTGCCTTGATGAATTATTTCCTCTTCAATATATAGTTTTCCATTTTTCTGGTCTCACTTACTTGAATCATTTTACATTGTTAATGGAATAATAGTGGAAGTATTTATAAGTTATGGACATAGCCACCTTGTTTTGAAATGTACTTATAAATCAATGTGTTGAAGTGCTAAATTTTCCTAATTTAAATAATGACATCAGCATTTATTCGGGAAATATTGATTTAAAATGAGGAGGCAATTACAGTTGCCACTGAAAGAATAAGAGTACAAAATGGAAAGATGGTAATTCAGAGATAACTGGTAAATGCCCATTGTAAACCAAGCATACTGACACAATGTTTGAGACTGACCAAAGAAAATCCAAAAATGTTTGAGTCTTCACTCTAATGTTCTTTTTAATGAAAGCAGTTTGTCATAAAATTCATAGCTTCCTGTATGTATTAATAAACTCTCAAGAGGTCATATACTTTTATGTTCCTGTTTTCAGGCTCAACACTGCATTTTTTTTCTCAAAATATTACCAGGAAGAAATTCTGAAATATTTATCAAGTATTTTCCCATTTCCTCATAAGGAATTCTTCTCAGATTCTAATTCAAAGTTTCTGGTGTCTTTAAAGAAAGGAGTTACATGGATTTAGTGTTTGCTGTGGGAATAGCTTCTTTGAAATCTGGATAACTCATGATACTGATTCAAAAAACTAAGCAAAAATATTGAGTTTGCCTTTTGGTCCCTAAAAGGATAGCAAATGAAGTCACTTATCTGGGTTTCTGATGAGCTGGGTGAAAAAGATGGAAAAGACCTGGGGCATGCACTATAGAGCTGTAGGTCTTTATCTGAATAATGCTCTTCTTCCAACAACTTGTATCTCTGCTCTGTAAACTCAGAGCACAAATGTCTATACTCTATCAAGTATTCATTCATTCACTTCCCTAGACCACTTCATCTCCTTGCACACATCTTTTCATATATATGCGTATGTGACCCATATGTGCTGTAATTATTTATTTAACGTCTTTCAGACCATCTGGATAGTAAGGTTTCTCCGGAGTCCTTTGTGTCTAGTTCAGTACTGGAAAAGTTAGATTCATAATAAAACACTTATTATCATTAGAATGGTTATTTAATTCAACACATTAAAGCAGCCAAGACAGCATACTTTCTTCCAGTGGTAAAAGGATGTGGATAAAATTAGACATTAAAGAAATTAGATCTTCTTTACTGTAATGACTTTTAGTCCACCTGTCAGAATAAGGCAAGAGTGGGAGCCATCAACTGACTCAAATGATTGAGATTTAGGACTTCCAGAAGTCACAGGGAGAGAGATAGGAATGGGCTGAAGATGTACAATATTGGCCACTTTTTATAAAGGAGTGATAATCTGGGAGGCATTTCTGACAGCTTCCTGAAGTTAGGGATCAACTCAACTGTATATGCTATGGTACTGGTATATGCTATGGTACATTGCAAGGTAACGCTGTTAACATTTTAGAAAGTGCTTTTGTGGATGAAAATTCTCACTATTTTTCAAGATTCTAAAGTGCATTGTCATTTTTACTATGACCAGTGTTTCCTTTAGCTCTCATGTTATGTAAGCACAGCAGTACTAGCCAACTTAGTCACCCTGGCCTTCAGGTCATGCTGGCAAGTCATCCTGGCCAGCAAGAATCCTGTTAGGTCAGTTGAGCAAGAATTTCCCCTGCCACCAATGTCTCTTCTTGGTAATAGTCCAACCACTGGCCCCTCATTCTTTTCCTTGACTATAAATCCTTATTTTTGTGTGTGTGTGTGTGTATTTAGAACTAGGCTTAGTTCTATACTGCAGTATCTTTTCTCCTAATCTTTTTTTTTTTTTTTACTGCTTAACTACTTTTCAGCTTTGATTCTCTTTAACAATATATAAATGTTAAATCTATTTTTGTGCCCACAGAATGTTGCTCACCACAGTACCTACTGTGCTTACCACATGTGTACATTTTTATGAGTAAGTAATCCAGAGAAGGTGACTTCTTCAGAGTTCTGTGTGTGGGCATTTTAAAACACCTCAAAATATTTAATTCTATTTTTTGAAACTGCCTCCCCCATGATCTCAGTGCTTCTGAATGGTAAGAATAAAGTTTTCCTAGAAGTCTGTTTTTTTTTTTTAAATGCATTCTCTTGTGTCCCCCATTCCACAGCCCCTGGCAAATACTTTTGCACTGCCTGTTTCTATGAGTTCGACTTTCTTTTTTAGTTTCCACATATAAATGGTATCATTTAGTATTTTTTTTTCTGTCTGGCTTATTTCACTTATCATCATGGCCTCAAGGTCTTTCCATGTTGTTGCAAAGGGCAGGATTTCTATCTTCTTCGTGGCTGAATAATATCCTATCATATATATTTATCCGTTGATTGACTGACACTTTGGCTATTTCCATATTTTGGCTATTGTCAATAGTGCTGCAATGAACATAGTGGTATAGGTGTCACCTTGATATCCTGTTTTTATTTCCTTTAGATACATATCCGGAAATAAGACTGCTGAATCATATGAGAGTTATATTTTTAACATTTTGAAGAACTTCCATCCTATTTTCCATAGTGGATACACCAACTTACATTCCCACAAGGATTCCATTTTATCTATGTTCTTGTCATAGACTTGATGTCTCTTCTCTTTTTGATGATAGGTTTTCTAACAAGTGTGAGGTAATATCTCATTGTGATTTTGATTTTCATTTCCCTGATGATTAAGGATGTTGAGCACCCTTGCATGTACCTGTGCCATTGTATGTCTTCTTTGGAGAAATGTGTATTTAGTTAGTCTGCTTATTTTTTAGTCAGTTTTTTTTTTCTAATGAATTCTTCATATATTTTGGAGATTAACTCCTTATCAGATATATGATTTGCAAATATTTTTTTTCCAATTCCACAAGTTATGTTTTCATTTTGTTGGTGGTTTCCTTTGCTGTGCAGAAACTTTTTTGTTTGATGTAGTTCTACTCATTGGCTTGTTTGTTTAAAAATTGCCAAGGTTTAGATCAAGAAATTTATCCCCTATACTTTCTTCTAGGAATTTTATGGCTTCAGATCTTATGTTCAAATCTTTAATTAATTTTGAGTTGATTTTTGTGCATGGTTTAAAATAAGAGTCCAGTTTTATTCTTTTGCATATAGCTGTCCAGTTTTCCCAATATCCTTTATTGAAAATTAACCATCCTTTCCCCATTGTATATCCTTACTTCCTTTGTCATAAATTAATTCATATATGCATGAATTTATATCTGGGCTATCTATTCTGTTCCATTGGTTTATTTTTTGTGTTTATGCCAATATCATGCTGTTTTGATTACTATAGCTTTGGAATATAGTTTATAGAAGTCTTTGTGGGACACTAGGCCAAGTGCCATTGCAATTTGTAATATAATATCTGACAGTCCTTCAAACAGTGTATGTTCTCATTCATTTGGGGAATATGAATAATAGTGAAAGGGAATATAAAGGAAGGGAAAATAAATGTTGGGAAATATCAGGAAGGGAGACAGAACATAAAGACTCCTAACTCGGGGAAACGAACTAGGGGTGGTGGAAGGGGAGGAGGGTGGGTGTTGGAGGGGAATGGGTGACGGGCACTGAGGTGGACACTTGACGGGATGAGCACTGGGTGTTTTTCTGTATGTTGGTAAATTGAACACCAATAAAAATTAATTTAAAAAAAAAAAAAACAGTTAACCCCCCCCCAAAAAAATCTGACAGTCCTTTATATATATTCTTGAACATGATATATTCTTTATAAAAAAAAAACTTTTTGATTGGTAAGTGATAGCATATCAAGTTCAATGCCAAAGAGAAATTTGTTGAGTCATGTAACTTATAAGTACCTGGCTAAGGTCAACTTCAGACAGAATTTTATCTAGAAATTCAAAAATATGAGCAGCTTTCCATTTTTCTTTGTCTTTGGCTCTATTAGTGTTATTTTCATACCCAGGCTCTGCATGATGGCTTCCAGCTGTTCTGGGCTCACATCTCATCATAACTACTGGCACTCCCATTGAAGAAAGGAGAATATCTCTTATTGGTAATCCTCACACAAGTCCAGTGATTTACCATGACAGGGTCCTTTTGAGTTACTTACTCATTACTGTAAGGGAATATGAACCTTTAATTGATCAAGCCTAGGATATATGTACCATTCCTAGTCTGAGATACATTGATGAAGAATAGGAAGAAGTGGTTTTCTAAAGGAAATAAGTGGTTTTCTAAAGGAATTATATGGTATCATCATCAGAAGAGGGAATGAATCTTAGGTGGTGAAAAAAAAAACAAGAAAGAAACAAACAAAACTTATTTCTTAAAATTCTTTTGTGTCTCTGGGACTGTTCTTTCCTTATTTTCTAGAAATATCTTCTCTACTGTCTTTCTGATGACTTCCTGTATATCCTTTAGAACCAAGTCAAATGTCTGAATCTACTTAAATATTACCTTATCAAGGAGTCTTTACTAACTGCCCTGTTGTAAGTTTTTATTTCTATGCTCATTTTTTTTATTCTACACAGTACTTGTTGCTACTTGACATTATATATATATATAAAATTCTCCCTACTAGAATGTTAGCTAACAAGGGCAGAAATATTTTATTCTGTTGGTCACCATTGTATCACAGTGCCCATGAATAGTACCTGGTACCTAATGGGTGCTCAGTAAATATCTGTTGAATGAATGAATGAATGAATTCCTCTCTTACCCTCTTAGTGAAAAGTTGGCATGTCATTTCTCTATGTCCTGTTAATACTTTGTAAACATTTCTATTCTAGTCCTAGCATATCATACTCTATAGGAATATATGTGTCCCTGGCTGGACTCATCAAACATCTGTTTAATTGTGCCAATCCCTCTCTACTATTGGGACTTTAAGCCTTCATGAATTGTGCCTTCACTGCATATTAAGGCAACTGTCTTATTTTCAAGATCAACTTTCTTAATTGGCATCATTAGTCTGACTATCAGCTTCTGGAAATGTTGACATTTTTCAATTACCCCATTAATATATTCATGTTCAGCTGGTATTTATTGAGGCTATATTAGAATGTTGGAAGAGTATAGAAGCTTAGATTACAAAAGAGAAGGAAAAATTTGTAGCCATGGTATATAATTGCAATACTTACATGTATTTTGGATTTTATTCTATTCTCACATTAAAAATCAACCACCATGACAAGGTGATTATTAGCTTAATTTTCTGAGACAATTGTTTTTCTACCATCAACTGTGCTATATATTTAGCCAAAAAAACGGTGGCAGGAGGATGACTAAGAAGGCAGAAGACTTGCATTTTAGTATGGATTCTACTATGAATTAGTTTCATGGCATAAAATAAATCACTTTACTTGCTGAGTTTTCAGGTGATTTCCACCTCATTCTGCACAGCCCCTTATGCTTCCTCTTCTTTATTCCATATAATCCTTTCATCCATCTGTTTCTCTACCTCCTAATTTTTGCATCCTCTGTAGTCAACTCACCTGTACTATCAATCTATTCTTTAAATGCTTACCAGATCTTCCAGCCTTAAGCTAGCATTTAGGAGACACCATTTCCCCAAGAAGGTGAAGTCTTCTTACTTTCTAATTCTATTTCTGAATCATTTCTCTTTCATCCATTTAAAAACATCCTTCTCTTGAGACTTATGGCATTTGGCACTCAAAACCTCTGACTTGCTTCTGTGCCTTCATTAGATGCCATCTGCCATCTGTCAACTGATCAGTATCTTCTTTTGATTTATGGGAGAAAATGATTCAGAACAATCTCCATCACCAAGTTTGATGTTACCACCATTCTGGATGAGCTCATCATCCATATGGAAATCTTCCTTGACATGTCTTTACTGTATGATTCATCTATTCATTCAGTCGAAAATATGTACTGATGGCCAGCCCTGGTGGTGCAGCGGTTTAGTGCCGCCTGCAACCCGGGGTGTGATCCTGGAGACCCAGGATCAAGTCCCACGTTGGGCTTCCTGCATGGAGCCTGCTTCTCCCTCTGCCTGTGTCTCTGCCTCTCTCTCTCTCTGAATAAATAAATAAATCTTAAAAAAATATGTACTGATAAGTTCTGGGATACTGCAATATACAAGATAGATAAAATCTTCAACCTCAAAGAACTTATATTCTAGTGGAGAAGACAATTATCAAATCATCATAGAAATAAATGTAATATTGCTATTGCGATAAACACACAGAGTATGTGGTGATACAGGAACTGATAACATATCAATTTGGCCTGGTCAGGGAAGTTAGAAATAGTTTTTTCTGGAAAAGTGATGCCAGAACTGAGATGTTGTAGGATAGAAGTAAATTCAGGGAAGAGGAGAGGACGAGTATTTCAGGTGGAGGCAATGACATGAGAAATTATTGTGTGAGTACATGTGTGTGTGATTGGGAAGAGAGCATGATGAGCACACAGAATTAAAAGAATGCCATGATAGCTTCTTATTTCTTGACTTTGTTTCCTCAGATGGGTTCTTCCTGCAGAGTTGCAAGATGGTTTCCAGTAAGTCCCAGGTAATAATATTCCTCTTTTGCATCTAGTTGGTAGAGTCAATTCTTGGTCTTCTAAGACAAGGAGGCTGTTCTTTCCCAGAAGTCCACCAAACTTTCCTTAAGTCATTTGATTTATGTGAGATTATGTGTTCTGAAGGTAAAATAGACTGATTACCAGAATTAGTAGTGGATATGGTATCAAGTATTCACTATTTGAGAGGTTGCCATGTATGGGAGGAACACTGTGCCTGTGTGATTGTCAAAGATGTAACAAAGACCAATAGGTAGTAATTTCACAGAAGCAAATTTTGACTCATTATAATTAAGAATTTTCTCATATTCCAAGCTGTCAACAATGTAATGGGACCTCAGGAAATTGTGAAGTCTGTAAAACTGGAAGTGTTTATGTATTAATGTCAGATAATTACATAGAAGCTGTTGGAGAAGGATTTTATGCCTCACATGAGGACTAGCAGCTAATGTGTTTGTTATTGCCCTCTCGACACTGACTTCTAACTAATCACTATGGTGGCCTCTGTGTAATGCTCTTCTCAAAAGTTCTTTTTCTTCCATTGTTCAACAATAAGCCACTTACCTTCCCTACTTTTGATCTTTTTATCCCCTGCAGCTTTCATTTGATCTTCAAAATTTTGACCGTTTTTGCTTGTTGTATTCTTTTTTCAGACCTTGTGTTTGGAGAATATAACCACTTGAAAATTTATAAATATATTAAACAAAATTCATTGTCCATTTTAGCAAAGACATGTGGCATAAAATCCACGGTTAAGTTATAAGTGATGGATTCTTGCTAGCCCAGAATACATTATTTTCAATGGAGGGGCTGCATGCTGCCATGATTTTATAACATTCTGTTCTTTATTTTATTTATAAATATCATTAACTTAGCAAGAATAGTGTCCTTCTAGATATGCTGCATTGGAAAAATTTCTAAAAAGAGTTCACAGGCATATTTGGAAGCTTTTGAAATGAATCAAAAAGTGTATTGCCTTAGGGCTTGTATTAGCTTTAAGTTAGAGCCATTTCTTTTGTTATTTCTAGCAAATGATTAGCCCACAAATATTTGTTGAACTTCTGCTATAGGTGAGGGACTTTAGGGGATGCATAGCAAATAAAAACACTTAGGGAATTTATATCCTAGCTGTCGAGAAAAGGAAGACAAGTAGAAATTTGAAAAATGCATATATTTAGCCTCATTTAAAAATATCTTTTGCTTTTTCTTCTGACTAATGTAAAAAGAAGCTATCTGGCTTTCGTCAGTTTGGAAGTATTACAAAGACCAGGCCAGACTAAACTATCTGTACTGGTGTTTGACATATGCTGCTGTGTGTCTTTATTTGTCTTTATTAGTGTAATTGGAAAGCAATGTGTATCTAAGTTGGAGATTGATTTGCCCCAAAACTTATTTTGTAATACCTTGGGAAACACATATTGCTCAACCCATTGGTAAATACCAGCAAATGAGCTTTGGGGGTTCTGATTATGTTTAAAACATCCATCCTGCTGACATCCATCAACTAGCAGAGGAAGGTATTTTTGCTCAACCTCTGACAAATTTTAAAAAGAGACTGATTTTCTTCTCTGTTGATCTGTCATTCTTCAATTTATCAGCTAGCTCACACTTGACAGAAAAAATGATGTCCATTTTTTTAGATTGAGGATTTCCTGTTTCCATCTCACACACACACACACACACACAAACACAAAATAATAAAAAGTGAACTTTCTAAGTGTCTAAGCCAACATCAGTTTTTCTTACATTTTTGGAAGGAAAAAAAATCTCAAGACAACATGTGCTCTGGAATAAAACAAATTCAGAAACACTAGCAAGGATTTAATATGGCCCCTTTAGAGGCTTTGTTATTAACAAGTCTTTTACAAGGGGTTCACTTGGTCTTAATGAATGTATACCAAATTATCAATTTCAGATGTAGCATAAACAAAATACTACCATGATTATATATAAATCAAACAGCTCCCTCCTCCATAGAACTCCAAGTTCATCAGTTAGAATCCAGTACTACATAGGATGTGCTTTGGGATTGCTCAAACTAACTCCGTTCTTGAGCAACTGAAGACATGGTTCAGTCCAAACATGGAAGAATCCAAAGAAGATGGTGTCTCTCAGATTAAGAGCCTATATTATGAGCTGTGGCCCATAAGAGTCTGGATCCATAAAGATATATAATTGTCATTTGAGCAATTAAAATTTTGACCAACATTAAAAATCAGGATTTTTAAACACAAAAATCTAGATTCAAGGGTATCTTGGAAATCAGTAACATCTAGCTCATCAAGGCCATTTGTTATAGAAACTTTCCTGTTGGTGTAATTTTAAACAACTCACACAATGTATGCACATGCTTCTACATCTAGCCTTTGGTGGGCATTTAGGAATGTGACCCCTGCCTTGGGATTTGGGATTAGGGAGGATGTCTAGCATATTGCACATAATGCTATAGGACTGTTCATCTTGCCAATGCTTCTGTGGGTGGAGATGGTTCTCTAGGATAGTTATAGTTGTTTTGGAATCATCTAGATAGGTTTGTGAAGTTATGGATTTTTAAGTCTGGCTCCCAGAAATTCAGACAGTGGATACATTTGAAATGGTGGTGGTAGGAGGTAAGGAGTGTAGATAGGATCTGAACTGCTTGGATTCTCTCCAGGCCTATCTAATAATTATTTAGATTGAGAAGCTACTTTGTATTCAGCAATCTCAGCATTTTGTTATGCCTTAACTTGCATAGGGAGGTCAGAGACTATAGAGAAAGCCTATGAATGGGAACGGGGCTTTCTGGGCTTTAGGTCATTGTTTATTATTTATTATTTGTGGGAGTTTGGCCAATTATAGGAGTTAAGCTTCAGTAATTACACTTGTAAAATAAAGTCAGAAATGTAATTGTGTTTTACAATGTTCCTAAAATTTCTATGAAAATAATAAAACTTTAGGAATGCAATGAAAATAAATTGAAAGTTATCTGTAGGAAAAACATACCAAGAGTTTTTGAACAAAAATTGACATTTTCTTGTTTTAAAAGTTCTCTAAAGCCATAACATAACATAAAAATTCAATTGAAAATATTTCTCTTGACTGATCTGTTTAAATGATTCTGGAATTGTAAAGATTACTAAAAGATCTGATATGACTCCCTCTTATATCTTTTTCTCCTGCAACTTTATATCAGGGAACATGATCAAATTGCACTTTAGCAGATTAGCATAGAAGCAAATACAATTGAAGGGAAAGACAAGCAAAGAAACTGTCATCATGTCAACATACATTTTAAAATCAATAGCATTAAGAGATTTAAAATGTCTCTGGAAAGATTCATAGGCTCTGCAAATACATGATTTGTTTAAATTAACCAAAGGCAAAAGCAAGTATTGAAGACAGAAAAATATAGTCAAGCCACAAGAACAAGAAGAAAAATACGACTAAATCTGAGAGGATTAAAATGTATTAATCCTTCCTTGTTAACATTGCCAAGTGCAATGATATAGAAAATTATGAGTCACTCAGGGACACACAGTCACTTAGGCAGAATAATGCAGTGCCCTTAATTCCCTTTCTTTTTTGGAATTGAGAGCAGTTATAGGTAGAGACATGTGCGTATCATGCCATATGCATTCGTTTTTAATTATTTAGATATTCTCCATTTTTAAACATCATACTATAAACTACATTAAGAATGAGCAAGCTACAACAGTAATACTTAAAAAAAAAAAAAAACCTTGAACCCAAAAGTTCGGCATATAATTTATTTAAATGTAAATAAGATGGAATTTATTAATACCTTCTAAATAAAAGTATGCTTAAGATCAATGATGATGCTCTTAAATTCCATATATACAAAAGAAAACAGGAAAAAAATTCCAGGTGTCCTGGTAGTGAAACAATGTGTTTTTTGATTAAGAAAACATAAATTTGCAATTTCAACCTTGCTGGTTATTAGATATGTAACTTTGAACATGCTGTTCACTCCCTCTGAGGCTCAATGGGGAGCAAACAGTTTTGAGGCAGCCTGACAAAGAAGGACAAATAGAATTGGTGGTAACTATGATTATGAACTTAAGAGGCAGAAATAAGCCAGAAATATGTTCTTACTCTGCTTTGGCATGTGTTTTTCTTCTATGAGACTTTTTGGGAAGAACTTAAAACATTTACAAATATATTGCGTTTCTCTTATGTATGAATTGTGAAAATTGCATTCCTTTTTGTCTTAGAGTATTATTAATAAATAGTAAAAATTGTTCAACCTGAGCTCTAGATCTTTATCTATTATTAACTATTAGTAGGACTGGGCAAATCACAGATAACTAAATTATCCATAATTTTGTATCTTGGACAAAAAGTGATGCAGACACTCATGGATATTTAGCAGGAATATACATCTGGAAACTTCTTTGGTCCTCTCACATTGTTTCTGTAGCCTGGAACATACCAGTAGTCAATAAAAAGAAATTACTGCTGAATGAAACACGTGAGAACAGATTGCTGAACTGGATGCAAACACTGAAATTGCAGGCATACATACCTTCTCATTTGTGATAATGTGAGTTGTTAGAGTAGCCAGAGATGTGTCCAAAGTGAAAAGAAATTCAGTAATTTGACTAAGAGTATACATTATATAAACCTCAGTCAAAATAAGCCTTGAGAAAATATACTAACACATTTTACATTGCCCAAGGGGATCAAGAGGCTAATAATTTTTTCCAGAGATAATGTAAGTTAGAATGTTTTTAGTGATTATATATATTATGGGTATAGAGAATACTATTTATCCTCACATATACATTTTCCCATAGTAGTAAAACCCCTCATTTTTGACTGGGTTCATGACTACCAAAGTAAAGACATTCCTTAGCCAATGGAAAAAAGTTGTGGAATCTAAATGGAAGTGTTGCCTGGTAATTTCCAATTAAAAAAACCCAATCTTATAAGCAGATCCATATACACGGAGAACAAACTGATGGTTGTCAGAGGGGAGAGGGGATAGGGGTGGAAAAATGGGTAAGGGGGAATGGGAGATACAGGCCTCCAGTTATGAAATGAACAAGTTATGAGGATAAAAGGTTCAGCATAGACAATATAGTCAGTGGTATTGTAATAGCACTGTACAGTGACGGATGGTAACTACACTTGTGGTGAGCACACCATATTGTATAGCCTTGTTGAATCCCTATGATGTACACCTGAAACTAATGTAACATTGTGTGTCAAGTCTGCTTCAATAAAAAAAAAAAAGAAAGAAAAAGGAAAAAGATAATCAAGAACACCAGCAATCAAGTAGATGCGCTTTTAAGTGGACTACAGATTTCGCCATAAAGAAAATAAATGCTAATGGAAATCTTTAAATAACAAGTCTGTTCAATAGGAGTCTCTATAGAAGCTCTACATGTGAGGGAAGCAATATGAATGTGATCCCATGGGTAAAAATAGAAATATGAGTTTCTGAAGGTGACCAAGTAGGCATGGCCAGACAGGTGTAATTATTCTCTTCTCAGAATAAATATTAGTGGGCCTATGAAATTCCTTTATTATTTGCAATGCCCTTGCAAAGTTTTCTAAAGAAAACTCATTTCCAATAGCACCAAAAAGAATAAAGAACTTAGGGATAAATTTAACGAAGAAAGTAAAAGATCTATACACAACTGATGCAAGAAATTGAAGAAGACACAAATAAATGGGAAGGTTTTCCATGCTTATGGTTTCTAATAATTAATGGAACTCCTAAAGACCCTAAAGAAAGGAAGCAATCTTGAGAAAGAAGAGCAAACCTGAAGACATCACACTTCCCGATTTCAAACTATGCTATATCACTAAAATAATCAAAATGGTATGGACTTAACACATAGATGATGGAACATATAGATCAATGGAACAGATTTTTAATTTATTATACTTTTATATCAATTTAACACTTCCATATTTTTAGTAAATATATATATACATATATATGTGTGTGTGTGTGTATATATATATATATATATATATATATATATATATATATCAGTGTTCTTGAAGTTAGTGTTTTCATTTTTTCCTGGTTTTTATTGCTTTTTAATAGCGCAATATTTAGGGGCTCTCAGGTGGCTCAATCTGTTAAGCATCTGATTCTTGATTTCAGTTCAGGTAGTGATCTCAGGGCCTGAGGATCTAGCCAGCATCAGGCTCCTTGCTCAGTGGGGAGTCTACTCAAAGATTTCTCTCTCTCTACCCCTCTCCCCACATATATATTCTATCTCTCTCTCTCAATTAAATTTAAAAAAATAATGTGATATTTATGGATTTTCTATTAATAATGGCCTTGGCTGTGTCCCCATACATTTTGATAATTTGTTTTGTTATTTTCTAAATAGATGTATTTGGTTTTAGTTCCTCTATGATCTAAGAGTGCGGTAACTTTTCATCCACAATTTGGATTACCATTTTTTGTACAAGTGTGTCCATGTTTTTGCACTGTGTTGCTCTACAAGGTGAGATCCTTTTCCTTTTTCTGGCCTCCCTGACCTTCTTTGACCATGCCCCACCTCCCCTCCATGTCTTCCCATCTGATTCCTTTTTATTCCTTCCTCTTATGGCATATCTCTATTTCTTTTACTACTTTACTATCCTCGTGCTGTTTTTATTTTATATTGTGATTATTTATATGGGTCTCCAAGTCCTAGCTTATAAATTCTTTTGGTGCAGGATAAATTTTTGATTTGCCTTGAATTTTACGGAATAAAAACTTGGTAAATACATATGTGCTGAACAAATGCCTGTTTTTGAGTGACAGAGAAATACAGGATACTCAAACCAGCTGAACTGACCCAGGAATTCAGTAGAAAGAAATCCCAACTTAACATGTGGGGAGTAGCTCCAGAAAGTAATCAATGCCAAATTGGAACCAGAATGCAGTAGGCTTCAAGGGTGCCTTCAGAAAGATGAATGGGGAATCCAAGCAATAAACAGAATGACAAATGAGTTGGATGATAGTAGCGACACAGTGAAGAAAGCATATGCTTCTTCTCTCAAAAATAAGAAATGAGACAAATAGAAAGTCCAGGAAAAATAACAGCTAAATGTGGCTGAGAAAGTCATTGTCCAAATGTGGGATAAACTACATAAGGCATGTTTGAGCAAATAGTGAAGTATAATTAGGGAAAGTTCACTTGACCTGGATGCTTAGGACCATTACACATTGATTAGTGGTACAAGGGTGGTGATATTGGATCTACCGTGAAGGAAATAGAGTCTTAGCATATTAGTTGGCTCTCCATTGAGTATTTATGTAGTCATTATATTGTAACTGCTGTTAGTTTTCAACCCTCAAAACACCTCTATAGACAAGGCATGAAGATTTAATTATGATTATAGAACAGAACCTAAGTTAATAATCCTTATCATGTAAAGCTAATTATTTTTCTGATGCAAGGTAGAAGGTAAAGGGGACATATAGGTGAGAGCTCATTAGAAGAGGGTCAAGTAATTAAAGTCTGAGAATTAAATAGAGGATTGAGTATATTTTTTAGTTCAGAAAGTTTACCAAAATGAAAACTAGAAATTATAGAACTAATCTTTTTGTTTACAAGGGGGCTTAATAAGTAACACTTCTCATCCTCACATGGGTTCTTGGGTAATTGAAAAAAATAAGGAGCTGCATGGAGAAGGAAAAATACCACTTTGGTTACTGGTGCAAAATGTATGAGTCTAAATAGGCTTGCAAAGTGAACCTGAGTGATGGACAGACTAACCATCCTTCAATGCAGGGCTACAATAGGTCCATACTCACAGTAAAGAATAGCAGAGAGCTTTTGGAGAAGTCCAGAAAAAGAAGCAAAGGATTAGGAGAGAACCATGCTTAGTTTATTGTTTCTAATTTTACCAATTAGATACTCCTTCAATATTCTTCAACTCCTACGGCATGGAGTAAAGACACAGAGAATGATCAGGAAAGTTGAAGTCAGTGGAGCCACAAGAACACAGTGAATTACCTAAAGTGGGAGCTAAGATTGCTTCCATACCACCACTACTATCACTATCCCCACGGTGATCACCACCATCACCACCACCACCACCACCACCACCACCACTACAAACTTGAGGGGAGTGGGGTGAGGCTAGTGGGGTGAGGTTAGTGTAAATGAATTGATTGTCTTTTGTAGTTGGCTCTCGGTAGCTATCATCTAAAATGAATAAAACAAGAAAAAGCAGATTTTCTATTTAGCAGTGAACAAGTTTCCTCAGAAGAACTGGATATTTAAGCAAATTAAATTTACTCTATATATTATAAACTCTTCCACTTGAGTTTTTTTTTTTTTAGCACTATGTATGTCTTATTGTGGTTACAAAAGGACAATAAAGTGTTATATTCTTATAATTAAAGTTTAGAATAACATTCTCCATGATAGTAATATTTTGTTTGTTTGCTTGTTTGCTTGCTTGATTATTTATCTATTTATGTATGTATGTATGCATTTATTTATTTATTTTTAAAGTAGTCTCCAGGCCCAATGTAGGGCTTGCAATCACAATCCTGAGATCAAGACCTGACCTGAGATCAAGAGTTGGATGCTCCAACTGACTGAGCCAACCAGGGGCTCCCATATTAGTAATATGTTAGGATTAATAATAGAATTTTATCTGATCAAAGTTCACTTTCCTTCTCATTTCACCTTCCAAGGTTAAAGACAAATATATAATGCTCTAATTATCATGCTACTTTTATAAAAATGAAAAATCCTAACATTTGTTGTATGCTACACTGTGTGTGAAGAGATTTTTGTGAAGGAGATTTCTATTAATCTAGACAACACTGCCACGTCACAGATGAGGGATGAGGTGACTTGCCCAAGTCACAGTGCGTGAGTGCCACAGCAGGGAATTCAGCTCAGTCTGACACCCCAGCGTGCAATCTAAAACACGTCACTACACAGACCATATTCCATCCAGACAACCCCAGCAATGTTTGTGGGGATATACTTACTGTGGAGAATAATTGAATTAAACTGAACATTTTCTTTTCAATGGCTTTATTGGGGTTTAATTTATATGTCAGGAAGTTCACTCACCTGCTTTAAGTGTGTGAGGTTATCTGCTGCTACAGATGACCTGTGAGTGGAGGTGAATGTCTCAAGATTAACTAAATGGCCCATGCTCAAAGTGTTTACAGTTTAGTTGGGGACACGGGAATGAGTACAACCAATAAAGATATAATTGCACAGATATAATTACAATTGAGATGAAAAATTCACTCTGTCAATGCTAGAGTGAAATTTCAAAATTAACACTGCGGATCCTACTAAGTATTGAATGAGTAACTAGGTTGCAATTTTAATTTTCAATTAGGAGTCATCTCTCTCTTTAAGAGAGAGTAAATAAATCTCAGCTTAAATAAAGGACTAATTCCACTCTTAAAATTACCCACAGGAAAGCAAGAGTAATGAACATAAATGTCTTTTCCTTAGAACAATTATATTAAATTTTACAAATATTTTCCCACAGGCACTAAAATCACAAATTGGAAGAATAATATTTTATGCAAATTTTCTGGTAAAGAGAGAAACTCCTTTGGCATATATTGACTCAAAATGACTCAAAATGAGGAAATGAATCCTAGGATGATTTTGAAATAATCCTCCTGGAGAATTGAAACAAAATCTACATACAGAATAAGAGGATGAAGGCTTAATGAATCCATGTGATTAGAACTTACGTAAATGTGCTGAATGCATGTATTTACTATTTAGTATTAAACACTTGGTTTTGCTGGGATTTTTTGAGGAAGAAGATCACATGTAGTATCTCTATTTTGGGAATTGATACCAAACCATATGAAATATACTATAGTCCACAGAAAACTAATTTTTAAGGAAACTTATTCCAATATTTAGCATTTTTTTTTTTTTTGGTAATTTTGGTTCAGACTGAATGACAGCTCATCCTGAAATGATTGTTATTGAAGAGGTATTATGTTTAGAATATTTTCTGGTATTAAAGTTACATAATGAAGCTAATTTAGTCACTAGTGGTATATGATGAAAGTGGTAATTCTTGATACAAAGTGTGAACATCTACCGTTAAAAAAACTTAACAAACTATAAAAAGAAAAAAATTGCTATTCTCAATACTTCCCCTTAGTGGCACACTGTGCTTTGATTCGTACATATCATCTCATTTAACTATCACCGTAACATTCTAGTGACATATTTATGTTTCCATTTTACACATGAGAAAACTAAGGCTCTATGTAGTGAATAAACATTCCTAAATTCCCATTACTAATATGAGGCAGAGGCAATCTGCAAACAGATTTGCCAGCCCTGGAGCCCACAGTCCTAATCCCTGTGCCACATTGCTTGGGTACATCCTGATTGGAATATTTGGAATTCTATTAGCATTTTATAATTTATGGTATATATTCTTTCTGTGCAAGAGTCCCCTGGGTCTCTGGATGATGTTTGATGGCATTCTAATTTCCCTTGAAATTTACATGTGATGGCAGTTGCAGAAATCTATCCCTTAAAATAGGGGGATTATGAACAATTTAACACATACAGTGAATTCAAAGGGAATGTGTTTTTCCTCACCAAGGACATCAGGGAATTCCCCTAGGTCTTGAATGTGTATATTTTTGCCAAAGCACAGCAGTAGGTGCTTAGTACCAGTGGGATGTATCAACATCCTACCAGGTGACTGCATGTTTTGTAGTCAACCTCCTAGTTCAAATGTGAAACAAGCCCAGGCAATGTGGAAGTCAGGGCACTGCTAGAGCAGGTTGTGAAAGAAAGGCACTTTTCTGGTTAAGATTTAATTTGTATATTTGCAAGGGAGAGAGAGAGAGAGAGAGAGAGAGAGAGAGAGCAGGAACGGTGGGAGGGAAAGCAGACTCCCGGCTGAGTGGGGAGCCTGAGGCAGGGCTCAATTCTAGGACACTCAGATCATGACCCAAGCCAAAGTCAAAAGTCAGATGCTTAACCAGCTGAGTGACCCAGGCACCCCAGAAAGGCATGTTTTAGTAAGAGCTGCTGCTTCCTCAACCGAAGCTCCTTCTCCTCCTCCCACCCCAAGCTCCCTCTAGGCTCTCTCTCTTTGATGTTAAAACCTGGTTAATGCCTTTTCCTCTGGGTTGTTCTGAGGATTAAAAGAGATCATCTGTGTGAAATGATCACTCCAGTACCTGACACATAATAAGAACTCAAGAACTGCTAGTCATTTTTGTAATTACATGTGCTTTGCAAACTACTTTTATACGGTCTCCTTTAATCCTGATTATCATTCAGTGAGGTAAGCATTCTCATCCCCATTTTTCAAATAAGAAACTTGAGGCTCAGTGATGCTAGCTAGCTATTAGCTATTTCGACACAGCCAAGCCTAAAACCACCATCTTTTAACCCAATCTTGCATTTTTTCCTGCCATATCACAAACATTCTAAAAAAGACACCAATCCTTTTCTGGTTAAATTCTCATACCTTTTAAAATTAAATGAAATTTCATTTTATTTTTAAAAATTTATTTATTTTTATTTGAGTACAATTGGCACAAAAAGTTAATTAGTTTCAGATGGACAATTTAGTGATTTGACAAGTTTATATGTTATGCTATGTTTACCACATCATCACCAACACTTTTTATTTCTTGCTATTTTCATTTTAGCCATTCTAACTGATGTGAGGTGATTTCTCATTATGGCTTTGATGTGCACTTCTCTGATAATTAGTGATGTGAAGCATATTTTCATGAGTCTGTTGGCCATGTGTATGCCTTCTTTGGAAAAATGTTTGTTCAGGTTCTCTGCCTATTTTTAATTTACATTCTCTGCCCATCAGATTGTTTGGGCTTTTTGTTTTTTGTTTTGTTTTGTTTTGGTGTTGAATTGTGTTAAGTTCTTTATATATTTTGAATATTAACCTCTAAAGGGATGTATCATTTGCATATATCTTCTCTCATTCAGTATATTGTTTTGTTTTGTTTTGTTGATGGTTTCTGGTTCTTTTTTTTTTTTTTTTTTTGTTTCCGGTTCTATGTAAAGCCTTTTTATTTTAATGTAGTCCCAATAGTTTGTTTTTGCTTTTGTTTGTCTTACTTTACTAGACATATCTAGAAAAATGTTGCTGTGGCCAATGTCAAAGAATTTACTGCCTATATTCTCTTCTATGACTTTTGTAGTGTCAGGTCTTACATTTAGGTCTTTTAATCCATTTTGAGTTTATTTTTTTGTCTGATGCTAGAAAGTGGTCCAGGTTTAGTGTTTTACATGTAGCTTTCCAGTTACCCTATACCATTTATTGAAAAGACTGTCTTTTCCCCATTGTATATTCTTTCCTCCTTTGTCATAGATTAATTGGCCGTCTAATTGTAGGGTTACTTCTGGGTTTTCTAGTGTATTGTCGTGATCTATGTGTCTAGTTTTGTGCCAATACCATAGTGTTTTGATCACTATAACTTTCTAGGGTATTTTGAAATCTGGCATTGTGGTATCTCCAGCTTTTTTGTTCTTTCTCAAGATTGCTTTGGCTATTTGGGGTTCTGTGTGGTCCTATACAAATTTTAGCATTATTTGTTCTTGTTTTGTGAAGCTATTAGTATTTTGGTAGGGATTGCATTAATCTGTAGATTGCCTTCGATAGTATAGACATTTCAACAATGTTAATTCTTCTAATCCATGAGCATGGAATATCTTTGCAATTTTGGTGTCATCTTCACTTTATAGCACTTCACTATAGCAGTGTTTTACAGTTTTTGGAGTACAGATATTTCACCTCATTGACTAAGTTTATTCCTATGTGTTTTATTGTCTTTGGTGCAATTGTAAATAGTATTTAAAAAAAATTTCTCTTCCTGTTACTTCACTATCAGTGAATAGAAATGCTACATATTTCTGGGTGTTTGTATCCTGCCACTTCACTGAATTTGTTTATTATTTCTAGCAGTTTTTTTGGTGCAGTCTTCAGGATTTTCTATATAGAGCATCAGGTAGCAAATAGTGACGTTAACTTCTCCTTTATCAATCAATACCAATGCCTCTTATTTCTTTTTCTTTATGATTGCTGTGGCTAGGACTTCCTATACTATGAGGTGGTGAGAGTGGACATCTCCTTGTCTTGTTCCCCACCTTACAGAGAGTTCCCAGTTTTTTACCATCGAATATGTTAGCTGTGGGTTTTTCATACGTGGTCTTTTATTATGTTGAGGTATGTTTCTTCTAAACCCACTTTGCTGAAATTTTTTTTTTGTCATGAATGGATGTTGAATCTTGTCAAATGCATTTTCTACATCTACTGATATGATTATATGATTCCTATTTTTCATTTTGTTCAAGTGGTATATCATCTTGATTGATAGGCGAATATTGCACCATCTTTGCATCCCTGGAATCATTGTGAATCATCTTTCTTTTTTTTTCATCTTTCAAATGCATTGTTATATATGGTTTGCTAATATTTTGTTGAGGATTTTTGTATCTATGTTCATCAGGGATGTTGGCCTTTAGTTTCTTGTGGTGTCTTTGTCTGGTTTTGGTATCAGGGTCATGTTGGCTCATAGAATGTATTTGGAGGCTTTCCTTCTTTTCTATATTTTGAAATAGTTTGAGGAGGATGGGTATTAACTCTCCTTTAAATGTCTAGTAGATTCTGGTCCTGGAATTTTATTTTTTTGGTAGTTTTCTGATTACTGATTCAATTCTGTTATCTGTAATCAGTCTATTCAGATTTTCTATTTCTTCCTGGTCCAGTTTCAGAAATTTATCTATTTCTTTTAGGTTTTCCAAATTTTTGGCATGTAATTTTTCATAGTATTCTCATTCTTTGTATTTCTGTGGTGTCAGTTACTTCTCTCTCAGTTCTGATTTTATTTGTTTGAGTTGCTTCTCTCTCTCTCTCTCTCTCTCTCTCTCTCTCTTTTGAGTTTGGCTAAGAGTTTGTCAATTTTCTATATCTTTTCAAACAACCAGCTCTTGATTTCATTGTTTTTTTCTCTATTTTTCTTAAATCTCTGTTTTTTTCTGCTCTGATCTTTATTATTTCCTTTCTTCTATTCACCTTGGGCTTAGTTTGTTCTTTTTAAAGTTCCTTTAGTTGTGAGATTAAATTGTTTACTTGAGCTTTTTAAGAATTCTTGTGGTAAGCCTGTGTTGCGATATGCTTCTCTCTTAGAACTGCTCTTGCTTATATCTCAAAGAATTTGGTCATTGTGTTTCATTTTCATTTGTCTTCATATATTTTTAAATTTCTTTTTTGATTGATTTGTTGATTCAATGGTTGTTTAGTATCATGTTATTTTCTCTTCATGTGTTTGTGTTTTTCTAGTTTTTTTTTTCTTATGACTTATTTCTGGTTTCATACTGTTATGATAGGAAAAGATCCATAATATGTTTTTAATCCTCTTAAATTTATTGAGGCTTGTTTTATGGCCTAGCATATGATCTATTCTGGAGAATGTTCATAAGCACTTAAAAAGAATGTATATTCTGTTTTGGGATGGAACTTTCTGTAAATATCTGTTATGTCCATCTGTCTAATGTGTCATTCAAAGACATTATTTCCTTATTGGTTTTCTGTCTGGATGATCTATGCATTGGTATTAGTGGTGTGTTAAAGTTCCCTACTGTTATTGTAGTTCTATTGATTACTTGTTTTACTTTGTTGATAGCTACTTTATGTATTTGGGTGCTCCCATGTTAGGTGCATAAATACTTTTTTAAAGATTTTATTTATTTATTCATGAGAGACAGAGAGAGAGAGAGAGAGAGAGAGAGAGGCAGAGACACAGGCAGAGGGAGAAGCAGGCTCCATGCAGTAGCCTGATAGCCAGACATGGAACTCGATCCCAGGTCTCTAGGATCACACCCTGGGCTAAAGGCAGCACTAAACCACTGAGCCACCTGGGCTGCCTGGTGCATAAATATTTACAATTTTTATAACCTTCTGTTGGATCGATCCCCTTATCATTATGACATACCTTTCTTTGTGTCTTGTTTAGTCTTTGTTTTAAAGTCTACTTTTTCTCATGTAAGTACTGCCACTCTGGCTTTTTTTTTTTTTTTTCTGCTTCCATTTTCACGATGAATGTTTTTCCATTCCTTCACTTTCAGTCTATATGAGTCTTTAGATCTGAGGTGAGTCTCTTATAGGCCACATATAGATGGTCTTATTTTTTATCCATTCTATTACCCCATATCTTTTGATTGGAATATTTAGGCATTTATATTTAAAGTAATTATTGTCAGGTATGTATCTGTTGCCATTTTAAAATTTGTTTTCTGGTTGTTGGGTAGTTCTCAGTTCCTTCCTTCTCTTGCTCTCTTTCTCTCTGATTGATGAGTTTCTTAAGTGTTCTGTTTGGCTTTCTTTCTTTTTTATTTTTTGTGTATTATCATAGGTTTTAGTTTGCTGCTTATCATGAGGGTCACAGGTAATCCTAAGTAAATAGCAGTTTATCATAATTTGATGGTCATTTAAATTTAAACATATTCTAGATAAAACAAAACAAACCAGAAAAAAAAACTTCTTTCATTTTCTCTTCCCTTTTTATTCCTTTCTGTACATTTTATGTATGTTATCATATTTTACATATCTTTTTATTCATAATTTTCTTATGTCTAATTGCAGACATTTCTTTTTCACTTAAAATGAACATTATTAAGTGAACATAAAGTGTCCCTTTAACATTTCTTGCTAAACTGGTTTAGTGGTGATAAATTCCTTTGTCTTTTGTTTTTCTGGGAAACCCTTTATCTTTCCTTTAAATCTGAGTGATAATCTTGTCTGGTAAAGTATTCCTGGTAGTGAATTTTTTTCCCTTCAGCACTTTGAATATATACGTTCTGGCCTGCAACTTTTCTGCTACAAAACCACCTGGTAGCTTTGTAGGTTTTCCTTCCACGGGTAATTTTTTGTTTCTCTCTTGTTGCTTTCAAGATTCTCTCTTTATTTTTAAACTTTGGCATTTTAATAATTATGTGCCATGTTGTGAATCTCCTTGGGTTTTTCTTGGTTAGAGCTATTTGTATTTCTGGGACTTCAATGTTTATTTCCTTTTGATGCTGGGAAGGTATTCAGTTTTTATTTCTTCAAATAATTTTTCTTCACTTTTCTCCTGGGACCCCATATATTGCAAATGTTTGTTTGCTTGACGTTGTCCAAAAGATCTTTTAATGTATCTTTATTAAAAGAATTCTTTTCTTTTTGTTTTTCAACTTGTGTGTTTCCCATTACCCTGTCTTCCAGATTGTGGATAAACACTTCTGTATCCTCTAATCTACTGTGGATAACCTCTAGTGTGCTTTTTATTTCAATTATTCATTTTTTAACTTTGAATGGTTCTTTTTAATATTTTCCATCTCTTTATTGAATAAAATTCTCACTGAATTTTTCCACTTTTTTCTCCAGACCAGTGAGTATATTTACGGTCATTACCTTAACTTCTTTATTAAGCATATTGCTTATCTCTGCTACATTTATCTCTTTCTGAAGTTTTCTCTTTTAAAGTATATTCTTCTGCTTCCCCATTTTTATTGGCTTTTGTTTTGTTTCTGTAAGTTAGGTGGAAGAGCAACTCCTCTGAAACATGAAAGAATTATCTTGTATGTTTTCCCTATACAACCTGTGTGTACTTGGTGACTTTTGGTGGCTGGCTAGAGCTATGACTGTAGAGCTTTTCAACTGTAGCTTTTTACAGAAAGAAGAAAAAAGAATAAAAGAAAAAATGAAAAAAATTTAAAAAGAAAAACAAAACAAAACAAAAAAGAACAAAAATAAAACCAAACAAGGCAAATTAAAAAGCATCTTAGTTAAAAACAAACAAACAAACAAACAAATCAACCAACACTAAGCTCAAGGACCATGGAGGCTGGTATGGGCTTATGGTCTTTGGGCTTGCTGAGGTTGCAAGTTCCCTGTGATGATTGGACCTGCCTATTACAGTATTAGGACCCACCAGTTGTGGTATCTGGACCCTATTCTGGTCTGAGTTCTTAAGGTAGAGGGGGAGTGAGCATTCCCACAGTTCCTCAGCCCTTTTACACTCTGGATTTTTTTTTTTTTTCTGTGCTCTAGCTCATCTGGAGCTAGTGTAGGCCTACAGACCCTCAGCTTGCTGAAGTCGCAAGCTCACTGTGAGGACTGGACCTGCTCATTACAGTGTCCAGACCCTGCTGTGGTCTAGACTTTTAAGGTGGGTTGGGAACGTAAACTGTGTTCTCTAGTTCCTCTGACCGGGAGAGCATTCCCACATTTCCTCCACCACTTGAGAGGGTTCTAATGTTGTCTCTTTTATATGATAGTTGCCCTTTTAAACCTTGGGGTTTTTTTGTTTTTTGTTTTTTTTTTTTCTGTGCCCAAGGAGAGAGGAACCTATTCTTGGTCCCTCAGTACTATTCTTTCCCACTGAAGTCTGCAGTGTTATCTTTATTACCTTTTCTCCTACTCTTGTGCTGTTCTTTTTATCTTTGATTGTACAGTAATTGTTCAGTTCTTCAGGAGGGATTGGTCTGTTAATAGATATAATTTTGTGTTTTCCATGGAGGTGAGTTTGGGATCTTCCTATGTTGCCATCTGGGACTGATATCTCTTAAATCTGTTGTATTCCACTGTGCATTACTTCAACTCTCCTCTCTGGCTATGCTGTGTCTAGAGGGAAAGCTTACTCTGTAGAACTACCAAGGAATTGATGTTATTATCAGTTTTCATTGAGCTATGAAGACACTTTTGTCCTTTCACTTTAGTATTGGTATTGTTTCATATTTTCCAGTTAGTCTTTTATCTCTTTATTTATATTTGAAATTCTCTCAAATTAGTGACTATATCTAACAATTATTTGATTCTTCCACCATATCTTAGATTCAGTCATTCAGCCAACCATTCAAATATGCTTATTTATTTCCCGTATGCCAAAGATATATTTCTGGATAGAGCAAACATATTCTCTGCTCTTATCCTAGTGTACAAAGGAGAGATTAAGAGTAAACACACTTGTAATGTATTTGAAAATATTTAAATTCTGACTGAAAGTGAAGGGATGGAAAAAGACATTTCGTGCAAATGGAAGCCAAAAGAAAGCTATGATAAGTATTCTTATATCAGATGAAATAGACTTTAAAAGAGACAATAATAAGAGACAAAGATAAATATTACATAATGATGAAGGAGTCAATCTGACAAGGGGATCAAACATTTGCAAGTATTTATGCACTACACATAGAAACACATAAGCATATAAAGTAAATGTTAACATATCCAAAGGGAGAAATAGGCAGGAATATAATAATAATAGAGAATAACAGCCAGAAAATCAGTAAGGAAATATTGGTCTTAAATGACACATTAGAGCAGATGGATTTAATAGATATATACAGTACATTCTATCTAAACACAACAAAATAGGGGCATTTGGGTGGCTCAGTTGGTTAAGCATCTGCCTTTGGCTCAGGTCATGATCCCAAGGCTTGGGCTCGAGCCCCATGTCAGGTTCCTTGCCCAGTGGGGAGTCTGCTTCTCCCTCTCCCTCTGCTCTCCCCCTGCTTGTGCTCTCTCTCTCTCTCTGTCAAATAATTAAGTAAAATATTAAAATAAAATAAAATGAAATAAAAGCAATAGAATACACATTGTTCTCAAGTGAACATCAAACATTTTTTAGGATAGATCTGTTGTTGGGCCACAAAACAAGTCTTAAATTTTAGAGGATTGAAATCATATTAAGCTTCCTTTCTGACCTCAATGGTATGAAACTTGAAATTAATTACATGAAGGAAACTGGAAAATTCATAAGATGTGTGGAGATTAAATTTTATGCTACTGAACAACTATGCGCCAAAAAAGTTAAAAGAGAAATAAAAAATGCCTTGAGATGAAGAAAAATGGAAATACACCAAAATTTATGGGATGCAGCAAAAGCAGTTTTAAGAAGGAAGTTCATAGGGGTAAATACCTATCTTAAGAAACAAGAAAGTCTCGTATAAACAACCTAATTTTACACTTCACACAATGAGAAAAAGAAGAACAAACAAAACTAAAAGTTAATAGAAGGAAGGAAATAACAAAAATTAAAGCAGACATAAAAAGATTAAAAAGATAAGGGAGAAATTCAATGAAAGTAAGAGCTTGTTCTTTGAAAACATAAACTCACCAAGAAGAAAAAGAGAGGACTCAAATAAAATCAGAAATAAATATTACAACTAGTATCACAGAAATACAAAGGATCATACGACACTACAATGAATCATGAACTACCATTATCAAGTGGGATTTATTCCAGTAATGCAAAGATAGTTGGATATGTGCTAATCAATCAATGCGAGACACCACATTAACAAAATGATGGATAAAAATCATGAGATCATCTCAGTAGATGCAGAAAAAACACTTGAGAAAAAAATTCTACATCTATTTATTATAAAAACTCTCAACAAAGTGAGTATAGAGGGAATATATCTCACCATAATGAAGGTCATATATATGACAAGCCCATAGGCATCATACTCAATGGTGAAATGCTGAAAGTTTTTCCTCTAAAATCAGAAACAAGATAAGTATGCCTACTTTTTCTACAATGTAGTATTGGAACTCCTAGCCAGAGTAATTAGACAAGAAAAAGAAATAAAATTTACCCAAATTGGAAAGGAAGAGTAAAACTATCACTATTTGTAGATGGCATGAATTATATGAACAAACCCTACAGACTCTATTAGAAAACTGTGAGAACTAATAAATGAATTCAGTGAAGTTACAGAATATAAAATCAGTACAGAAAATTCTGTTGCATTTCTGTACACTAATTACAAACTATCAGAAAAAATAATTTTAAAAATCCCGTTTATAATTGCATCAAAAAGAATAGAGTACCTAGGGATAAATTTAATCAGTGAGGTGAAAGATCAGTATATTAAAAACTACAAGATATTAATGAAAGAAATTGAGGAAGACAGAAATAAATGGAGAGATTTTCTGTGGTCATAGATTAGAAGATTCAATATTGTTAAAATATCCATACTACCCACCAACTACAGATTCAAAGCAATCTGTACATTCCATGCAATCCTTTAAAAAATTCCAATGGCAGTTTTCACAGAGCAAATAATTCCCAAATTTTTATGGAATCACAAAAGACTCTGGATAGCCAAAGCAATCTTGAGAAAAAAGAACAAAACTGGAAACATCATGCTCCCTGATTTCAAACTTTATTACCAAGTGATAGTAATTAAAATAGTATGGTATTGGCATAAAAATAAATACAAAGATCAATGGAACAGAATATGTGGTCAATTAACTTATTACAAAGAAGTCAAGAATATACAATTGGAAAGGACAACCTCAATGAATGATGTTGAAAAAACTGGATAGCTACATGAAAAAGAATGAAACTGGACCAGAATCTTACATCATTCACAAATATTAACATAAAATGAATTAGAGACCTACATGTAGGCTCTGAAACCATAAAACTTTTGGAAGAAAACATATGTGGTAAGCTTTTTAAAAGAGGTCTTGGCAAAGATTTTTTGAATCTGATACCAAAAACTAAAACAACAAAACCAAAAATAAACAGGTACACCAAACTGAAAAGCTTCTAAACAGTGAAGAAATCATCAACAAAATGAAAATGCAACCTACTGAATGGAATAAAATATCTGCAAATCATAAATCTGATAAAGAGCTAATATTAAAAATATATAAAGAACTCGTACAGCTAAATAGCAAGAATACAATCTGATTAAAAAATACATAGAAGATTTGAATAAACGTTTTTCTCAAAAAGACATACAGATGACCAGCAAATATGTGAAAACATGCTCTACATCATTAATCATCAGGAAATTGCAAATCAAAACCACAATGAGATGCCACTTCACACCTGTTAGAATAGTTAGTATCAAATAGAAATAATGAGGGTCGACAAAGATGTGAATATAAAAGGAAACCTTTGTGCTCTGTTGGTAGGAATGTAAATTGATGCAGCCATCATGGAAAACAGTATGAAGATTTAATTTTCAAAAAATTAAAATACAATTACCATATGATCTAGCGGTTCCACTTCTGGGTATTTATCTGAAGAAAATAAAAAGAATAACGTGAAAAGACATACACTCTTCATATTCATTACAGCATTATTTACAACAATTAAGATATAGAAATAGCCTAAGAATCTACTGATGGATGAATGAATAAAAAAAATTGTAGTGTGTGTGTGTGTGTGTGTGTGTATGAATATTAGCCATAAAAAAACAAATCTTGCCATATGTGACAATATGGATGGATCTTGAGGATATTATCTTAAATGAAATGTCAAAGAGAGAAAGACAAATACTAGGTGGTTTCACTTATACATGAAATCTAAAGAACAAAACAAACAAAACAAAATAAAAACTAGACTCATAGATACAGAAAATAGCTTTCCTGTTGCCAGAATGGAATGGGGTTCAAGGGACAAAATGAATGAAGGCAAACAAGAACTACAAACTACCAGTATAAGATAAATAAGTCATGGCGATGTAATGTGGAATGGGGAATGTAGTCAATAATATATTAACTTTATATAGTGACAAGTGGTAACTAGACTTATTGTGGTAATCATTTTGCAATGTATACAAATGTCCAATCACTGTGTTGTACACCTGAAACTAATATCTATGTCAGTTATATTTCAATTAACAAAAAAGACACGGCAAATACTTCTGATTTTTCAAAAACTCTTATTTAAGCAATTTTCTGCCAAATACTCACAACTTAAAATTATTTAAGACCTCTTTTATGCACATAGTTCACATAATTTAAGGACCATAATGTATCCTCTCACACCTTAATTTAAAAAACAAATAAAATATCTTTCATGTAGGGAGGTATGAGCTCAGCACGATAATTTTATGTCTTATTCAGTTGCTAAAAGTGATGTATTATTTGTATTTAGTTTTGTGTGTTATTTACCAAAATAAATATTCAAGATGCCCTTCTGAACAGCTCTTTTCTGTGATAATAATAGGTAATGATCTCAAGTGAACAGATTTCTAGGCAGTGTTGCAAAATCATAAAAATACATTTCACACAAATCGGTAAATAATTTAAACAAGGCTAATAGTGCTCATAGTTACCTTAAGTCATTTCTCAAAATAAATATGAAGAATTTTTAAAAAGATATAAATAATATGCAAATAGTTCTTCCTTCTGGCATGTGTTAGAGGCAAGAAGCTTCAGGGAAGTTTTCAAACATTAACCATTCATTTGGCCCAACTCAAGGTTCTGGCACCAAAGTGATATTCATAATAGAATAAAGGTGAAAAGTTATGTTCTTATGTAATTTGCGAGTTTGAAGGCATTTTCCAAAGGATACACAAAGAAGGAATACATATGACTTTAAATAAATGAAAACCATAGCTCAAACAATGAGTGTATTTATCTCACTCAATGAGAAGTCACTCATTGAGCGACTCATTGACTTCTTCACTCAATGAGAAGTAAGCCATCAGTGACTGGAGCAGTATTCCTGCTATATTGTCAAAGACTTAGCATTTTTCTAACTTCTTGCTCCACTATCCCAAGAACGAAGCATTCATGATCATGGTTGCAATATGGTTGCCCCATTATGGAGTATTTAGGATAGGTTGTCACAGTGTATGGCAAAGTAGTGATCAAACCCTATCCCAATACAGGTCATAGTAATACCTGGGACCTGATGGTAATGTTAACTAGCTCTCTGTGAGCTCAGGGTATTCACTTGTGTTTTGTTCAAACATTGCTGCACACTAGGGGTGGTAGTAGACACTGGAGAGGCAAAGACTACTATCATACTGGAGGATGGGCAAAGATTTTAGCTAATATGTTAGTTAGATTTGTTATAAATTTGACACAGTTGTATTTACCCAATTGTATTCTATATTAACTACTTCTGATTGGTGGTTTTCCTTCCTACAAAGAACATAACTTAAATGTGTTAAAAAGCATAATTTTATGTGCTAGTTAATACATTCAACTCAATAAAACAAACAAATATACAAAAAGAGACACTATGACAGTAAATATTAAGTTTTCAATGAGATTTTTGGGCATCATGAAATTCACACTGTTTCTAAAATCTGATAGTCCTTCTTAGCCCTAGAAACTTTACTGCTTTCCTGTAAAGGCCATTGATAAAGACCTGCTTTTCCTATTTGACTTTGGAATGGTTGGTTTCCCATGTCTCTTTCATTTCTTCCTCTTGGTGATCTTTTTTTGTTTTTGTTTTTTTTTTTTTTTAATCTATGATAGTCATACAGAGAGAGAGAGAGAGGCAGAGACACAGGCAGAGGGAGAAGCAGGCTCCATGCACCGGGAGCCCGATGTGGGACTCAATCCCAGGTCTCCAGGATCACGCCCTGGGCCAAAGGCAGGCGCCAAACCGCTGGGCCACCCAGGGATCCCCTCTTAGTGATATATTGCACTGAGTCACCATCCAAAGATCTGTTTTTTGTTGTTGTTGTTCTTTGTTGTTGTTGTTGCTGTTGTTTTAATAAGGTGGTCTCCACTGTCATACTTCTGTGTACCTTTATCAGGCTGCAGTTCATCTACTCAGTTTGGGAATAGAGGAATCCTTTGGGAAATATAGAAGTAATAGATGTTTTGGTTGGCCAGTGATTTGTTTCATAAGGGAAAATTGATGTCCACAATGGCCCGTAAGATAAAACACTGCATTACCACAAGGACAACATCTTAAAATTTCTGTAATCCAAAGGCTTAAATCACCTTATTATGGCAGAGCAGTTACATCATTCCTGTGACCCTCTTTTTATAAAAATTCATAATTTTCTTCTAATACTTACAAGTTTTAGAAAAATAGTTGAACAAATACCTTGTTCCTATTCTTTAGTGAAAACAGAAGGAAGAACTTAGTTTTTGTTTATTCTTTCTGTCTCTTCTGGTTTGATTTTTAACAGAGGATATGACTCATTTTGGAGTTGAAATTATACAAACCAAATTTACTGGTATTTTAATACTTTCTCATATGGAATAAGAAAACAATTTTATGACTGTGTATTGTATGAAGTGCTTGGAAACTCCGAGAGACATCAAATGGCTTGTTTTCAGTGTGCACCATTTTGCTTCCTGGTGGCACTTAGAAATAAGTTACTTCCCTTTGCATCCCACACCCTGGAGATTGAATCTTAAGATTGAACCTCAGGCTACTTTAAGATGGTTAGAGCCAGCAATTTGGTCACATCCAGCATTTTTTTCAACCAGGGGAAAATTCTCCTCAAATAACCATCATTATAAATAAATTGTTTTATGACTTTCTTGAAATTATTAGAACTGAGCAAATTTCAAGAAGTTGTGGGCTTTTGTAACTGTCCTTGTTCACAAGAAATTTGCCTGGATGTCTCCTGATGAGAGCATATTGTCTAAGCTTCTCTGACCTCATGTTCCTGGAGCTGGCTCTTGGGTCTTCAACTTTTGGCAGGAGTTTAATACATGTATTGATCTGCAGCATTATTTTCAGCAATTATCTTAGATTAAGCATGATTCATTAACGCTAACTTCAGATAGCATCAGAGATTTGACAAACGTGAATAGGCCTGATACTCCTACTGTGCCATGTACCTGTAAGTCTTATCCCTTAAATGATTTCTGAGATATCAAGCTTCTAACAGAGGAATTAAAGAAAGATAAATCATGCCATCTATGGCTTTCTGCAACAAAACATGTGAGTTTCATGTTTAATGATCCTTTGTCCTTTCAGAACAGGTTGCAGGATAGTTTCATACTTCTTATCTGGTTGCCTCTGATTCAAAATGGCCTTTTGGGGCAGCCCCAGTGGCCCAGTGATTTGGCGCAACCTTAGGCCCGGGGTGTGATCCTGGAGACCTGTGATCCAGTCCCATGTCAGGCTCCCTGCATGGAGCCTGCTTCTCTCCCTCTCCCTCTGCCTGTGTCTCAGCCTCTCTCTCTCTCTCTCTCTGCCTCTCATGAATAAATAAATAAAATATTTTTAAAAAATGGCCTTTTGCCAGTCTTCTTGATGCATTCCTCTTTTCTCCATTCCCATAGCACTTTATTTATATTGCTATCCCAACATTTCATCTTAAATTATGGTGATTGGTTTACATGGCCTATATTCCTCATTGGTCTAGGTTTCTAAGAGCAGAAATGCAGTCTAGAGTGCGGCCCTGCAGTGCCTGAGGCTTAAAAAGTATTCTATAAAGTTGTGCTAAATCCATATTGGGCTTCTTCTCAGTGGTCTAGTTATTTCTTTTTATTTTTTTAAGGATTTATTTACTTTAGAGACAGAGTGAGATAGAATGATTTGCGGGAGGGACAGGGGGAGAGAATCTTTAAGCAGACTCCCCACTGAGGCTCCATCCCACAACACATGAGATCACCACCTGAACTGAAACCAAGAGTCAGATGCTCAACTAACTGAGCCACCCAAGTGACCTGTTATTGATTTTTAAAGAGACTGAACTGTAAAAGAAAAATTTGAGAGTAATTTCCTTATAATATACCTTTTTTGTCATAATGAAAAAGATAAATACAATATAATTTAAAACTTGATACATACTTAATAGTATTTAAAAACAAGTATATATTTTAAAATCCAACATTAATATAGAGACCATCATTTCTCTTTATTAGCAAGAATTGGAAGCATAAAAGTTGGTTTTAGTCAGCAGTTCAAATAACTTCAGAGGTACTGGTGTGTGTAATTATTTAAAAATCTAAAATAGTGACTTTGTTCATTTGGCATTTGCATTCACAATATTTCAGGGAAACCTAAACAGAAGAATAGAATCTCAACCCTGGAAGAAACTTCAAGGAATGGTTAGTCAAATGACAGGTGTTCATTTCTGTATGCACCCATGAACCATCACAGAGATAACATGGAAGGGTGAGGATCAATAACCAAATGATGGGTCTTAGGAGATAATGAGGTAGATGTGGTAAATGTCTATAGAAAGATGTAGCAGACTAGAAGGTGTGCAGTTCAGATGTTTCTTCAAGAAAGCCCTTGCTGTCCTGCTGCAAGGAGTGTGTTTTGCAGACAGTCTCTAGCTATTGATTCCTAGTTTGTTCCTGCTTTAAGTTTTGGACCAACGTCTCACTCTTTCATGGTAATTTTGGAAAAATGATCGGACAAGGTGGTGGCATAAGGATCATTTACACCCATAATGGAACTCCTGGAACGAATAATCTTCATCCCAGAACTCCCCACTGGGCTGGCAGAGACCAGGTCAGCTCTGCATGACCATCTGCTGGCTCCTCTTGCCCAAGCTGGCTTCTGCCTCTTTTCTTCTATGGGGGTTACTCCCTAGTGGACTTTGTGCATTTCTAACTAGGTCTCAGGGCCTGCCCCTTGGAGAATTCAATCTGCCTTCTTCACTCAGTTTCAGTATTTTCTTCCCAGAAAACTCCAGGCTGCAACAGAGTATAATAATACCATATGCAAAAGACCCAACCTGTCCCCTAGAGGCAGCTGGGCCATCTAGTGATTGCTTCGTGTAGACAGCACAAATGGCTGGCCCAGTCTGCTTACCTCAATTAATGTAACTTTGAAGCACCATCCCACTTCCAGAGCTCCCTGTAGGAAAGAATAAGGCCTCTGTTGTAACTGCATCACAGTGATGCTTTCCTCACCTGTCTTAGCTATAGTTTCTGAGAACATTCCACAGTCACCTCTTGCAGAGAATCAGCCTCAGAATCTGTTTCTTGGGGAACTGCAATATTAGTAGTACTTTCAAATGTTAACACTACCCAAGAGTGTAAATATACAGTAAGTTGTAGATAAACATGTATCCCAGTATCTATAATGAGTTGTTGCAAGGTAGGTCACAAAAATATATCACCGTCCCTCCCCATGATTTTGTGCCCTCCTATGTACAGATCCTATGCTTTGTAATAGTCCAACTGAATTCCTTGTTGTTCCCCAAGGTTTTATGCCATTGACTCTACTTTTAGACATTGGTTTATGTAGTTTTCTGTTTTTGCATGAATCTTCCTGTCTACCTGGAGAACTCTTCCTCTTCCTGCAAGACACAATTCGAACATCATTAAAGCTTTCTTTAATGCCCTGAAAAGAATTTGATCATTTCTGTTTTCCACCACAGTACACCTGGTATATGCTTCTGACTTTGTAATTAATCACTCAAAAACCAGGAAGTCAGAGGACACAACAATTTTTAGAAAGCAAGTATAATAATTATTTTTTAAGCATCTTCAATTTCAAGAGACATCTAAGTGCATATGTTTAGAAGGCTGTTGAAAATGAGAAGCCCAATATACTGGTTCAAGTATCATTGCTTGTTAGCACTTAAAGATCATTATAGAAGGCATAATTGGAGTTTAATCCATTGTGAAATATATGTTGGAAGCAACAGCATTATAAATAGACTCTATGCATGGTTAAGTGATTAAGATGAACTGAAAGTTGGAAACATCTAGCTCTGTTACTTGAATCTAGTGACTAGTCGCCTAGAAACAGGAATCATGATTGACATTACTAGGCAACTCTCCTTTGAGATTACTTTTAATAATCCAACTAAATTTGCAAATGAGTTTCTTTGAGGAGGAGATAGTTAAGGTTGAGAAATCCTAAAATCATAAATGATTTCAGGCTGGGAATCATTTAAAGCAAGAGGCATAATTGTGAATCAGCCAAGGAAGTAAGAAAAAGGAGACATGTGCTAACCGCTTTATATATATTTTCATTCTATCCCACACAAACCTATGAGGAAATATAACCAGCTTAATGAATGAGGTCAGCTTGATAGAGGCAAGCAGAAAGCAACTTTATTCTTTCTCCTGTCTCCTCAAATTTGCTGTCTTTCTCTATTAATAGCCTTGTGGAAGTATAATAGATATACAATAAACAAACTGTATATATTTAAAGTGTACAATTTGATAAGTTTTAGTATATGTCACATACTTGTGAAACCACCATTGTGATAAAAATAATGAATATATTCATCACCCTCAAGTTTCCAATTGCTCCTTGCTAGTTTATAGAAATGTAGCTGATTTTCTATATTTAATTTTTTACCCTACAATCTTAAATATTAGTTCTAGTGGAATTTTAATAGATTCTAGAGAATGCTTATAGAGACAATCATGTCATATCTGAAAACAGACCTGTTTTACTTTTTCTTTTCCCCATCTGGATACCTTTTATTTATTTTTTCTGGCCTTACAGTACTGGCTAGAACTTTTAGTGCATTGAACATAAGTGTTGGCAGTGGATATCCTTATCTTGCTTTCAATCTTAGGACAAAGCATCCAGTCTTTTACCATTAAGTGACATTAGCTATAGGTCATGGTAGATGACCTATAGATACAGATAGATATCTGTATAGATACAGATATCAGATTTTATAGATACAGATATCAGATTGAGAAACTTTCTATTTTTAGTTTGCTGAGTGTTTTAATTAGGAATGGATTTTTTTTCAAGTGTTTTTCTGTGTTGACTGAGATGATCAAAATTGTTTCTTTGGTAGTCTTTTAGTAAGCTGAATTACATGGATCCTCATATGTTAAATGTGTCTTAATTGCTTGCAATTCTATGCTGAAGACTGAACATCTTGAGGGTGGGGAGAAAGGGAACCCTCTTACACTGTTGGGATTGCAAACTGGTATAGCCACTCTGGAAAGCAGTATGGAGGTTCCTTCAAAAGTTAAAAATAGAACTACTCTATGAACTACTAGGTATTTAACCAGAGGATGCAAACAGTGATTTGAAGGGGAATATGTACCCCAGTGTTTATAGTAGCAATGTCCACAATAGCCAAAATATGGAAAGAGCCTAAGTCCATTGACAGATGAATTGATAAAGAAGATACACATCCATATAGATAATAAAATATAATATATAATTATATATAATATATATATATATATAATATATATAATTCACCCATCAAAAAGAATGAAATCTTGCCATTTGCAATGATGTGGTTGGAACTAAAGGGTATTATACTAAATGAAATAAGTTAGTCAGAGAAAGACAAATATATGATTTAACTCATATGTGGAATTTAAGAAACAAAACAGATGAACATAAGGGAAGGAAAGGGAAAATAAAATAAGACAAAATCAGAGAGGAAAAGAAACCATAAGACTCTTAACTATAGGAAACAAACTGAAGGTTACCAGAGGGGATGTGTGTAGGGGGATAGGGTAATTGGGTGATGGGCCTTAAGGAGGGATGTGGTGTGATGAGCACTAGGTGTTATGTGCAATTGATGAACTACTAAATTCTACCTCTGAAATTAATAATACACTATATGCTAATTAAATTGAATTTAAATAATTTTTAAAAAGAGTGAACATCTATTACTATGTCAATTCATGTACTATTTTGTTCATGCTTCCTAAAAATCATGTACTATTATAGATGTTGAGATGGATAGTGAATGGAATAGAACAAAGAGGAGAGGGAGACCATATACTAGTTGGGTAAATAGTTGATAAGTAAACAGTTATACACTATGTAAAGTACTAATGGGTTTTATTAAGAATAATATGGAAGAACCACCTTGCTCTTTTCCACAGTGAGTATACCAATTTACATCCTACCAACAATGCACGAGGTCTCCTTTTTCTCCATATCCTTGTCAATTCTTGTTGTTTCTTGTCTTCTTGATTTTAGCCATTTTAACAGGTGTAAAATGTCATCTCATTGTGGTTTCGGTTTGCATTTCCCTGATGATGAGTGATGTTGAGCATCTTTTCATATGCCTATTGGCCATCTGTACGTGTTCTTTGGAAAATGTCTATTCAAGTCCTCTGCCCATTTTCTAATCAGATTGTTTATATTTTGGCATTGAGTTGTATAATTTTTTTATATATTTTTGATACTAACCTATTATCAGATGTATCACTTGCAAATATCTTCTCCCATTCACCAGGGAAAATAAAAACACTAACTTGAAAAGATAGATATATGCACCCTTATGTTTGCTGTAGCGTTATTTACAATAGCCGAGACATGGAAGTAACCTAAGTGTCCATCAATAGATGAGTGGATAAAGAAGATGTGATACACACACACACACACACACACACACACACACACGCAGATATTATACAGCCATAAAAAAGGGTGAGATTGTACCATTTGAGACATCAGGGATGGATGTAAAGGGTATTATGCTAAGTGAAATAAGACTGAGAAAGACAACTACTCTATGACTCCACTTATAAACGGAATCTAAAGGAATGAATAAACAAACAAAAAGCAGAACAAGGATTATGAATGCAGAGAACTTACGGTTGCCAGAAGGGATGGGGGGTAGTGGGTTGGTTAAAATGGTTGAAAGGGAGAGGAAGATATGGGCCTTGAGTTATGGAATGAGTAAGTCATGAGAATAAAAAGCACAACACAAGCAATACTATTAATGATACTGTAATAATGACATAATGGGACAGATGGTCGCTTTACTCATGGTGAGCATAGCATAATATATAAATTTCTCAAATCACTAAGTTGTACACCTGAAACTAATGTAACATGTTTGTCAACTGTATGCAAATAAATAAAAAGGAAAATGTATAAGAGTAAATGAATGAGTACATTAGAAGTGAGGCAGGTGGTGTGCTCTTTTTATAGTAGATATTGTTAGACCTCTCTTACAATGTGACATTTGGGCAAATATCAGCACAAAATGAGAGCAACCATTCAGACACCTGGAGGGAGGGGATTTCAGTCAGAAGTAACAGTAAGTGCTAAGGTGGAAGGTGTTTGGCATGTCTATAAAACTACAAAGAGATCACTGTAGCTGGATTGGTGTGTGGAAACATACCTCTCCATTAATAAATTCAAGTAAAAATTGAAGATAGAAGACAAGCTAACTAGATTAAAAATTCAAAGTGATATTATTTGCTGAAATTCCAGTGAAATATTCAAATTGGTGATACAAATATATTAGCATATATTTAGTGCTTCTTCCTTACTTTGACCTCATCCTTTTTAAATCTAAAACTGAGACATAAGAAGCAGAATTTAATAACATTAATATATTTTTATATCTGGACCAGTCTTAGTCACACATCACTATTTAATCTCTAATAATATTTTATTATGAAAATTTTCCGTGTGAACATTTAGTTTTACTTATCTGACATTATATGTTACTTAACAGATTTGATGCTTCAAATTTTAACTACCAAGGCTACTGGAGATATTGCTTTGAAGAAAGATTGCAAATTGATGGTCATTCTTCTCATATAATCTTTCTCCAGAAGGAATTATTTACACTGAAAATTTTTTGGAGAATAGAAAAAGCTTCTGAGGACAAATGAATAGAAGTAAATGTTGGTTAAAGAAGAAAGCTAATTATTTTTCTTAGCTGTGGAACTTTTAGGTGTTTATGAAATGCTAATATAGGTTGTGAATCTTTAAGAGGATGACATCCTATTGACAAAAGAAAATCTACCAACCGCTCAAGAAAGCTGTGTGCGCCAGAGAAAATTTTGCAAAAATCTTTCCTGGAAAAAGGAAGGACATTTCAATCTGTTGAGTTTTTCTTGACGTTGATGGGAATGGTAAACAGCTGGGGTCTGGATGGCACACCATGGGATCACAATCAAAAGGTCGAAAATGATACCATTAAAAAATTATAAGCAGAAGCTTATAAATTTTTATTACTCACTGCTTTTAATTAACCTTTAAAAACTATTCATGTAGGTCTTGGCTTTTGAAGAAAGCAAGGTTTAATATAGCTGTGTTTTCTAATGAGGACCCATGGATGCATTTCTTCCAATGTGGCTATGACATTTCAAGTTTCAATAATACCATGCCTAGTCAAAGTACCACTAACTGAGTTTCAAGATGGGCACCAGGTAGAAAATGGCATTTTGCTTTCTTAATCATGTTTCCTTTGCTCTCAGACATTTCAAAAGATTACTAATTATTTTTAAGATAGGATCAGTATAATTGCATAATCAGACAGTTCAGTTCCAAACTCTATCAAGTTTCCCATGAACTTATAGATTAAATCTTTAATAATGAGCTGTACAACTTATCTTTAGGGAAATAAACAACTAAGAAAGGACAATGTATTAGTTTTCTATTGCTGCATAAGAAATCACCACAAGCATACCAGTTGAGAGCAACACATATTTATTATCTACTGGTTTCTTGGGTCAAGAGTCCAGGCAGAGCTTAGCTGGAACCTGGGCTTAGGGCCTTACCAGGCTATAATTAAGGTGTTGGCTAGGGTGGTTTCTCATCTGGAAGCTGGACTGGGAAGAACCTCTTCCAAGTTCACCTTGGCTGTTGAGAGAATTTATTCCCAATCTGTATTTATTCTCAATCTGTAGGATTGAGACCCCTGGCTTCTTGCTGGCAGTCAGTTGGAGGCTACCTTCTACTCCTAGAGGGTTACATGGCCCTCAAATCTGGAAAGAAAGTCTCCAGACTTTCTTTATATAAAGAAACTTAATTAACACTCTATCTAACACTTGATAAACTTAGTTAACACTCTTGGCTCACATTTTAAAAGTCACTTTCATGTTCACTGAGCGTATTGTAGGAGATAAAATGAAAACAGTAACTTTGCCTATATACACATAAACTTAAAAGCACATACCCCAAATGGCTTGGCCATAAGATGTATCACAGGTAGCAGGACACCAGGATCCATCAACCTAGTAGCCATGACCCTGGAAAAAACAGTGTTTCCTACAAGAGGTTGAATGCTGGTGTGGCTCACAGGCACTTTTTTAGTATTCCTCCTAGGTTTTTAGTTTTACCGATAACCTGGCATCTGCAGTGCCATGGGAGCCTGTCAAGGTCCCTGACAAGGCTTGACTCAGACAGGAAAAACCTCACAAAGAGTTTCATAAAACCTATCATCTTATATTCCAGGGTCTCTGCCCGATTCTTCCTCTTTCCATAACCATGGCAATGCCTATTAAAATTGGGCCAAGAGAGATTTTTATAATTTTTCGTTCCTGGGATCCCTAGCTCATCCCTACAACTAGACGGGGCATACCCAGACTCCAAACTATCCCACATCAATATTATACAATCTAAATCACCTCGACTTTATATGCCAGGTTGGTGAAGCAATTTTTCCTTTTCCTTATCTTCACCTTATTCACATAAACTGAAGCTGGCTGAACAGAAAGTTAAATAAACACCCAAACACTAGTCTCAATCACCTTCTAAAGTGATTAATTAGGGAAAAAATGAAATCCTCTAGGTAGGCCAGCAGTCTCTTGGCTTAACAGAGATTGCGAATGGACACTAAATCCTACCATCTCAATTCACTTTGCTTCTGTTGAAGATTAGTCTATTGTAATACCAGGCTCCTGCAAGTTTAACATTTTAATATTTTCCATAACATAAAGTAGATTGAATTCTTGAGTCAGAAATATAAAATGCCTGTTGTCTTAGCCAAAATTTTACATTAGTTTTGTGTATACACTCTGCATGGTATATTTAAAGGGTGACTGTATGGTACATGCTGAAGGCTGCTTTGTACCAACATACTCTGAATGTCCCTGTGATTACAACCTTGGGAGTGCAGAGATCCTGTCCTTCCTCTATGTTCCCATCAAGCAGACTGTGTAGAAGAAAGTGTTTAGCATTCAAGGTCAGGGGCTTGGGAGTGGCCAACCTAGAGTATTTCCCTTGTAATGAAGAATGTCCACTTGGCAGGCCTTGATCTCCTTGGACCCCTGGCAGGGCAAGGAGGGAAGGGCTACAGATAGTTGCTAGGCTGAGTTGCTATACTATAAAAGTTTGCTGCATATAGATCCCAGGAGCAGATGCTTTGTCCAGTTGGCTGCTCCTGGACTCCCTGTAGGTAGTTCCCCCCAATAAACCTGTATCTTGATTGCTGTCTCTGGGTCTTTTTTTTTTTTTTTGGTCTCACTAGACCATCATCCACTCTTGGCTTAGAGTCTGCTGGGGTGTGGCTGTACAGTGACTCTTAGGCAAGGTGGCTGTTTACCCACCAGAGGAGCACACGTGCTTCCTGGTGGGTAGTGCCTCATGTGGGATAGCCATCCCTAGGAAGACTGCCATGGGATGAAATATATTCCAGAGTCTAGTTCTGCATGTCCTCAATGGTGCAAAAGCTTAATAGTATAAAAGGGGATTTGGTATTTCAGAGTTTGTTTTTTTTAAAGATTTATTTATTTATTTATGATAGACATAGAGAGAGAGAGAGAGAGAGAGGCAGAGACACAGGAGGAGGGAGAAGCAGGCTCCATGCCAGGAGCCTGATGTGTGGAATCCGGGATTCCAGGATCCGCCCTGGGCCAAAGGCAGGCACTAAACCACTGAGCCACCCAGGGATCCCCTAGGGATTTGGTATTTGTAAACGACTGAAGAACATTGATTCAGAGCCATTTTTTTTTTTTATTCAGAGCCATTTTAATTAAATAAGTGACCATGGGAAAGAACACTATGTGTGGCTGATATGGAAATAAGAGTTTGATGTGAAAATGATGGTCATATTTTGCTTTTAAACTCTCGCTGAAGGCAAATACCAAAAATGAACTACATATAAATTTTCATCAATGACAGCAGTACAGGAGCATGGTCTATCCCTAGTACTCTTTCTAGGAGACAGTACTTACTGTATAATCTAGATGTATATGCTAAAAGCATATTTCATTACTTACAGATACTTTTATGCTATCTGTTGGGCATAGTGTTCTGTGATAGTTTCCTGCTTGCTTGCTTTCTTATTAGAATCATACACACAATCTAGCAGTAGTCCTTTTTATGAAGAAAACTATATTCCATATGTCCAAAGGTTAAGAAATGAATAAAGTCTTTTCAAAGAGAATAAGTAAATCAACATATAATTGATTTACAATATGAATTAGGGTTCATTAAATTAGTATATATGAGCAATTTATGTAATTGCATAATTGTGGTTCTTGCTTTCTAAAATGAAGGAAATATGAAAGATTTTTATAGTCAACTCAAGAAAAATTACATTTTCTTATTCCTTTTTTTTTTTTTTTTTACTATTTTAAGTCCATCATAAAGCTTAATTGCTTTACATTTTCTTATGAACTCCTGGATATTGATATTTTTAGAAAATTCAGAAACCTGTTCTGTTTCTACCTTCATATATTATTTTAAATTGGTTTTAAAGTTGTTAATAATGAAAATATTTAAAATAAGTAAGTATAAATTTGTTAACAATATGCCTTTGTGCACAACGCATTTGGCATTCAGTTATTAACAAAATATTCATATAATGTTGTGTAAAATTACCAGAAGTCTTTCTGATGACTTTTCTCATTTTATCTTATATCAGCATTATAATCTCTACATTAAAGTTGAGGAAAATAATGCTCTACAGAGTTCAGTGATACTGAAGGTCTTGAGGCCAGTTAACAATGGAGTCTAGACTACACTTAGGTGCAGTTCTGGATACTGGCTTATGTTTTAGAGCATTCTTTACTGACTCCCTCAACATCCATAGGAGCCTCCTGTCTTCTTCCTGCCACGACCAAGTAAATAAACTAAGTATAATCCAAGCTTGATGGTTATTTTTTATTTATTCCCTGGATCTACCTAAAAAATAATTTGATATGATGGTCAATGTGTAAAAATTAAAAAAAATAGAAGAGGGCCAGGAAATTGGGTAAAAAGAAAGGAATAGAAAAAATAAGATTTTACATTGGTGTAAAATGCAGGTCCTAAAACTATTCCATCTCATGAACTTGACAGAGTACGGGTTGGAAATCAATCTCTGAACATCCTAGCAACCATTGAGAGAATCAAGCCATAGTCCTTTATACAAATTTTAGTACTTGTAAGGTGAAAAACAAACCGGGGACAAGGAGAAGCACAAGTATCCCTAATAGGAAAAACTAAACATTTTTTTCCCTGTGGAAGTAAGAATCTGCCATGCTTGCAACTAGTGATGGTCCTAACCCAAACCAAGCATCCTTGCAGACAAAGCCTGCGGAAAGTTTCTAACCAAACATAGACAAGACTGTACTACAACCATAAAATGAATTACACTCCATTCTTGCGTTATCTCTGCTTCCTTACAATGACAAGACATTCTTTGTTCCCACAATTATCATTGTCCTGCTTCAGGGGTGAAAAAAAGGAAATCATTGAGATATCCAATCACTGAATTGCCTCTGCTTCCTCATAGCATCCAACCCACTCTCCTAATCTGTCCTCAGAATTGCCCAGCCCATGGCCAAATTCTATAAGAAGCCCCTCCAGTCTTCCCTCTGCTAAGATGCTCCTAACAGTCCCCTGGCTGCCTTTTCTCTGCTAGGGCAGGCTAAATAAAGCAACTGTGTAATTTGTACTTTTACAAAAGTACTTTGCACATCTGTGTGATTATAGGTGTTTACTTGGTATCATTTGATTAGCGAGTTTTGACAGATGTCAAAAATACAAGACTGTTTAATGAAGTCGAAAATATATTCAACAATATAACCAGAGGAAATGAAATAAATTTCACATGCCATTTCCTTACACAATTCCTTAATTTAGGCCAGCATCATTATACCAAAGGGCAGTATCACGTTAATAATAATAATGTGGTATAGAGCAAAGCAGTTTTCAGACGGCCTGACCTAATCCAGAGAAGCATCTGATATCCATGCCTAAAATGTTTTTAAAGAAAATGCAAGGAAACCTGATGGATCTTAGATTTATTCACAATATTTTTAGGAGAGTTTTTATAGCTTGAAACATATCAGCCTTAAAACTTTCTCCTCGTAACTGAGTAACCGACTTTTCATATAGTTATAACCTGGTAACGATCATTTCACAGTGGGCTTAAATCACACTCAGATTTTCAGTATATACTGAGACTAGAGGATTTCTTCCAAGGCCTTTGCTGAGATAATATATTTTTAGAGTCAGAAAAACATCCGTATAATTCCTAGACCAAAAAAATGATTTTGAAATGGAAGCCATTCAATTCATATCATAGGGAAACAAAAATTCTCATGCCTCATGCCTCATCCCCCCTGAAATTCAGAGAGTTAATTGCTTCTTTAAGGCTGTATATAAGGCTGGTTTTTAACTAAAGCTTATTTTTATTTTTAAAATGGTAAACCGTAATATTTGCCATATTGTAGGAAGTGAAAACCAGTATAAGTTTTTTTAATGAGTTTCTCTAAAATCCAGATATATTTCTCCTCTCTACTATTGACAGAATTTCATTTTTATTATGTAGTTAATAAGTTCTACCCCCAAAGAAAGAACTTTTTTTTTTTTTAAATCTGAGTTAGCCACCTATAACAAAGACTTTTATTTTCACAAGAATACTACTCATATCATTGATTTAAACAATTCACCATTCTGTTTGGGACTGTAAGCAGAGGGTGAAACAGCACAAAGTAAAGAAACCTTGGGAAAATGTAAAGACTTGTTAATTACCCAGAGACTGAAGCTGAAACGGAAGTAATGGACATTTGGTTTTTAATTTTTTGGAAATGATTCCCATTTCTCAAACATGCTTTCTGCTTTCCATAAAACACTTGCTAGAGTTTTCCATCTGCCTGTCCTTGTATCTATCCATGATTTTCTAAATATGAATTTTCTGGCTTTAAAGACCAAGATTCAATGTCAAAGCTATTTTCTACAAACACATTCCAACGTTTTCCGGTATCATGTTAGTGCTTTATGTATTTCTGCGATCTCTTCAGAGGGAATGTAACACAAATATTATATTCTCATTTCAGAACTGAATTCTCAAAAATATTTCTCACCTATTTGGGTGAGAAATCAATCCCTGGATAAATGTTTATTTAGTCAAACTGTATATATCGATACTCAAAAGTTGGAAGTCAGTCTTACCTCCAACTTTTAGAAAACAAGATGAAAATTTTGTTTTGGCATGAAGATGGTGTTATAACTGGGGATCCAGAAATACCCAAATCCTGTATCTGACCAAGCCACACTTTCTGACAAAACCTCTGGAGGGAAATTAGGCACAAGTAACAATGTGCAAAGAAAATAAAGGTAACTCTTTATTGATTTCCAGACTGGAGACACAAATTCCAGTGCAGTAAATCTTAGTAGCTGTTGATTGGACATCCTCTTGAGAGCTTCTCAGGTGTAATCTCAAACTACTCCCATAGGAGGAGGGCAGGGAGAGACTAGAAAAGGGGTGGGCCACTCCAGGTTGGTAAGTGGCAGTTTTAATAAACAAAGGAACATACATTTGAAACTTGTCTTGGGCAGAAGCTAGACTTGGTCGCGCATCTGCCCACCAATCTTAAAAGTCTATATTGAGACCTTACCTGGGTTCAGCCATATATAACCATGCAGGCATTTCCAACACAGCATCATTATCTCAAGGCTATGATCCTGGAACAGCCTCTGGGAGCAAGAAGGTAAATATTCTAAGGACAGGGGAAGACATGAGGAGCCTCTGATCACCAGGGTCCAGCTCACAAGTCAACTGGCAGTCACATCTTTTTGATGACCTTCCACAATAGTAACCCAGGCCAAAAGACATAGAACATCTCTTTTTCCAAGCTTTCAGCTTTTCAGCAAGTATCTGATGGCACCTGACAGCATCAGGAGAAAAGTAAGTTTGGATATTCATTCATTAGCAATGTAAAGAATGTTACTTATAAGATTTGGTCTGGAGATTCAGTATTGTAAGATTCAGTATAAGATTCAGTATCTTCCCACAGGGAGATCAGGGAGTAGCTACCAGGAAATGGGTAAATGGATAATAGAGGAGCAAAGCAACAGTTGGAAAAATCACCAGTTGAGCCAAGTTGGAACAGAATGTACATCTCAGGACTCAACTTAATAATGCTCACTGCACTTTGTTACTCTGCTGCTTCAGAGAAAATTCTAAAAACTCTGATGAAATTTGAACATCTTATGAAAATACTTGAAAAAAATTCACATCTAATTTCTCATTTTGTGGGATCTAGCATCATTTGGGGCCTCCAGAAAATTCTATGTGATGATAACAGAAAATCACCATATACAAAGTGGCTGGATTCTCTCTCTTCTGAATTTCTACTATAGCTAGAATACTTTTGAATTTCTTGTAATTATTCAGATAAAATTTAATATTGTTTTGTGTCTCTAAAAAGAGAAGGACTTTTTAAAATGCTTTAAATCCTTAGAAGGATCTCTGGATTAATAATTTCTAAGGCATATTTCCCTTTTATTAACATTTTATAATACAGAACGTATTACCATGGAGTATACCACATAGGTTGATATTTATTTGGATAATAACCATTTGAAGACAATGTGTTCAGCAAAGTGTTCAATGACATTCAAAAACTTTTTCAGATCAATTTGACTACCTTGAGTAACTTGATAATTCAACCTGTTGAAATAAATGGTCTATTGAAAGTCAAAATGTTTGTGTACATAGACATGGTCAATATGGAATGGTGAGAGCAAGAGGACCATATATTAATTTATGCTGCTGTGCTTCATTATTGCTTCATGACATTCAAGTGTACATGCGTGTGTTGCTCACGTATTTACCTATTCAAATAGGAAGGATTTGAGAACTCTGTAAGAATATAACTTACATATATAGGACCTTTAATTCGCATACTTAGAAGAGCTTTGCATTGGCTTTTCCTGTTTTATTGTCTGGTAAATTACCCCTTATAACTCTTCTTTTAAATATTCCTGACTCTCAATTCACATATAACCTCTGTCCTGCCACCTTTTGCGTTCTCTAATGAAGACTCATTTTTGTATCATTCTATTTTCACAGTGAGACGTGACTTTTATTAGTTTGAGAACACTGAGTAAATTGGAATGCAATTCTAATATATATAAAGCCATCTACAACAACAGGATGACACGAATCTGATTAAATAAGAAACTACAAGGTCAGTCACAGTAAAAGTCAGAGTTGGTAAATAAAAACACAATAATTCTCAGAAATAAAAAAGAAACAAAAAAAGAATATAATAATATTAAGCCCAAATGAAAGGAGCAGGAAATGCATATAAAGAAGATATTTTAATGAGGAGAAATTAGAAATAAAATTCTGGTAGCAAGGCAGCCCGAGTGGCTCAGCGGTTTAGCACCACCTTCGTCCCAGGGCATGATCCTGGGGACCCGGGATCGAGTCCAACGTCAGGCTCCCTGCATGGAGCCTGCTTCTCCCTCTGCCTGTGACTCTGCCTCTCTCTTTGTGTCTTTCATGAATAAATAAATAAAATCTTTTAAAAAAAATTCTGGTATCAATTACACTGTTTTGTCAGGAAGACTAAATGAATGCCTAAGGAAGATTATAGCTGCGTTGTCAAACTAACAAGAAGACGACTGGGGAGATTTTTGTAGTTAATAATAGTTATAATTCACGCCTAGGATACTTAATTAATATCAACACTGATTAATGCTAGATAATCTTTAAAATTTAGCAGCTGAAATAAAGCATGAATATGAAGTAATCTGGAAAAATAGCCAAAAAAAATCAAGATAGACTAAGAAATGAAAGAAGTAATAGGTGAATTTCAAACACAGCTCTATATTGTAATGTAGAAAAAAATCTAAACAATTAGGGACATTAAAAAGCACATACAGAAAGCACATAAAACAGAAATATACAGAACTAAGAGATTTAAGAGAAAGCCAATATCCTCCCATACTCCAGAGAAAATCATAATTACAAAGAGAAAAAAAAAAGAAAAAAGAAAGAAAGAAACTGCTGACATCAGGGACGAAATCTTGGGTGAAGGTAACTTCCACTTGGAAAGCAAAATAGCAACGTACACAAAACAATGAACATTGTCAGAATGAACATTGTAATTTACCAATGAGCTCCATATCACTAAATGTAATGGCTGGTTTTCTTCTCTTTTTTTTCTAAGATTTTATTTATTTATTCATGAGAGACACAGAGGGGCAGAGACACAGTCAGAGGGAGAAGCAGGCTCCCTGCGGGGAGCCTGATGTGGGACTTGATCCCACAACCTCGGGATCACGACCTGAGCCAAAGGCAGATGCTCAACCACTGAGCCACCCAGGTGCTCCAATGGCTGGTTTTCCAAGCTCATTTCACTTGACCCATCATAGGGTTTTTGTTTTTGTTTATAAAGAGTTTATTTATTTATTCATGAGAGACACAGAGAGACAGAGACATAGGCAGAGGGAGAAGCAGAGAGCCGGATTGGGACTCGATCCCAGACCCTGGGATCACAGCCTGAGCCGAAGACAAATGCTCAACCACTGAGCCACCCAAGTGCCCCCCATCATAGGTGATAACCAAGGTGATAATTATTCCTTGATGCACTTTCCTCACTTGGATTCTAAGAACACCTACCATCCACAGATTCGTTCCTAGCTCTCTGGTTGCTCTTCTTGGGCACCTTAGTTGACGCTCTTTATCCTGACCTCCTCATGGTAGGCCAGGCTTGGCTGTTGGTCCACATACTAGCTCTTGGTCTCATCCAGACTCGTGGCTTGCAGTACCATCTGCATGCTGATAACCTCCAGTCTAGACTTTTCACATGAACTCCAGGCTCATATATCCAACAGTTCATTTGTGTCCATCCTAGATAGGCTTAATGTCCAAAGCCACTCCTGATCTTCCTCCTCTAAACCCCTTTATGTAGTTTTCCTCATTTAACTGTGGGAAATTCCATCCTCGTAAGTTCCCAGGCCAAACCTTTTGGGGTCATTGTTGGTCCTCCTCTCTGGCATGTATCTTTCTTAAATCCACTGAGAAGTCCCTTTGTTCTGACTTCAAACTATATCCAGAATTTGTCCACTTTTCAGCCCCTCTCCACCAATTTTCACCCTGATCTGAGCCACCATCAGCTGTCATTGCATTACTGCAATGGTGCCCTCATTGGTCACTCTGCATTTATCCTCATCTCCCTACAGTGTCCTCCATACAGCAGTGGAGTGATCCATTTGAAACTCACATCTGAGTAAATTTTTTCTCTGCTTGGAATTCTGCAACGACTCTTCATTATACTCCGTAAAAGCTAAAGCTCATGCAATCATCTGTCAGGCTCTATGCTATCTAGTCTGCTCCCCCATTACCTTTTCAACCTGAATTCCTACAGCTCTTCCCTGCTGGGACTACTTCAAAGAGCCACATTTATCCACTTGTTTTCCCAGAACACCAAAGGTACGCTCTTACCTTGGGACCTTTGCTCTGGATGTTGCCTCTGCCTGGAATGCTCTTCTCTTATTCAGCTGCTTGGCCAACTTTTCCAACCCCTCAAATCTTTGCTCAAATTTCATCTTGATGAGTCTTACCTTGACCACTCCTTTTAATATTGCAACTTGACAACAGAACACACCCAAGCCATTCAAAATTTCAAATTGTCTTATTTTGCTCTGCTTTTCATTTTGTTCCATAGCATTTATAGTTTTCTTCCATAATACACAATATTTTACTATATCTATTACTGGTTGTATCCTCCTGCCGAGATATAAGAGAGGGGAAGTTTGGGCTTTTTTTAAGCCTACAAGAAGAAGTCAATTTATTAATAGAAAACAGTAATTTGAGGAGTCCTGTTCACAGAGAGTGACCACAGTGACCCCCCTACTTCCTGCAGGTGTTATTGGAGGGCAGGGGGGTGACATACTCAATCTTCCTGGATCATCATCCCTGAGGAGGAAAGGGCTCTGAGGGCTGACTGAGACTCAAGCCCAGGGTCGTGGTTCCCTTTCATCGTGTGGCCTGGAGTTTGATGTGGAGGGCAATGATGCCCAGCTATGGTCCATATCCTGGATGGCCAACAAGGCAGCATATGGAGAAGATTCACCTTAACCAGCCTTCACCTTCATCCTACCAGTCACATGGGCAGATGGCTTCCTTGCCAGAAAGATCAGTGCCATAGACAAAGTGTCATCGAAAGATACAAAGGTGTGGTGGACACCAAATACTTTTTCTCCTTCAGCCACCTGAGGTCTGAGATTGATGATTTGTTCTTTCTTCTTTTCCTTCCCCTTTGCAAGGTGCTGTTTCTGTACAATCTTCTTCAGACTCCATCACCAGAAAGAGCGAGAGTAGAGGGTTTTTACTGTTTTGTTCCCTGACACACTAAAGTGCACTGGATTGAATTACTAGCCAAATCAAGTGAATTTATCTTCATGTAATGAACTTTAAGGGCTATAATCTACATACATATGTTTTTTAATACCACTGGGGATGCCGCAAAACATCCTCCAAATAACATGCATATTCAATACGGGTTAAAGGCTCATCTCTGTCATTGCTTACATAGTACTCAGTGCTAGATTCCAAATAAAAGATCAACACTTAGATATGCCATTACATTTGCAAGAATATATTTAGTAAATAATAGATTCAAAACTGCGTGTTGTGAAAAACACAATAATGTAAAAACATAGTCTCTAGAGATTTACTATTCAGGAGGGAAAAAGAACATAATTTACATATTTATCTAATGGCTGAATTTCTTCCCAGCTATAATCCTCCATTGTAAAACCAAATAAAATAGTATCTTTTTTTTTAGGAGTTTAGACAAAAAAATTTATTCTCCCTATTTTTTCTAAGGCTCTTTAGAACTAGTAGTAAATGAAATGTCTGGTTACCTGGTTAACTCTTCCCTGGATGCTAATAGGATTACAAATTCATTTAAATTTGGCTTTTTAAGGAGTTCCCTGGAGGCCAGGCTAGCATGCTGAGCTCAAGTAATAGACTTTCAGCATCACAATCTAGGTATACACTTTTTTTAATGCCACAGGGACCTTAAAATGGTTTAAAGTAGATGAAATATTGTCATTATGTTCTTATGTGATGTTCTGTAGTGCTGGGATATTTTTAAAATGTTTGAGTGGTATTTTAAACAAAGTAATAAAATACACAATCTGTCCCTGGTTGGTACAACTGAAACTATATCTATGGAAACGGAACTCAGTGACCATGAATGTTAATCCATCTGCAATTTCACAAAGAGGTACAAAATGAAAATCTCAATTCCAACCACGGTTTTTTGCAAATGCATTCTCTTTTTAATCTAGTGGGTGACTTGATGTATTTGATATGCAAGAATAATGTTTTCTCCCTAAGGTGTGGATATTAATGTCCTATCTTTTTCAATCTTTTAAAATCTAGGGGGCTGGCCTTACTCTTAATGAGTAGACAGTTAATAATAATATAATTTTGGCCCCTGGTTGAGGACTTATGTAATACCCCAATGCTCACACTTGTGTTGTGAAGTTTGTTTTAAACAGAAAAGTAATGACCTCATTACCCAAATACCTGGTCGTTATTACCTATCAATCTGAGTCACTGATTTTATTTTGTCATGCTGTTTCAAATTCCTTTGACCAAAATATACATTTCTTCCTAAAGCTGCTTTTAAGATGAACTTCTATGACAGCACTTTCTGATACTACTAGATGATAGCTAGGAAAAGGAAAGGACAGATGCCTAGGAAAAGGAGAGTTTTAACTGAGAAGGGAATAGAGAGAAGTCCATGTATAAAATGGTGTAGGGTACTAGTGACATATGTGTATGCCCATGTCTATGCCCATGCCCATGCCCAGGTCTTTGCATATACCTGTGCCTGTGTCCATGCCTATACTCATGCCTATGTCCATCCCTATGCCTTTGCCCATGCTTATGCCTATACCCATGCTTATGCCTATGCTTATGCCTATGCCCATCCCCATGCCTATGCCCATCCCCATGCCTATGCCCATGCCTTTACCCATGTCTATGTCTACGCCTATACTCATGCCTTTACCCAGATCCATGCCCATGCCCATATTCATGCCTGTGCTTATGCCTATACATATGCCCATGCCCATGCCCATGTCTATGCCTATACTCATGCCTAAACCCAAGTCCATGCCCTTGCCTATGCCTATATTCATGCCCATGCCTATGCCCTTGCCTGTGCCTATACCATGCTTATACCCATGCCTATGACTATGCCCATGCCCTCACCCATGCCAGTGTCTATATCTATGTCTATACTCATGCCTATACCCATGCCCACGGTTATGCCTAGACCTATACACATACTTATGCCTATGCCTATAGCCTATCTATACCTGTGTCTATGTCCTTGCCTGTATCTATACCCAGGCCTATGCCTATGCTTATACCTATACCTGTACTTATACCTGCTTCTGCATCTTCATCTGAATCTCTATTTGAATGAAAGCCAATTAAAAAATATAAACATTCTTAGGGACCACATTTTTTCCATTCAAGATACAAGTAGTTAATTTTTTTTTTTATTTATGATAGTCACAGAAAGAGAGAGAGAGAGAGAGGCAGAGACACAGGTAGAGACAGAAGCAGGCTCCACGCACCAGGAGCCCAATGTGGGATTCGATCCCAGGTCTCCAGGGTCACGCCCTGGGCCAAAGGCAGGTGCCAAACCCCTGCACCACCCAGGGATCCCCAAGATACAAGTAGTTAATATGGAGTTCCATGGAGGAAAATGGATATTTTTACAAATTATACATTATTTTATAGAATATGATGATTTATTTTATTGAATAGAAGAATGCCAATGAGAAACTTGATACCATTTTCTAGCCATCAATATCTTAGCATCCTTTGGGCACATTTGAGAATCTTGTAATCTTGAGTCTTTTCTTGCGAACCAAAATGTGATTTAGAGTAGGCTAGACAGGTGGGATCACCAGACACTGTGCATGAGATTGAACTGGGGAGCTGGAAAACAGCATGGACAGGTCCCGGAGTGGAGGGGTGAAGGCTCCAGAAGCTGGAGGGGATGATGAGAGGGTTTCACACACAGTTCTCAGCTATTTCATAATTTTTCCAGTGTCCCACACATCATCCATATTCTTTTTTTTATGATTTTATTTATTTATTCACGAGAGAGAGAGGGAGAGAGAGAGAGAAAGAGAGAGAGAGAGAAAGGCAGAGACATAGGCAGAGGGAGAAGCAGGCTCCATGCAGGGAGCCCAATGTGGTACTTGATCCAAAGTCTCCAGAATCAGGCCCTGAGCTGAAGGTGACACTAAACCTCTGAGCCACTCAGGTTGCCCAATTTCTTTTGTTTTAATATGTAATCTTGGTCTTGAATTTCTCCCTTATAAAATTGCTTAATATAGGCTTCACAATATACATAACTAAAATGGAAAAATTTCTAAGAAGTAAAATGTAGTTTCTCCACCTTTAAAAATATAATTGCAACATTTACAACTCACCTTTCAGCTTAGCAAGCATATTTAGAAATTCATATTACTCACTCTTCTTGTTTTTTTGCCCAAAACAGCTGGAAAATGGGACATCTTACTTTAGGAGGGTTCAGTGTCACACTCAGTAAAGTTAGAAAACAGGTCAAAGGTAGTTTTTTGGGGTAGTTTGCTGTTGCGCATGTGAATTATTGTTTTTAGGGAAATGAGTTTCTGTAATTTTGGCTAATCTGTGATGATAGCTATTTCTATTGACAGGTGGTCTAAAACTGTGAATAATAAATCATCTTGCAAAAGAAGAAAAACTGTTGTGGGTTAATAAAATATCCCATAATCAATATTTGATCATCTCATACTCAGGTTGCCAGCAAAAAAATGTATGATATATGTATGCTATTGCTGACTTATTTTGGGGTCATAGTATTTTGTAGAATGAAATGATTACAGGTAAAAAATGTGGTGCATAAAATACTTATGTTTTTTAATTGGCCCAATACCAATCTCTGTCTCTATTTCTACCTCTATAAATCTATAGTAGCATATATCTATATCTATATTGATGTATGTTCCTAATCTATATCTCTATTGGTATAGATGATAATACAGAGATAGGTATAGATATAAGTATTAGGTAAGGGTATAAGTGTTGATATAGATGATTTTCATAGTTTACCCAGGTTGCTATAACAAGGTACCGTAGACTGGGTGGCTTATAAACAACATAAATTGATTTCTCACTGTCTGAAGCTGTAAGCCCAAGATCAGGAAGCTACATGTTTGGGTTCTGGTGAGATCCTTTTTTTGACTTGCAGACTGCTAACTTCTCATTGTATAGTCATGTGGCAGAAAGGGGGTGAGACAGTGGTTTGGAGCCCATTTGTGAAGGCACTAATCACATTCAAGAGATCTGCACCCTCATGAAATAATTAGCTACCAAAGGGCTTACCTCTTAAAACCATGACACTGGGGACTAGGATTTCAATATATGAATTTTGAGGACACATAGACATTCAGTTCACGGCAATCACCATTATCCTAAACCATTCTACATGTAAATCAAAGTAACTGGAACTGCTTTCCTCATGCTATGGGTGTAGTGTAGTAGCAGTGAAAAATATGTATCAGTCACCTTTGTCTCCTCTAAGTTGCACAACTGTAGTTTTGAAGTCTTATAATTTGAATTCTGAATCTTCCAAAATCTGCAGCTTATTTTTGTCAAAGCTGGCAATTTTCACTGACTTATTCACCAAACACATAATGAGCTCTCACTCTTTACGAGGCATTGTACTAGATGCTGAGAATACAGAAAACAGGACTTGGTCCATACCTTTATTTGTTTTCTGGTAGGAAAAAGGCAAATGTACTAGTAAACATAAAATTAAAACACATGATATAAATGAGGTGCCATAGTAGGAAAATAAGGGACATGAACCTAAACCTGACTTTTACAAAGAAACTCAGGTTTATCAAATGGTAGGGCCTGGAATTTCTCTGTGTGGCATAAGCTTGATATGCTAGGAAAAACCCTTACTATTTGGGATTCAAGATTTACCTTTCCTCTATCTTTCCTTTACCTTTCCTCTATCTGAGGAAGAAGGGGATGAAAGCACAGACTGCAGGGATTCATTTTTTTTCTTGAATATGTTTAATGATTCATTCATCTTTTGAGTATAAAGCTGGGCTCTGTTTAGCCTCCTTGCTCCTAAGGTACCTTTTCCCCAGGTACTGGGCTCTGTTCCTCAAATCTAATCAGAGTCTGGGAATCTGAAGGACTGCAGGCTTCAACAGAGAAGGGAAGAAACTTCTTTCCTTTCTGAATTTGTAGGGTTTGCACAGCAGGCACTCACATATCATAAGCCAGAGATTTCTAATACGATAGGATCTCCAGAACAACTCTGAATGGTACCACTTCCTGGAATCCTTTTCATCTTTTCTCATGCCAGACTGGGTGGTGACCCTAGTTGAATTTTCTCAAGTTAGCTATGCCCCTTGACCAGGATGAGACAGTCTATAAAATTTAAGAGGCACTGTGTTAACTGCCATCCCCTCCCTCAAACTATCAACTTCACTATTTCTCTGCTTGTTAGCACTAAAAGTTAAGTGTAGGATAAAAAAAAATGTTGAAACGTTTATTATTTGATTTACTTATGGGGCTCCTTTGGTAAAAGGCCAAGTAGGGGGAAAATGTTAAAATTACTGTTAATAACTGTCTTTGCAAGTCAGCTCACACTAGCAAAATAAGTTACAACTACCATGTAGCCCAAATTTCTACCATGTTAAAATGTCACTTTTTGCTTCTGATACCTTATATTTTCAAGTTTTGCAGTCGAACAACTTACTTTCCATAGCCCTAACCCATAGTTCTAATGCATTATCAAGTCGATAAAATATTCTTAGGTCAGTTTTTGTGAAGACATTCATTTTTTACTGATTATGAGAAATTATCACAGTATAACCTATTTTTTAAATGAGCGTGGTTGGCAGTTACAGAGTAGATCGAGAATGTAGCTTTCTTTAATTTAGAACATGTGTGAATTATCATATTTTTACTTGGAATTTCTTTATTTAGCCTCCCCCTATTAGCCTGTTCCTTGTCTAAGCTCCATCTTTACCCAGAACCCAAGAGATTTGTATTCTCAATTTATTTATTTGAATTTCCATCCTTGGACTACCTGAGAGTTATAACCCCTTCTGATACTCTGGTTCTATTGAACATTTTCTTTTTCTGTTCTCTGCCTCCAACCAAACTACCTTGAGTTGCTCTTTTTTTATGGTGATTTTGGGGTCCTGGAACCTTTTCTCTTTTTATTTCCCCACTAACAACAAACCTTGAATGGTGAAACTGATTACTCAAGAGTCAATGTAGTTGAAGTGGATATGAACACAAAGATTTGTGTTAGACTGCATGTGTTCATACTCCAACTGTACCCCTTACTGGTTATGTGACTTGGGCAAAATTACTTAGGCTTTCTGGTCCTTAGTTTTCTAGGCTGCAAAATGTCAATAATAATAGTATCTACCACATTTAGTTGTAAAGTTTAAATGAGTTGATATATTTACTGCATCCCGTGGTACATAGTAGGCACTGTATAGTGTTAGTTATTATTATTTGGTTTTGGACCTAATCATAGCCACTGTTCTAAAATAAGATCTTAATAATTTATATCTGTGAAATCTGAGTCTCAAATTAAAATTTGACTTACATCTTATTATCCATACCATGATCATTGACCACCCTTAGCAGGATCAAATCTATAGTTTCTTTTCCCAGGTACTTTTAGAAGGATCATTCTGAGTCTTTGCCAGAATTGCCATTTCAAACACTTTGTTCTTTTTCACTCACAATTACATTTATAATTATTAGGCATCTCATCTCAATTTTTATTTAAGAGAGTACAATTATATTTAAATAGATGAACATAAGTGTGAGGTAATTGTCAGCAGAGTTACTTCTTTGCTACTTTTTTGTAGCCCATCACTACCTTAATGATTTGATCTTTAACTTTACTATCATGCTCTTCTGAGAATAATCAAAATAGGGAAAATTTGGTTGATAGCCAAGATTTACACTAGACAAACATATATTTAAAAAATGCAATTCTTCCTTTGATTAAAAAGTATCAAGTTATTGATAAATCACATGATACAATAGTTAAAATATTATAAGACTTAATAATGAAATATATCCATTCCCTGCCATATTCCTTTCTATCAATGAAGTCCTCTTCTTAATGTCTTATATCTATCCCTTTATATTTCTAAATAATAAACTTATACCAGTGTTTCTAGATTTATCAGTTTTAGAGTTTCTTGACTTCCTGCCAGGAACAGAAGAATCCACTACTCTGATTATTTATTTCCTGTTTATTTCTTTAAAGATGTAATTAGATTGAAAATCATTCACACACACACACACACACACACACACACACACACCACACACACATCCTAGTACAAGCATACCTTAAAGAGATTGCTGGTTCTGTTCCAGACCAGCACAATAGAGGAGTATTATAAGTGAGTCATGAATTTTGGTTTCCTACTGCATATAAAAGTTATCCTTAGGGGTGCCTGCGTGGCTCAGTCAGTTAAGTGTCTGACTCTTGGTTTGGGCTCAGGTCATGGGTGTGAGATGGAGCCCCACATGGGGCTTCCTGCTCAGTGAGGAGTCTGCTTGAGATTCTCTCTCTGCCCCTCCCCCCATGTGCATGCTTTCTGTCTCTCTAAAGTAAATAATATTTAAAAAAGTTATCTGAACACTGTATTGCAGTCTATTAAGTAAGCAATGATATTATGTCTAAAGAAACAATGTACATATCTTAGTTTTTAAAATGCTTTGTTACTGGGGCACCTGGGTGGCTCAGTGGTTGAGTGTCTGCCTTTGTCTCAGGTTGTGATCCCAGGGTCTTGGGATCCAGTTCCACATCAGACTCCCCACAGGGAGCCTGCTTCTCCCTCCACCTATGTCTCTGCCTCTCTCTCTCTCTCTCTCTCTCTCTCTGTGTCTTTCATGAATAAATAAGTAAAATCTTTTAAAAAATGATAAAATAAAATCCTTTGTTACTAAAGGTATGCTAACCATCATCTGAGTTTTCAGTGAGTTGTAATCTTTTTGCTTGTGAAGGACCTGCTTCAATGCTGATGGCTGCTGACTAATCAGAGTGGTGGTTGTTGAAGGTTAAGGGGGCTGTGGCAATTTCTTTTTTTTTCTTTTTATTTGATTTTAAAATAATAGGATTTCATCCATTTATTCATGAGAGAGACAGAGAGAGAGAGAGGCAGAGACATAGGAAGAGGGAGAAGCAGGCTCCATGCAGGGAGCCCAATGTGGGACTCGATCTGGGGACTCCAGGATCACGCCCTGAGCCAAAGGCAGATGCTTAACCGCTGAGCCACCCGGGTGTCCCTGATTTTTTAAAATTTAACTTCAATTTGCTAGCATATAGTAGAACACCCAGTGCTCATCACATCACATGCCCTCCTTAAGGCCCTTCACCCAGTTACTCCATTCCCCCAGGAAACCTCCCCTTCAGCAACCCTTAGTTTGTTTCCAAGAGTTAAGAGTCTCTCATGGTTTGTCTTCCTCTCTGATGTTTCTCCATTCAGTTCCCCCTCCTTCCCTTATGGTCCCTTGTACCATTTCTTATATTCTACATATGAGTGAAACCATATGATAAGTGTCTTTCTTCAAGTGACTAATTTCACTTAACATTATACCCTCCAGTTCCATCCACATCGATGTAAATGGTAGGTACTTATCCTTTCTGATGGCTGAGTAATATTACATTGTATATATCTACACCACATCTTCTTTATCCATTCACCTGTCAAAGGACATCTCAGCTCTTTCCACAATTTGGCCATTGTGGACATTGCTGCTATAAACCTTGGGGTGCAGGTGCCCCTTCATTTCCTTACATCTGTATTTTTGGGGTAAATACCCAGTAGGGAAATTGCTGGCTTGTAAGTTTGCTCTATTTTTAACTTTTTGAGGAACCTTCATACTGTTTTCCAAAGTGGTTACACCAGCAATTTCTTAAAATAAGACAACAATGAAGTTTGCTGCATCAATGGACTCTTCGTTTCACAAACAATTTCTCTGCAGCATGCAGTGCTCTTTCATAGCATTTTACCCACAGTAGAACTTCTTTCAGAACTGGAGTCAATCTTCTCAAATGCTGCTACTGCTTTATCAACTAAGTTCATCTCATATTACGAATCCTTTGTTGTCATTTCAGCAATCTTCACAGCATCTTCACCAGGAGTAAATTGCATTTCAAGAAACCACTTTGTTTTCCATAAGATGCAACTCCTTCTGCATTAAAATTTTACTATGAGATTACAGCAATTCAGTCCCTTCTATAGGTTCCACTTATCTTTTTAGTTCTACTGATTCTATCCCCGTCTGTAGTTATTTCCTCTGCTGAAGTCTTAAACCCCTCAAAGTCATCCATGAGGGTTGGAATCCACTTCTTCTGAATTCCTGTTAGTGTTGATTATTTTGACTCTTCCCACGAATCACAAATGTTCTTAATGGCATCTAGAATGGTGAATCCTTTCCAGAGGTTTTTTATTTACTTTACCCAGATCCATCAAAGTAATAACTACCTATGGCAGCTATAGCCTTGCAAAAGGTATTTCATAAATAATAAAACTTGCAAGTAAAAATGTCTTCTTGATCCATGGGCTGCAAAATGGATGTTATGTTAGTAAGGCATGAAAACAACATAAATCTTGTACATTAGAGCCCTTGGGTGGTCAGGTGCATTGTCAGTGAGCAGTCACTTATATTTTTAAGTTTTTTGAAATTTATGTGGAAGAATGAGGGCATGTGAGTGCATGAGTAAGGAGAGGAGCAGAGGGAGAGGAAGAAGTAGACTCCCCACTAATCGGGGAGCCTGACCTGGAGCTCGATCTGAGGAATCTGCGATCATGACCTGAGCTGAAGTCAGATGCTTAACTGACTGAGCTACAAAGGTTCCCCAAGCAATCATATTTTGAAGGGAACCTTTTGTTTTGTTTTTGTTTTTGTTTTTTTGTCTCTGAGCAAATTTCGACAGTAGCCTTAAAATTTGGTAAACCATGTTGTAAATAGAAGTGTTGTCATCTAGCTTCCATTGTTCCATTTATAAAGCATAGGCTGAGTAGATGTAGCATACTTCTTCAGGGCCCTAGGATTTTCAGGATGGTCAATGAGTATTGGCTTCAACTTCAAGTCACCAGCTGCATTAGCCTCTAGCAAGAGAGTCAGCCTGTCCTTTAAAATTTTGAAGTCAGGCTTTGACTTCTTCTCTCTAGCTATGAAAGTCCTAAATGACTTCTTCCAATAGAAGGCTGTTTTGTCTACCTGGAAAATCTGTTATTGAGTGCAGCCACCTTAATTAATGATCTTAGATCTTCTGGATAACTTACTGCAGCTTCTACATCGACACCTGATGCTTCATATTGCACTTTTATATTGTGGTGACAGCTTCTCTCCTTAAACTCCCTGAACCAACCTCTGCTATCCTCAAACTTCTGCAGCTTCCTCACCTCTTTCAGCCTTCATGGAATTGAAGAGAGTTCAGGCCTTGCTCTAGATTGGGCTTTGGTTTAAGGTAATGTTGTGGCTGGCTTGGTCTTCTATCCAGAGCACTTAAACTTTCTCCATATCAACAATAAGTCTGTTTCACTTTCTTATCATCCATGTATTCACTAAAGTAGCACTTTTAATTTCCTTTAAGAAATTTTCTTTTGCATTCACGGCATGGCTGATTGGCTCAAGAAGCCTGCCTTTAGACTATCTCAACTTTTGACATGTTCCTCACTGAGCTTAATCATTTTAGCTTTTGATTTAGTGAGAGATATACAACTCTTCCTTTCACTTGGACATTTAAAGGCCATTGTAGGGTTTTTAACTGGCTTAATTTCAATTTTTTGGTGTCTTTTGGAATAAAAGGGCCTGAGGAGAGGGAGATATAGGGGATGGGCCATTGGTGGAGCAGTGAAAACACACACACCGGTTATCAATTGAGTTCACCATCCTATATGGACATGATCATGACACCCCCAAGACAATTACAGTACTAACATCCAACACCATAGATCACAGATCATTATAACAAATACGATAATAATGACAAAGTTTGAAATATTGTAAGAATTACCAAAAGAAACAGACATGAAATGAACCAGTGCTGTTTGAAAAATTGGACTGATAGATGTGCTTGATTCAGTATTGCCACAAACCTTCAGTTTGTTAAAATAATATCTGTGAAGTGCAATAAAGTGAACAGAATGAGTGAACCATGAGTGCACCATCTATTATGTAGAAACAGATAAACTGGTTTAAAGAGTAATTGGGTTAAGGAGGCATATCTGATGTGCCTATATGGTGAAATCACTTGGTGGTAGGCATTCGAGAAGGTGAGGCCAGAGGGTGAGGCCATGGGCAGCAGCTGCTTGCTCACCAGTAGAGATATATCTCAACATTTTAATGAACTATACAGCTGTCCTCATGTATGCAGGATGAATGTCAGCCATAGAATCAGTATATTGAACTTGGATTTATTTCTTTTGTGGCTTATTAGTACAAGCTTCATTAGAAACAAATCTTTAGGTAGATTTCAAATCTGTATTTTTTAAAAGTATGTATTTTTTTCATTTTTTATTAAATCCAATTTACTGATATGAAGTAAATAGGGGATATTAATAAATAATAATGGGGTGGGTGAGGGCAGACTGCTGCCTAGAGTTGCCAGGGCAGGTTCTTCTGGAAATGAGGCATTAAAACTGAGACTTGGAGGTCAGAGGCTGAAATGCTGGGAAGAGTAAAGGGAATGCTATCTTAGGTAGAGGGAATGGCAAATTCCAAGTCTCTTTGACAGCAAAGAATTTGGTATTTCCGAAGAATTGACACAAAGACAGAATGCGATTTTTTAAAAGATTTTATTTATTCACGAGAGACACAGAGAGTCATAGGCAGAGGGAGAAGCAGGCTCCCTGCAGGGAGCCTGATGTGGGACTTGATCCTAGGACCCCAAGACCACGACCTGAGCCAAAGGCAGATACTCAACCACTGAACCACCCAGGTGCTCCTGAATATGATTAATAAAATTTTCAAGATCAGAGTTCTATGCAGCAATAGCATCACATATAAGAAGGTTATATAAAACTGTATAAAATTATTTGCACAATGTGGATCAAATACATTCATGGAGAATCTTTTCTAAGGGGCATAATGTACTCTGATGGGTATAGTTGCCAGATATCTCCAGTTTTCCCTGATATCTCTGATTTAAAATATCTTAATAAGTTGAAAACTTATGTCACACAAAAACCTAACACACAGATATTTATACCAACTTTATTCTCAATTGTCAGAACTTGAAAGCAACCAATATGTCCTTCAATAGGTGAAGGGATAAATAAGCTGTGATACATCCAGATAATAGAATATTATCCAGCACTCTAAAGAAATGAGCTACTAAGCCATGAACAGACATGAAAGAACCATAAGTGCTTATTACTAAATGAAAGAAGAAGCTTAAAAAATCTACATACTGTATGGTTCCAGTTGTATGGCACTCTGGAAAAGGCAAAACTATGGGGACAGTAAAGAGATCAGTGTTTGCCAGGGGTTGGGGAAGAAGGAGGGAAGAGTAGTGGGGCTCAGAGGATTTTTAGTTCAGTGAAACTATTCTATACATGTCGTTATACCATTGGTCCAAACCAAAAGAATGTACAAGCCCAACAGCAAACCCTAATGTAAACTATGGATTCCAGGTGAAGAAAATGTGTCAGTGTAGGTTCATGGTTGGTAACAAATGTACCATGCTGGTAGAGGATGTTGTTAGTGGGGGAGGCTGTGTGTGTGGAGGGCCAGGGAAGTATGTGGCATTCCCCTCAGTTTGGCAGTGAACCAAAACAATTCTAATAAAGTATATTTTTTCCTAAAAATTAGTTTCTTTTTCTTCATAATTACAAAAGATAGATCATGGTCCATGAATGAATGTTGCTCTGGACAAATGATTCCTGTTTATATAGGTCATACCTAAAATGAACTGGGTAGATGTTCACACTGGCTAATGCTGAAGTTATCTAAGGATATTTTCTATCAAGTCAGTCTAGACTGACTGCCCAGACTTCTGGGCATTTCTCAAACCTTCTCAAATGGCGAATGAGTTAATTAAATCTGCCACCTACAATTACCACTCACAAGCATATCAGATTCATAAGAGAAAAAATACACAACATCACTTGAGGATAAAAAGCTACATGCAGGAGTGCCAGTAGAATACATTCTACCCTGGTCTATATTTTGCCAAAACAAATGGTTATTTGTAAATTCATGGGAAAAAAAAATTTGTTGACACTCTACATTTAAAATGGCTCCTTTGCCATTTTAGACATATTACCAGGAAAGGCTGAGTTCTGATAAATGTAATAAAATTCCTGAATGGGTAAAATAATAGTGCCCTTCGTGCTTTCATTTGATGAATGCCTCATCATGAGTAAGTAACTAATGTGAAAGCTACCTGAAAGCTATCAGATGCCAGAGAACTGTATGTCAAACACCTGTGCCAGGGCATCCTGCCAATGCTTCTTCAGGTAGTTAATTCATCAAATAAACCCTTTAACAAAAGCAAAGGTGTGTTGGTAAATGTGTAACAACCAGCTTCCTAATGCTTTGACTTGTAGCATTTCATAATTTCTGGGGTGTAAATACAGTAGTCTCCCCTTACCTGCAGTTTCTCTTTCTGTAGTTTCAATTGCCAGAGGTCAACTACCATCTGGAAGCTGATGATCCTCCTTTAGAGGAATCGGTGGAAGGTCAATAGTAACCTAACACTACATCAGAGTGCGTACATCATTCATTTTGCTTCATCTCATCATGTAGGTGTTTTATCATCTCATATCATCACAAGAAAAGTGAGTAGAGTACAATGAGATATTTTGAAAGAGAAACCATATGCACATATTTTCATTTCAGTATATAATTATAATTGCTCTATTTTACTACTAGCTATTGTTGTTAATCTCCTACTATGCCTAATTTATAAATTGAACTTTATCATAGGTGCATATGTATAGAGGAAAATATAGTGTTATATAGGGTTCTGTACTATCTACAGCTTCTGGCATTCACTGGGGTGTGGGGGGTGTCTCAGAACCCTCCAGATAAGGGGGACTACTGTACTCCCACCATGTGGATTTGCAGTAACAAATGTGATGGCACTGAACATAGAGTTAGGAAGAGATGCACACAGTTGGCTTCCCTGATCAAGTACAACCCGGCTCCAACACTCTACTGGTCCAGAGGATCCTTTTTCTCAGTTCCAGAAATAGGAAGGGGCTACTCATTATTTTGTTTTGTAGAAACCACCTCGTTTTGCCTTTATGGGTTGCAAATTCTTCTTTATTGGCTTAAAAAAACTGATTTTTTTTATACTCCTTGAAGTGTATCTTCCCAGGAAATCCACATACTACCTTCCTCTGGTGTATCTCTCTCTTCCCCTGATGCAATGACCTGCATAATCTTATGTCTTCTGCTATTTTGAATGTGTAATTCAGCTGTGAAGTGGCTAATTGGAGCCAGTCTAATTGTGCCTGTGCTATACATGTAGCATTGAGTAGAGGGCCAGAGCAGTATTGATTTGGAAGAAAGGCAAATTCCCTGATGCACTGGCAGTGGCTACACTGTATCTAAGAATATGTCATTGATCCATTGAGTCAGATGGGAGAAAAACAACTCTTACAGTGTCATGAACACCATGTATCTAGTGAGACAATTAATATCTGTATTAATATATTAATATCTGGGCAGCCCAGGTGGCTCAGTGGTTTAGCACTGCCTTCAGTCTAGGGCGTGATCCTGGGGATCCAGGATCGAGTCCCACGTTGGGCTCCCTGCATGGAGTCTGCTTCTCCCTCTGCCTCTGTCTCTGCCTCTGTCTGTCTGTCATGAATAAATAAATAAAATTAAATTTAAAAATACATTACAATTATTAAAATATATATATTAATATCTGCCATGTATATTATTTAATGCAAAAAAGTAACTTATTTTTACAACATTAAAAACTCAGGTTTCTATCTGCCAATAATTGTAGCAGAGTATGAACAATAGGTGATGGATATGGTTTAAGATGAATAGAGGTTGAAATCAGACTTGTCCATTCTCTTCCAGTAAACTAGTGACATATTTCAGAGGGAAGAATTTCCTTGAGGAATGGTGAAATTCAGATGCTGTACTGTGGAGGAAAAAAGAGAATCCTGGGATCATAATATAGATAATGAATATCTATTGTTTAGGAAGTTTTCCTATTTCTCCCCACAATCTCCATTTGATTCTGCAGACCATAACTCTAAGTGTTGGTTCTATATATTCTAAGCTTGGAAATGATAGCCCTCTTAAAAATCAGCTGAACATATTTACTTCTTCCAAGTGCATATTTTTTCTTGAAACAGGGTTAAGTTTGCCTCAAAAAGCTTTAACACATATTTCAGAGTCTCAAAACTGGTTATGAATAATAGATATGCACTTCATAGCAAAAATATAGGATCATTTCAAAATGGTATGATTTAGTGTTCATTATTCTCAGATGCATATTTTGCTTTTTAGGGAGATAGAAAGCAAGAGAGAAAGTGCGTGTGATAGCGAGTAAGCTATTTAAGCATGTAGCTAGAGATATTTAAGAAACTTTAAAACCTTTAGACTTTTGAAACTTTAAAAATGTCACAGCAGAACTGTATAAATGACTCAAGTAGAAAAACATTTCTTTTGTTAAAAAGTACATAGTTTCAATGTTTATTAATTGGATTTTGTAATGGTGATGAAATGCTCTCAACATATTTCAGCATCACCATTTCCCCCTCCTAGAATTCTACTAAACACTATAAAAATGGCTCCTTAGAATCTTTAGAAAACTGGAAAATTTCAAATAAAAAACAACTTTCCTCTTCACCATGTCTAATGGATGGGATTAATAAGTGATAAACAAGATTCATCGAAAAACTGAAAGGTCTATAAATTATGAGAAAATATAAAATTCCTTCTGCATAAAATCACATTTCTGGTAATTATTGTAAAATGAATTCAGCAGTTGATTAGAAGGCAAATCTATAAGCAAATAAAACTTTGATAAAAGAAAACTTTTTTTCCCTTTATAATTGCTCTTTCCATGTTAATCATGATGACAAATGGATTCATTATTTGGTTCAGATGAACACATTTCCAACATGAGTTCTTATTGACCTTACCCAGTCAACTTTCAGGAAGGCACAAGGCTTAGTTCTAATGAATATTTATGTCCTGCACAATCTCATGGGGTGACTATGTCATTAGTGAGATCATGTAACTTTCTTTGGCTTCCAGGGTAAATGTCAATAAAAGTAACAGCCCCATGAAATTGGAAGGCGCATTAACTGCTTTCCTGGAGGAGGCATATGAGAGGTCATCCTGGGAGAGCAGTAGCTCTACAGTGGCTTGCACATAATTCAAAGAAAGTATGAAAGTTTGGACCGCCCTTGTAGGAGAGCACATCAATATTTCATTGAAACTAAAGATTGAATCTGTTGTTATAAAGGAAAACCAGAGTGAGAGACAGGGCAGCAGGTATCTGTGGCCTGGGGAAGAAAGTGGTAATGAAAACAAAGTGTGAGGGTCAGGAGGACTGTTAGGCATGACCCTTATTTTCTAGCACTTGCCACTACTTTTAACCCAAGCCTCCGATAGTCTATTTGGGGAAGGCCAGCTGTATTGCTTTCTCTGCTCCATCCGAAGCTGGTTTGCTATAAAACAGACTTCCTTATGAGGCAAGCCATGACATTCTTTCAATTCTTCAAGGTCTCAATGAAGTAGCATTGTCAGTTGGAATATAGCCGTCTTGATTCCCTCTCAGCAATTTATTTACTAGACCAGTGTGTGGTTCAGGGTCCTGGGAAAGCAGTGCTCAGGACAGGAATTGACTCAGATTTGGGCTAGTGCATGAAGAAGACAGAACCAAGAGTCAGGGTATGAAACAGGGAGGAGAAACAGAGGGTACTAGTGTGCAGGTCATCAGCGTGGACCCCAGGGATCAACTCTTCAGGGGACCTTCTAGGAGAATGGGAGCCTGGGCATATCCTTTTTTTCTTTTTCTCATTTCCTGAGTGTTGCTTGTAGGGCCATTACCTTCCTGGCACTTCCACCTTGCATCTGAGTGCAGGGTGGAAGCTCCTGAGGTTCTGGAGAGAGCTCTCAGGCAGAGAGAACAAGCTCTCATGGTGGGAAACCATCATTCAGCTGGGAACTGTCAGCAGCCCTTAGAGAACTCAGGCAGACAGAGGGGCTGTGAAGTTTCAGCCATTCTCATAAAGTTTAAGCATGACTAGAAGTAACATTATGTAATTTCCCCACTGCTCTTGTTTCGACTATCTGGCAAACGATCAGTATTGTACCCCTAATATACATTGCTTGCCTTTAATGGCTCTGTGATACATTTAATTTTTTCAATTTTCTCATCTGTGTCATGGAGATATTAATATACAAAATAGGGCTGCCAGGTAAATTACAGGATATCCAGAGAAATTTGATTTTCATACAAATAACAAATATTTTTTAAAAAAATTCAAATATTTTTCAAATAATTTTCAAATACTTTTTAAAATTTGAAACTTCACTGGATGTTTTTTATCTAATTTGCTAAATCTGACAACTCTATAAAAATCATGCTATAGGGGATCCCTGGGTGGCGCAGCCGTTTAGCGCCTGTCTTTGGCCCAGGGCGCGATCCCGGAGACCCGGGATCGAATCCCACATCGGGCTCCCGGTGCATGGAGCCTGCTTCTCCCTCTGCCTGTGTCTCTGCCCCGCTCTCTCTCTCTCTCTCTCTCTCTGTGACTATCATAAATAAATAAATAAAAATTAACACTTAAAAAAATCATGCTATAAATAATAATGATATATAATAATATATAATAATGCTATAAACAATGATATTATAATAGAATTAGTGTTAACACACTTCAAGTACATTGCTTTTCTTTTAATAGGTCTGGCCCATTCTTTTCTATGCTACACTATTGTCTGTTAAATGAAGATAAAAAATGAGTATTGGGAGTTTATTTGCTAGTTTGTATAAAACTTTTAGCATAATATAAGAGCATAGTGGACACTAGATATTGTTATTGAGTGTCTGGTTCATAGCCAGCATGGAAGCCATCCTACAAAAAACAATTCAGTCTGTGTTTCTAATTTTCAAATATTTTTGAAGGTGTGGATTGGGTTGGAGGAGAGACTATGATTATAACTAATAAAAACTTTAGGACAAAGCTATCCTACTCCACCAAAAGGGAGAAGGATTATGTTAAGTGTTTCTTTCTGCTTTCAGTAGAAACAGATCATATCAGGTTAGTAGTTCAAGTGGATTTGTGTTGATTTTCACTTGGTGGTTGAGAAAGTAAGAGTTGGAGAACAGAATTTTTCTTATTTTCCTTTGTCAAATATAGTTACCTGCCTACAAATTAATGATCAATTTATTTCCTAGCTAGATGAATAATTTTAATAAAAATTGGTTGGACTTAGTGGTTCTGATAAAATTAATAGGCATAGATGAGTAAAAGCAAATTTGCAGCATGGCTTTTGGGTTAAATTTTGTGCAATTATGGATTCCCAGGTCAAGGCCCTATAATATCTATGTTTATAACTGCATGCTCAGTTTTTACAGAAGAGTTCCTAATTTTCATAATAGTTAATGCTTTGAGCCAATCTAAAACACTGCCTGTCGTTCTTATACCCTCCTCTTCCTGAGTCGTTCTTTAACCATGTCACTAGTATGTTCTTCATGCATAAGCATCGTGCAGAATTTATGCTGGAGACTTTACACAGTTCTGAAATGCTGAGCAAGGACTTCAGTGGCAGAACTTGGTGACAGCAGGCAAACGTCAGATAGCAGATATGCCCACCTGGATCAGAGGCTGACATGAAACTCATTGCACTTAATTCTGCTTTCACTACAAAATAGGACAGCAATGCAAAAGGAAACAAAAAACAAACTAGGCTTTTAGCTCTGATGTATAAAGAACTTGGGAGTCATCACTCTCTTTTATAAGAAGAAAAATCTGTATATACTGAAAAGTCAATGAGTTTTCTTGGACATAAAACTGAGATCAAAAACTTCAATATGAAAAGTGGGGAAAAAATAACTTCATAGTGGAGAAACGCAATAAGCACTACCTCAGATCAAGATCAACACTGAGAATGTTAAATCATGTTGATAGTGTGCACCTTTGACATAATGTAATGAGAATGTCACTTTCCTTTCGTGGTCTTCCTCCTCCAAACCTATAACGTCGTTCTAATCATGAGAGAAACATCTGACAAACCTCAAATACCTGACCAGTACTCCTACAAACTGTCAAGGTCATCAAAACTCAGGAGATTCTAAGAAACTAATCTAGTCAAGAGAAACCCAAGGAGATATTACTAATACATGAAATGTGATGTCCTGACTAGGATCCTAGGAAGGAAAAAGGGCATTAGGGAAATGCTGAGAAAATCTAAATAAGGTATGGACTTTAGTTAATAATAATGTATTGGTTCATTAGTTGTGACAAATGTATCAGAGAAAACTGCTGTGGGATATATGAGAACTCTATATTATCTTCATGATGTGTTTGTAAATCTTAAATTGCTCTAAAATACGAAGATTTATTTAAAATATTAAAAACAAATGAAGAAGTGAAGCAAATGAAGAAAAAATATACACGAGTGAAATTTAGTGGAAAAAAATAATCAGGGGATCCCTGAGTGGCTCAGCGGTTGAGCGCCTGCCTTCAGCCCAGGGCGCGATCCTGGAGTCATGGGATCAAGTCCCACATCGGGCTCTTTGCATGGAGCCTGCTTCTCCCTCTGCCTGTGTCTCTGCCTCTCTCTCTCTCTCTCTCTCTGTGTGTGTCTCTCATGAATAAATAAATAAAATCTTAAAAAAAAAGAAAAAATAAACAGCAGTTTTGGAATCTCAAATAAAACCAGTTATATTTAACTGGTTTTTAAAAGATAATATTTTAAAAACAAAAGTAATATTTTAAAAACAGATAATATTATTTAATATTTTAAAAACAAAAGTAAGAGAATGAAATAAATAATCACCAAAAAGAAGAGAGCAGATTTTTTTTAAGTACAGATAAGTACTTTTAGAAAAATAAAATGTGATTATTGAAATTAGGAACTTTTTGGGTGCATTTCGTAGCATATGAGGCAAAGCTAAAGAAAGAAATTCTGAATTGGAAGACATAACTCAAGAAATTTTCCAGAATCCAGGTCAGGTAGACAAGAAAATTGAAAAGAAGAAGTTGAGATAGGGATAAGAGATTAAGAATGCAACATACAGCTACTCTGATTTCCAGAAGCACAGAAGAGACTTACTGTTCTAAAGGAAATATTTAAGGAGTTAATGGTTTACATAAAAATTGTATCACCTTTTATTTTTTTTTTGTATCACCTTTTAAAGCATTAACTAGATCCATCTATTAATGGATATAATCAGTATCAAGCTTTCTTTATATTACTGCTAGACCTAACTACAACTACCATGTATTTCTTTTGTAAATATAACACAGAATCATCAATACTACTGGAACCAGTTGACTTAAAGATATGCAAAAAAATTAATGCTTAGCACTTGTGAAAATGACACTTGTTTGTGCAAGAAGTTATTGCATTTATGCCATTTAACCTGTTAATTAATGTGTCTTTTCTCTTTAAAAAACGTGTTAACAGACTGGCTAAGTTTAGGTCTCTCTGAATGGACTACATTGCATGGTCCACAGTCTTCACTGATAACTGATTAAAATGAGAAATTGCTCCAAAATGTCAATTTAATGGTTCTTGACAGTGAGCAATTTACCTGGAGGAAGAGTCAGAAAGATGTTTCCCCCTTATACTTTCAGCATGTAATACTATTAAATGGAGGCTGCACAGATACCACTTACTGGTCTCTTGTCAGGCCCAGATTAAAGAAGAAACAATTGAAGAATTAAGATCAAAACCCATGAAGAAAAGCTAAAGTGTGGCTAAAGCAAGTCCTAAGCAAAACTGAAATAGAAGCTATTATACTAGGGGAAATTGGGAATATTGTTCTTGTGCACTGTTCACCAACCATTCATCGTGTCCAGTGTTCAAGGAGGAATCACCTGTATCTTCCTACCAATGCACCTGCATTTGAACAATCACCTTCTATAAAATGTTGCCTTTCTCATCCTTCTAAGGTGCAATTCTGTGAGGATCGATTTCAGACAGCACAAATGGAATTGCTAACTAGGCCTGCAGGGTTAGCTCAGCTATGCAGTTTACGCATACTTCTGAAGGCACTCTTTGGAAGGTGAAGAAAGAAGTAAGGTAAGCAGAAGCATTTTTCATTAAGTGTCCTCATTGAAACAAACAAACAAACAAAAGGAGTAGTTTGTGGAATTTTTTTTTTCAAGGAAAAGCTGAGTTAATTAATTATATTAATTGAATATTTCTGATAAGAAATACCCTGCAAATGGAATAACCAGGGAGCTAGTATCTTTATAAACATTGCTGAGATTATTTCCCCACTAAGGACACAATGTGAGGTAATGAATTGAATGTCCCATTGTTCTTCTTGAAGCCTAAACAAAAACAAAACTGAAACACAAACAAAAACTGGAAAGAAAAAAAGAAAACTGAAGTATGATTCATCTCTTCATAGTTCACAAGTCATAAAAGTTCTACAAATTGTCCAACAGGAAGGGATTGTGAGACTAGACACTTGGAGTTCCATGCAAGGTTTTAGGAGAGCAACTGTGGTTTCAGTTTTAATCATGCAGCTGACTTTTAGCAATTGATACAACAAAGCATAAACACAAAACTACCCCATTTACTCAAAAGCGTCTGCATTCTAATTTTTCAGCGGTAGTTTGAAGGAAAATAGTTTGATAGTTTGAAAGTTGAAGGAAAGGTTAGGTTTATTCACATTTACTTAATACACACTTAAAGAGAATGTGTTTTGTGCCAAGCATTGTGGGCATTGGACTTATAAGGACAATTAAAAACTCTTCTACTCTCAAAGAATTCGTAGTGGAAGAGATTGGCTGAGTGACAGATAAGGTAGCAAATGCATGTGAGACATTAGCATAAGGGGTTTAGTGAGTTGAGGGAGGTGATTCCAGAGCTGTGATGAAAGAATAAGTGGCAAGTAGCTAAGGGGAGCTCTGGCAGCAGGAGAGAGGACCTTCCAGGCTATTTGACCTCTAAAGGTCCTTTCTGGCCCTGCGCTTCTAAGCACATCAACATAATTAATTCATTTCACTATTCCCCAAAGTCCTACTGTTTAATAAGAAAAGTTGGAAAAAATTTGAAACAATCAATTAACAGCTAGAGAACTCAAAACCTAAATTAGCAAAAGACTATTAATAGATGTATGCCTCATTTAGCTAACTTCTTTGGAGAATAATATATACTGTACAAATGAAATTTCCAACTAAATGAACCCTTGAAATATCAGCACTTTTAACATTTAAATATATTTATTATAATATATTTTTAAAACTTATAGCTTGACTTCTTGCCTTATGTGGAAGGTATTTGAAGGTATTTCTCTCTAGCTTTTGTGAATGTCCCAGGATCGTAATTATGAACTCCTGCTCAGTTTCCTAGCATGGATGCAGCTCTGGCCCTTCTCTCAGTAGCAGAACATTGCTTATCTCTACTTCTGTTGGGTTAGTTGGCTCTCAAAGCTCTTCCAACACCTTTTCCAGTTTGCTGCTTCCGATTTGTGGTGGGGCTGTAACACTGGCTAAGCCATCAATTTCAAGTTCATAATGTTTGGTATTATATAAAAAGGTCTCACATTAGGAAGGATGAGGGAGAAAGGAGTACTGACACAGATATCTCTTGGGTATCTGATATGTGCCAGGCCTTCTGCTTAGTACTTGTGTCTCAGTCTGCTCAGGCTGCCGTAACAAAATGCCCTGGTAAAGGGGGCTTACACAACAGAAATCTGTTACTGTTCTGGCAGGTGCAAGTTCCAGGCCCAGGTCCCACGGGCTCAGTTTATGGTGAGAGTTCTCTTTCTGGCTTGCAGATGGCTGTCTTCTAGTTGTGTCCTAACATAATAGAGAGAGTGGGGTCTTTGGTTTCTTTTCCTATAATGACACTAATCTTATTGGATCAAGGCCCCATCTTTATTCTCTCATTTAATTAAAACATTCTTTAAATGGATATTTATTTATTTACTTACTTATTTATCATTTACCTAGTTACTTCTATAAAAGTCCTATCTCCAAATACAGTCACATTGGCAGTAGGCGCTTCTACATGAATTGTGGGGGAATACAAACATTCAGTCCATAGCGCCTTCTTATTTCACCTAAGCCTTGCCTTAGTCCTGAGATTCAGACATTATTATCTGTATATTCAGGTGAGGTTCAGAAAGGTGAGAGGCTTGCATATAGCTTAAGACCTCGTATGTGTCAAAGCTGGGAATTCAATCCAGGTGTTTCAACTCCTGATCTGTCTCTTGCTTTGCCATTGATTGCGACCTCCATAAATAATATCAACGCTTCCAGTTGTTTACGCCACTAACCTCAGGCTTATTTTGAACTTCTCTCTGTCACTTAATACCCTCCTCTCCAATCTCAATCCATTCATATCAGAAATTCTCTCTCTTTTTTTTTAAAGATTTATTTATTTAATTGAGAGGGAGAGAAAAAGTATGTGAGAGCATGAGTGGGAAGCACAGAGGAAGAGGGCAAAAGAATCTCAAGCAGACTCTGCACTGAGTGTAGAGCCCAATGAGGGGCCAGATCTCACAGCCCTGAGATCGTGACCTGAGCTGAAACCAAGAGTCAGATGTTTAACTGACTACACCACCCAGGCACCCCACAAATTTTACCTTCTACATATCTCTCAAGTTAAACCCATCTTTCTAGATCTATTAGTTACCTTAACTAAGCCCTATTTTTTGTGCATTATTACGAAAGCATTACAACTGATCTTGCCACCTTCCATCTTCCCCACTTCCTATTATCCTCATACCTGTAGCCAAACTGATCTTCCTAAAATGCGAATAATGGAATCATTCCCCCTAAACACTCCTTGATGAAGCAATACCTTTAAAATAAAGGTAAGATCCCTTATTTGGCATGTAAGACTCTTTATGATCTTGCTCTCAAGCTCTATCAATTATGGATATTTGTACATGCTACTTCTGCTTTCTAGAAACTCTCTTTCATGTTCTTCATTTAGATAGCTTCCATTTAGGTAGGTGTCCTAACAGACATCTTCAATGTCTGTTCTAAAAGTCTTCCCTAAACTTGGCTAGATTAGAAACCTCTCCTCTGTATTCTTTGATTTCATTGTCATAACAATTTCTATACTATATAGAAATAATGTTTAACTGACTGATCTCCAAATTTTAACACTGTGATATAGAGCACCTATTTTTATAATACTTAGGTTTTGTTCTCACTCTGTGTAATAGAAAAACACCCCCAAATATTAAAAAAGGAAGAAAGGGATTTCTTATCATATAAAATATATGTGGAGGTTAGGACATCTTAAGTTTATATACTATCCTTTCCATTGTCAAAATGTAAACTTTCAAATTCTTACCTTGCTCTCTTTTTTCATGGATTGGTGAAATAGTACCCATTGGGCAGCTACCTGTTTTATAAATAAAGTTTTATTGTAAATGTTCAGTTCTAATAGGCATTGTCTGTGGCCGCTTTTTTTTGCTATAATGGAAGAATTGACTAATTATAATAGAGACCATGTGGCCCATGAAGCCTAATGCTATTGATTGGCTTCCTTTTTTAGTATCTTAGAGAATGGTTTTATTGGCCTTCATTCCTCTTCGTATTCCAAAATGGCTGCTACTACTCCAGCTACTTTTATATAATTGAAAGCAGGAAGAAGGAAATGGAGAAATGTGTAGCTTTTCCTTTTTAAGGAAAGGGTTTCTCAGGAGTTCCCCATCGAAGTCCCCTTATATCTCATTGGGTATAATTCAGTAACATGGCCATCCCAAGAGGCAAGGGAGTCTGGGAAATGTAATCTCTTTTATAGGCAGTGATGTGTTCATTAAATGTTGGAAGAAAGTGTTGGAAGGATGGTGTAGTAAACAACTACAGTTTCTGGTACAATCTTCTTAAACATTTCTCATCAGCATCAAGTACTTGCTAAGTATTCAATAAATTTGTGATGAATTAGACTTGTCTGTAAAGTACTTAGTGAGGAATATTGTTTCCTGTGCTCAAGTCAGTGACTTCTGGTTTATGCTATAGAAAGCCAAATTGCCAAAAAGTTCGCCTCGGGTTAAGTATATTGTGGCAGCCCTGAAAAAAATTTTTAGTAACTCTAACATTTCAGTTTGTCTTTTTATGTGGTACGTTATTTTGTTAGTGACTTATTAAAATCAAGATGCCTGGATGGCACAGTCAGTTAAGTGTCCAACTCTTGGTTTCAGCTCAGGGTCATGAGATCCAGCCCTGAGTGGAGCTCTGTGCTTGGTGTGGAGTCTGCTTGAGATTCTCTCTTGCTCTCCCTGCAGCCCTCCCTCTCATGATTCTCTCTGTCTCCCAAAAATAGATAAATAAATCTTTAAAATCATATATTTCAGCCAGTAGTCTAAAATTTAGTGATACAAAATTTAATATCATTACTTATTTGCTTCAATGAGAATCTCTTTTTCTTTCTCCTCTAAGTAGATCATGTGAGTTGAGTTTAGCAAAAGGTAATGTTTCTGGGTTAGGCATACAGAAGTCAGAAAGGACCAGCTAATGATTGTTTTCTCTAATCCATTGTGGAAGCACAAGTACTGAAGAGTAGGAAGATGTCTCGCTCTTGTAGGTCTTGTGGTTTCTAGAGTCCTCAGTGCTCCTCTGATGCTTTCTATAGATGTTTAAGGTGGCTTTGGTCTTAAATGCAAGCAGTGTATGGTCAGCAATCAACTCTCATAGAGGGACATAAAACTGTGGGTTGTGAGCAAGGCTGTGATCCTACAGACATCTCCCACTCTTTTATTTTTATGTCTCCTTTTCACTCATCCATCCTCTTTCTCTTCAGCATTCTTCTTTCATAACTTTGTGTGGGTCCACATTCTGGGACAGTAGTGAGTGGACCAAAAAGAGACATTGCATGTGATTTTGTCTGAGGCTCCCCTACCTTCATGGGTTCCTGTTGTCCACAGACAAGCACTCAGCTATATCTTTACCACCAGTTGGTTTTTGGTATACAACACTTCGTGTAATGATTGCCTGTCCCCACAGGACATCTTGCAGTGACTAGAGGGGAGAATTAGTCTTCTTTCTTCATATTACTTCATGAATGCAGTAAAGGTCATGCTAGTCAAACAAACAGTTGAACAAAAGAGTGAGTAGTGCTGGGCCAGCTAATCTAGTTTGGCTGTGGATAGGAAACAGCCTGCCAATTCATTCTTTTCTTGCTCTAACTGCACTGCATTGAAATTTTCTTTTCCACATTTGTAGCTTCTAATTAGCTTTGAAATGATTCTGTGGTTCCGTTTAAAGTCTGCCTTCCCCCTTCAGTGATTCCTTTGGGACTGGTTGTTCATTTTTTGAAAAAAAAAGAACATTTTGCATTTTTATAGTTCTGTGTGCTGGACCATGGAGGGGCAGCAGATGTTGCTTGAATGCTCCCACCCACGCATCCAAATGCGAATAATCTTGGTGCTCCTGGCAAACTTCTACCTCATGTAGCATTACTCTTCTAGCATTGGCAAAGACTTCATCCTACAAAATGTTCATGAAGAACAAATTCAAACACTAACATTTAAGGGTGATATGTATAATAGGTAGCTGAAGGAGCTTTCCACTTGAAATTGGGCAATCCTTGATCTGCTAGATAAGCTCTAAGACCTTAGGTAAATTTTAAATTCTTTTTTCGCCTACATTTTCTTATATGTAAACTCAGTTTCACATTTTTGAAGTGACTCCAAACACTTTGCATGTTCTAATCAAACACAAAAGTTAATTGTTGAGTGCCAAGTATGTGTCAAGCACAATCTTACACTGTGAATAGCATTATCTTGAGTTTACACATTTGATATTGTGATATTGTGATTCAGAGTAAGAGCTTTGTATTTGCTCTCCATCCCTATTTCTGGCACAGAGCTCCTAAAACCCTTGGAATTTCCTAAGTAAGGAGAGCAATAAAGAGGTCTTTTGTTATGTTAATGAGGTGACTTTTGGATAGCATCTACAGTTGGGGCTGGGTGTCAGTGGAGTCAACCAGGTGATGAGGTTAGAACTTTCAGCCTCACCTCCTGACCTCTGGAGAGAGGGGAGGGCTAGAGATTGAATTTGATCACTAATGGCCCATGAATTAATCCATCATATCTGTGTAATGAAACCTCTACAAAACCCCAAAAGGGCGTGGTTCAGAGAACTTGCAGGTAGGTGAACGTCTGGAGATTCAAGGAGAGTGACATGCCCAGAGAGATCATGGAAGCTCCATACCTTGTCCTTTCCCCATATACCTTGCCATATACATCTCTTCCATCTGGCTGTTTCTGAATTAAGCCTTTTATAATAAACTGAGAATCTAGTAAAAAAAAAAAAAAAAACATTTTTGAGTTCTGTGAGCCACTCTAGCAAATTAATAAAACTGAAAGATGGGGTTTGTTGGAACCTCTAATCTATAGCCAGTTGGTCAAAAGCACAAATGATAACCTAGTTTGTGGATTGGCCTCTGAAATGTGTGTGTGTGTATAGGGGGGTGGGACAGTCTTGTAGGACTGAGCCCTTAACTGTAGGATCTGATGGGTTAAATTGTAGGATATCCAGGTGGTGTTGGAAAACTGTTTGTATATGTGGGGAAATTCCTCCCTCCACACATCTGAATTGGGTCCAGAACCCCTTAGTTATTAATAACTTTCTCTCCTCAATACTTCATTCACTTTTGACTTTTGGGGCAGTAGTCTTTTATCCTCTTGTTGATACTCTAACGTTTTAATTTCCTTTAAATAATCCTTTAACAGAGTATTCCTCATATTTCTATCTATATACACATCCTTATTATATTTATAATAATTTATTGATTTTCTTCCTTTTGGCTATTTCAGTATTTCCTAGATAGGTGTTGTGGGTAAAACATAGGTAACTTAAATATGAGTCCTGTCTCCCAGAATACTGATGCTGCTGATAATTCTACTTATCATGTTCTAGGAATTTATATGCATGACTTTGTTTAATCCTTCCACTATCTATTTAAAAAACTACTTATAAGGGGGCACCTGGATGGCTCAGTGGTTGAGTGTGCCTTTGGCTCAAGGCATGATGCCATAGTCCTGGGACTGAGTCCCACATCAGGCTTCCTGCATGGATCCTGCTTCTCCCTCTGCCTGTGTCTCTGCCCCTCTCTCTCTCTCTCTTTCTCTGTGTCTGTCATGAATAAATATATAAAATCTTAAAAAAAGAAAGTACTCATAAGTATTTGTTCAAGTCCGCATTAGTGGCCTAGTGAATAAGTAGAAGGGTAAACTCAAGACCCAAGTCTGAGTTTTTCAACAACAAACTCTTATAGTCTTAAGCATTGCACGATAGGACCCTTAATCTTTTCTTCTGTGTTTTGTGGAAAATCTTATATTTCAATGATTCAGATGATTTCTATATATATTTTCTATCTTGATCTTTTTAAACATCCTTTTGCTAGTCTATATTTTTCCTTCAGATTCTTATATAATTTATCCTTAGCCAACTTTAATTCCTAAAACCCATTTCAACTTTTAAAATTTTCATCTTGAATTCTCTAGTACTGGACATTTTCATTGTAAAATAGGATCAAGATTTTTAAATTTTTTCCATCATACTTTGATTCCTCACTTAAACCTTCAAACTTTTAAACTTTTCCTTCTATCTCAACTTCTGTGGGAATTCTAGCCCTTTGGCATTGTCTCTACCATTGCACACCTTGATCACTGATAACTTGCTTCTATCTTAATTGCAATCCATCTCCTGATTTTTGCTGAAACAGCTTGTGCCAGGACATTTAGAAATATCTTTCATCTGCCACTCTGCCACCCTGCATATAACTCATAATTTACCTCAATTGTTTTCAGGAATTCCTGCTATATTTCTTATTGTAATATTTGGGCCTCACGTGTTGGGTTGAAGTTTTCATATTCTTCAGTTCATGGTAATCTATCATCATTGGTCTATGCCTCTTTTTAATTTTACTCATGTTTTTTTCTTTTCTTTTTATATTCTGACTCTCATTTCCTTCACACTACAAAATATATTCTAATTGTATATTAGAAATGGGTGTTCATCTAGAACAACAGGACATCTCATTCATTGCTGATGGGAATGCAAAATGGTATACCGCATTTTGGAAGATGATTTGGAATATCTTAAAAAATTCAACAGTATGCTTCTAGGTGTCTTCACAATTGAATTGAAAACTTATGTACACACAAAAACTTGCACACAAATATTTATAGTAGCTTTATTTATAACCTCCTAAACTGGAAACAACCAAGATGTTCTCTAACAGTTAAATGGATAAACAAATTGTTTCTATACCCATACAGTGGAATATTATTCAGTGCTAAAAAGAAATAAGCTACCAAGCCATGAAAAAAACATAGAATAACATTAAATGCATATGGCTAAGTGAAAAAATCTACATATTGTATGATTCCAGCTATATGACATTCTAGAAAAGGCAAAACTCTAGAGACAGTAAAATAATCAGTGATTGCAAGAGTTCAATGGTTAGGGCAGAAGGAAGAAAAGATGAAGTACAGGGGATTCTTAGAGCAGTGAAATTATTCTGTTTGGTACTATAAAGGTTATCAAATGACATATTCATTTTCCAAAACCATAGAACTCACAACACACAGCGAACTTTAATGTAGGCTGTGGATTTTAGCTCATAACAATGTTTCAACATTGATTGACTAATTGTAATAAATGTACTATAATAATGCAAGATGTTAATAATAAGGGAAATTGTATATGCAGGGAGAGGGTATATGGGAATTACCTATACTATCTGCTCAATTTTCCTGTAAATCAAATATAAAGTAAATGTGATATCTAAAACAAAGCCAAAAAAAGTTATCTAGATTATACAAGAAATTCCCAAAAATAAAGATGAAAAATCAGAAAGTATAATAGAAAAATTGGGAAGGTTACAAACTGACATTTCATAGAAGGGGAACTCCTTAAGGTAAGGGAACAAATATATAATGATACTTAATTTTGCTAGTATTAAAAGTAATGCAAATTAAAACATCAAGGAAATAATTCTGTATACCCGATAGGCAAAAATTAGAAAATCAGATACTATCCCAATTTTAAGGTTGTGAGAGAACTATAAAACATTTATGTAAATTAAAAATACATAAATATACAAAACAACATATATATTTAAGGATATATACATATGCAAAGACATTTAATATACAATTAATTAATTAATATATATATCTTATTTGGTGGAAAATCTGCTTAGATTTTTGACCATTTTCTTGTTAGATTGTTTCCTTTCTTGTTATTGACTTGTAAGTGCTCTTTGTATATTTTGGATACAGGTCTTTTATTAGGTATGTGTTTTGCAAATATTTTCTCCAGGCCCATGTCTTATATTTTCATCCACTTAAGAGTATCTTTCATACACCAAATATTTTTAATTTTATAAAATCCAATTTATCATTTTTTTTTCTTTCATGAACCATACTTGTGATGTATCTAAAAAGTCATCAACAAAACCAAGGTTATCTGTATTTTCTTCTATGCTATTTTTTAGATATTTGCAGTTTTGCACTTTACATTTAGTTTTAGGACTTATTTAAGGTTTATGGCTTAAATTTTGTGATACATGTAAAGTCTGTGTGTAAATTTTTCTTTTCATATGGCTATGTAATTATTCCAGCTCCATTTATTGAAATGCTTTTGTTACATTGTCAGGGGTCATTTGTATATGCTTACATGGGTCAGTTCTGGGGTCTCTGTTCTGTTCCATTGATCTATGTGTTTATTCTCTAGCCAATGCCACTTACTTTATCTCTATATTAAGTCTTTTGTCAGTTAGCTTGTGTCCACTGACCTTGTTCTTCTTCAGAATTGTGTTAACTATCTTCGGGTTTTTACTTTTCCCTGTAATCTTTAGAATCAGTTTGTCAATATCCACAAAATAACTTGCTAGGATTTCTATTACATTAAATCTATAGACCAAATTGGGAAAAATTGGCATCTTAACAATATCAAGTCTTCTTATCAATGAACGTGGATATCTCCCCATTATCTAGATCTTTTAAAAATCTTGTTTTAATTATGTATGATGACAAATGATAACTAGAGTTACTGTGGTAATCATTTTGTAATATATACATACATCAAATCATTATGTTGTATACCTGAAGCCAGTATATTGTTTGTTAGTAATACTTCAATTAAAAATTGTTTCATCAGGGCACCTGGGTGGCTCAGTGGTTGGGTGTTCACCTTTGGCTCAGGTCATGGTCCTGGGGTCTTGGGATTGAGTGCTGCATTGGGCTCCTTGCAAGGAGCCTGCTTCTCCCTTTGCCTATGTCTCTGCTTCTCTCTGTGTCTCTCATGAATAAATAAATAAATCTTAAAAGAATAAAAATTCTTTCATCAAAAAGTTTTGTTGTTTTCCTCACATATGTATTTTGATAGATTTATGGCTATGATTTATATCTATTTCACTTTTTTCTGTGTTAATGTAAATAGTAAATTTGTATATTTAATATCAAATTTCAGTTGTTCATTGCTGGCATGTAGGAAAGTAATTGACTCTTTTATATGTATCCTGCATTCTTTCTGTAATTGTTTATTAGTTCCAGTAGGTTTTGTTGTTATTATTTCTATCATTGATTCTTTAGGATTTTATACATAGACAATCATATCATCTCTGAACAAAGAGTATTATTTCTTCCTTTGAAATTTGTAAACATTTATTTTCTTTTTTGTATTCTTGCATTAGCCAGGACTTCCAGTACTACGCTGAATAGGAATAAAGAGAGGAGGCATTCTTGCCTTGTTCCCATAGGGGGAAACCACATAATTTCTCAGTAGAAGGTCTGATTTTATTTGTAGATTTTTAATTTTTTTTAATTTAATTTAATTTTTTTTGTTTGTTTTATTTGTAGATTTTTTATAGATGTTTCTTTCAAGTTTCTGGTTTGCTGAGAGTTTTTATCATGAATAATTATTGGATTTCTCAATTGTTTTTCTGCATCAATGATATGATCATGTAGTTTTTCTTTAACCTGTTGAAGTGACAGATTATATTAATTAATTTTCAAATGTTTAACCCGGCTTGCATACTTGGAATAAATTCCAGTTGGCCATGATATATAATTTTTATATATATTATTGGAATAAATTTGCTAGTATTTCATGGAGGATTCTTGCATTTATGTCCATGAGAAATTTTGGCCTTGAATTTTCCTCTCTTTTCATGTCTTTGTCCAGTATTAGGGTACTACTACCTTCATAGAATGAATTATTTAATAAGAATGAGTGGAAGTGTTCCCTCTGGTTCCATTTTCTGGAAGAGTTTGTAGAGAAGTTATACCATTTCTTCCTTCCTTAAATATTTGGTAGAATTAAACAATGAAATCATCTAGACATGGTACTTTCTTCTTTGGAAGATTATTAATTTATTGAATTTTGATTCAATTTCTTTAAAGGATATAAGCTTTTCAGATTGTATTTTTCTCTATTATGAGCATTAGGAATTTTGTTTTTTAAGGAATCAGTCCATTTCACCAAGTTATCAAATTATTTTTTATTATCTTTTTAATGTCCATAGCAGCAATAATGATGACTCCTATTCTATTTCTGACATTAATAAATTGTGTCTTCTCTATTTTTTCTTGGTTAGCTTTGTTTAAAGTTTATCAATTTTACTGTTCTTTTCAAAGAAGCTGTTGGCTTCATTAATTTTATTGTTTCTCTGTTTTTAATTTCATTGATTTCTGATATAATTTTTATTATTTCTTTTCTTTTGCTTGCTTTAAGCTTACATAGCTGTTATTTCTCTAGTTTCCTAATGAGGAAGCTTAGATTATTCTTTTGAAATATGTGTGTATTCAATGCACAATCAGCCAAAGAATAACAGATTTATGTCATTTGACTAACTTAGATGAACTCAGTAGAATTGTTTTCTAGACAATTATATAGCATCTGATCCTAAAGTTAATCACAGAAACCTATTTTCACCTAAAGATATTGCATCTACTACATTGATAAACCTTAGGTTTTGAAGTGTTTAGGTCATATTTTTACCATAATCTGATAGCTGATTTGCTTTATTGCTTGAGTTTAATTACATTATTGGTACTTCCGTGATGGTGTGGATTATGTGGAACTCAGTACCTTTCTTTTATTCTTCCTTTTTGATATTTGATTTATGACTAATGGTCCACCAGTATTAATAGAATTATTTATTTTTTTTAAAGATCTTATTTATTTATTTATTTATTCATGAGAGACACAGAGAAGGACAGAGACATAGGCAGAGGGAGAAGCATGCTCCCTCTGGGGAGCCCAATGTGGGTCTTGCTCCCAGGACCCCAAGATCATGACCTGAGCCAAAGGCAGATGCTCAACCACTGAGCACCCACGTGCCCCTATAATAGAATTCTATAACAACTCTTTGATTTCTATTCTAGGACTATTCTTAACTTTGCACAATTGAAGTAACTATAGAAATAATAAATTTTATTTGAGACTGCAATTCAGGTTGCTAATCTTGGTTTAATGAATGACTCTAAATAACCTGCCATTTGCCAAGTACTATTATTAAAATCTATAATTAAAAATAATATGTTATTTTCAACTGGTGGTGTGTGCATGCATGTTTGTGTAATATGTGTATATTAATTTTGACTTAGTACATAACATAAATGTAGGTAAACTATTTCACGCAAACAGAAATATTTTCTCCCATTATTAACAGTGGTATGTATTTTTCAAATGAGATTCTTTTAGGTGATAATATAACAATTGATTGAAATGTACAACTTGAAAAAATTTGATGGAAGTTCATTAGCTATATATTTTTCTTCTTAGGCAAAACTCCTTGGGAATTAATTCTTCATTCAATGAGCAAGAGATATATTTACTTAAGGAAAGAGTCTTACGAGATAAGTGCCTTGTAATTCTAAGATCAGGCTCAGTTGATCATTTTTCCAGTGTTGATTTAATGGCAAATCACAGGTACAGAATGAACCAAAATCCTCCCAATTTTTCTGGGCTCAATGTGTTGATTATGAAGTTTGCGTGATAAGAGTAGCTGGAAAATAGGACATGTTAGAAAGGTTGATGCAAGAAATCATCCTCTGAATCACAGGGGCATCAACCTGAGAAGGCTCAAGGGGAATACTAATTAGAATAAGCAGTAGCTGCCTCTTGAATTACACTGTTGTTTTCTGCAAGATTTTGTGAGCATATGCGATCAGACTACCCTTTCTCCCTTCTTTGGGGAAATGCCTTCTAATAAGAAACACAGGTGGCAGATGTATAAAAAGCATCCTAAATCTGTTCACAGGGTGACTAGAAGATCAAAACTGATTATCCTACTAGGAAGTATAACCTTGTGCAGAAAATGTCTGAACATTCTCTCAACTAATTTATTTTGTCAAATACATGAATACATTCTATCTAATTTACATTTACTCCTGATAGATTTTGTCAATGGTCATTGGAAATGACATCATTGATTTACCATGTGCACAGTGTCTGGAAGGGTGGGAAAGTATACTTATTGTCAAAAAATATATAATTGTGTAGGAAGTCAATTATAAACATACAGAAATTTTTAGTGGTTGGTGTAAAGTTTTTGGTGTTTTGGTGGTAATATTTCAGTCAACACTGAGTCACTTTGGTTGGATGCTTGGTTCTTTGGAGTTTCTTTATTCTCTGGCCTCCCATAATCTCTCTTTTCTATTACCCCTCTCTACGTATCTGCTCTCTGGAATGTCTGCTCCATCCTGAAGATTGTCCTTCCTGATTTGGTATGGCAGCAGTGGATCTCTTTGGACAATACTAATCACAATCATCTATAGCACTAGATTGTTTAGAGCATCTCTGAGACAAATTGTCATTTGCCAGTGTTTAATGCCTTTCATAGGGATACCATTAACAAAATTTTGCACAGAGACTCCACTTTCATCAGGGGTTAGGAGAAAAGAAATAAGGGGTGAGAGATATAAAAAAATTCTCTTCTGTTGCATTAAAAAAAAAAAAGCCCTTGGAAAGAAGGTTGTCATTACAAACCACAGCTTTTAAAAGATTAGCATATAAGGCATTTGTCAAGGTATGGGTTTGTGGAACAACGGAGATATCCTATATTAGGCTTTTGACCCAATAATGTATGAAATCCAGCATGTTCCCAGGAGCTAGATTTCATAGAGGAGTAAAAAGAGTAAAAAAGAATAGTATAAGGAGGCAGGAATGAAAGAGACTGTGCATTTTTAAAACTGTTTTACATGAATAGCATATTTCAGAAGTACAATAAATTGTACTGGTAATTCCTATACATAAAATCCTTCAACAACAAGATCCTTTTTGATACGTTAGTTATTTTTTATTGAAGTGTAGTTGGCGGGGATCCCCGGGTGGCTCAGCGGTTCAGCGCCTGCCTTTGGCCCGGGTCCTGATCCTGGAGACCCGGGATCGAGCCCGTGTTGGGCTCCCTGCATGGAGTCTGTTTTTCCCTTAGCCTGTGTCTCTGCCTCTCTCTCTCTCTCTCTCTCTCTCTGTGTCTATCATGAATAAATAAATAAAATCTTAAAAAAAAAATGAAGTGTAGTTGGCATACAATGTTATATTAGTTTCAGGTGTCCAACAGTGACTCACCGATTACATACATTATGAAATGTTCATGATAAATGTAGTTACTGTCTGTTACTATACAAAATTATTGCAATATTATTGGTTATATAAGCACAGCACTTTTCTATGATAGAATATGCTAGCCTCCCCCATTCATTTTTTTCTGAGTAGTGTTGATATACATATTCTAAAACACATGAATATTTTAACTCAAGATACATTTTTTCTGAGAACAAATTTATGAGCCAATGCATGTGACTTGCCAGAGATGACTTCCTTACATAAAGAAAGATAGTGTGTCTTTAGTTTTGTTAGCAACCATTGGGTTTAACTGCTTTTTGACTCTAAAGGAGCATATATAGAGGAGAAATATAGAAAAAATTGAGTGGGGGAGTGGGGAGGAGGCAAGTGGGAAAGATTTTACAATTAATTTAAAATGAATTTTATTATCTCTTTTTAAATATAGCAAACCTTTCTCATACCAAATAACAATATAGTAACTATGAGACAAATTATTATGATATACTTAAAAGTTAGAGATAAGAAAGCATAAGCAATGAAGGCCCTCCTTAGCTAAATAGTTAATTCATTTAACTGCTGAAGAGGCAGTTTGCTAATGAGTAGCTGAGATTTGAGAAGTAGCTGCATAAATCCTAATCTTCTTGGTATGTACAGCTGATAATCTCATTAAGAAATGGTCTCACAGGGTTAAAGAGGTGACTTTATGAGCTAACTCCAGGAGTTCACCAGGATTTTCATACACAGTGCATGTCAAAACAGTATGAGTAAGTGGGTTCATTGCCTAATTAATATTTGTGGGAAGGAGAATGGAATTATGATGGCTTGTATTAGAAAATCTAGGATACTTTAGAAAGAGCTTCAGAACTGTAATGGCAGTCTTCCTAAGGAACAATTCAATAATAGTTTGTTGGTTAAGCAGTTAAAAGTGCCAAGTCATTCAGTAAGTCATTAAAATTAAGTCTTAGAATAGTCCCTCTTGTGCTGTTAGACTAGCAGGCATCTCACTTCTTAAGATTGCAATGAGGTTGAGTTTACTACTTAGGAAAACATGGTAGTGAGAAAAATCCCATTGGAGAGATCCTCCTGTACATAAATGACCTTAGAGTTGGCTGTGAGTTGGTAGGTGTTATTTATACCGATTCTCACTACTTAAGGATAGAGATTTGAGAACTAATTAACTCTGGCATGGCAGAGACAAGCTAATTGTTAATTGAAAACTATTATTATTTCCTCTTTGGTACACAGCCCACCTACTTTTCCCAACTTTTTTTGTTACTAAGTGGGGCCATGTGATGGAGGACCAACCAATGAAATGTAGGTGCAAGTGATCATACCACATCCAGGCGTGACCCATTCAAACCTCTCATGGTTTTCCTCCATTCTCACTCTTCCTCCTCCTAGCTAGATGTGGACTCTGAGGAAAGAAGACGCTGGAATTTATATGAAACTTGGTCTCTGAATAGAACATGCATTGTCACATATTGAGCTTCCTATGAATTAAAAAAGAAAAGTATACTGTACTAGGCCATTGGAATTTTTTTCATATAGATCATACATTTACCCTAATATAACTGGAATCTCTACCATCTCCTTTACTTACTACCTTTCATTCACACATGTATTGAAGTATTTATTGAATCTACTCTATGTGTCACAGACATTGCCAGCAACTAGAATATGAACAAGAAGGTGGCAAACAGAGGTAGATAACTAATATTAGAGCTTAGATATTTCTGTAATGTCTTCAGGACCCAGAATGTTGTTCTGAGGCAGTTTTGTTAAGCCAAAGGCTTTGTTTCCTTTGTATTCAAAGACAATGGAATACTTCTGTCCTATCTAGATTTAGTATTTTTACTACTGATATGTACCAAAATCGGTAAGTTCTGAGTTTCTTATAGTCAGAGAATATTGATTTGCAACAGTTATTTGTTTTCAGCTTAGGTAAATATCAACTAAAGATTTTGCCTCTTGTAAAATTCACAATATAGAGAACTCTTTTTTTTTTCTTGTCCTAGAGGTTGTCTTTCCTTGCACAATTTTATTAACCAGAAATAATTAATGCTTTTTATTATTAACCTAGAATCACAGAGTTATAAATGGCTGTCAGTTCATCCTTATTCACTTTCATTCAGCTTCATTTCTTCTCTTGCTATAATTTCTCTGTGCAAAGACTGCCACATATCAAAGGAGACCTAGAATATTGTCAGTGGGATAGTGCCTGAAGAAATATTATGGGTGATTTGAAAGGAGAAGCTGGGATAAACAAATAACAGGTATGAAATAGAGGGTGTATTTCCTAATCAGAAATTTAGCTATTTCCTGTCCTTGGTATGGATTTTACATTCAGCTGATAGAACATTTAGAACCAGACTTCTGATATTAGGTTGATGATGAATGTGCATGGCATTTTACTTGAGAAACAGGTGATAATTTAGGAAATGAAAAACTTATGATTAAAAAGCTGCACAGACATTTTAAAGACTACTTCTTCTCATCAAGCAAATGACCTGCTGTCCTGACCATGGTAAATGAAGCCTCCAATAGAATTAATCAATTATAATTAGATGGATAACTTTGATTTCTTTAGTCCAGTGATCCTTAAATTTGGGAGGGAGATAGGAGTTATATGAAAATCTGATAAGCTAAAGAGCTTCACCCCAGAAAAATAGTGAAACTCCTCATTTTATATATAGTTTAGGGGATTCTTAATCTTCCAAACTTAGCCCAAGGTAATACAGAATTACTGCTTTTGTACATGCATAAAATTCATCTAGAGAAGATTAAAAAGAAAAGATGGATTTGGGGCTGCATTTCAAGAGATTTTGATTGAGTCATTCTGAATGAAACTAGGAATCTGCATTTGAAATAATCTTACTGATTCTTATGAGGATTGAGGATTGCATATGGGCCACATTTTGAGAAACACTATCTTGGAAGTTCTTCAAACCACTGGCCAGCAAAAGAACCATCTCTCACCATACTACCCTTGGAACTCCTGTGTGTCCCACTTCATACTAAGAGCTTACTTGGGCTGAATACTTCAACATTGAACAAAGCACAGTTTTGTTTTTCACTCTTCCACAGTGAACAAAATATAATGTCTCAGCAGAGTGTCCTTAAGTAGCTAACTCTTCTGGGTGACCTTAGTCTGCCATTGTCAATAATTATAGAAGAAATCATTCCTGATCGTCCTGATAAGTTTCCTAATATCATAACTATCAATCATTGGAAGAACTTTCATCAATGTTTGAAAGAACTAGATGGCACCAATTAATGGGCATTATGACAAAACCTCTAGGGGGACATGGAAAGATGAATCTAGTCCTCTCCTACATTACTGTTTCTTCCCTTTTCCACATGTTTCTTTGGGGTAAGAATTGCATAAAGAAAAAAATCAATATTTAAACATGGTGAGAAAATGTCCACAGCTAAAGTAATAGTTTTCATTTTACCTTCAAATATAATTTAGAATTTCTACCTTCCAACAAAAGTTTCTCTCCAATAATTAGATCTCAGTATTCTGGGTCCACGAGAGTGTACATTATGTCCTTAGGTCTGTCTTTTGAATAATAATAGTAATATCATTAATATGATTATTATATTAACTATTATTATTATATATAATATAAAAATAACAATGCAATACTATATTATGTAGTATTACAGTATTCTAAACATTAATATATTACAAATGCATTGATAATACTTTTAACATATTAATAAATACATTAACGTTCTTCCTACCTTACTTGTTTCATTTATTATCTTATTAAAGAGATTTATAAAAGAGTTTCCTCGAGGGTGCCTGTGTGGCTCCATTGGTTAAGTGTCTGCCTTCAGCTTATGACCTGATACCAGGGTCCTGGCATTGAGCCTCATGTTGGCTCCCTGCTCAGCGGGAAGTTTGCTTCTTCCTCTTTCTCTGTCCCTCCCCTCACCCATGCTGTCTCTCAAGTAAATAAATAAAATATTAAAAAAAAAGTTTCCTCAAAATAAAAACAGCATATAAAGCAGATAGTTCGTAAGTGTCTAGAGTTGAAACCACAGTGTTCTTTTACTTGACAGAGAGCTTCTTCATAATTTCTTGCTCTTCCTAAGGAATTAATTTGCCCAAAAATTTTCATCTGATAAGTCCTCCATCAAAATCTAATAGTATCTTGATTGTTTAAATGCATGAGCTGCGTGACTGTGAAATAAACAAAACTTGCTTTCTACATTTCATTATGTTCAATATGCACAAAATAATCAAATCTTATTAATAATCAAAGGGAAAAGAAAGTTTGCCTTATGAAAAAATATCTTTTTTGCTAAGCATAAATGATGTAAAACCTCCAGAAGTTGAAAAGGTCTTCAGTAGAAATATTGAAACACAGCTCAGAGGCAGTGTTTGGTAAACTAGTCTGGATAAAAGCTAACAAACATGGCCACTTAGGGGACGTACAATCTCAAAATTGTAATGTTCACGGATGCTATTATACTCCAACAGCAGAACAGAGTTGAATAGTCCCGAAAGGAGCTAAATGAACCTCAAAGCCTATATAGTTACTGGCCTTTTATATGAAATGTTTGCTGACTCCTGATCTAGAATTGACAGGATTTTCAGTTTTTGGAAGTAATGTAAGTAAAACAAATAGTCTCAGGTTAACTTATTTGAAACCTATACCTTTTTAAAGTTTCAATATAGTCAATTATACACATCTACCTAGAATTTTATTCCTGAAAATTTTAGAGTAACATAACACTACCTATGTTTTTTTGCTAAGTATTTATCTTGATATACCTGTATTGATGTCTTGGGGGAGTGTTCATTTCTTCCAGGGAGATGGAATCACAACAGCCTCTAAATATGCATGTCATGCATGTGGAATGAAAACCTTGATCACTGGATAAGTAAAAGTCCTATTTCTCTGGATGGGCAGCAGCTATTTGAATTTGGTATGTCTGCCTTTGAAACAAATCTAAGTTTAAAGTAGTGATTTTTAGGTGATTCAACATTTGATGACTCAAATAATGCAATCTTTGTAAGTAAATAGAGACACAGGGAGATTTGTTTTGGTGGAGAAGGGGAAGGATTCTAATCAAGCAATGGTATTTGCAAAGGATTAGAGGAAGAAATGAACAAATCTCATGCAAGAGACAGCAAACAGCCTATTTGGCAGGATCAACACCCTGCTCCAGGGCTTTTAGTTAGAGGGACATGTTATTTTGTCCCTTTCATTTCTGGGGGGATGATTTTCACTGCCCTCCCCAGCAGAGGACATATTGAGAGAACATTACTGGCCCTCCCTTCTTTAGAGGTTCTCTCCATAGGGGGTGAAGTGATTGATCTGATGACTGGGATTAAGGAAAAGGGGCTGTGGTCCAATTGAACTGTCCCTTCTTGCCTGCCATTTGTTCTGCTTCCAGACTACCTATCTGTAGGCTGAATATGTTCTCTGTATCCTGTCTCCTGTGCATTAAGCACAGGAAAGCATCCCAAGAAGTACAAGGAGGGGTATGAGAGTCCAAAGTAAACTTTAGCCTCTTCCTTAAATTACAGTCTCCAGTTAGTTTTGTGAACAATCAAGCTTGTGTTTTGAATCTTGTCTGAATCTACTATTATTCAAATGATTTTGAATTCAAAGATGAGGCTGATTAATTGCCTTCTCAAATCCTCAACACTTATTATTAAGACTGTAGGTTATAGTTGAATGATGACACCTAGTTTTATGCAGATCTGTAGAGATTTATCTGGGCCTGTACTACTTATTTTTAAATCTAAGGCCAGGAAAGGATTGGCTCTGACTGTCTCACAGTAGAAAATCTTCCCCCAGTGTCTGACCTTCAAAATACAACCAAGATTTCAAATGACGTCCTGAGTCTGGAATGATGATCTACAACCAATAAGACATCACTGAATAAAAATTAATGCTCTGTGTTTAGGCACAAGAATTAAATCACCATCAACAGTAACAACAAAATCACTAGCTCAGAGATAGAAATGGATAAACCTGACATGAGAAAAGTTTATATGAAAAATAAAGACACGAACTCAATATAAGACAAGAATATTATATTAATGTTACCAAGGCTGATTAAACCTTCAGGCAGCCTTAATAATAGAAGATTATCTGAATTAATGGAGGTAATTATTTCAATGTACTTTACCAATTAGGCTGATTTAAATTATTTGCAGTTTTTTTTTTTTTTTATAAGAACTCCATATACCTTGAGTGTTCACAGGGATGACCAAGATGAGGGATTAAATAAACCGCCCTTGGCAAATGATTGAAAAGACTTTTAGAAGGACAGACTAACTCTTCTCTAATGTTTGACAGGTTATTGTGGGACAAGATTGTTTTATTTTCTTCTTTTCTAGATTAAATGATTTAAGAAGTATATTTCAAGTCAGATGATTTTGTAAAAGTTAAAACAGTTCAACTAATGAAATAGCTGATTTTTGAAGTAATATGATCCTGACCCATGTTTGGGTAAAAGGCTGAATAAACCTTTTAAAGGAGATATTGCTGAAGTGATTCCTTCTTAGAAGATTCCTGAACAGGATGTTCATTCAAGACACAACTGCTTCTTCAAGTGAAGATTCCATGTACTTCATCTTGACTATACCACTGAGGAGTGGTAACCTTACCATTCAGCTCCTCTAGGCTTCAGTTCTTGCATTTTTAGAATGCGAAGCATGTTACCTGCTCATGCTCACAAGATTAGTATAAATGTTAAATGAGAAAAAGGAATATTAAAGTGTTTTGGAAAGAATCTGTCTGTATAGAGGCAGTCTACTTTTTAGAGTGGAGACTAAAGTAGCAAATTATAAAAAGATAAGTGGAAAGTGAGGTAGAATAGAATTTCTTAAGCGATAAAGTACAGACAGATGTCCTGTGGAATCTTTAAATACAGACTCTATGTCAACAGTTCAAAAGTATCCCGTGAGGGTGTACATCTCTTTTAAGTGCCAAGGTGAAGATGATGCTGTTCCATGGACTAGTCTTTGCTTGGCAGAGATAGAAGACTAGGGTCATGCCCTTGCATGCCCATCTAAGTAGCTCTCAGCCCACTCAATCTTTTAGCAATTCTATCCTGGCAAAATTCTCAATGAAGCAATAAACAAAATTTATAATTCTAGAATAGGCTGACAGTGAGGAGGTTGCAAACACACCCACTTACTGTATATTTTCCTTTTCAGAATGACTCTATTATGACTATTCTGGCTTAAGTAGCTGTTTGCTATGATAACGTATATGTGAAGCAACAGTTCCTGACATTCAAGTGTGAGAGCTATTTGTACAAGGAATACGATGATTTAGAAGAAAAGTGAGTTTTAAGATGCAAGAAAAACATATAGGTGTGGTTACAATTACTTGCAAGAGGACAATAAAAATAGACTGGGTAATTTAACTGGAAAGAGAATTTGTTACATACAGATGAGGATTCTTAAATTAGGCTGAAGACAGACTAGGAGTTACAGGTTTTAAAAGTGAGAAATACTCAGTAGTCATTATTACAGCGAATACACTGCAGCCCTTTCTTCTGTCCTTCAGTCATTAAAGTCAAAAGCCAAACTCGCAGGAATGAACATTTGACCCAGCTTAGGTCATGTGTTTACTTCCTGATATAGTGGAACACGGAGGCGAAGTATCTGGTATCCTGCCGCAAGCAGAATAGGGGACATGGGGCTGCTCCAAGGGAAGGAACTACTGATGCTAAGAAGCCAAATATTGATATGAATATAACTCACTGAAATATATATATATATATGTGTGTGTGTCTTTAAACATATAAACATACATACATATATATATCAATGTAAATGTACAATGTATATCAAGTGATTTTACATCTTGTAAATAAATATTTTAGAAATTCAACACCAAAAAATGAGTTATTATTTCATGTTTGTTTATAATGTTGGTTCCTCTTTTATGAAACATTTATGTTTTTCCTATTTACCTATTAAAGTTCAGTAGTTTCCCTATCACTTCCCATTGGTTCTTTATATAGTAAATCATTAAAGCTTTCAAAATAGAACTAATCATTTGTAAATTCTAAAAGGTAGGACCTGTTACTAATTATTATTATTATTGTTATTATTATTTTTTGCTTTTGGAAGGGAAGAAGTGATTGGAAGGACTGTTGGAAACCATTGCTTTGGAAGTTACCAGTGTAACCCAGAAGTAATGGATGGTTTATGTTGTAGGATGTCTTAATCACAGAAACAGTAGTCAGACAGAAAAAAATATTATTAAAATATGTTTAAATCTCTGTTAGGTATCTCAAGAAAACATCAAAGTTGAGAGGGAGTGGGGTTTGAGTATTTATAATAAACTCTTAATGTTTAGAAAACATCTAAAAATTTCTCTTTCCACATCAAACATTTTCTGTTTCCAACCGAAACTACTCTCCAACATATAGATATATAGCTACTGTGTGTTTTTCTCTAAACTTACACACTTACAATATTGCAAAAACAGAAACATTCCTTTTGATTTATCCACACAGTTCCATTGCTGGTCTCCTGGTCCTGTTACCTCCAACCTAACCACCATATATTGCATATCAAAACAGAACCCAACTCCATGTGCTTGACCCCAAGGGAGTGTGGGGTGGTCTCCAGCTCTACTTTCTCCTGACCACTCATCTGCATAACAAAGACTGGCCTACAGTTGACCCAACAGTCTAGAAAGCAGGAGTATGGAACAGAGAAGTTCTGTATATTCATTTTTCTGTTGTCTATTGCATCCTTGAGATTATCTTAAGAGCTGAGAAAGTCAACATAATATGTTAAATTAATTAAACTTCTAATGGCTTTGAATGTCTCTAATGGCTTCTCCAGGGTTTGAGCATATCCACTGTGGGCAGATGAATTTGCCTAGCTTTAAAAGAGAAAAGGAGCATGGGTCTTTTTAGAGACATTTTCATATTAGTGTTATTGGTGAAAGTGTGTCTTTTTTATTGGTTGAGTTAACTTTAGTCTTTGGAAAAGAGGGCAAAGTTTTAATTTTGTTAACTCTCAGACAAGAGAGAAGACCCCCTGAGAGCCATGCACCTAAATCTCAGTGATGTCCCTGCCTGTCTGGGGCATAGTACCCACAACATTCTTCCTTTCAGAGATCCCTTTCCTTTTCTGTTGCTGAAGAAAGAAGGTCATATCCTGTCAGCTGCAAACTTCACTAATTGCTTAGAGCAGAAGAGACGTATTGTCTTCACAATCTCCTAAGGGGAAAAGAATTTTGAATCTAGGCAAAATAAATTATATTTAATACTAATACACAGGTAAATAGTATTTTTATTTAGAGAAGATATATTTTGTGGATAAATAAAATATGTGTAGTGTCTACATTATGCTCTATTTTCCTTCCAGCTGAATGAAAGATGAGTTGAGTTAGAGTTGTCTGGAGTTAGTTAATTTACTCTTTTTTTCCAGCATTACACTCTGAAGTAGAAGGTACTAAAGTTCAATTAGCTATTTACAATCACTGTACAGTTATTTCCAAAGAACAGGTAACCTAGAAAGTTGCCTGAGTTGCAGGAAAGAAAGAAAGAAAGAAGAAAGAAAGAAAGAAAGAAAGAAAGAAAGAAAGAAAGAAAGAAAGAAAGAAAGAAAAAGAAAGAAAGAGAAAGAAAAAGAAAGAAAAGAACAGAAAAGAAAAGAAATACCACAAAGGCTTGTAAACATAGGGATTGTAATTAATGAAAACAATTGTCATAAAAAATACGGTCAATTGCAGATACCTGGCAAAGTCATTCTAAAGACTGAGGCTATTAGAAAAAAAAAAAAAAAGGTATTTGGACCAAGTTTATATCTAATTGAATTTCCCCTCCTCTACTGAGATAAATTTGGTTTAAGCTAATCCACATGATTTAGGATACAGGTTTCTTCAAAGCCATGGTCAGTGTGTATGGAGTGGGCTCTGTGCATGGGTCTCTGGGATACTTTTACCTCCTCAGAAAATCTCTGCTATATAGTCTTAGGCTACTGAATTCCCTGGCAGAGTGGAAAAAAAGAGATTTTGATTTCAGGAGAAAAGTTACCTTCATGAGACTTAGACAATAATGGTTAAGAATCTGGGCTTTGGAGTTAGGTCCAAATCAAAGCTTCACCATCTACTTATTGTATGGCAATGTGGAGGCCACAGTGTTCTCAGCTGTAATAAGAGACTAATACTAATACTAGACTTAGTCCTCATAAAACATGTAATATGGTTCTTGGAAATGAGCCAGCATGCAATAAATGGTAGCCATCAATATCATTGTATATTGTTATTCAATTCCTTCCACCTTTCTCTTTAATGCTTCTCTCTGCTCTTTTCCTGCGGAAATGTAGTGACACCTGTCCTCATCCCTATGCCTGCAAACAACAGGCACCATATATGCAATCCCTATCTGACACAGTGGTGAACTACACGCCATCTGTTGTTTGTCTCAGAGACAATCCCATAGCTTTTGACAAGTTTCCATCCTAAGGGATTTGGTTGAACTGTGCATATTAAATTTCTCTTCTGTGGAGGTATTACAGATGTGTTGCATTAGTGATTCACCAGGCCCATTTTATGAAAGAGATATAGAGCTGAAAGATGTTTTTCTGAAATGGATAACATTAGAGGAGGAGCAGAAATGAGAAATAACAGGGATGAGAGGATTTCTTCAAAATGTACACAAAAGGATTTCATCACTTGCACAGATACAAGTTATAATACAGAGACTTAGGTGGTAAGGTTTGGCAAAGTTTCTTGTTTCCTGCTATGGATAGGACTGTTCCCTGGATGTGCAAATGTCTGGTTGCAAAATCAGATATGGTTGGGGAGCAGAATCTGGTAACTGATCAAGTATGTCTCTTATTATTTTTAATGACTCACAAATCCACTGGGAGTAGTTTGGGTTTGTAATGAGAACAATTTATCAGACTCCAGAGGACATGTCATATTTCAGACTGACATTTTCCTCTATGGTGGTTTCTCTCATACAGCCCTAATGCTTGTGTGGGTTTTGAAAAGCCATTTGGGGAATTTTATTTAAAATTGTTCATATTTTTTATTGTAATATTGTAGAACATTGCTGAAGTCCAAAAGAAATAGCGCCAAGCTGGTTTTTAGCAATTTGCTATAGAAACTTGGACATATTTTTCATCCTCTTCCTACCTTTGATCTTCATATTTAGAAAAGGGAGATCATACACACACATACACACACACACTTATATGTATGTATGTATGTATATATGTGTGCATATATATGAGTATATGCATATGTGTATATATTTGTATATGTGTATGCACACATACATTGCTACTGCTTTTGAGGGAGGGATAGAGAGATTGTTATGCTAAATTTTGCTAATTTTTTCACTACTAGCAGAGTTTCTGATATATATTAAAACATAATATATCCATTAGTGATAATAAAAATCACTGACATTTATTAAACATTTACTCTATATAATGTCTTGGACATGATTATAGCAAAGCAACCATTATCAAATGAATAATGGAATGAGTGCACTATGAGAAGCCATTTATTTGCATGCCATCAACTAGTCTTCATAAAAACAAAAACAAATCAAATTAAAATTGTACTGGGTAGGTAATAATATTGTGATGCCCATTTTACAGATGAGAAAACCGAGACTGAGAGAGGTTAAGGCCAGGGGCCCAGGATAACACAGGTAAAATATTATAGAATTGGACTTAGAATCCATATTTGTCTAATTTAGATGAGGATAGGATGGTGAGATGGAGAGAAAGGATAAAAATAAACAAATTTATATAACAACTGGAAACCAGCAGCAATAATAGTGCAGTAGGCATAGAGCACATGTGAGACATTTTTTTACTCCCAAACAGATCTCCTCTCTTATAAATTTTCCTTGACTGGCATCATGATGACTGACAGATGAGTCTATGTAATATCCAATTCACAACCCAAGTTAATGGTAGCTGCCAAAGAGATTTGTAGCAGAGTATCACTTCTAAAAGGAATTATTGGAAACTAGAGCAAGCAATTTAATTATCTTCCAAGCTGACCCAACATCAGAAGTATCACTGCTTTATCTCTGTGCCCTAAGTGATAGACTGTCCATGATCTGCAAGGAGACACTTGGACATGAGTCTATAACTGAAAAGAGGGAGAAGTACCTTGGAGTGTGAGATATAGCAGAATAGGAATAAGATTGGCTAAGAATTCTTCAGTGAGCTGTTCAGTGTGTGTGTCCATTATGTGTGTGCGTGCATGTGTGTGTGCATGCACGGGCATTTCATATTAGGCAATGATTCCAAAATAGTCAAGATGTCTATTCTAATGCTAATGATGTTTAGATACCTAGAAGATTGATATCAGGACTCAGGGATGATGAGAGAATTTGAGGAAAATGAGAGTACTCCTATCTGGCAACAATGACAACATGATACTTTTTGCCAAACTACAAAGGTTGTTAATAAAACATCTATTTGCTAAGTATCAGTTTATTTATCCTACTTCAGGGCTGTGAATTGGATACATATTTTAAAAATAATCAGACTATTTATTTAAATGTATTCATTCATGATAGACACACACACACACAGAGAGAGAGAGAGAGAGAGAGAGAGAGAGAGAGAGACACAGGCAGAGGAAGAAGCAGGCTCCATGCAGGGTCTCCAGGATCACGCCCTGAGCCAAAGGCAGATGCTCAACCGCTGAGACACCCAGGCATCCTGTAATCAGACTCTTTAATGATGAATTCAGATATTCCACTATGTAGGACCTGTGCTATATTTTTAAAGTTGGTAAAACTACAAGGTGTTGTGAAGCATGGAAACTTGAGTCTTAGGTGGTTTGGAAAGGGTTCCCAATTCCTTCTTTGGCATGTATAGACCCTATTTTTATAGGAAATGCAGATCACAAGCACTTTATCTCAGTTGAAGCCTTTTCTCCTCCTCCTCTCCTCCTCCTCCTCTCCTCCTTCTCCTCTCCTCCTCCTCTCCTCCTCTCCTCCTCCTCCTCCTCCTCCTCCTCCTCCTCCTCCTCCTCCTTCTTCTTCTTCTTCTTCTTCTTCTTCTTCTTCTTCTTCTTCTTCTTTTCTTCTTCTTCTTCCAGTTGTTTGCCTCCCTGGCCTGCCTCCTCCATCTAATCTACCTGATGGCAGATTTGTTCATTCATTGTTCATTCACGGATGTATCCCAAGTGCCTAAAATACTGTTTGAACACAGGGGCTCTTAAAAATATTTATAGAGTGCATAAATGAATCTCAATTTTTACTTTTATTTTATATTTGTTAATTGTTTTTTTAAATTCCAGTTAGTTAACATACAGTGCAATATTAGTTTTAGGTGTACAATATAGTGATTTAGCACTTCTATTTAACACCCAGTGCTGATCACAAGTGCACTCCTTAAATCCCATCACCTGTTTAACCCATCCTCCCATCCACCTCCCCTTGGTAACCATTGGTTTGTTCTCTGTGGTCAAATGTCCATCTGTTTGCCTCTCTCTTCCCCACCCCTTTGCTCATTTGTTTTGTTTTTTAAATTCCACATATGAGTGAAATCATATGGTATTTGTCTTTCTCTGATTTATTTTGCTTAGCCTTATATTTTCTAGCTCCATCCATGTCATTGCAAATGGCAAGATTTCATTTTTTATAGGTGAGTAATATTCCATTATATACATATACCCATCTTCTTTATTTATTCATCTGTTGAAGATATTTGCAAATTACAAAGCCTGATAGTATGCAAAATATATAAGGGACTTATAAAACTCAACACTCAAGAAATAATCCAATTACAAGAAGACATGAACAGACAGACATTTTTCCAAAGAAGACATCCAGATGGCCAACAGACACATGAAAAGATGCTCAATATCACTCATCATTAGGGAAATGAAAATCAAAACCACCATGAGATATCACCTCACACCTGTCAGAATGGCTAAAACCAATAACACAAGAAACAACAGGTGTTGGGCAGGATGTGGAGGAAGGGGAACCCTCTTGCACTGTTGGTGGGAATGCAAACTGGTACAGTCACTCTTGATTTTTACTTTCATACTGCAAATGCTTATGTTACATTACAAATTCCATATTCTTCATTTCCTATTCTCCTCTTCAATTATTTTCTCCCAAATATTTCATTATTCTTTCCTAAACATTTTCTCTTTTCTGTTTACAATATTATGTTTCAGCTGTCTTGATTTCTGCTTGTTCTACCTTAGAGTTTTATGTTCTCAGTCTGCAAAGAATTTCTAGGGCTTTTCCTGCCTACACAGTGGAGGATGTTGCAGCTGCTTGTCAAGCTACACCCTGGTTTCTTAAAGTACTATCTGAGTTTATGTTTGCTGGTGGCACCAGATCCTCTGTTCTCAGGGTGTGGCTCCATTCTGATCTCTTTGTATCAGGAATACTAGGTAAAGCAATATATCTCAATTTGGCTGATGGTATCTGAAAGTTGCTAATAGTGTTCTTACTCTAGGGTTGAAGGCATCCTTTAGCCTTTAGAATAGTCAAATTTTTAATCTTTTTTTTTAACGATTTTTTAAATTTATTTATTCATGAGAGACGGAGAGACAGAGACAGAGACACAGGCAGAGGGAGAAGCAGGCTCCATGCAGGGAGCCCAACGTGGGACTCGATCCCGGGTCTCCAGGATCACAACCTGGGCCGAAGGCAGGCGCTAAACCGCTGAGCCACCTGGGCTGCCCTAGAATAGTCAACTTTTATTTTGAAAAAAAAATAATAAAAATTTCCTTTAAGTTTCAAAAAAAAGTCTATTGTTTTTGGAAAAGCTATGATTGAAACGAATGAGAAAACTGTCCTGTTTAAGTATAGCAGTAAAGTCATGTAAATTGGGTGACCTTTAGCAGATCTGTGTATTTGCAGCAAAATAAAATATTACATATTTCTTCTAAATATTGATTTTGACTGAATTTTCCCTGAAAATGATTCTCTATACTTTGTATCCATGAGGTTACATTTCCCCAGGGAAGATATATATATACACATATATATGCCTAATGTTCCCTGTGTCTCCTCCTGTAGAAAAAGTTATGAAAGAAACATATAGGGCTGGCACAGGCTCCCTGGTCTGCAATACTACTGTCCTATTCATGGCCTTATATTAGCCCACATAAGCCATTGTTTGGTCAATGGAGTCTTGGGTGCGCTGGTTTAGGCCAGGTGGGTAAGTCTACACCAATGTGAGGTGATTAAAGTTTATGCTTCCACTATCAACTACGGGTTTGAAGAATGAGGTGAACTTACACTGAGAGATGGAAACTTTTTTTATCTTCTCTTAGAGCTCAAAACACAGCTGTGGGACCAGGACTCTGAAGTACAGAAATACAGTACAAGTTCTGTGTGTGTGTGTGTGTGTGTGAGAGAGAGAGAGAGAGAGAGAGAGAGATTGAGCTGGACCATCATGGAGCAGCCATTAATAGCCATTTCTTAGTGCAAGTGAGCCACTCACTGTGTCAAACTTTTATCATCCACATGGTTGTCATAAAGGGACATCTGGGGGACCATTAGTCAGAGAGTGAAAAGTCTTCCTGTGTTTGGAATTGACTTTCTTTAAAGTACCTCTGCTAATGATGATAATCAGGGTCAAAGGAAAAAAATCCAACCTTTGAATTCCAATCTTGCAGGCAAGATTGGTGAGTGTGTGCAAAATATGTAGCCTCATTTGTTTTGTGTGTGTTTCTGTTCCTCTTTTGCTCTCTCTTGCATATTTCTTTTTTTCCTTTCCTTCCCAATGGTTCCCTTTCCTTTTTCTCTGTTATTTTCTTTTCCCTGCCCCCACCAACATCCCCCTGCATATTCCTTTCCTTCTGTGTCAATTTGGGTCTTCTGAGAAGACAAAATTAGATGTGCAAGACATGTATTAAGAGAAACATCTGTGAAGAATAAAGTGGAAAAGGAGTAGAATTTGTAGGAACACCTTCAGAAAGCCGTATCAGGAGAGAGGGAAAGGAGGAGGAGGGATGGGAGGACGAAGCCTTAGACTGTAGCAGGTGTGTGGAAAGGCCTTGGCCAGGCTAATGGAGAGCCTAGAGCAAAATCTCCCCAGTAGAGGAGTCTTGTAGTCTTGTACAGGGGTAGGAATGGCCCTGCTGTCAGATCCCCACAGTACTTAATCATTGGCTGGGGATGGCTGAGGGTGCGTGGCCTGTGTGGACAATGCAGCAGATCCAGGAGTGCTGCAGTTAGAGGCTGGCAGCCAACTGCCCTCTTTGTAGCAGGTTCTCTTGAGAGGAGACCTGAGCAGCACAGTTTCATGACTGCCATGTCATCTTTCTTTCCTCCACACCTCCCTCCCTCCTTCTTTCTTCTGACCTTCTTATCTTGATTAAACGTTGAGCAGATTTCTTCCTGACTCTAGGCTCCTGACCTTTTCTTAGAGCACTTACTTTAGAAAACTTCTAACTGTAAATTAGTTCTCTGTCCCTGTGAAATGTATTTTTAAAAATTTCTTTCTAGTTTTACAACCCAGGAATGCCTTTTTCAGGGACTTGGGAACCATTTCTTTGTTGTTGTTGTTTTCACTTTTCCCATCTACTTATTTATTCTTTCTTTTTTTTCCCCAAATTTTTATTTAAAATCTAGTTAGTTAACATATAGTAGAATTTAGTGATTCATCATTTACATGTAAGACCCAGTACTCATCACAGTAAGTGCCCTCCTTAATGCCCATCCCCCACTTACCCCATCCCTCCTGCCCACCTCCCCTCCAGCATTCCTCAATTTGTTCTCTATAGTTAAGAGTCTCTTATGGTTTACTTCCCTCTCTTTTTTGAGCTCCTTCCCCTTTGTTCATTTGTTTCGTTTCTTAAATTTCATATATGAGTGAAATCATATATGTATATGTTTATGTTTGACTTATTTTGCTTAGCATAATGTGCTTTAGCTCCAACCATGTCATTGAAAACGGCAAGATTTTGTCCTTTTTGATGGCTGAGCAATATTCTGTTCAGCATATATAATACACCACATCTTCTTTATCCATTCATCAATTGAGAGATATTTGGGCTCTTTCCCATAATTTGGCTATTATTGATAATGCTGGTATAAACATTAGGATGCATGTGTCCCTTCAGATCAGTGTTTTGTATCCTTTGGATAAATACCTTGTAGTGTAATTGCTGGGTCTCTGTCTCTGCAAGAAGATAGGAGTCCTAAATTCATGGGGCCCCTTGCTCTAAACTGTAAAACTACCTCCAATCATAAATATAGGAGATCATGTACTTTTCTTTTGGATAAAGACAATTAGAAAAATATCAGTCCCCCATGCTAGCTCTTAAAACTACTCCAGCCCTTTTTTGTTTCAGTGGAGCTGAGTTTTAGCCTCTCTTGATCCTATTACAATAGCTTTGAATAGAATTTTCCTTGTGTGTTTAACTTTGGTACAACTGCTTTGATCATTCATTCCTTCCTTTCTTCTGTCCCTTCTTTCTTTCCACTAAATATTTTTGAGTGCCAACCGTGTGCCAGGAATGCACCAGGTATACTGATGAAAAAGGTAGTCATAGTCAAGTTCTTTAGGCTATATAGAAAATAAGTGAGTAAACAAATAAATGCAAATTTTGTAATGTAAATTTCCTTTATAAAAGGAGATCAAGTTTGTGGTGTGAAAATGAGAAGGGGGCTTTCTTGGCAAAAGATATTCAGGGCACTCAGAGACCTAGCCTTTTTTCAGGGTAGAGCCAATATTCTGGGGTATAGCAGTTTATTAATATAGTACATAAATTATCATCTGCAGTCATGATTCTAGGTCTACAAATATCATTTTTCTCAGCTATAAAATTAAGATAATAGTAATAATTGTTTCATGGAATTATTTGGAGAATTAAATAAGGTAGTGCATTGAACACTTATTATACTGCCTGGGTGGGATCCCTGGGTGGAGCAGCGGTTTGGCGCCTGCCTTTGGCTCAGGGCGTGATCCTGGAGACCCGAGATTGAATCCCACGTCGGGCTCCCGGTGCATGAAGCCTGCTTCTCCCTCTGCCTGTGTTTCTGCCTCTGTCTCTCTCTCTCTCTCTCTCTCTCTCTGTGACTATCATAAAATATATATATATATATATATATATATATATATATATATATACTGCCTGGGTACCATAAATGTTTGATAATACTGCTATTGGTGAAATAATTTGCAAAGATAGTATTCAAGAAGGAGAAATTGCATGGCTTTCCAATATATTTGATACCAGAACATTTGAAAAAAAGGAACTCCTTTTAAAGATTTCTTGGAACACAGTTTAGGGAATTCTGGTTTATAATCTTCATTTGGGCACTTACTCATATGCTTCCCAGAATTCTGATTTAACAGTTTAACATTTACATGTCTCACTTCTCTCATGAAATTATAGTTTCTTCAAAAGTATTGATGATGACTTACATGCTTTCTATGTTCCAACAGCACTTAGTACATATATTAAGCACATAGAAGGTACACAATAAAAGCTTATAGTATTGAATTTCACAGTAACAGGGAAAAATATTTATTGTGTGAGTTACTAATTCAGAGTTCTTTCTGTTCCTATAAGTGTTTTTTTTTTTTTTCTCTTTGAAAGAAAACAATGTGGTTTTAGGAATATTGGTTGAAATTAATTCTAGGAAAAACACTTTTTTCTTTTTATAATAAAAGATTGACATTTAGAATTTAAATAAAACACAAAGAGCTTGAGAATTAATTAAGAACATTTTTCATATTCCAAAACCATAATACAAAATGTTTCATACTGGTGAGGGGTTATGTGAAGCACAGAATAGAGAAATTTATTCTGTTAGATAATTTCACACTTCTTTGTCTAGGGTGGCTCTAATTCTTCTTGATTCTGGAATATGAGACCCTGTGCTCCTTATTGTCTTATTTCTAAAAACAGATATTGGTTTAACTAAGCTGTCCCAAACAGTATTCTATGTTTTTGCTTTCTGGTTTCTTGCTGAAGTTGCTCTCTCTGGAACAATGTTCATCTTCTAAGGGCAGTATATTAGAAATTCACCATAGGCCATGGAGTAAGCCTGATTGGGTTAGAGTCCCAGTATTTTGTCCTTGAACAAATCACCCACTTCCCTTTGTCATTTATAAAATGGAAATGGTAATAGTTTCATCCTTATGGGGTTGTTGTGAGAGTTGGTAGGTTACACACGTAAGAGTAGCAGCAAATGACTCACATAGAACACCCAGCTTATAGGAAACACTCTAAACATACTGCACTTCCATTATTTTTCCTATTGTAGATGGCACAGTGTGTAGTCAATTTGCTTTCTGTCCTGTCTTCCCATAAACATAATTTATTGCGTACATTTTGCCTAAATATAAACCAGGTCCTGTGTATTTGGCCATTTAGAATCTAGGATCAGTATGGTAGTAAAATTACTGATTATCTGTTACCTGTCTTTTTATACTTAAAGAGGTCAGTTGATTTAATTTAAATATCTTCCATATATTTCAAGAGACTTTTGTCATCTTTCTCCAGGTATTGGGCCTTAAGACTTTAAATTATCCTTCTTTCCATGATGTGCTCTGATGAATAACATCTTTTTGTTTACTGGAAACTGACCCTTACAGCTCCTTCACTGGGAGAGTGAGATGTAGACAGACTTTTATCAGCATATGTCATCATCAATTTCCGATTAATTTTATTGCCCTCTTTTTAGGAGCCAGGTCCCTTTAGGTCATCTGAACTCCCTACTTCCTGATTGCTTTCCTTATGAAAGCTTGATTTTTCCCATATCTTTTCTTAAAAGCATTTTTCCTACCAAGGCTCCGAGTTAAAAAAAATGATGTGGTAAAATGTTTGGAAAATGTTGTTTCTATGTTATCCTTGTGGCAATTTGTTTTAACAGAAACAGTGTGATGTACAGGTGTGTAAATTTTAATCTAACCTCTAGAGTTGGCTCATCAGCATGGACCTACTCTGGTCAGGACCCCACACTCCAGTGGTGGCTTGACAATTAGCATAAGATGTACTGTTAATAAGTTTTCATTCATGAATTTAAAAATCTTCTAGACCTTCTAGACTTTCTAGACCTTTGAACTAGACCTTCAAAGCGAAACTCGAGATTAAGAGATTTAGTTCCATGTACTCCTACTTCAGAAAGATCTCTACTGACAGATCTGATTTAGTGGTCTCTGAAGCTATGAAAGCTCATTTGGTCAGCTTACAAATAAACATCTATGTGTTTGGCAGAATTTTGTCTAAAACTTGCATTTCTTGTAATTTTCCTCTTGACATTAAGGCGGTAACGAAGGAATGTGTATTGGCCCACTTACCTCTAATAACTGATTTTTATCAAAAGAACCCTAAAGAGGGGATCCCTGGGGGGACTCAGTGTTTAGCGCCTGCCTTTGGCACAGGGCACGATCCTGGAGTCCAGGGATCCAGTCCCGAGTCGGGCTCCCAGTATGGAGCCTGCTTCTCCCTCCTCCTGTGTCTCTGCCTCTCTCTCTCTTTCTCATAAATAAATAAATAAATAAATAAATAAATAAATAAATAAATCTTTTTTTTTTAAATAAATAAATCTTGAAAAAAAAAAAAAAAAAAACTAAAGATTTCCAAGCAGCCAGTATGGCAGAGCTTAGTGAACAATAGCTGCAAAATACATACCTTCTTTGGGAATTCATAATGTATATGAGAATGTCTCAGTAAAAAATAAAAATAAAAAATAAATTGTTTTAATTTATTTCTTGTTTCTTGGTTAAAATTTTCTTTCAAAGCTTATTTTAGCACAGATTTCTTTTTTCTTTGGTAAATGTCTATTTTTTTAAAAATATTTTATTTATTTATTCATGAGCAGCAGAGAGAGAGGCAGAGACATAGCCAGAGAAGAAGCAGGCTCTATGCAAGGAGCCCGATGTGGGACTTGATCCCAGGACTTGGGGATCATACCCTGAGCCAAAAGCAGATGCTCAACTGGTGAGCCACCCAGGTGTCCCAGTAAATGTCTATTTATCTTGAGTGACAAGTCTATTGTCAAGTCTATTATCTTGAGTGACAGTGTGGTACCCATGATCAAAATTTGGAAAATGTTATTTTAAGCCTATCCTCTCTTCCCTTTTTTTCATCAAAATTCACTTGTAGTCTTCCTTCCTTTCTGAGATCATTTACTCTCAGAGAACCCAACTGCCATGTCATGAAGAAACTCTACAAGCCTTGTGGAGAGGCTCATTTGGCAAGGAACAGAGACTTCCTGCCAACAGCCATGTGGGTCAGCCAACTTGGAAGTGGATTTTCCAGCCCCAGTCAAACCTTCATTAGCTGCAGCCCCAGCTGACATCTTGACTGAAACCACCCTGCAAAACCCTCTCAAAGACTCACACAGACAGTGAGACAATAAATGCCTTACTTAAGCCACTAAGTTGGAAGTAATTTCCTATGCAGCAATAGATAACTGAAACAGATTTTAATGGTTTTAATAAAACATCAGATAAGTTATATCCAAGAGTCCTAATGATAGTGATTCTATTTTGTCTCCTAGGAATATCTGCTTTTTAGCTGTGGTATACTCTGTAAAAATGCATAATTTAAAGAGAATTTTCAGACTGGAGAATCAGTGAGTCTTCAAAATATGTCATAAAGTTGGCTGGCTAGTCTGTTCTCAACTAAGGCTGCCCTGCTAATTGCCCTGAATTCCACTTTCTTGTCATCCTTCCTCCAACTCAACTATATACCATTCCTTCCAGCCTTCTTTGCTCCAATTCCTAGTGGAAATATTATCAAATAATACTACAAATAAGTTTTCATGTCTTTGAACAACTCAAAAGAGAAAAAAAGAATATATAGTTGGTAAATATATTTTTGTTGCCTAAAATGAAAGAATGATTATGAATCTGATGTACTAAAATCAAAGACAGGTATGTGGGATTGAAAGAAGAGCTAGGAATGATTAAGCCCCTCCATTATCTCGATCAGCCCCCACTAGGCCATTTCAATAAACATACCATCCTTGTGATACATATACATCTTTTAGGTGCTTCTTATACAAATGAAGCCTCAAAACAAATATTCTAGCCTATATTCCAAAGGGAATTGCAACCCCTAACTGTTTAGTTGTGGAAATTCCATGCTATCGTTAGCCATAATCATACCTATTATTTAAAGGTATTACTAAAATCAGCACAAGTGCTGGAATATTTATTAATAAGTTAATAGGATGTTCAGTTTCAGATAGTCATTAATATTTTGACCAACGTAGTTGCTAGGTCGATGATACATTTAATTATCTTTGATCAATTAAATTGACTAATACAAGAATCATCCTCCAAGTTTAGCAGTAAAATGTGATTTAAAATAATTAATGTACAAGGATGGCTTATTTCCAAGGAACTTCAATGATTTGAATCTCTTTAAAAGTTTTGCTTTTGAATTATGAATTAATTGGCATCTAACCTTCAGTTATACAGAATCAAATAGAAGATATTAATTATGCAGCTATGACATAATTTATAATACAAAGTCACCATCACTGAATATTTCTTTATGATATAAAACCCAAATGCTAGGCCAAATGAGTAAATGATAAATATTAAAAAGGGCTATAATTTCTGTTGGCTATTTATCAGGATTTATTTCCATGTACCTAAGTAATTCTCATAGGACTTAAAAATTTTTACTTTGATGTTAAGTACTACCTGCTGAATCTTCTCATTAATAAGTTTTCAGGCAATTAATTCTATCACAAATGGAAAGTATTGACTGAGTTAAAGGCCATTTCCAGAATTAGACAATCGTAATTAATTTCCTGGTTTCTGTGTTAATAACTTACCATATATTGTTTGGCAGACATTGATTAGAGTCTGTATCAGCCATGCAAATTAACACAAGTCTTGGCCTCCCTGTTGGAAAAGGTGAGGCTGAGCTTTAAAAGGAGAAAGACAGGAGATCAAATCAGAGCCAGCTACGTTGTTGGGGAGGCTATATTTTCTCATTCCCAAAGATATATCATTATTAAAGACTGTCAAAACCCTTTCCAGGTCTCCACAAATTCAGTGTAGAATATTTTCTTGGCTGCTCTGAATTAAACCAAGCGTAATCACATTTCTAGTTTAATTGCAACAAGTGTAATATTAAGCATGAGGGATTTTTATGCCTTGGGAAATTTTTATACTCTGAAATAGAAAAGTTATTGCTATTAGAATAAAATATAATATCAAAGTATTTGAATTACATTTTATAAAATATAAAATATAAATTTATTTTTAAATTATATTCACTAATATAGGCACTGTTGTATAATTTATTAATTTTTTCAGCCAGTTTTGTATTTTTGCCAACTCAATGTGTGTCTTTGTGGTATATATATATATACACATATATATGTATATAGTATATATACATGTGTATGTATATGTGGATATTAACATAAGATTAAGTATGTGTGTATAAATGTGTGTATGTATCTATCATCTATCTAGTCCTATGTCCTATAACAGACTTTAATTTTTTTGTATATGCTTTTATAGGAGTTCAATTTGCCAACCTATAGCATAACACCCAGTGCTCATCCCGTCAAGTGCCCCCCATCAGTGGCCGTCACCCAGTCACTCCATCCCCCCACTCACCTCTCTTTCCACTATATAACAGACTTTTAAAGTATTATCAATCCAATGACTATCATGTTTTTTATTTTGTATTTTCAATAATGAATTTTAGCATCTTTTTTTAGTGTTTATTGAATATTAATTCTGTTCATCTGTGTGACTTGACTGTTCATTTCTCTTTGCCCATTTTTTAAATAGGGTTGTTTTTATTATTGGTTTGTAGTAGAGCTTTATATGTTCTAAGGCAGATGCTTAACTGACTGAGCCACCCAGATGCCCCTTGACAGATTTTTTTAAATTATATTTTGTAATTAGTTATTACTGGTATGTGTGAATACTATTAATTTCTGCATATTGATGTTGTATTCAGCAATCTTGCTGAACTTTCTTATTAGTTCTAAGAATTTCTCTTTGGAGGTTTTTTGGTTTTCTATGTAGGCAATCATCATATCTGCAAATAACAATAATTTTGCTTCTTGATTTTCAGTTGCAGTTTACTTATAAGAAAGGTATTAAATAAACTTTGTTAATAAGATCAGGTTTTGGGAAATTGAGAGGATGGTACTTGCTGAAATTTTAGTGCTGGAAGCTACCATATACTAAATATATATATATATATATATATATATATATATATATATATATATATATATGTGTGTGTGTGTGTGTGTGTGTATATATATACACTAAAGTTTTCCACTAACTAGTGGAAATATATAGTATTAGTATATTTATATATACTAATACTATTAGTATATATATACTAATTAGTATATATATACTATTTATATATACTAATACTATTAGTATATATATACTAAAGTTTTCCACTAACTTCCATCCACCCTACTATTATTAAGCCTCTTCCTTGTCATCTTGTGTTAGGTATTTTACTTCAAACATTATTTTACAGTATTTTTTTAGATGAAAATATATTAAGATAGCCTATGAGAATCAGTGCTAATGTGTCAAAGATCCACCTTACTTTTCAGAGGACCTCCGTTGTAGGCTATTCACATAGTGAATGTGATTACTGGGGAGTGAGAGGTTGGATTTTATCCCTCTGTAGCAACTCCAGAGTCTCCTCCAGGCCAGACTGTGATTCACTTTTTTTAAATGTCCTGAAACAAAATAGAAATTAAGTAATATTTTTGGTAAATTGCCCAAATATCTCCCTTTGTTTGTCTATCAAGTCTTGAAATGTCACTGTTAGAAACTCATTCCTATGTGATTTAGGGTTTATTAGTTTTTAAAGATTTTTCCAGAAAAAGTAAACATTCTTAGTACATTTTATTTTAATTTACTGTCCCTATTCACCATACCTCATTCCTCCTTCCTATTCTATCCCAGTACTGGCACAGAACATTTGGTAAGTTGTGCCTAAGTTTTGTCATCTACTTAATTGGCATAAAAAAGTACTTTAAGTGTTGTCATGAAAATTCAATGAAAGCATATAAAATTTTAGGGCAATGTCTGGTCTATAGTAAGCAATAAATAACTGGTACTTTTATTAACAAGTCATCATTATCACTGACCTCAAATGCTTGGGGGGGAGGTAATTTCTGACTCTACATTTGCCTTTCATTTATATCAAGTACACTATAATATCAAGACAAGTAATTTTCCTATAAAATAAGAATGAGATAGCACTCTGTACAAATAAGAATAACATAATAACATAAACACACATAAAATATCAACTGCTTTTTAAAAGCTACACTTAAAATATTTATGTAAAATAATAGATTTCCATCTATGGCTCATTAGCTTGAATCAGAATGGTTCTTCTGAAAATAAGAAACTAGAAAAGATGAACAAATTTTAAAAGATATATTTGAAGAAATTAGAGTGCTACCAAGACAGCCCAGTATTAGAGAACCTAAGATTTTGGAGAGAAGAGAAAAGCAATGAAATGAGTCTGACATTTTACACTAATTTGCTCTGCAACAATTTTGCCTATTTTTGAGTGTCAAGTCTGAGAGAATGAGAGAATAAGCAGGAAGGGACAGGTAAAGGTCTAAGAATCTGAGTAGAATTTTCACCATTACAGGACTTAAAAAAAAAAAAGAAATTTAAGATTCAGGAGTGAAAAGGCAACCAGTATTTATAGCAGAATAAAATTCTGAAGAGAAAGAATGTAAGAAGAAGCGAGCCCACATTTGGGCTAATTTTTAATGGAGGTATTTTTTTTTTTTTTTGATTCTTAAGTAGAGCAGAGCAAAAGTCAAGAATTCAACAAAAAGCAGAATGTAAGCAGATGAGAAGCTCAACTAACATTTTAGAAGTCTCACGGGGTTGGAAAGAATAAATTTATAGTCTAATATCCACTAATGAAAACAGACACTTGCAAATATCCTAAGCTTTCAACTGAGATACTGAATAGCTAAATTACGTGGCTATGAGCAAACCAAAAATAACCCCTCATAAAACTAACACCACCATATGAAATCATTTCAATTTGAGGTCAAAAGGATCGGCTCGCACCTTTATTTTGTATCATTTTTAAAAATATTTATTTATTTATTTATTCATGAGAGACAGAGACATAGGCAGAGGGAAAAGCAGGCTGCATGCAGGAGCCCAATGTGGGACTCAATCCTGGGACTCCAGGATTATGCCCTGAGTTGGAAGGCAGATGCTCAACTGCTGAGCCACCCAGGTGTCCCTGCTCCTATCTTTATTTTTTTATTTATTTTATTTATTTTATTTTTATTTTTTTTCCTGCTCCTATCTTTAATGTTCTCTTGAAGCAACACTAAATTCTCATTAAAGGAAAATAATGTTACCCAAATCTTCCGAAGTTTTTCATATATCCAGCAGGCTGTAAAAAATTACATGCCAAGACACAAAACCAAGAGAACAAATGGGCACTAGGAAGAGACTCACAGATATAGATATATACAAAGTTGCATATACAGACTAGCCTATGCAATAAATAAATGTCTAGATGAAGAATTTCAAGACAGAACAAAATAGATCTATGAAAATATCTTATGGAAATCTTAGGACTTAAAAATATAATAAAACCTCAGGAGAAGTTTTATGACAGATCAAAAGAGCTATATGGAGAACTATTGATCTACTTACAAAATATATCAGAAGAAAATAATAGTGTAAAGCATGAAGTAAAAAAAAAAGGAAGGAAATACAGACTAGTGAGTAGGAGACAAATGGGACATGGTAAAAATGTCTTAGATATGTATAACTTGAGTCCTAGAAGAAGCAAGAAAGAAAAAATGAGGGCGGCTTGGTGGCATAATTGCTTAAGCATCTGCCTCTTGGTTTCAGCTCAGGTCATGATCTCAAGGTTGGAAGACTAAGCCCTCATAGGGCTCTGCACTTGGTGCAGTCTGCTTGGGACTCTCTCTCCCTCTGCCCCTCCCCTCTGTTCTCTCTCTCTCTAAAATAAACAAATAAATGCTAAAAAAGAAAAAAAGAGAGAGAGAGAGAGAAAATGATAGAGGCTATATTTTGGAAGATGATGGCCAAAAATTTAATTAAGTAAAATCTCAATTCACAGGATCAAGACATATTATAAATTGGAAGCAAGGTAAATACAAAAAAAAAAATCTAGGCATACCATAATAAACATTTTTAGATAATACAACATATATTTGTAGTTTGGCATTCAGCATCTATTTTTCCAAAAATGCGTTATGAAAGGTCTTCTATTCTTAAACTAGATATATTTGATATATAGTTTATTTGAAGTAAACAATATTCAATTTGGGAGCAATCTTGTTGTTATGCAATTAAATATGCTCATTGTATCTATGATGACACTGAGGTCCAGAAAACTTGTGTGACTTATCTAAAAGTATTTCAATATGGAAAGCAACATTTTAAAAATAGTAATTTTTTAAATATTGAAAACACTGCAATATAATGAGAATATTTAAAATTTAATTCAAATCCTAGTTATCTTCAGAGAGTTAGAACAAATTATTTTAAGATTTGTGTGGAATCAGAAAAGACCCCGAATAGCCAGGGGAATTTTAAAAAAGAAAACCATAGCTGGGGGCATCACAATGCCAGATTTCAGGTTGTACTACAAAGCTGTGGTCATCAAGACAGTGTGGTACTGGCACAAAAACAGACACATAGATCAATGGAACAGAATAGAGAACCCAGAAGTGGACCCTGAAATGTATGGTCATTTAATATTCGATAAAGGAGGAAAGACTATCCATTGGAAGAAAGACAGTCTCTTCAATAAATGGTGCTGGGAAAATTGGACATCCACATGCAGAAGAATGAAACTGGACCACTCTCTTTCACCATACACAAAGATAAACTCAAAATGGATGAGAGATCTAAATGTGAGACAAGATTCCATCAAAATCATAGAAGAGAACACAGGCAACACCCTTTTTGATCTCGCCACAGTAACTTCTTGCAAGATACATCCACAAAGGCAAAAGAAACAAAAGCAAAAATGAACTATTGGGACTTCATCAAGATAAGAAGCTTTTGCACAGCAAAGGATACAGTCAACAAAACTAAAAGACAACCTACAGAATGGGAGAAGATATTTGCAAATGACATATCAGAGAAAGGGCTAGTTTCCAAAATCTATAAAGAACTTATTAAACTCAACACCAAAGAAACAAACAATCCAATCATGAAATGGGCAAAAGACATGAAGAGAAATCTCACAGAGGAAGACATGGACATGGCCAACATGCACATGAGAAAATGCTCTGGAATACTTGCCATCAGGGAAATACAAATCAAAACCACAATGAGATACCACCTCACACCAATGAGAATGGAGAAAATTAACAAGGCAGGAAACCACAAACGTGGGAGAGGATGCGGAGAAAAGGGAACCCTCTTGCACTGTTGGTGGGAATGTGAACTGGTGCAGCCACTCTGGAAAACTGTGTAGAGGTTCCTCAAAGAGTTAAAAATAGACCTGCCCTACGACCCAGCAATTGCACTGTTGGGGATTTACCCCAAAGATTCAGATGCAATGAAACGTCAGGACACCTGCACCCCGATGTTTCTATCAGCAATGGTCACAATAGCCAAACTGTGGACGGAGCCTCGGTGTCCATCGAAAGATGAATGGATAAAGAAGATGTGGTCTATGTATACAATGGAATATTACTCAGCAATTAGAAACGACAAATACCCACCGTTTGCTTCAACATGGATGGAACTGGAGGGTATTATGCTGAGTGAAGTAAGTCAATCGGAGAAGGACAAGCAGTGTATGTTCTCATTCATTTGGGGAATATGAATAATAGTGAAAGGGAATATAAAGGAAGGGAAAAGAAATGTTGGGAAATATCAGGAAGGGAGACAGAACATAAAGACTCCAAACTCGGGGAAACGAACTAGGGGTGGTGGAAGGGGAGGAGGGCGGGTGTTGGAGGGGAATGGGTGACGGGCACTGAGGTGGACACTTGACGGGATGAGCACTGGGTGTTTTTCTGTATGTTGGTAAATTGAACACCAATAAAAATTAATTAAAAAAAAAACAAATCCTAGTTATCACAGAAACCATTATTTCTTTACCAAAATATCCATTCCAATCTTCATACTAGTAGGGCTCTGATTTTTGTGTGTATTCAACTGTTGGAAGACAATTGTCTATGAATATTTTTATGTCTCTGCATTATTGGAGATTTCTGAGTAATCCACTGACAAAGTTTGTTAAAGGAAGATCAAAGAGCTTATATGTCTTGAAAGCTAGCAATAGTTTTACCTCTTAAGAGAGATTTAGAGATTATCTTCCCAGAGATAATCACTTACATTCCAGGGCAAGAAACCCAGGGATATTTAACTCATTTCTCCCCTCCCCAGAGAATGTTTTTTTTTTATATATATATATTCTAGAGTAAAAATCTAATTCTCTTTGGAGGTGAAGATGGGTAATTTGTGAGAATTCTCTATATAAATGTTGAGCCTCATGATTTTGGTGTTCCTTTCCTGTGATGCAAATACACTGTATATTTAGATTTTTTTTTCATATTTAGATATTATCTCAATTCCTAGTCATATTGTCTTGTGAGGAACTGGGTCCTGGGGAACTGAGACTGAGTAATTAACTGTCTTAAATTACAATACAGAAATCTTGTAGCTCCTGTCAGTACTTAAATATAAAACTTTGGCAAGATTACTTGCTAGCTTGTAAATATGGCAAATTTTTCATCATTTTAATTTAACAGTGCAAATGCCTAACTAAAATACTGTTTCCTAGCCTTCCTTGTGGTTAAAAGTAGCCAAACAACTAAATTCTAAGCAAATGATATGAAAGCAAAAGTTGGTGTTTGGGACTTCCAGAACATGCTCTAGGTATCTATATCTATCTATCTATCTATCTATCTATCTATCTATCTATCTATCTATCTATCAAGATTTTTTTGAGCAAAAGAACGCCTGAATTTGTAATCTCAGATGCAATATGTACCACAAGTATTATTTTAAAACTATCTAATTTTTATTATAGAATTTGGGAATTTGACAAAAAAATCTTGTAAACTTAGAACTCTAGTGTGAAAATGATCCGTCAAACCACTAGTTAAAAAGTAAGATACACTGTTTAAAGATTCAATAAAGTGCACTTTAACAATAAGTGAGGAGTCATAAGGTACATTGGCCTTTGGGAGGATACTCTAATCAATGGATGAAGTAATGGGGCTCAGCAGGTACTTAGAAAACTAGAATTTCATTGTGGTGCATTACATTGAAGTTAGCATGCAAATCAAGTTGGATTCTTTCAGTGCCCATTTTAACTGATACTAAATATGTATCCCAAAGGAGAAATTGTCAGCTAACTAGAAGTTTCATATTCCAGACTCCTAAATGTTCTGCTTTTACTTAATCCTAATTTTTTTTTAACTTCTTTGCTTGATATAACCTTGAATAGAATGCAAGGATGTTGTTTACCTGTGTAGCATACCCGGATGTTCAAGATCAGTGATTCCCTAGCGTCCAAGCCAACCAGAAACAAGCCTAATTGAATGCTTTTCTTTATTCCCTGACTAGTTTTCACAGCTTGATGTACCATTAATTTCAAGATTCTTCTAAATTTAGAAAATGAGTTTGACCATAACTTGGCATTGATGAGATCCTTTCCCTTTAGTTTCTGGAAACATGACTACTGAAGCAAATAAAGTACTATCCTATTTGCTTCTAAAAAGAGATAGGAAATGAGGGGAAAGTACATTGACTATTTTGCTTCCTCAAAAATATACTCTCTTGGGGTAATCATTGTGCTGTCTGCTAATGAATCTGAAAGCCTAATCTGACATTGATGTTCTTTATGCATCATTTAATTGTTTCATGTTTAATTGCATTACAACAAAGCCAACATCTGTGGCAATGAAGATATAAAGGATATTTTGTAAACTCAGAAAAGTGGAATGGAGTCACAGAGCAGACCTCACCCTTAAGGAAAATTTCCATGGATTAGACTAACCATCTTGATTATATTAAAGACAGAGCAGGTCATAAGAAAACAAAAACCAGGAATTAGTAAAATATAGAGAATTTTAGAACCAGCAATGGATCTCAATTGATTAGCAACATAAAACATTAATTTCTTTTGTTTTAGAATAAGAACAGGGTTAAAATTTTATCCTCATTTCTTCTATCATATGTGGTTGTATTAGACAGTATAGATATAGTATTAATGTACCACAAAAATTTCAGGTAATAAAATGCAATAAAGTGAAAACTTGTTGATGTCCAATTATTTCTTCTATCATATGTGATAGTATTTGATAGTATAGGTATAGTATTAATGAAGTACCACAAAAATTTCAGGTAATAAAATGCAATAAAGTGAACAACTTGTTGATGTTCATTCTTGGAGGTTATAGTAGTTTAATTTCTCCTTCATGAAACAAGTAATTCATTTTTAGATGACATACAAATGGCAATTCTAACATTAATATATACATTTTCACCACATGGAAATGATTTTTATTAAGATTTATGGAAAGAAAATATTTGATGTGAGTAGAAAGATGATATATGTTTCATAAGTGGAAAAAATAAACTAATAAATTGTCTTAGAGATTGGCATGGGGTATGTAAAGAATATACTAGACCAAGATACTGAATTTGAAAAGAAGCATGTAATCCTGAAAGTCAAATTTTTATTACTTATATTTTTACAAAGACAAGAGATCTTATGAAATTTCTTCTTGAAGAGCTAGGGGAGCCCCAGGGAGCAGATTTTAGAGTAAAGAAGTGATTAAATTGAAATCTCTTAGACATAGCTTCTATTTCTGTGGGCTTAGAAAATATAATCTCATATGAACACACTTCCATTGGTGGATCCTATAAGTTGTTATTGCATTTTTAACATCTAAATTTCTATAATATCATGAAACCAATTTATTTGAAGTTTCTCCTGTGGTGCATAGAAGCAAGAATTCTTCCAATTTTACCATCCTTTTGATTAAACAATTGAACAGATATTGTTGAAAAAACACAACAAAATTGTATTATGAGTGGCCATTCTGGTAGGTAAGCAAATACAGAATTCCTCTCTAGAGGTAGTTTACAAGCTAAAGCAAAAGACAGATGTGGAATAGAATTCACAGTGTGCTGAGTATATAGTGCTATCGGATACATGATTAACCTGGCCTGGGCATTTGTGAGAATTCCTTGAGAATGACTTAAAAAAAAAAATGAGCAAGAGTTAACTAGGAAAGAACAGAGGAGAAAATGGGTTTAGGCAGAAAGAAGAGCAAGGCAAAGATCTGGAGGCAGGAACATGGCATATCCATGTATTCCCATGCTGGGAAGTCCAGCATGCCACATATTTTGATGTGCAAGAGGGAGACTGGAAGGAAATGAAATAAGCAAGGGAAGGCCACTGCCTCATACAACACTATTAAATGAAGATTACAAAGCTCATAGCATTGCATGATTCCCTTGAAATGATCTCAGAATGAGTTATGTCAGTGGACATCAGTGTCCAGTCAAAAATCTACTTTCTCTCTTGCTTTCTTCTTCTGGGAAGATCTATACTACACCTTCCCACCACACTTGTAGCTACGTTGTGCATAGCTCTGGGCAGTGAGATATTTGGAAAGTCTTGGTGGAGGATGTCAGTTGAACAAAGCCTCATTAGAAGGATTTTTTTTCATTCCACTTGTATTTCCCTGTTTTTGCCATCTGGAAAGTAGATATGAGGTCTGGAGATGCACCAACCATGTCAGGACCAGTTCCTGCATGTTGAGGATGGTGATGCCCAAATCAGAAAAAGCCTGAGACTAGGTGATGGAGGATTGGATTTATTTTGCAGTTAATGTCACTGGTAGCTGCTAGTACTATGCAATGTGTAGCATATGTGGCCCCATGCAGATGCCTTGTCTGGATTCCCAATAGTAAATGCCCTTGAATCTCCTTATCAAAACTGAGCTGTCTACTCCTACACTTATTTTTATGTGAGACAAATAAACTCCTATCTATTTAAGCCATCTAGGTTGATTTTTCTGGTCACTGCTGCCAGTCATATTTCTAACTTTCAACAATGTTCCATTTTACCTATTTATGGGTCAGATATCTTTGCTGAAAGCCTGTATATTGCCTGAGGAAAAATATTTTTGACAGTCTGCTCTTGCCCTCTATGTGAATAGATAATTACTGTCCTGGAGTACTACTTCCTCCCCCAGGCAATGTTCTTCTAAACAACTCAAATGTCACCCTCATAGAGTCTCCTCCCTGTTTTCTCCAGGCAAAATTAGCCATTTCTAGGGCTTCTTAAGAAATCCTACCCATTGACCACTTATCACGCCATCTTATAAATCTTTGTTTATATATCCATCTTCCCCATCATTTTGTGAGCTCCACAAAGGAATCATTCTTAATTCTTATCATCTGTATTTTCTATCCCTATTGCTAGAATATTATACTACTAACTTAGAATATTAGTGCCAGTAAATGTTTTTTGTTGTTTTTGTTTTTAAAGTAGGTTCCATGCCCAGCATGGGCTTGAACTCCTGACCTTGAGATCAAGACCTGAGCTGAGATCAAGAGTCAAACACTTAACTGACTGAGCCACTCAGGTGCCCCTATGCCAGCAAATGTTTTTATTCTCCAAATTACATTTAAATTTTAGTTTAATAAGCATTTATATAGTGCTGACCATATTCCAGACACTATTTAAATAATTATATTATTTAATGAATTTAATATTCATAACCACCCTTTGATGTAGACACTATTATCCCCATTTTATAGAAGAGGAAACCAAGGCCTGGAGGCATCCCAAGCTCACTGATCTAGTAAGTGAATGGTGGAGCTTGGATTAGAACCTAGGAAAAGATGTTCATGTTTGAAATAGAATCTCAAGGTCAAATTTCAGATAGAGGGAACCTTAGAAATAATCTACTCTCCTTTCATATACAAGGAAATATCGTATAGTAGAGAGACATGGAGGGACTGGGTGACTTATTGAGTATCAGAACATAAACTGATGTAAGAGCTGGGACTTGTCAGCAAATCTAAAGTGAGGCCCTTATGACATAATCTCAATTCAACGACCAAATCAAAGGTATGGTTGAAATAGTATTTGAAAGAAGCTGGGAAGAATTTAAGAGCATATTTTACTAAATATTCTTTTAATTGGGAAAAAAAAACTTCCATTAAAACTAAAGACATAGTCACATAAAAACCCCAGGGGTCCAAAATACCTACAGAAAGAGGTATGCTTAAAAAACAACTGTGGCGGATATTTTGGCACATATCATTGACTAGAATCAAACATGTTGAGAGCTATGTTTGAGACACAAACTTTTGAGAGAGCTGTGGTGGCAAAACCTTTGCCAGCCTAAACTAAGACAATCAGAGATGTATTAGAGTTGCAGAAGGATCTCTTATTCCCACCAAAAAAGCATATGTTCTCCATGTTCTCTGCACAAGTAGATGTCTAAAATGATTAAAAAAAAAAAAAGAAGAAGAAGGAGAGTAGAGCCAAGAATTATGGGAACAATGGACCAGGGAGCTCTTTCCCGCAGAGTAACTGGTGCCAAATGAAGAAAAATTACCCACCCCATGGTAGAAGAAACAACATTTTCCAGCAGTACCTCAGAAATTTTGGGGAGTGGAGGCTGCTATGTGCCAGGAAGTCATCTGCTTTTTGAATGGAAAATATTATTATAGTTATTCTGTCCTTCCATACTGGATGTTGAGATTGTAGGGATCTATCACTTGCCCTTTTTGTTTCTGTGTCTCTGAATCAAGAGGAATTGAATTTGGATTTTAAATATATAGATTTCCAAAAAAGTGTGTGTGTGTGTGTGTGTGTGTGTATCTCACAGCATTTTTGGACTTGAGGTCTGATGCCATATTGGATTGTGACATTTGGGGTGTCTTTTCCTTTACTTTGCTCCAGAGTGATCTTTTGCATGGGGAAGGCACCTACATATTTTTGAACAAGAAAGTGGAGTGTGGTAGATTAGATTATTTAGCAAATACTTTCTCCAGAAGTATCTTCCCCGGCTGTACCGCTATTGGACTTGGCATTATAACTTAACTTAGCCAATAGAATGTAAGGAAAAGGTGGTAGTGTACCGGTTATAGGCCTAGACTTTAGGAGGCATCAAATGTTTCTGCCTGTCCCTGGAGGAGCTCTGGAACTTTCCAATAGGAAGAAAATGGCCCGGAGTGGCAGTTGTTCCTTCAGCCTAGATCCTTAACGAGTTAGATCAACTAGTAACCTAAATACTTAATTAATGCTTAATGTTTTATATGTAGATTCAAAACAATAATAGAAACTGTGTATTCATCCAATGAATACTATTAAGTATATAGGAGTAAAGGACCTCGATGCATGCAACCAGCTCTCAAAGGTTAAAAATAATGTGTATATATGCAGGTGTATGACAGGGAAAGGGAGAGGTTGAATTTTGACCACCTAAATCTTTATTGTTACCAGCGCATCTCTCAATGTGTGACCGTCTCGAGGTGGGTAGGGAAGAAGAACAATAAGGTACAAGGAACTAGAAAATAAAAAGTTATAAAATTGTAAACCGGGAAATATACTTGTAGTTACATTTGGAGCAACTTAAAAGGGTCCTCATCTTTGTATACCTTGGAATGGGGAGAAGTACACAGATTAAATCTGTTCTGCCTTCTTTTGTTAATGTTGTTAGTGTACTTCCTGAACAGGAGGAAAAATTTCTATCTCTTCTTGTCATGTTGACAGCTTTTGCTACATAAATAGATAGCTATGTAGGCAGATACCAAGGTGTGAACCTCCCCCATGCATTTTAATTGGATGTTTGAAATGTGGGATTGAGTGTTTAAATGGTAAGGGTGCCCATCAAATGAAGTCCAGATATGTACTTTAAGTCAGTGAAGTGGCCACTGCATAGTTAACAGTGGGACTAGTTTCTTGCACATTAGTAACTAGCTTAGAGATCCCAGAAGCAGCCCTAAGGAGGGGTGTTTCTGTGATTTACGGAGAAAATACATCTCCTCACATCATTTTTCCCTTAAATCATCCCTGGAAAGGAGCACTTTAGAAAATGAACTCTAGACATCAAGTTTTCTGCAGACCAGAAACAAAGCGCTTTAATTAAATTTTCCCCTAGAAGCTTTTTTTTTTTTTATTTTGGCACTTATGAAATATTAGTGTTAATTGACTTGTGATTAATTAATTGAGTAATTGATGAACAAATATTTACTTAGCATTTACAATGTTATAAGCACTGGAGTCATCAGGTAAAAAGCACAGAAGTGGTCACTGCTATCCTGAAGTTTATATTTGAAAAATCAATAAATTAGTAAAAGAAGAAATATATGAAATGTTTGTAAATTGTAATATTTTATAGAAATAAGAGATTACAATAACAAGCCAAAGAAGTCTTCCCTGAAAAGGTGAAATTGAAGCCAAGACCTGAAGTGAGAGAAAGGAGCAGGCATGTGCATATAGAGGGCAAAACATTTCATTAGAAAGTGGGGAAAAACATGTCTCCAAGGAAGAGCAAAGAAAATGATGACTGGGTGCCCAAGGACAGGATGATAAGAATTAAGGCGGTGTTAACAGCCGGGGGCTAGGTCAAACAAAACCTCATTTGTGATAGTAAGTTTTATTCAATGCGTAATAGAAGGTTGGGCAATGACAGGATTGCATTGTGTTTTAAGATAGTTTTGGCTAGTGTGTGGAAAATGTATTGGTAGGTCAAGAATGAAAACGGGGAGACCAGTTAAAAGGGTGGCCTCTAGGTCAGTTAAAGGGGGTGGTGACCAGATTAAGGTGGGGAGAATGGAACAGAAGAGACATGGATTCCAGGTAAGTTTTAGAGGTAGATCTGATGGAACCAACTGATGGATTATTTATCAAGGGTAAAAGATAGAAAAAAAATATGCCTTATGCCTTATGGATTTTTTGATTTGGGCAATTACTGAAATGGAAATTATAAAGAGCAAAGGTCAAAATTTCCATTTTAAAATGTCTGTGAAGCATCTAAGTATTAAAGTCAAATAGTTGTGTGTTTCTCTTGGGAATTCCAAGAAGATTGTACTGGAGATTTAAATGTGGTAGATATCACCATGAATGTGTGTATTTAAAGTTGTGCACTGGTAGAGTCAGGAGAGTAAAGAGGTAAGAGGTAAGAGAATGCCTGTGACAGGGCCCTGATGAACCCGGATGTTAATACTTTGGCTTTACAGTGATACACTAGCGGTGGAGATGACATTGTTAGTGTAGGAAAAGGAGGGTAGTGATCAAATGCACTCATTCCTTTAAAAGAGTAAACTCATGAGCTGGGGAGAAGTTCCTACATTCACAGAGCAGACACAGGGAACAACAAATGCCCTTTGAAACATAGATTCTGGCCTCAAAGAATAACTTCTTAAAGCTTTACCTTGGCATTAAATGTCTTCAGCAATCTCCCTAAGATATTTCTTTTCATGTCCACATGTAAAACTTTTCCTTTCTAAGCCTTCTTCTTCTATTGTGAAGAGAAACATAGAAAGAAAGGTCTTTGGTAGGGTGATCATAAAATTTATGGACCAAATTAGGACGTTTCTGAGAGTGAAAAGGGAGTTAATAATAATTAAAACAGGTGCAAACCTGGAATGTCCTGCACAAACCTAGATTTGTGCCCACACAAATCTTTGGCAATATTTACATAGGGTATTTGTTGTCTGTATTGCCCTCTTCACTTACTTTTCCACATTCCAGTTCTTGTTAGGGTGCTACCCCAAACTCTGAGAGTTTAGTTTCCCTCTTCTGGATTATGGAAAACTATTTTAGAAGAACAGTTGTGCCAGTTGCCCTCAAACATCTCTTATGTGTGTACTGAGATATAATTGACATACATTAGTTTCGAGTATACAACATAATGATTGGATATTCATATATATTGCAAAATGATCACCACAACAAGTCTAGTTAACATTTGTCACCATACATAGTTATATAACTTTTTTTCTTGTGATGAGAACTTTTAAGATCTGTTCTTAGAACTTTCAGATATGTAATACATATTAAGTACAGTTACCATACTGTACATGACATCTTCATGATTTATTGATTTTTAACTGAAGTTTTCTATATTTTGACACCTTCACTCATTTCCTACATTGCTTAAGTTTCTAAATTTTATTTTGTTTATTTTCTTAAATTTTTTATTTTTTTAAATTTAATTTTATTTTTTTGCTCTTTTAAAAAAATATTTTATTTATTTATTTATCTATTTATTTATTTATCTATTTATTTATTTATTCATGAGAGACACACAGAGAGAGAGAGAGAGGCAGAGACACAGGTAGAGGGAGAAGCGGGCTCCATGCAGGGAGCCTGATGTGGGACTCAATCTTGGGTCTCCAGGATCATGCCCAGGGCTAAAGGCGGCGCTGAACCGCTGAGCCACTGCGCTGCCCTAAATTTTTTATTTAAAAAAATATTTTATTTATTACTTCTTTGGAGAGAGAGTGTGCAAGCAGAGAGAGGCACAGAGGCAGAGGGACAAGAAGACTCTGTGCTGAGCATGGAGCCCAACATGGGGCTTGTTCCCGTTACCTCAGGATCATGATCTGAGCTCAAATCAAGAGTTAGATGCTTAATCGACTGAGCCACCCAGGCACCCCTATTTATTTATTTATTTATTTATTTATTTATTTATTTATTTTATTTATTTAGAGAGGATAAGAAAGATCAGAGGGAGAGGGAGAGATAGAATCTTAGGAGATTTACACCCAGCGTGACTGATTCAACAGGTGCCCCTCCAATTTTATAAATCAAATTGTTTATACTCAAGTACACACTAACATGTGATTACCAATTGGCTTATAGTGTGTATATATATATGTATTTAATAATAAAATTTGTATTATAGAGAGGATATTCAGAAATAATGCATTTAATACAGGGCATTATTCATTGTGAAATATTCAGGCATTGAAAAAGACAGAAGATAATTTTGAGCATCCGGGTCTTCTCATGCTTCATTATTTCTACTGTAGAGTTTGCTGCCTATTAAATGTTCTGATAGTTCCAGCTCTGGGCTACATTAAATTTAGATGAGACATTAAAAATGTCAAATTTCTTAAAGATGTCTTTAAGCACATTGAAATCAAACTCTATTCTTCAAGAAGCTGGATCATTTACTTATTGCAGGAAATATTTCTCTATTTCTTGTTCCATAGAGATAGGGAACCCTTAGAGACAAAAGTATCCATGCCTACTGTAAAGGTCTAACCTTCCACAACAGGACATAGAGATAATTGCATGGCCTTTTCACTGTTTCAGTCTATCCTGTGCTTCTCATTGTTGGCTATTGTCTGCCATTCCCTTATGTGGTGCTGCCTAATCCAAAGACTAAGGCTAAAGCCATTGTCTGGAAGCAACTTAAACAATTTAATTCCTTTTTTTTTTTTTTTTTTTTTATTCTTAGAATTTGCCCAAGCTTCTCTCCTGATAGGCACTTTTTTTTTTCTTATATTTCCTTTTGAAACAGCTGACTCTTGGTTTCTTATTTATTGTCAATTTATTCTATACTCATTCTGTTTTCCTCCTACTCAAGGGGGAAACATTCTTAAAGTCCAGGAAAGAAACAAAACCCAATGAAGTTCTATAGTTAAAAATCTCTAGGGTCCAATGATAATAGTTTAGATTTGAGATGAGGATGTAACAATAAAGTTTGGATTGGGGCTTGTATATTATGCACATGGAATAAAAGATTATCAGCTGTTTTTTTTCAAACAGTTCTCTAAAACACATGCCAAGTGATTAGACAAAACTCTTGCATTTGTTCATTGTCACTAACTTTCCAGAATAGAATAAGATTAATTAATGTGTAGGCAAACAAGTAGGAATGATGAGAGAGATTGTAAAGTAGGTTAGAAGAAAATCCTTAACAACTCCCTTTGTCACTTGAATCCATTCTGAACCTCATTGTTGTTGTTGTTGTCTTTTAATTGTCCCTTTTTGGATTGAGAAAATAAATTAAAGTAGTATCAATTGTGCACTAGTTTCCCTTTCTCTGTCTATCTTTGGTCCACAGTAATAGTGACCATGCCAAAAAGGGATATATTATTAGAAAGAAAGTTCATAAATCAAAAGAGCTGACTCTAGAATTTGCTAATAAGATGGTAAAAACTCAGTTGAAGCAATGTCCTGGAACTGAGTGTCACATTAAGGAAATGGAAGTGCATAATTATGAAAAGCAGAGAAGATAGAACTTTTGGAAAGATACATCTCCACTTGAGAGGGTCTCAGGAATGCTCTTAAAGAGAGAATGTGAAACCAGATGACAAGTTCTATGTGAATTGGGTTACAAAACACACTGCAAAGTCAGCAAGCCCTCCTGTCAGCAAAAGTCTACAGAGTGAATGCATGCTCATAAAAATGGAATTGAGAAAAGAATATCTAATGGTGGCTAATTAAGTGAACCAAGAGTGGAAAGAATACAAGTTCCAGATTTAAAAATGTAAATCCTCCCTCTAAGCCACAAATTTCTGATACATGGTTAAGTTTAGAGGTCAAAAAAGGAGCCAGCAATTGTGTCACTATATATGTGATACTTTATTTTTTGGAGCAGAGGTCTATAGCTGTTTTCAGATTCTCAAAGAATTTTTGTGATGTCAAAAAGATTTGAAGTCTCTTTGAGCCCTATAAATGCATATACTTTTAAAATTTTGTGGAATTTAGGAAATATTTTGTGTCATTGCAATTTCCCTATTGCTTAAAAACAAATTACTTCAGGGATAGAGCTTCTATTACTCTATTCTCGGAGGGGTATGTCAACTAAGAGGAGCGATTAGATTAGACACGATTTACTTTGGGTAAGAAGAGAAATTAATATCTATATGCTACTGATTTGGAAGATACTCACAGCCAGAACTTCTAAAAGTCCTCTACTGTCTGTATATGTACCCCCTAGGCCGCTCTCTTGCTCTGGTGTTCATTGGTAATTACAGAAGGCAAAGAGCATTTCACATTTGTTTACGCCTTCTCTTTATTGTATTACCAAATGACCCATAGATAGGAATGTGTAATTGAGCCCCATTAGGTCATTGAAACCAGATTTTGCTTGTAAGCAAATGCCTCCTCTGGAAAATATGACTGACCTAGAATAACTTGGCTTTGGTCCCTTTTTCCTTCCTACGCATAATGCCTTAGGGATGACCCTTTATCAGTTAATCATTTAAATTCTCATATTCAGGAACTTTTAATGAAGGGCGAACTCTACATTGCATTTTCATCTTGCTGCATGTTATGGTACAGATAGTCTTGTTTTATAAATGTTTATCAAAACTGTCAGATACTAGAGATTGAAATTGGCATTTCTATTCTTTCCTACCCAGTGACTCATAGAAACTTATCCTTTGACTCATCCATACACTTAAAATCTTTTCACACATTAAAAAAAATGTTCTGGAAATAAAAATGTAGGCTATTTGTGTTCTTTCCAAAATTAGTCCGAGGAGTAGGTACAATAAAGCTGCATGTATCAGCACTCTCCAGATGGTAAAAGGAAAATAAAGTGCTAGATCTGCATTCTCTCCTTCTTCTCCCTTTTCTGAATATACAGTATAATTATGGTTATTGATCTGAAAGTCAACAACATTTCATTAGCCTTTAAGCTGTACTAAAAACAAGAATTAAATTAAAAATATTAGTTTTAACCAGTTTTTGTTCAGAAAATATCTGTTTTTTCCCTGTGTGGCAAACCCATCCATACTTTAATTACTTCCTATAGGGCAACAAGTTCCAAATTTTGTTGCAAACTGCCTTCTCTTTTTGAGTTGTAGGACAATACACCCAACTCCTTTCCTGATAGCCATATTATAGTTAGAGTGATCTTGTAAAACTGCAAATTAAATTATACCACTTAAAGTCATCCATTCACTTCCTATTTTTTTAGGTATAATACAACATACTAGTGGACTATAAGACTTTGTATCATGTCATACCTCCTTAGCTCTCTGGCCTTAGCTTTTCTCTTTCTTCTCTCTTTGTAGTGAAGACTGTGTAGATATGCACCTTTTCTAAGCATAAAAGGAAGATTGTATTTCTCATTCGCTTTTGCAGCTAATTGGGAACAAATGAACAGATTCCATCAATGGAATGTGAATGGGAGTGAGGTACCCCACTTGAATGCCAACTTTTCCCATGTGGTCTACTTTGTCCCTTGGGAGAGAATTCTGAAATAACAAACATACCCAAGGGAAAGAGTCTGTATGTCTGAATCACCACTTGGAGCTTAGATACCTGCAGCAATAATAAACACTAATTCATTAGGTTAAGTTGTTGAAACTTTGTGCTATTTATGAGAGTATTTGGGTTTTTAAATTCTAATTAATAAGCTTCCATTATAAGATTTCTTAACAGTTTCTTGATCACGTCAAACTCTTTCTTGCTATAGTATCTTTGTACACATGAATCTCACTACTAAGGGATGCTCATTCATCTACTCCTCATTGATTAATTACTGCTTAATTTTCAGTTATCAGCTTAAATCTGAAATCTCGGGAATTACATTTCCCTAGGACACTAAAAATATGTATTTTTCTTTTGTAAAACTCATTAAAATTTGCATTGCATATTTCCTGTATTTAAATAGAAAACTATAAGCCTCCGTTTTCTTTGGTTTAGCCCTACTTAGTAAAAATTCTGCTGATGCCAGAGATTGCAACCTTAAATTAGTAGTTGTTCATAAAGACATTGGGGCAAAGAAAGAGTTGTTGACTCAGCTACAGTGGGGAGATTTGATTCTGAGATAAAGAAACATTTATAGACAGTTGACAAAATGAAGGCTGAGCTCTCAAAGCCCTTTGATTTAGATGTTAAGACTATACATCCTTTTCCTGTATTGAAGTCCTCTTCATATCAAACATATAACTATTCTGTATCTTGTAATCATAAACATGTGCTAGGTAGATTTTAAGAAGTCCACTTGAGACATCTGGACTTTATAAGTTGAATGTTATTTTCTGTGAAATATCAATATGCACCAAATGGTTATATTGGAATAAAATCTGCGCTTAGCCAATCAGCTGTAATTTCACATATATAAGCAATTTTGATTATTTTATTGAGTGGAAAAATATAAACTACTTAGGAATGTCTTCAGGATTATAATAACAATAACAATAACAACAATAATAATAATAATAATAATAATAATTTAATTCAACATAAAACAGTATGGGATTTTTTTTTTCCCTAACAGGGGTTCCTTTGACCATAGATTTCTAAAGTTTCAGCAGAAGGGAGTCAAGATCAAAACTTCTCCAATTGAAACATATATTCATATGTAAGGAGACAGCCAAAGCCACATATAGGCTTCTGTGAGAAGGATTTTTTTTTTTAATATTTTATTTATTTATATAGGAGAGACACAGAGAGAGAGGCAGAGACATAGGCAGAGAGAGAAGCAGGCTCCTCGTAAGGAGCCCGATGTGGGACTCAATCCTGGACCCTGGATCATGCCCTGAGCTGAAGATAGATGCCCAACCCGTGAGCCACCCAGGCATCCCATATCAGAAGCATTCTAATCTTTTGTCCCTCTCCTGTTGGGCATCATATCAGTGTGAGACTGCTTTTCCCTTGGGAATCATTTTTAGTCATTAAATCAGTGAAGAAAATATGCTTCTGCCTTGGAAATGGCAGAGAAATACTTCCCCTTGGAATGGCTTAGAAGTACTGTCCACAAATGCCTTGCATTGTTTTTAACATAATGGGGAAAAATTGGTCCATCCTTCCAGTGTGGCTACTTTCTTTCTATTAAGTATTGTTGGGTCCAATGATATTATCTGATTGATTCAAAGGGACTGTGGAAAGTCTTTTGTTATTGAGTGAGTTGGGGTACAAAGCTTATAAACCAAGGTAGAAGGAAAAATCTTCAGGTTCTAAGGGATGATCCATGTTCCAAGCGTGGCTATTTATCCTCTAAAGGGAATCCTGCCTTTGAGAATAAATTTCCAAATAAAGATTATGATGTACAGGGAATACACAGGAATTGACGTTCTAAATGTGTATATTTTTCCTAAGATTCAGTTAAAGAAGGGGCATAGAAGAGAACATTCTCTTTGATTGGAGTGAAATACCTGAATATGAGTAGAAGTTTCTTTGGTTAGAGTTAAATTTAAATATATACAAATCGGAGCCAGTTCATGAAATATAAAAGGTAAAGTATGCTTAGAAAAGAATGATCACTTCTTCAAAAGCTGACCCTGAATTGTGACCTAGAAAATATCAGTTTATTGGGCTGAGTTCATGGAATAGTCTTCTAACCTATCATTCATTCATTCATTCATTCATTCATTCATTCATTTAATTAGTGCATATTGAGTAACTCCAGGTATTGCTTTATGCATTACATATACAATAGTGTACAAAGCAGACAAAGTCTTCTGCTTTTATTCTATTATTCTAGTGGCCCTATTATTCTAGTAGTGGAAGACCAACAATAAACAAAATAAAATGAATAAATTATGACTAAGTTAGGAGGTAATAAGTGCCATAATAAAAATAAAAATAAAAATAAAAAGGAAGCAATAATATAATATAGATTTGTTGGAGGATTTACATGTGAAATTTTAAATATTATGGCCAGGGAAGGTCACACTAAAAAATAACATATGAGCAAGACTTGAAAGGGGTGAGGAGGTCACATGTATAGGTATCTGGGAAAAGATAAAACCAGTAGGTAGAGGGAATAGGAAGTGCAAAATCCTGTCGAGGATCCAAATTTCTTTTCTTTTCTTTTCTTTTCTTTTCTTTTCTTTTCTTTTCTTTTCTTTTCTTTTCTTTTCTTTTTTTCTTTTCTTTATTTTCTTTTCTTCTTTTCTTTTCTTTCTTTTCTTGAGAAGGAAAAAAATCCTTTTCTTTCTTTTTTTGAAAGAAAATTCTTGAGTGTAGTTTTTTCCTCATTAATTTCACACATAGAGTTTTAAAAATATTGTGGATGTTCCTATTCATAAATTGGTTATGGAATCATGGTTGTTCATGTTACTACTACCCTACTACCCTTTATTAATTATGGGTATGCATATGTTCTATTGCCTGTGTGCCATATATATATATATATAAATAGCACACTCACATATCACACTCACACACATTTCTGTCTAATGCTGGATGCTAACCCAATATCCCCGATACTATAAAATACAAGTTTATTCTTTGCTCATGTAACAGTTTAATCAGTGTTCCTAGTTAGGGAGTAGTTTTTCTTTCCATAATAACTCAAGGACACTCTTTCCATCTTAGAGGTCTGCCTTGGCGGAAAGGGAGAGAACTGAGGCTCATTTGAGGATTTTTTAAAAAGATGCCAATGTTTTATTTAAATTGTTAAATGTATGGTACATACAAAAAAGTGTATATAAGATGTATATAATTAATTTAAAGATGAATGAAATAAATATCCATATACTCTTTATGCAGTTAAAGAATCAATTATTACTGTGGCCTTCAAGTTGCACCCCAAAAACATAGCCTTTCACTCCAGAATAAATCATCCTCCTAAATGTTCTGGTAATCATTTTTTTGCCTCTCTTCTGGAATTTGCCACATTCATGACTGTCTCTACTCAGTATACAATTTCATTCTTTCCTATTTTTAACTGATATAGTTGGAATGTGATTGTGTATAGTCATCTCTGATTTGGTTCTTTCATTCAATATTGTTTTATAATTCATCCATGTTGATATTGTTATAAATAATTTATTTCACAACTACTTTTTATTCCACTGTGTGAATATACCATGATATATGTTTTTATTTCTCCTTAGAAGGACATTATTTCACTTTTTTTCCTCTAGTTTTGAACTTTTTTTGTGTGTGTTCAATCTTTTATTTCAATTCTTATTAGTTAACATATATGGTGAAATTGGTTTCACGTATAGAATTTAGGGATTCATCACTTACATATAACACCCAGTGCCCATCACAAGTACCCTCCTTAATACCTATCAGTCATTTAGCCCATCCCCCACCCACTTCCCTCCATCAGCCCTCAGTTTGTTCTCCAACGTCTCTTATGGTTTGCTTCCCTCTCTCTCTTGTTTTTCTCCCTTCCCCTATGTTCATTTGTTCTGTTTCTTAAATTCCACATATAAGTGAAATCACATTATTTGTCTTTCCCTAACTTATTTCACTTAGCAGAATACACTCTACCTCCATCCATGTCATTGCAATAGGAAGATTTCATTCTTTTTAATGGCTGAATAATATTCCATTTTATGTGTGCATGTGTGCACACGTGCACGCACACACACATACCACTTATCACTTCTTCTTTACCCATTCATCAGTCAATGAACACTTGAGCTCTTTCCATAATTTGGCTATTGTTGATAATGCTGCTGTAAACGGTGCATGTGCCCCTTCAAATTAGTATTTTTGTGTCCTTTGGGTAAATGCCTGTTAGTGCAATTACTGGGTCATAGGTAGTTCTATTTTTAACTTTTTTGAGGAACCTCCATACTGTTTTCCAGAGTGGCTGTACCAGTTGGCATTCCTACCAACTGTGTGAGAGGGTTCCCCTATCTCTGCATCCTGGCCAACATCTGTTTCTTACGTTGTTAATTTTAGCCATTCTTATAGGTGTGAGGTAGTATCTCATTGTGATTTTGATTTGTTTTTCCCTGATGCTGAGTGATGTTGAGCATCTTTTCATATTAGCCATCTGTACGTCTTCTTTGGAAAAATACCTGTTTGTGTCTTCTGTCCATTTCTTTGCTGGATTATTTATTTTTGGGGTATTGAGTTTGATTAGTTCTTTCTAGATTTTGGATACTAACCCTTTATTAGATACGTCATTTGCAAATATCTTCTCTTATTCAATAGGCTGTCTCTTAATTTTATTGACTTTTTCCTTTGCTGTGCGGAGACCTTTTGTCTTGATGAAGTCCCACAATAGTTTAAGTTTGTTTTTGTTTCCCTTGCCTCCAGAAATGTGTCTTGTAAGAAGTTGCTGCAGCTGAAGTCAGAGAGGTTGCTGCCTGTGTTCTCCTTTAGGATTTTGATGATTTCCTGTCTCATATGTAGGTCTTTTATCAATTTTGAATTTATTTTTGTGTGAGGTATAAGAAAGTGGCCCACTTTCATTCTTCTGCATGTGTCTGTGCAATTTTCCCAGCACCATTTGGTGAAGATACACTTTTCTTCCATTGAATATTCTTTCCTGCCTTGTTGAAGATTAGTTCACAGTATAGTTGTGGGTCCATTTCTGTATTTTCTATTCTGTTCTACTGATCTATGTATCTGTTTTGATGCCAGTACTATATTGTCTTGATAATTACAGTGTAATATAGCTTGAAGTCTGGAATTGTGATGCCTCCCACTTTGTTTTTCTTTTTTCAAGATTGCTATGTCTATTTGGGGTTTTTGTGGTTCTGGACAAATTTTAGGATTGTTTGTTCTAGTTCTGTGAAAAATGCTGGTGGTATTTTGGCAGAGATTACATTAAATGTATAGATTGCATTTCTATACCAACTAACGAAGGAACAGAAAGAGAAATCAAGGAATTGCACCCATTTACAATTGCACCAAAAGTGATGATACCTAAGAATAAACCTAACCAAAGAGGTAAAAGATCTGTACTCTGAAAACTATAGAATACTTACAAAAGAAATTAAGGAAGACACAAAGAAATGGAAAAACATTTCATGCTCATGGATTGGAAGAACAAATGTTGAACTGTCTTTTGTTACTGTGTGTAGTGATTTTCTAGGGTACTCTTTTGGGCATCTCTTATACACTTCTTCAAGTTCTTTTAATTTCATGTGTATCTCCAGCATCTTATGAACCCAAGTTGTTGCCAAGCCTGACACGTTTTCTTGATCAGCCACACACCTGAATTCTCTGGCTCTTCCTGGTACTTCCCTAGGCTTGAATGAAGTGACTGTCACAGAGCAAGGAATCCAGCTTCCCAAGGTTCAGTGAAAGGTTCAGTGAAACAATGTAAAGCAAGACTGAGTGGACTCATGGGGCAAACTTTGACCAAAGAAAGAAAGGAAATAAAAAGGAATGAATGGATAAATTCCTGTCCCTTTCTGCATCCAGTAAATTATTCTAATGCATATTTTCTTCTCTAGAGCCTCTTCATAATCATCCCACATGACCACGTAGGATGCAGCAGTACAAAATTAGCCTTTGCTCATTCTCAGCTCATTCTGAAGCAGTGGCCAGTGGAGTAACTCATCACTTTGTATTACTTTCCATCTTTCCCTGTCTCACTTTTATTTTCCCTCACACTCTTTGTCCTGGGATTGCAACTCTCAAATTAACCACTGGTATTAAGGTTCTACTTTTCAATCCAGGTGAAGACAGTTATACCTAGACAGTAATTTTAGAATCTTGGGTTATTAACCTGTTTTCCAAAATGGTTGTCCCAACAGCAATGGATAAACGTTCCCAGTTGTTTCACATTAGGAATTGTGGGAATTGGCCAACTTTTATACTTTAGGGGTTTGAAATTATATCTCACTGAATCTTAACTTGTACAACCATCTTCCATTACTGTTCTAATAAATTGGAGATCAATTAGGTAAAGTATCGAGCTGTCTGCCTACATCTTAGGTACTCAGTGGTAATTAGTTTCTCCTGCTTTCCCAGTCAGTTCTTATTGCCATAACCCTTTTGAAAAGTTGATGACCTGAATTTATACCTCACTACTGAGACGTTTTTACCTAACGTCAAAGAGGGTCTGACAATACAATAGTCCCCAAACAAGCTAATCATTTACTGTGGGCTGTATCCCCTTAATTGTGCTTCCCCTCATCCCTCTAAGTTGGTTAACTTCTAGTCATCTAAGATAGAGCTGATACTTTACCTTTCTTTCCACATATTCACATCTATTTTATGAGTAAAACTCATTTATCAAATTTTATAATAGGATTCACAATTCCATGTTTATTCTATTGTTTAAGAAACTTATTTTTTTTCCATATATGATCTATTCCCTGAAACTTCTTGAGAATAGAGAGATATCATTTACATTTATATTTGAACCTGGGGGACTGGAGCTGGAAGAAAAAGGCTTATATGATCCATGATGAAGAAATTTCTAAAAGAGTAGCTCCCTTTAATTACTTTTCTTGCCTTTCTTTTTCTCACATTTGTGCCTGTAATGACTTTTCACTATGGTCTTAACCACACTAAACTTCTGTATAAAGTTCTGTATAGTAGCCCATACACTTTTAAAAAAAAGTACATCTGCATCACTTATTAAGTTCTGATTTTGAATGGAAAATATCTAGAATACTGAATTAGTACTTAATATAGAAAATTAACATCACCCTTCCTTCATATTTGTAAAGACTCAAGTTCTTTTATGTGAACAATGCTATCTTCCTTTGTTAAATATTTCTGATCCAATTTGTGCCCTCATTTCCGCCTTTTTGCATTGCACTGATTCTCTTCCCCTAAATTTATTTTTCTCTTTATCCAACTTACTTAAACATTTTCAGCTTTTCTTTTTTTTTAAAAAAAAAATATTTTATTTATTTATTCAGGAGAGACACAGAGAGAGGTAGCGACATAGGCCGAGAGAGACGCAGGATCCTCACCAGGACCCCGATGTGGGACTCGATCCCAGACCCCAGGATCACAACCTGAGCCAAAGGCAGATGCTCAACCACTGAGCCACCCAGGGGCCCCCATTTTCAGCTTTTCAATGATAATAAAAAACTTGTACATCATCATGGAGAAATTTTTATCTTGGAAAATGACCTTAACATTTTGACTTGTGATTGTCTGCCACTCCATTCGATCGTAATCTTTATATTAATCATTACTGTAAGGAAAAAAATGTTTAGATTTCAAAAGCTCAGAAAGAAATGTGAGCAGTTTCTTTTCACTTTTGGTGCTGACAGAAGCTGCAACACAAGCTGCCTTTGTTGCAGGTAATTTAAATCACAGACACCTACCGTGTTTAAATTTTGCTCTGAATAGCAGTTTGTATTTTGCAACTATTTATAGCATGCAATTTCATTCCTGGGATTACCACCGCAGAGGACAAAATGCCAGGAGAGGAAATGTGTTTAAGAGGGTAAAATATGAGAGAACAATGAAGCTGGATGGACTCAAATGGCTAGATTATTTAGCCTTGATTTAAGCAAACACCTAAATCACCCAGATCGATGTTGAACTTCAACCTTTTTGTCCTCACAGCCTCCCCAGATGAGGTGAAATGTTAATCATGCTGCTGGTGAGGCTGCCCATGTTTGAACAAAAATCAACTATTTTTACTCTTTTTTTTTTTTTTTTACTATTTTGACTCTTGTGCACCAGAAACTGACATTATTTTTCTCCCTTTCAATTATTTGGGGGAGCTAGAGAAAAAATGCAGTCATTATCAGATTCATTTAAAAAAAATTTTTCACATTCATTTTTCCAGGATTTGAAATTGTTGGCACTTTCGAAATCTTGATTTGCTGCTCTCTAGACAACCTCCAGGCCTTTCATATGCTCATTCTAATCTAGACACTAAGTTTTATGCAATCCTTTAGAGGAGAAATGATGTACAGTATAAAGAATTCTTTATATGCCTTGATGTTGCTTAGTCTGGTCACATCATATCACTTTTCTATTTTTTTAAATGTTTTCCAAAAGAAGTATCAAGTTATTCACTTAATAAAGTTATAGGTTCCAAACTATTGTGGCCCCTTCTCAAGTCAACTGAAAAATATCCTTAAATATTTGTAAAATATCAAGGCCTAGTAATCAATAATGTAAATCACTGACTAAAAATTTAGTCATTTTAACCCAAATGAGATTGAAGATTCAGCCAGCCTCTCTGGAGGATTAATTAAGATGGCTAAAACTTCAGTTCAGCCAACCAGCCTACTTGAACTGAAATGTGAACATAAATTGCTTTTTAATTGAGTTACCTGGTATATATATAGACACACACACACATACAAAGGCATAGACACACATCTATATGCACGTACACAATCCATAAATATAAATATTTAAACTATGTAGCATTGCCAGTAGAATTTTTGCATTCTACCCATTCCTGAGATCTATTCATTTTTTTTCTTTTTAGGATTTTATTTATTTTTAGAGAGAGAGAGAGAGAGAGAAGAAAGCATGCGTGTGAGTGGGGAGTGGCAGAGGGAGAGGGAGAAAGAATCTGAAGCAGACTCCTCACTGAGTTCAGAGCCCAACAGTGGGGCTCAATCCCACAACCATGAGACTATGACCTAGGCAGAAACCAAGAGTTGGGTGCTTAACCGACTGAGCCACCCATGTGCCCCTACTGGAATCTATTCTTGATGGAGCTAGAAATTAATTTCAGAAGTTTGTTATCAGATTGATGAAGTTTGGGAATATAGGTGATGTCCAGAGCCAATGACCAAGAAAGAATTCTTGAGAGGTCTTTGGTGCAAGATGGTGGTTTTATTAAAGCACAGGGACAAGACCCAGGGACAGGAAGAGCTGCTGCCCCAATCCTGTGAGGGGTGGCTGATTATATACCTGGGAGTTGGGAGGGGTTTGAGGATAACATACTCTCTAAGGAAATTTGGAAGCAAGGTCCCCAGGACCTTGAAGGGGGCTAGCTATTGTTGGAAAAAGTCACTTATTACCATCTAATAAAACCTGAGTCATGAGACCCTTCAGATGTGTATTGGTGGGCCATGTACTTGGAGGATGATTGCCAACATGTATCTTGGGGGTTGATAAAGGAGATTTCTTTCTTTCTTTTTTTTTTAAGATTTATTTATTTATTCATGAGAGATACAGAGAGGCAGAGACATAGGCAGAGGGAGAAGCAGGCTCCTCACAAGGAGCCTGATATGGGACTTGATCCCGGACCCAAGGATCATGACCTAAGCCAAAGGCAGATGCTCAATCACTGAGCCACCCAGGTTTCCCAATAATAAAGGAAATTTCTAAAGGAATTTTTATATGTTAAAGTAGACAGGCTTCTGGGGTCAGGCTAAGATTGCCTTCTGCCCTTAGCAAAGTATGAACATTGAGGCAGTTGAGTCCGTAGAGGAATGTCCCTTTGCCTGTTTCAAGGACTTGTTAATGTTAATGTGCTACCCCAAGCTTCTGCCTTGTCCTCAGCCAGCCTGTGTTCCCCCATCAAGATAACTTACATTTGAATAAAGTTAATGCCAAACACAGCTTTGAATAGTTACTCTAAATGATGATGAACTATAAGATTACTTAAGTAAACTCAGAAATCTAAGTTTTAATTTTTTAGTTTTGCATGTGCTAATAATATGTGAAATTATGGCAAGGCCCACATTTGAGACACATCCTACATATTCCACCTCTATGTTCTCAGCAAAGTCACTGAACATATCTGTGTTTCAGTGCTTTTACTCTTAAAATAAGGAAATTAGACTACATGATGTAAGTTTTTTTCTAATCTTATGTCTTATACCACTTATCAAATTTAGGAGTGTCTGAAATATTGGGCTTTATATCATGAAATGATAAACCATAGCATGTTTGAAATGAATGTGCAAAGCAAATGAAAGTATCTTCAAGGTATAGTATTAAATGAAAAAAACAGTTATTACCTACTTATTGCATTCCATCATATTTTTATATACTTTCTCAAATGTCACCTCACCAAATTGTTCCTGACTACCCTATAGTAAATATTCCAACTCCTTGACCCAAGTCATTTTCTAGCACCACTCCTTGTCTTCTCTTTCTTCATAGTGAGTACCGTACAACTTGATGTCATATTAAATATTTGCCTTTTCTTTATTTCTACTTTTCCACAAAAATAAGTTTCTTATGAAAAAGAAAAGTTCCAAGAGGCCAGAATATTTGCACTGTTCCCTGATGAATTCCTAGAATTTAAAAACAGTGCTGTGCATAAAATATATGCTTGTTGTGTATATATATATATATATATATATATACATGATGATTTTTAGGAACAATAAATAAAAGTTGTTTACCATTTATAGTTTGATAAAAAGTAAAGGGGCTTAATGAGAAAGAAGGAAGCTTTTCATGTTATATCCTTTGTACCATTTGAATTTGTCATATGCCTGCATTGTATTAATAATAAAATAAACATGAATGAAAGCCATTAGACACATCACCGAAACCCTGAGAACTAATGAAAATCTCAGAGGTGATGTTTCTAACCCATGGACCTTGTAGAGGACCTCAAGAGTAGAAATTAGATCCTTAATTTCTAAAGCCAAGAAGGTGATATGTTTAAAAAGTAAGGTAACAATAAAAATTAGAGATAAAATTCTAAATACAAAATGCTTGTTTTCTCATGCTAGAGGTGGTTTAGGTTTACCATTTGCACCACATTGATAATCTGGATAAGCTTTGCCGCTAAAGCAAAAATATGAAATGGTTTTGCTTTCTTGTATTTTTAAATGTACTCTCCAAATTTTCTGTAAAAATCAGTGCAGAGTTTGCAATTATTTAGGGCTGCAAAAAATAAAACTTACCTCAACCCCCCAAATAAGCAAAAAGCATAATAGCTTAAACACAGTAGGGATGTTTGTTTGTTTGTTATTTGTTTTAGTCTAATGTAATAATTTGGAGATGCAGGATATGGAAGCTGATATAATGGTTTCAGGAAGTCTTTAGGGACTCAGGATGCTTCTAACCCAGTCCACAGTCCTTTGCAGAGGCTGCTATAGCTCCAGCTGTCACATCCAAATTTCAAGCAACAGTAACGAAGTAGAGGGAAAAGAAAAAAGAACACACCTCCGTGAAGAATCAGCTTGAACCTTCATGGAGGCATCCGCAGTTTACCTCAAAACTCTCTTTTTACATCATTGTCATTTTTGTCAGACCTTAGTCTCATGGCTATATCAGATAAGAATAGTCGAGTAATGTATTCTTGTGAATGGTCATATTATGATCCGAATTAGTTTAATATAATTACAATGAAGAAAAACGGTCATTTAAGAGGCATAGGGTCTCTGTCATAATCAACTATTGTTTTGCAATCAGAAATATGATATACATATTTATGTGAGAAAAATCAAAGCAAAGTAAAACAAACACCTGATGACAATCTGCTTTCTGGAAATTAATTTTTTCCTCAGATATCCATTGTTAGCCATGAAAACAGGCTTTTCTACAAGGAAAGTAGAAGGTGATAATTGGGACAGTGGGATCTTGTAGTGAATTCTCTGTTTTGTTTTTAAAGGTTTTATTTATTGATTCATGAGAGACATAGAAAGAGAGGCAGAGATACAGGCAGAGGGAGAAGTGGACTCTTCACAGGAAGCCCAAAGCAGGACTGGATCCCTGGACCTGGGATCACATGCTGAGCTGAAGGCAGACACTCAACCACTGAATCACCCAGGCATCCCAAGTTCTCTGCTTTTTAATTAATTAATTTATTTATTTATTTATTTATTGTTTTTATTTTTATTTTTAGTTCTCTGCTTTTTAAAGCAGGAAAGCTTTTTGTTTATCTCTCTTTATATTTTACAAGAAAAAACAAAAAAGAAGAAGAAGAAAGAAATTATGGTCCTAAGATGGACAGGGAATGCTTTATATCTATGGAAACCCAGGATGTTTGAAAGACAGCTGTCAATTTTCTCAATACTTTATCATAAAGCCACTAAGAGAAGAAGCAATGAGTTTAAGGCAGAATAAGGTAGAGGTCTTGGAATGGGGAAGGTGACCATGAATGATGAGAGGATTTCACACTTGATGTTTTCAATTTTTCACATGCAACTCAAATATGTCATGTTTACAATATTATTTTGTTTAATTATATCTTCATATAAATCATGCTTAGAATTTTTTGAGCTGAAGTCTTCAAGGGAGACAATTCTCTTATATTTCTGTATGTCTTGCGAGCAAAGACACCACTTGACTTTTTTTGCTGAACTGTCCTCCAGAGATGTTTGTCTAGTGAGCAACCTTGGAAGACGGAGACTCTTTCTCTCTGGAGCAAAGTTCAGCTTTATTTGCTGTTCAGCATTGTCTTAGTCTGTTCAGGCTGTTGTAACAAACTATTCCAGACTGGGTGGCTTATAAACAACAGAAATTTATTCTCACAGTTCTAGAGGCTGAAAGTCTAAGATCAGGGTGCTTTTGTCATCTGGTGATGGCCTTCTTGTATGTCACAACATTCTCACCATATGCTCACACGGTGGAAGGAGTGAGCAATCTCTGTATGGTCTCCCTTATAACGGTCTCTACCCTCAGGACCAAGCATCTCCCAGAGATTCCATCTCTTGATACTATCATATTGGGCATTAGGATTTCAACATACGATTTGGGGGAGCACACACATTAAGACCATAGTAAGTATAATAAAGGTCATGTCTCCTTCTGGGGAAAAGTTCAGGCAAGCTTACAGTCCATTTAAAGAGATTCCGGCTCCCTAAGCTTGAAGATTCCTCTTGCACAGGTGTCACCTTGCACTCTTCCTGTTGCCCTGTGAAAATTGTGGCTTGGCAAAGAGGTACGCAATGATGATTCTCTGGCTACTGCTACCACGGTAAATAGTAAACTATCCATTGTCTCTGACTCATAAATCTCTTATATTCTGCTGGCAACCATGAAACTATGGCAGGCTAATCTATTAGTTGGGAGTAGATCCTTTATAATTAGTTCTTGAGAATCATTGAAAGGGGACTCTGGGTTCACAATGCTTGCAACTCCCATAAGGAAAGCTAATGATGTGACCACTCCTTAGTGGTGGCTAGAAGCAGGAATGGATTTGTGCCCATGAGCAGCCACACATAAACAGCCATGGACTTGTAAAATTATGACATGGGTCGATATGGGAAGGCTGTCAGAGTTCCTTTGACCTAATCTGATCCTCTCTGTTGGGGGCCTGAGAACACCAGTGGTTGGGAGTGGTGCATATGCTAACAGATGTCCCGGATAAGCTTTAGAATTAGGAGGCAGAGCCACATATTTTTAAAGTCACATTCTTCAACAAGGATACCACAGCTGCTCTTGGACACCTGGGGAAACTGCTAATTCCTGCCAGCAGTAATACTTGTTTCTAGGGTGTGTGACTTGCTTCTCTGTGTTTATTTTTGATATCTCTCTCTGACTGAAAGTAACCAGAATGTGCTTCTGCTTCATTTAACTGGAAAGAGACAAGCTAACAAAGGGGAGAAAAATGATGACTTCCCCAAATTAAACCTGAACTCTGAAGATAAAGATTTATCAGACACAAGCTTTAAGTAAACCATGCTTCTAGTATTTTCTGGATGAAAGGATTTAGAAATCCTGATCTGACAATCAGGTATTAAATCTGCCAGTAACAGATGCTGCTAAAACATGAATTTAAACAGCTTATTTGTGTTGGTACAACATTAGGATCATTTCAGAATAACTGATTATAATGTGCTGTAGATTTTCTACCTATTGTGTTATAACACCTGTCTTGAGAATTAGAAGTGGTATCCCTGACAATTGATTAGGTAAAGTGGAACAACCTCAGAAGTCTTCAAAGAGGGATCCAAGAGGGGATGCCTAGTTGGCTCAGTGGTTGAGTACCTGCCTTCGGCTCGGGGTGTGATCCGGGAGTCCCGGGATTGAGTCCCATATCACAGGGAGCCTGCTCCTCTCTCTGCCTGTGTCTCTGCCTCTCTCTCTGTGTGTGTCTCTCATGAAAAAATAAATAAAATCTTTAAAAAAAAGAGGGATCCAAGAAAGCAAAATGTTCATTGTTTTATATAACTTAAAGTTTTTCAGGTGCAATGAACTCAGATTAAAAACCAAAGAATCAAAAAATGTGGGTTTTGGCAATAACTCCTACTTTGGTCACCTACATATTTCTAGAAAATATTTTACTCAGACAAAACACTAGCAAAAATTCATAAATGATAGTCTACACTGGGAAATGAATACTACAGCTTCTGATTCTCTGTGCTAAAGTGAACATTAAGCTGGAGCAAGCAGGGAGGAAAACTTATTTAGCTTTACTCAACTAATGTTAACAAAATTTAGACCACCTTGCTATAACCAATAGTCTTCATATGTCATGTGCAAGACAATTTCCAGGGAGAAAATACAATCTCACTATTTTACTATTTAGCACAAAATGAATATATAATGCAGAATTAGTGGAATAAGATTGCCAGCTCTGGTGATTTTTGCTAAATATTAGTAAGTAATTTTATAATACATCCAAAGAGGTAAAGATCTTTCTCTCTTACTCTCTCTCTCTCCCCCCCGCCGTGTGTGTGTGTGTGTGTGTGTGTGTGTGTGTGTGTGAATAACTATACCTCGATATCCTCGATCCAGATCTCCTGACTCTATGTTTAATAATCATAGAGATTCCTTATATTGAGCCAAACCATTGTTTCCCAAAGAGTGTTTTTTTTGAAATACTAATTATATTAAATGGAAAATTTAGTATGGAAAATTTACCATGTAAAAATGTTTAGAAATAGTACATTTCAAAACTTGACATATATAATCTGTTCTCATAGACTCCCAATGCTAATGACCCTAATGTAATGTAAGTTTCTGAGAATTTGTGCACCATAGAAACCTGTTTAATTTTTAAAGTCATATTTCCAGTCTTATATAGCAAGGAAATATTTTTGAATAATATTTATTAACCTCTCATAGAACTTGTGTTCTCTATAACTGCTGCTTGCAATTGAACACTCTATAAATTGGGGTGTACAGAAAGTTTCTCTATTTTCTTTTCTTTCTTTCTTTTTTTTTTTTGTAAACAGTTGTTTTAATCGCCACCATAATCACTGTGCTTTGCTAGATGGAGGGATGTGATGAGGTAAGGATCCAATTTAAAAGTGCCAATTTGCTGTACCTGAGACCTTTCCAGTTCAAATAATTTCTGGCAAACATAGACTCTTTTTAGTAAATACTCAGAAGATAAGAGACTCTTCTTGCCTCCAGTTGCAATCCTTTTTTTTTGTTTTTAAAGATTTTTATTTATCCATTCATGAGAGACACACAGAGAGAGAGAGGCAGAGTCACAGGCAGAGGGAGAAGCAGGCTCCATGCAGAGAGCCCGATGTGGGACTCAATCCCAGGTCCCCAGAATCAGGCCCTGGGCTGAAGGCAGGCGCTAAACCGCTGAGCCACCCAAGGATCCCCTCCGGTTGCAATCCTACATGAACCTCTAATCGAGTGAGAATTTACTGCTGCCCATGATGCTTAGATATGGGGATTGTGGCCGGCCTCAGACCTGTAAGTAATGTTGAACCGTTGTCTTGACTGCCTTGTTTGAAGCTTGTCCACTGAACTGTCTGCTGGAATTTACTGTTGGGATCTGCCCTGGTGTACCCATGGCCTGTCCTACTGGCATGGTCAAAATCCTTGATTGAGCAAGGATTGACTTGGCCTCACTTTGGTTTTCATCAACATTCCAGATCTCTGGGTTTCAGCTGGATCTGGCTTACTAACACTTGTGTCAGAGCAGTCCAATGACTGTATTCTGAATTCTCAACTCAGCTGGCTTTCTCTTCCCCTCCAGTACATGCAAGAATTCCTGGTTTGATTTCACACCACAGAGAAGTATAACATAAGCTCTCTCTATGCCTAAACATCAATGACACCATTCGCCCACTGTGGCTGTCCGTGAGTGCACAGGGACACTTGTTTCAGATGATCTTTCAGATTTCTAAGCATGAAACCAGATGTATGACCTCAACAGCTTTTGGCAGCTTCTAACTTTCTCTGAAACCTTTCGGGTATCATGGACCACCCCACCATCCAATTTCCTAACTTTTACCTGAAATTTGACCCTGTGGAGATGAAATTGTTTGAAGTGAGGAAAACCGAAGTCTCTGTAGAATAACAGAGGCAGTAGAGTGTAGTTTCAAAAGCATCAGCTTTGGACCTAGCATTCTTGAGTTTGACTCTACCCTCTACACCTTAAAGCTGTGTTAACTTGGACAAATTAATTACTTAAAGCCTCTTAGTTTCCATATTTCCTTATCTGTAGAAAGATAACACCAGAAAGTTGTTGTAAAGATTGGATAGATAATGTGTATTAAGCACTGAAAAAGTACCTGGCACAGGGAGCTGCTCAATCAAAGCTCTCTGCTCAATCAAAGCTCTCTGTTGACATTATTTCTCTTCCTTTTCCTGCCCAAAGCCCTGTTTCTTCTGTTTGTACAAGGATGTGACTTCATATGTGAAATTCTCTCTAAGCACTTTTTATAGTAAACTTCTGTAACAGGTTAGCCTGACCTAGCTTCAAGGCTGTTGTATTACTTTGGAAAAATAACAGCAATAGTTCCAACAAACTATCTAAATTGAGAATCAAAAATGACCAATGACTTTATTGTTCGACCTAATAGCTACCATTCTCCTGAAATCTTGAAAACCATTGATTTAACCATATTAATAACCACCAACCATCACCATTTAAGTGAAATTTTAAAATCCATGGATCAATATTATCAAAACTACATCTATTATATGTGGAACACATATTGGGAAATGCTGAATTAAACTAATATTTGAATATGGAGTGGGAACATACCACTTGGTCCTGCTTTTCTGTCTCAGTCTTCCAAGAAGCCCCTACCCCTCTGCTCACCAACCTCTCTAACTCTTCTGCCAAGGAAGAAAAAGTTGCAGGTCGAGTCACTGGATCTCATATCAGTGGGCGGGGCTACCATGGCTTACACAAAGAAATCAATTCCATTTTAAGTGCAACCTGGGTATGGATGGCCTTCCTGAAGCTGTTCTATTATCCCTGAGCGCTCTGTTTCAGCTTCTCCATGATTGGTGGGTAAGGTGGTCATGTCATACACAGTCACATAGACTGCCCAGGAAGTAGATTCAGAGTCTGCTCCGCTAACATGGCCTCTGCATTCAAAGAAGTAGAGAATAGTTTGTAAGGCTGCTGCTCCTATAGGAAGAGCCATCAACCACATGTTGGAAGAGCCTCAGGGCAGGAAACCAAAGAGAGAAATAAAAAAAGGGACTTCCTGTGTGTTTTTTTTCCCTTCATTTTTAACCAACTCAGGGACTTAGTACAAAGTCATATTATGCGAAAGGGCATGGATTCATTACTCTTAGAAGTTTAAAATTCTGAAAAGCTAAAAGTGACCTGATTTTACCAATGATGAATCTGGCCCTAAGGAGACTGCTTGGAAAAGGAGAATTTCTTATAGCAGGTGGCTACATTTATTTTCAATATAAATGTAAGGGATTTTCTTCCATTTTTAGCTCCAAGAGTAGCTTCCTATGTTAATTTTTTCTCTAAAGTTTTACTTTCTTAACCAACCTCAAGGTGAATTTTAATGGTATAGTTGACCTAATTATGAGTTTCAGAGAAATGAATGTTATTTAAGGCAATCCCTTAATGGTAAGCCTATTTGCATGCCACTTAAGTCAGTGATTCCTGTCTTTTTAGAACTACAACATGCTCTCATGCTTTGGCATAATTTTAAAAACTGCTAATGTGGTCACCTCTCTTTTTAAATGTTTATTCTAATTTAAAATTGAATGCATTGTATTCTCTGTTTAAAATCTTTCTCTTCCTTCTTCAAATTAAAACATCCAACTTTTTAAGGGAATACATTCTTAGTAAGCACATTATTTTATTACTGTAATTGCTTTGAAAAAGGCTGAATGTCAGACAGAAGGATTCTCAAGAAAAGCAGAAATCAAATCTGAAGAATGTCTATTTTTTTTTTTATATCTACTTTTCCAGTTTCAGGGTTTATGCCAGAAAAAAAGGAATGATCGATGCTAGCATACCTCGGCAGCACCTTTTCTCTTAAAAGCTTCTATAAATAACTTTTCATAAAATGGAATTACTGCATTCAACATGGAATGACAGAACAATTTTGAGGTGAAAAATGGTCAGTTTCATCTCTAAGTTGCCCTTTCCCTTGTGTGGAGGCCACAAAGATAGTTTAGCACTGCCTTCTGTTAAACTTTATTTAGGAAATTAGCCTCATGGACTCAATTCTGACAGTAGCCACAAAATGCACACATTGTAGTGACCACAAGAAAAGAAGGGAAATGGAGAACTTGGTCAAATACCTACTGGGATAAATCTGTGTAAAGACAGGGATTCAATATATCTTCATAGTGGTCATTTGAAGGTGATATTGTAAGATCTTTAAAAAATTCCTATTCTGAAATTTCTGCTTTCATTTATCGCATTGGTTATTGAGAACATTCTCTGTGCAAGCTCCATGCTGGGCACGGGGTAAGAGTGATGGAGAAATAGAATTGGGAAAGGGCATGGAACAGTTTTATAACACTGTGAAGCAACAACTGTTTGTGTCAATTTAAGGTAAACAGCAGAAATTCAGAGATGGGAGAACTATAAATCAAGAATAGGTGGCGTACAACGTAAATCACCTCCCTCCTTCCATCCTTTTCTTCCACCTTGATACCAAACATCCGCTGCTCATCTTACTTTTGATTATACATCACTACTGTCATTTATTCTAGATTATCTTCCTTAACTTGTTCTCTTCACTGAAGAGTTAGATGCCCTTTCAAAGTTTGATATTCTTTAACTCTGCAAGATAGTTGAGGCCCACATTACAGATGTTCTCTGGAGGCAGGCAATTTATCTCACATTTCATTTATCCTGAAAGTAGATAGTCACGTCTACTATGTAGTAGGAGGTCTCCAATTGGCTGGAATGAATAGAAATGACTTTTTGATGAAGTGGGACTTGAGATAAATCTGAGAGAGTAATGTGGTGGGAACTTTACTAAATGCTCTAATGGATCTCCGTCACTTGCTCTTAGGACTATGAAAATGAATCATATCAAAACACTGCATTAGATCATTCAAGCAGAAATATTGGAGGATATAAATTCTGTTCTTCTGTGGAGAAACACTGATGACTATCATTAAACAAATATTCATAAAATCTTCCCTAAAATATATTGAGTATTCATCACTTTCTGTTATTTGTCCTTATTAGGACTGATACTTGTAGGTCCTTGACATCATTTGTTTTGTTCAAATAAGTTATTGTAAATAGTGTGCTCAAAAATGTTGGTGGAAATATTCAGTTGTTTTCCAGGACTGGTAAATGTGCTGTTAGGCCTGTTCACTATTGTGTTAATGACGAATCAACTGTTGGTTTAAAAATGGTTTGGTGCCAGATAAGTTAGGTAATTCATCACAGTAGGTTATTTGTGTAGACTTGTATTAGTTGTGTCTATTAACAACTGGTTAATTCAGGAAAAGAGCCAGTCAATCACATAGACTCTGACTAGCTGAATCAGCGGACATCAACAGATGATTTTTTTTTCCAATCTCTTTGCCATTACATCATTTAGACTTGGGTTTAGGAATGTGCATATTAGTAAAATGTCAAACAATTAAAAGAATTCATGTGTGAAATAATGTATCTGTTTTATAATGAGTAGAAAATTGTGTTGGCAAAGAACAGGATTTAAACACCTTTCAAGATTATTACTAAGGTAACAAAAGAGCCAAAAATAGATTGCGGCAAACTAATGTAGTCATTTCTTTTTTCTTTGTTCTTTTTCATAATACTTTATCATCAACTCAGAACTATTCAATCTTCAAAGCATGAGTAAGAAAAAAGTTCTAGCCACCCTTTAAACTTATTGAAGTGTCTATTCCTCTTCTTCTTCCTCTTTTTAAGATTTTATTTATCTATTCATGAGACACACACACACACACACACACAGAGAGAGAGAGAGAGAAAGAGAAAGAGAGAGAGAGAGAGACATAGGCAAACAGAGAAGCAGGCTCCATGCTGGAAGCCTGACATGGGACTCAATCCTGGAACCCCAGGATCATGCCCTGAACCAAAGGCAGATGCTTAAATGCTGAGCCACCCAGGTGCCCTTATATTCCTCTACAAATGATTATCATTGGCTTAACCCATATAGGTCCTACCTTAATTTGGAGTTTACCTTTTAATTAAAACATCTTGTAAGTAGTGGTGATGAATTGTGTGTTTGGGGAAACTCATTTTCCTTACTACTGTCTTCAAAATAACACATCACTAATCAATTTGTCTTTATATTCTTTCCTTTTTGGAAAAACAAAAGTAGATCTTGTGTCCTTCAATAATTCTGCTTTTGGATTTTGAGTTGATTCCATCTAAGAGCATGATTTTTTTTTTCCCCTTCATTTTCCATGTCATCTTTAAAACAGATAGGGGCCATTTTCAAGGAATGCGGAGGGTGATATAGGGGGAAAATAGATATCCAATAAAGGAAACTATTTCTATTTCTACACTTTCTTCTTTCTATATACTGATTGGGATTTTTAATGAATTGTCATGCTCTGGGTTTGAGTTAGCCAAAATGTGTGTCAAGGAATGATCATCGAAAGATCAGCACTTCCTTCTGGATTCCAGTTATAACCACATGGAAGTTTTATAGTTTCCATATTATTTTTACATTTACCTACTTTGAGTAAGTCAGGGTCACACAAAACCTCTGTGAATTAAATGTAAACATCCCAATTTTACAGATGAGAAATCTGATTGTTGGAGAGAAAGTGACTCAGTTTAGGTCACCCAACCAGTCATCTCTGACAGGATTTTAACTCAAATCTTTTGATTCCGTAGTCTTTTTAGGATTTGTATTCTATTTTATTTTCTTGGTGTACCACAAATCTGCATTAGAATGTAATTGCTTTGTGTATGAAATGTTTTTTTTTTTTTTAGATTTTATTTATTTACTCATGAGAGACACACAGAGAGAGGTAAGGATAGGCAGAGGGAGAAGCAGGCTCCTTCCCACTGGAAGCCCAATGTGTGACTTGATCCCAGGAATCCAGGATCATGACCTGAGCCCAAGGCAGATGCTCAACTACTGAGGCACGGAGGTGCCACATGTATGAAATGTTTTATTGGATTAGCTGGACTCAGTAGGGTGCAAGCAGAAAGCAACCCACCCTCCCCCAACACCACCACACCCACATCACTGCTCTGTTGTTTCTTCCTCATCCAACCCTGGCAATATCTTGGAATTGCACAATCTTTTCTGTTACATTCATGTAAAGTAGTAAATTCAATTTCAGGCATTAAAAACTGATTATAATCTATTGCCAAAGTTCCTATTTTTTGTTCAGTTAAAGCTTTGTATCTCAAATAGGAAGGCTACAGAAGAGGGAATTTAACATAAAACAAAACAACCCCCCCCCACACACACACACACACAACCTAGTTACATGGCAGGCACATACTAAGAGTTAGAGATACTGTAGTGATCTAAACTGAGATCCTGCCCATGGGGAGTTTATGTTCAGCTCACATGTCATGGAAAACAGAAAAAGCTGAGCAGAGTAAGAGAGAGCATACATACGCAGCCTGATGGTGAGTGAGTGTCAGATTGCAGAATTAAATAGGGCGATCTCGGCAGGGCTTTGAGAGAAGTAGACAATTTTTAAAAGTCTTGAATAATGTGAAGGAGTTCATCATGCTAATATCTGGGAGGAGAGCATTCTAGGCGGGGGGGGGGGGGGGGCTCAAAGAGTGGATTGACATATTTAAGACATAATAAGGTGGCCAGGGAGGGTAATGCAGAGTGAGTGAGATAGAGAGTAGGGGAGATAAGGTCATAGAAGCATCAAGAGCCAGATCACAAAATAAAAAAGAGTAAGATCACATCCAGTTTGAATCCCCCAGTATGCAGATGATGAGATAGTTATGAGTGTAAGAAGTTTGTTACCATGGAGGGAGAGCAGGATCCTATGAAAGAAAAAGGAAATGAGGAGATAATTTGTTAGGGAAAGCCTTCAGACTGTAATGCAAATCTATTATCTGTGGGAGGCAAGAGGAAAAGAGAGAATTGGACAGGGGCTATCTTAACTGTGATTCATATTTGACATAGTCTTAGCCAAAACAATGGTTGAGAGCAAAGATTGCCTATAAGAGGAGACATTGGCAGGAACAGCTGGGTGGAGGACCCTCACTGCTTAGTAGGACATTGGCTGGGGACTCCCTGGAAAGGGATTGTGCACAAATGCTACAGCAGAGAGTGAGGTGCTACAAGAAGCCATCAGCTAACTGTACTCTGAGCACCTGGGTTCCAACTTATTTTTTTTAATACTTTATTTATTTGAGAGAAAGATAGAGAGTACATACAAGCTGGGGGAGGGAGGAACAGAGGGAGCAGGAGAGGGAGAAGTCAGAAGCCGGGCTCAATCCCAGGACCCTGAGATCATGATCTAAGCTGAAGGAAGATGCTTAACCAACTAAGCCACGTGGGTACCCCTTAACTTACTTTTTGAAGGAAGATATGAGCAGCACACCCTCATGTCTGTTCCAGGTCTGTAGGTCATTGTTCGGTTTTGATTTTCAATGTGAAAGAAAGGAGGTCTGAGCAGAGGAATACATGGTTTGACTTAATTTCCAAAAAAAAGTCACTTTGGTTGTGTTGAGAAAAGACTTGTGTGGGATACGAGCAAGGATACAAGCAGCAGGGAGCCTGATGCAATAATCCAAAACTGTTCATGGAAGCCTGGTCCAGGGCAGTAGTAATAGAGGGGATAAGATATGGTCACATTTCGGGGATCCCTGGGTGGCTCAGTGGTTTAGCGCCTGCCTTTGGCCCAGGGCATGATCCTGGAGTCCTGGGATCGAGTCCCGCGTCAGGCTCCTGGCATGGAGCCTGCTTCTCCCTCCTCCTGTGTCTCTGCCTCTCTCTCTCTATGTGTCTATCATAAATAATAAATAAATAAATAAATAAATATTAAAAAAAAGATATGGTCATATTTCAAATGCAAAATGTCAGCTAACTGCTCACTGTCTGTTTTTTTCAATACTTACCTTTGCTCATCTATTCTGTTACTCATCCTCAATCATTTCACCTTTTCAGATCCTTGAGTATTGGACCTAAGAGACAAAAGATACAGAAAAGTAAGAAAAATGTTACATGCCTGCTAGAAGTGTGATCTGGTGTGCTGTGCTCTGTGGGTGACAGATATCAATGCTCAAACTCTATACCAGGGATTTTTATTCACTTGGTTGTTATTCTTCTAAGATCCAAGTATTAGGTTCCTCCAACTATAGTTTTCAAGTGGTGCCAAAACCCTCTGCTCTCTGGCTACTTATATTTTCCCCTCTGCTCCTATTTTCCAGCAGCCTGCTCAACAACAGACTTGCCTGAAGGAGGTCTGTGGAGAGAGACATTTCAATGTAACTCAGCCCAACTCTGCAGGGTTTACATGAATCCCCCAGGAAACAAGAATATTTCCCCCACACATATGATCGTAGAGCTTTCTTTCTCTTCCTGTAGCCTTGGTTTTAGTCTTGTCGTCTCTAAGTCATATGCCAGACTCTGAACTGACATCATTTCAAAAGATACAGGACAAGCTCTTCAGGTGGTTCTCCCAGAGTATGCTTCACGTGGTAGGGTAAAGCACAGAATGTCTTAAATTCTCCATCTATTCCTGTACTCACATCCTTGCAATGTGACTTTGTAGCTCCCCTCATCAATGGGTGGAGTCCACTTTCTCTACTCTTAATTGCAAACTTAATCTGGGTTGGCAAAAAGCAATGCTGGACCTATCCCAAGGCTCTGACTCAAAAGGCCTTGCACATTTGTACTCTCCCACTTGGCACCCTCTTCCTCCTCTGCCGCGTGAGCAAGCATAGGCTAACCTGCTGAAAGATGAGAGGCCACATGGAACCTAAATGAGCCATCTCAGTTGAAGTCCCACTTCAGATAAATTAGCCATCTGCCTCTGACCAGACAGCTGAATGCAGAAGCATGAGCCCAGCAGTCCACTAATTGCACTACCAGGTATTCACCAAAGGATACAAAAACACTAATTCAAAGGGATACATGCACTCATATGTTTAAAGCAGCATTATTTTCAATAACAAAGATATAGAAGCAGCCTATGTGTCCATTGACTGATGAATGGATAAAGAGATGAATTGCTTTAGTGGATTGTAGGGTAGTTCTATTTTTCAACTTTTTGAGGAACCTCCATACTGTTTTCTAGAGTGGCTGCACCAGTTTGCATTCCCAACAGTGTCAGAAGGTTCCTTTTTGTTCACATCCTTGCCAACACCTATTGTTTCTTGTGTTATTGATTTTAGCCATTCTGACTGGTGTGAGGGGGTGTCCCATGGTGGTTTTGATTTGCATTTGCCTGATGATCAATGATGATGAGCATCTTTTCATGTGTCTATTGGCCATCTGGATGCCTTCTTTGAAGAAATATCTGTTCCTGTCCTCTGCCTATTTTTTAATTGGGTTATTTGTTTCCAGGTATGGAGTTTTACAAGCTCCTTATATATTTTGGATGCTAACCCTTGATCAGATATGTCATTTGCAAATATCTTCTCCCGTTCTCTAGGTTGCCTTTTAGTTTTGTTGATTGTTTCCTTTGCTGTGCAACACCTTTTTATCTTGATGTAGTCTTAGTAGTTTATTTTGCTTTGATTTCCCTTGCCTCAAAGAACATATCTAGATAAAAATTGCTATAGTTGATGTCAGAAAAATTACTGCCTGTGCTCTTTTCTAGGATATTTACGGTTTCAGATCTCACATTTAGGTTTTTAACACATTCTGAATTTTTTTGTGTGTCTGGTATAAGAAAGTCATCCAGTTTCATTCTTTTGTACTTTGTTGCTGTCCAGTTTTCCCAGCATTATTTGTCGGAGAGACGTTTATTTTCCCTTGGATATTCTTTCCTGCTTTGTTGAAGATTAATTGACCCTATAATTGTGGGTTTATTGCTGAATTTTCTATTCTGTTCTATTGATCTATGTGTTTATTTTTATTCCAGTACCATACTGTTTTGATTGCCATAGCTTTGCAATATGACCTGAAGTCCAGAATTGTGATACCTCCCACTTTGCTCTTCTTTTTCAAGATTGCTTTGACTATTCAGAGTCTTTTGCAATTCCATATAAATTTTAGAATTGCTTTATCTAGTTCTTTGAAAAATGCTGTTGGTAGTTTGATAGTGATTGCATTAAATGTTTAGATTGCTTTGGGTAATATAGACATTTTAATGATATTTTCTCTTCCAACCCATGAGTGTGGCATGTCTTTCCATTTCTTTGTGTCATCTTCAATTTCTTTCATCAGCCAAGACCAGTGTTTTATAGTTTTCAGAGCATAATTTTCATTATTAGTGTTTAGAAGTGCAACAGATTTCTGTACATTGATTTTGTATCCTGCAACTTTACTGAATTTGTTTATCAGTTCTAGCAGGTTTTTGGCAGAGTCTTGGGTTTTCTATATATAGTATCATATCATCTGCAGATCGTGAACTTTTACTTCTTCCTTACTGATTTGGATGACTTTTATTTCTTTTTATTGTCTGATTGCTGTGGCTAAGACTTCCAGTACTATATTGAATAAAAGTAGTGAAAGTGGATATCCTTCTCTTATTCCTGATCTTAGGGGAAACGGATGTTAGGTTCTCCACGTGTGGATGATATGAGCTTTGTTTTTTTCATATATGGCCTTTATTATGTTGAGGTATGTTCCCTCTACTTTGTTGAGGGTTTTTATCATGAATGGATATTGTACTTTTTCAAATGCTTTTTCCATGTCTATCAAAATGATCATATTGTTCTTAAGTTTTCTCTTATTGATGTGATGTATTATGTTGATTGATAATGAATGCTTATTTTAAGCTACTAAATTTTGTGGTGATCTGTTATATGGCAAAAAATTGAATTAATATCCCAAGATTACACTTGAAGGAAGTAATCACACCATATTATGTAGTAGGAAAGAGAAAGACACTACAATCTAAAAGAACTCTTCATTCTAAAGAACTGTTTATTTTCCTATTCAATATTCAAGTCTTTCCTTAAATACCTTCAAGGTCAGTGATAGCTTAATGGTCATCAACCTGAGTTTTAGTGGTTATCACTTAATAAACTCTCTGAGGATGGTGTACTCTATCTAGAATGTTCAGGAATTAAATAAACATTATTAGCTTTGAGGATTCACCCAAAAGTGGGAAAAGGGTAAGTCTTATTTCAGGATCATTTTTAAAGTATAAAGACCATGTATTCTTCAGCTCATAAGAGGTGATAAGTAGTGGTGACATGTATGACTTCAAAGTCTGAGTTAGAAACAAGAGTCCTCACTTCATAGATAACCCAGGCAAATTAGTCAGCTTCTCTGCTACTCAGTTTCCATATAGAGAAATTGGAGTAAAATTGTACCTATTTCATGTGTTGTGTGGACCAAATTAGATACGTCGGAAACAAAGTAGTGTTAGAACAGAATACCATGTATCATGATACTACATATCATTAGTATACTGTATATTATAGTATAGTATAGCATATGTACCATATAGCATATACGGTGTAGTATAGCACACTGATAGATATGACAAGGGTACAATAAAAATATATTGAAAGACTCAGCTTTCTGTAATTACTATGTAATTTCATGTAGCTGTAGAGTTCTATATAATTCTACATAGTTACTATGCAATTTCCATTTGCAGTCATTAGCAACATTGGGTGTCTAAGATGGTGTATGGCTTAAGAATCATTTAATATACAATATCAAATAAATGTAGCCAAATTTATAAGAAATTATTGATGCCACTTGAAATATAACTCCATCAGTGACACCAAGCTTGAGGCTCTGAGTCTTGGCTTTAAATTCTGCAAATGACTGGCTGAAAGCTTCCAACAGTAATTTCTTTCTATTGTACCTTGTTTTCAATTCCCAAAGTAAACTATATATAAAATCAACTTTTTTTGTGGTCAGAAATTTTAATAAATTAAAATGTGGTAAGTAAAATAAATAAATAAATAAATAAATAAATAAATAAATAAATAAATAAAATGTGGTAAGTGAAGATTGTAAGCATCTCTATCCCTATTTATACTTGTTAGTTTGTAGGGTTTTTTAAAAATATTTATTTATTTATTTATTTATTTATTTATTTATTTATTTATTCATGAGAGACACAGAAAGAGAGAGAGAAAGGCAGAGACACAGGCAGAGGGAGAAGCAGGCTCTATGTAGAAAGCCTGATGTGGGACTCAATCCTGGGTCTCCAGGATCATACCCTGGGCTGCAGCTGGCGCTAAACTGCTGCGCCACTGGGGCTGCCCTAGTTTGTAGTTTTTATTAATTATTTTAATTGAGGATTTTAGGTTTCCTACCAGATCTAATACTGATGCTGTTCTACATCAACAATTTTCAATTAATGGCACCTGCCATCCAATACTATAGACGTAATTATTTCAGTGATTACCCAGACCTGTGTCCATAGGATAGAGAGTAAGATAATGCCTACAAAGTATGAATAATTGAATTTTACTTTTGAATGTCTAAGCAGTTTTAAAACATTTTTAAATCAAATACTCCAAGGAGTGATCCTTGCAACTACCACATTAACAGTTTTTAAGTGGAAAAAAAAATCATATGGGAACTCTCTCATTAAATAATCTTTGATTAGCAAAGCACTTAACCATCCATTGTCAAAAACTTATAAGTTGCCAAAGAATAAACTTTTCAGTTACAACTCTGTCATCTGCATGTCTGTAGCACAGTTAGAAAAGCATGGCAAGAATGACAATTTTTCTTTTCATAAAATGTTCTTCCAATGTGAACACGGAATTCCTCTTGTCATTGTTTTCCTCATATAATTTTTCCCATATAATTTTGCATCTTATTACTGCAGATGTGTGACAGAGCCAGTATTATCCTTGGCAGCATCTTATCATTGATTAGTCTTAGGATTGGATAAAGGCTTCAATAAAGCATGAAAGGCACAACCATTCAGACAATACTTACTAAGCTTGTTTAAGTGTTTCCATATACTTCTGAAAGCCTTTTATGTTAAGACACAGGGTAAAACCCTTGCTGTTTTGACACCCTTTTACTTTCCCATTCGGAGTAACTGTCTCAGCTTCAACGTGCCAAAGCTCTGATATACTATGAAAATTGATGCCATCGTCACAGTGGATCAGGAAGCATGCAGACTGTTTTCTTGACAAACTGATGACCTGCTTCTGTAGCACTTCCTATTGGTTATCTTCCAGGCCCCAATGGCAGAGGTTAGTAAGTCAGTAAAGAATTCATGTCATTGTTGAAAGACTCTCATTGATATAACTGTTTGTTGTTGTTGTTTTGTTTGTCTTTAGTTAACCAAAAATCTGTCACTATATAACTCTGGTAGGCAATAAATGTAATTTCCTTTATTTTTCTTTAACTGAACTAAATTTCTACCACAAACTCTCGCTATGTCAAGTGGCAGAAACTATCTGAATCCATTCAGTATCCTCACTGGTTTGTTTCTCTGTGTTGTGAGGGGCGTAAGGATTGTGAAGGCTCTGGAAGTTGGGTTGCCCATACTGATGCCCAAAGACACCTTTTTATTCCTTTGGGGTGTTTGGTTCAGTAATCTTAATGTTACATCCATTTCATCTCAACTGCAAGTGGCCTTCAAGTGCCCTAGGTCTCTGGGGCATCACTATTCTAAAAGAAGAAAATATTTCAATCTTCCATGAGTCCTGCTCATAAGACAGGTATTTTATGATACTGACCTAAACCCCTTTCTTAGAATCTCAAGTATATATCTTCTATTCTTGAAAGAACTATGCAAATAATTGAAAAATTTTTGTCTTGCCACCTTTCTGGACTCTACTCAAAAAAGAGGGATAGAAGTCCCTATGTCTGTATTTCCCAAATTTTTTCAGTAGATTCAACATTTCTGTTCTTTACGTCCATCTGCTCTCCTCAGTTATATATTTTTTTATGTAATGTGTAATATCTTGATATTTATTGATGCTTACAAATCTATATTCTTTTATACTAAGAGAATTGCATTTTCAGATTATCTGTGATTCTAATCCTCTCTTGCTTTAATAGATAGTTCTAAGTCTAGTCTAATTTGATGAATGACTAGAACTTCCAGATGAAATACTAAGAATTAATTTCAAACTTAATCAATTTATTGCATTGATTTTTTTGAGCCCATAACTATGTATAAGTAACATTATGCCTATTATTTTCTCCAGATAATTGTTATATAGGTTAGCCAAGGATAGCAATTAGTCTGTTGGTTTTTAATGTTTTCTCAATTTTCCCTAAGTCAGTCTTTCCCTTAAATTTTGGTTTGAAATTCTTTTTATAAGTATATGTCAAATGTGTACTTCCAGTTCTCCAGAGGACCTCTTAGGTTCTTGCCAAGATTCTGCTCAGGTAGGAATTACTGCAATTAAATATGTCCAATGTAGAGGGGTCAAGATGAAAGAGACACATAGGTACTTCTAAAAAAAAAATATTAGCCTTGTATTAACAAATAAATGATTTTAAAGTGAAAGCTATGAAACTGGGAACCAGATTATAAGTGCTTTGTGGGCCATGGTGTGGGATTTGTATTTATTGTGAAGACTAGAGAGTCCTTTGAGCGATTTTAGTAGTGGAATATTGAATACCCATTATATGTTATTTTATGTATTGTTCACATGCATGATACAAAGAAATTGATAATCAGCAAGGCTAGGAAACTTGTTTCAAAGCCAGATATTTCTTCCATTGTGTCTCTTTGACACTGGTCAAAATAAAGTAGCAATAAGAGGAATAGAAATACAAAGTAAGTAACAACAGGATAGACAGAGAATTCAATAATTATGGATGGAGAAGATAGACTATGTTTTAGACATCTCGAATTTGAAATCCTTGAGGGATATCTACACAGAGACATAAATTAAGAAGTTGGCTATATGATTTGTTGTCCAGGAATTGAAATCTGGGGTAAAGATACAGATTTGGAAGAATAGGTCCTGGCTGATGACATGAGAATGAATGAAAGCACTCATACAAGTTTTCAATGTAAGAACAAGAGAGGGATAAATATATGCCCCAAGGAACACTAGAATGTAAAGAATGTGTCCAAAACTAAGCCTGAAAAAACATCATGAAGAAGTAGCAAGAGAGGCAGGACTTAGACCAAGTCATGTTGATGTTAGGGAAACCCAGAAAGGAGGGAAGATACTGCTACTGATTTGGGCAAAGGAAGACTACATGTCTCTGCCTTGTGTAATAAAGGAAAGTTGTTACTGTGGTGCAAGATGAGAAATTTCAATGGTGTGAGTAACAATCACTAGAAGAACCTCTTCTATGGCATTCTCTGGGGATGAAAACCATACCGAGGACAATGCCCCAGTTCACAGGTGAGACATGAGTGAGGTTTGAGGAAATGGAAAGGATGAACATTATTACTTGGAGGACACCAAAGAGAGGGGAATTAGGAATTTAAATGTTTTCTTTGCACTTAAGCATGAGGAAGACTGCGTGCTTCTCTAGCCCAAGAAAGGAGTGCTAGCACAGGAGAGATGGCTGTACAGAAATGTGAGAGAGGAAATATTTGATTGAGTGAGGTGGATGAGGAGGAAGAATGAGTTAGGAATGAGAGAGTAAGACTTAGAAAAATCATTATCCAGCCTGACAAGTTTTGTTTGGCTTACTGCCATATTTTAAATTCACACTCTAAGAATGAACTGCCCATATGGTAGCTATTGGCCACATGTGGCTCTCGAGCACTTAAGTGGCTGGTACCAATTGAAATGTACTGAACTTATAAAACACACAGTTTTTAAAAATATCTCTGATAATTTTCTATTGAATACATATGGAAATGGAATCATTTTAGATAGTTTGGGTCAAATAGTTTTATGAAAATTAGTTTTGCCTATTTCTTTCTGGTGTGGCTGTTAAAATTTTTAAATTGACTATATATCTCATGATAAATTTATTTTGAGCAGTGTTGCTGTAGCAAGACCCTGTACCTCCAATTAGAACCTATGACCTTCCTTGGCTGCAAAGCATGTGCTCAGCAAGCTATCAGTAACCATCACCACACCTACATTACTCCAAAGTCTGGGTCCAGATTTCTCCTGTGAATCCTTCTTTTTATTTTGTGGGTGCCTCTTTAGGAGATCAAGTCTGACATAGTAAGGTCAGGATAGAGGTCTCTTCTGTTATTTAAATATCCAGGGACATGTGTTTCTTTTTCTTTCTCACATGTCATATTCTTTTCCTGGTTCTAATTTTATTTTGCTCCTAAGCAATTTTTTTGTTGTTGTTGGTGGTGTGATGTCTTTTATTTTTATCCTTTCTTGAGGTCTTTTCTTGTCTAATAATTTGCTCAAGCTCTTTCTCTTCCTCTCAAGCAAAGAGATTGATCATTTTTAGAGCAAAAACAATTCATCCCAGGCCCAAGTAGGAAGACAAATGCAGCCGATTCTACAAATGATTAGATTAGTATCTTCAAAGGGCAAAGGAAGACTACATGTGTCACTGCCTTGTGTGATAAAGGCTAGTTGTTACTGTGGTTCAAGAAGAGAAATTTCAATGGTGTAACAACCACCAGGAGAACCTCTCCTATGGCATTCTCTGGGGATGAAGACCGATTGGTCCACTTTCCTTTGCCTCTCACCATGAACATGTTTCCTGTAAACTGCTGGCCTTTTTGCTGTACCTGTTAATCCTTGGCCAAGAAAAAACTCTTAGCAATTCTTATTTGCAGACTGTTGGCACACTGTTCTCTTCCACCATGCTGCCCCCACTCATAGGCCTCATAGCCCCTGCATACCTGTTGTGAGTTAGGATTTATCAATCATTCCTACCAGCTAGGGGTCATCCTTGTCCAGAAAACAAAACACAAACCATGGACAAAATTCTAAATTTCTTGCTTATCATTCCTTGTCCCTTCTGGGCCTGTTAACTGAGATTTGATGTTAAAAAATACTCTATTTTATCTTGTCTACTGAAGAGCCAATGAAAGTTAAGAAGATTACATGAATATCTATAGTTTAACTTCAGTCACCATAACCTGCTATGGTATCAGTCTTGGTGTTCAATCTCGGTGCTAATCCAAAGATTTTAAATGTAAACTCAAGGTCCTTCTGAGGCTCTGTGTGGAGTCTAAAAACTAGGTCTAAGTTTTAGTGAAGGTAGTTTTTATCTTGTGTGATACAATTCATTTACTACAATGAAACTTTAATTAGAAACTCTCTTTAGTTCCAAATTTTCAATGCTCCCCTCAACAATATTCTTAGCCATAAGAAATGATATTTTGGGCAACCCGGGTGGCTTAGCGGTTTAGCACCACTTTCAGCCTGGGGTGTGATCCTGGAGATCTGGGATCGAGTCCCATGTCGGGTTCCCTGTGTAAAGCCTGTTTCTCCCTCTGTCTGTGTCTCTGCCTCTCTCTCTCTCTCTCTCTCTCTCTCTCTGTGTGTGTCTTATGAATAAATAAAATCTTAAAAAAAGAAATTATATGTTTATTAGTATTAACTAGAAGACAATATATAGCCTTAGTTAAATTCTTTCACGAAAAGATTGGTGTTGCTGTATATGCTCTTTTCCTCCATTCCCTTTTATTATATGATATTCATTGCTAATATATCCCACTTCTATAAGTTTCCTGTATGTTCTGAAAGAAAGGAATGGTTGTCTAAATACCTCTTCGCTTGCCTTTTAGAACAGAAAGAAAACTTGAGGAAGACAACATTTTCCTTTCAGCTGGTTTTTAATTAGAAATCCTTTCAAGATATTATTTTTTCTCCAAACTAGAATTTATATTTGTGCAATTACATGGAGATTTCAATTCCAGATTGCCCATACCATTCACTCATTTGAGAATTGATAAAAAATCTAAATGAAAACATAAAAGTTAATAATTTTTAAGCAGATCTTTTATTGGTGAGTGCTATAACATATACAGGTTTGAAAATCTCAGAGTTTGGCAATGATTCTTCAAATATATATTATAATATATTATGTATAAATATTATATATAATTGGATTTAATTGATCTATAATTATGTAAGCTTAAGGTATACAAAGTGTTGATTTAATAAATTTATATATTACAATATGATTACTGCCATAGCATTAGCTAACACCTCTGTCATGTCTTATAATTATTATTTCTTTTTTTGTGGTGACAACATTTAAGGTCTGGTCTCTTAGCAACTTTGAAGTACATATCACAGTATTGGTGACTCTAATTACAATGCTATGTGTTAGATCTTCAGAACTTATCCATCTTCTAGTTGCAAATTTGATTTTACTATCCACATGTTCAACAAATTATGCTCCACTTTCCAGAGACCTCTAGCTACTCAGTTATGAATGATTTCAGTGTTCAGGCAATCTTTCTACCTGTCATATTTTCATTGAAAACCGATATACGTGTTTCACAAACTGGGACTGTTCTGAAATGCATTAGCTATTGGCCATTAATAGCAAAAAAACTAAAAAAGTGAAAATAGATTAATGCTATTAAAAATGCATCAGCAAATTATTTTTCAATAGCTGCCTTTAAAGTAGAAATGGCCTCAAATGGCTTTCTCTCTTACAAAAAGGCCACTGTCTCTTCTGTAGCAAGCTGTGGCCAGTTCTAGTTCTAACCCTGGCACAAAGATCCCCGAGGGTTACTGAGCTGCATGTGCAAACGCATTCTTTGTCATTCCAAATCAACAATTGTAAAGAAAATTTAAAGCTAGATATCTTATACTATTCTGGTCAGGGAGGTTGTTCAAAGAAGATAGGGGTGGGACGAGGAGAAATTCGTTGGTGCCAAATGTGGATTCTCGAGTGCTGATTATGCCTGTACCAGTGCTAAGATCATAACGTTGTGGTCACCTACCCCTGAGAAGAGAGGGGAGTTCAGCTCAGTTGCTACAGAAAGCATGAAGGAATAATGCCTTTCAGACAATAATTGTCTCTAACAATTAATGAGTTAATTCTAAGCAAATATCCCTGCTCTATAACTCTAGAAATAGCCAAAGGATGTAGACATCAATATTGGAACACAAGGCTCTCTGCTTTATGTAACAGAGGAGGTCTACTGGAAACATCAAGAATTTCTTGGATCATAGACCATTACCTATGCTTTCCTTTGCCATGCTATTGCCAAGAGCAGCAGGTTTCTGAGAAGTTGGTGTTAAAAGGAAGATAAAGGTATGTTTACCTACATTTCAGTTTCAGTGAAAGCCAAGAACAATACAGCAGGTTTCAAGTATTCTAGATCTCATGGCAAAGGTGCTTGAAATATCAAAGTGGACCATGCTAGCATATGTGAAATGAGTTGTACCAGTATTGACTTGTCAGCCGCCTCAAGGCTCCTCCAAGAGAAGATTATAGATTTATTAGGACATTCAGGAGGGCAAGAATATGAATTTCTTTGGAGTAGTGTGCTGTTCATTTCTACATGGGGAGAGAGGATGAGAGTGCTTCTCCACCACTTTGAGTCTAGTGACAGAAACTTAGCAAAAGCTTGACAAGGGTAATAGGTGCTGCTAGAATCCTGCTCAGGCCCCTGTAACCAGCTGTGGAAGACTCGGCCCTTAGCTGAGACTGCCTGCAGCTGACGACAACTGGTACAAAATGTGTGTCTCCTTTGCTTTACATTGATTCCAATTCTGTTCTTGCTCCAGAGGGCCTCACGGGATCAGCTGAAATGAAACCTCAGTTATGATTATGACCTTTCTTATACTATCCTGCTTAACTTTTACTCCCTTTCTTCTGAGAGTCTCCCTGAATAATTTAAGCGTTCTCAACTCCACTTCAAGCTTTGGTTTAGGGAACCCAGCCTAAGAAATAGGTATCTGTAACCTATGAGACATAGGGTCTGGTACCTGATTTATACTTAGAGAAGTCTCAGTGGCGAGGCTGTCATTTGGACAGCAGGGAGTCATACACAGACCCCACACAAGTGAACCAGCTACAGGTTGTCTTGGAAAAGACCTTTCCTGACCAGGCATTTTTTTAAGAAGTGAAACAACCTCTATTGGGATGCTCAGGTGTCCAAGAAGAGAAAGCATCAAAGGGATCAGATACACAGGGTCACATTGTCGTTGGGGATAAATATCCCTAAGGGACTCATAATGATATTCCTTGTGTGAAAGAACCAAGATTGAAAATATGTTACACCCAGATGGTACTACTCTGAGATCATAATTCCAAAGGTAAGATTTAGTTTATGATTATTCTTTCCCATCCTCTGTCTGCTCCTATGCTAGATGGACCTGTCAGTAGCTACTGAGGAGAAGGAAGTAAAGAAGTAGGAAAGAAAACTTCCCCAATCCTTTCTCCTCACGGCAGGTTTCCTTCACTTTTCCTTCAAGGCAGGTCTAAACTGAGTAACTAAAGACATTTCATGCAGAGATAGTGTAAGAAAGGACATAATCATAACTGAAGTTTCATTTCAACTGATCCCATGAGGACCTGTGAAGCAAGAACAGAATTGGTATCAATGTAAATGCTTTATCATTTGAGAGTTAGTTGGAAACTTTGAAATTCTTACAAAAGACAGAGGAGGACAGATTCCCATAGGAGGATATGTAATAAAGTTACCCTTTGTTTGCACCTTACGGATTCTGGCTTGTTCCTGAAACCTGTGGCTTACCTTTATATGCACACCAGATACAAATGAGGCCCTCTTTGCAACTTGCTAATGAGGGAATTACCTTGAGGCCTCAATTCTGTTACCTGAGTGTCTACAAAGTCCTGTCCAAGATTTCCATAGATTCCCAAAAGGATGTACATTCTCATGGTCACATTTGTCTCTGGCAAACTCCATTTCATTCAGGTCAACATTCTTTTCATATGTGTCTTCAACAAAATTAACTCCATGTCAGAAAGGTCTAATGGACATTTCTATACATTGTCCAGGGTATGATTTCTTTCCTTCATTGATGAAAAGTTTGATTCTCCTCTTTTCGTTTTTCCAGCATTTTGGGGAGCTTACTTTAGCTTTATACTATGGGCAGTATAAAGGATAGGTTTGCCCTATCAGTTGTAGCTAACACTGGAGCTAGTGGTATAAAGAAGTAGAGTCAGTGGAGAAATCCTTTATCTTGTGAGTGATGGTAGAAACACCTAGCCACAGGCCTAACGTTATCGTTATGATTGATGTGGCTATTATGTATATATAATGGTTATTATGGCTATTATATTATCATTATGACTGATGTGATTCAAAATTATAATACATATAATGGTTATTTTGGTATATTTAGGTGTATGTTAGCCAAAATTCAGACAAACCAATTCAGTGATTTAAATTTCAGAGAGTGATTTGCTTATCTACAAACAAGTGTTGTTGTTTTTTTTTACATGATACATAGATTCAAAACTTAAACAAGTTATATCAAAAAAAGCCAGAAGACATTTAGAGCCTAGAGATTACTACAAAAAGTAAATTAACTATCTGGTAGTAATCGCTAAAATCGATTGAGAGCTTACTATGTACAACATACATTTCTAAGTGTTCAACATGTATTAGCTTGCTTTTGGGATGTCCAGGACATCCTATAAAGTAAGCAGTGTTATTACTCCCATTCTAAAGATAAGAAGACTGAGGCACTGCATTGATATTTTCAGGCTCATACATCTGGAAGGTTGCAGAGCCAGTTTTCACATCTAGGCTGTCTGACTCAGGAGTGCATGTTTATCAGCCATGAGCAGTGGTGCTTCATGAAGCAAAGTGGCATCAGTACCATACAAGACATAGAGTAAGAATGTGGAAACTGTGTTTTCCTTATTCTTTTGTATCCTTGGACAAAGTTTTATAATTACCACATATATCATGTGTTATCAATTATGTAAGCTTGAAGTAACATCAACTTTCTTTTTTTTTTAAGATTTATTTATTTATTTGAGAGAGAGAGAGAGAGAGCTCAAGTGGGGGGAGGGATACAGGGAGAAGCAGACTCCTGCCTGAGCAGGGAGCCTGATGTAGGACTCAATCCCAGGACCCTGCCCCAGAGGCAGACACTTAACTTACTGAGCCACCCAGGCACCACTAACATCAGCTTTCTTCAACCCAGAATATAATGATACAAGCCATGTGACCACACTGCAAATGTTAGATGGCTTTCAAATACTTGTAATTTCCAAGATTCTAAGCTTACAGTATTACCTGGTCTCCTGATAGCAACACTATTGACTTAGTTTCCATTTCTCTATCATTCACTACATTTTCACCAAGAATTACAGAGTCCCTTCTCCCACAAATACAGTGAAATGCTCATGATAATATTTTAGCCCTTTTGAGTGTCTTTCTTGTCATCCTCAGTCTTGCAGAAACATTTTCACTCTTCCTTCTAGATTCTTTTCTTCCCTAAGTCTATATACTCCCAAATCTTTCAACTCATTCAGTACTCCTCTCATCTATCTTACGTATTTGCTTCTTGTGCTTTCATTTCCTGAACATCCTTAAAAATTTGGTCATTGAACCCATACCCCTGCCTCTCCTTCCAGCTTCCTTTCCTGGTCTCCTCTGTTGTTCTCACACTATTTCCTCACTAGTAAGTATCTTCAGCCCCCATTTTACCTCAGTTATGTTTACAACAAAAGTTGCCCAAGGATACACAACTGGAATGGCCCAGGTGAGAGCTGAACCCCTTCCTGTCTGCCTTCTCAGTCTACAGTCTTAAACTTTATTTCATTAGTTTCCAATCTGATTTACAAGCCTCCTCCCCTGGGATAATCTGCAGTCTCTTTAAATGTAACAAATTTGTCCTTACTTGATTTTTATCTCCCTTTATAAAATGCACTTCACTTTTCTGCATTTTCCCTTAGTATGTAAAATATTATACTCCACATTTTTTCCTGTGACAATTCTTTTAATTTTTCACTGTCCCCACGTGATCTAAGAACTTGCTATCCCAAGCCCAAAGCAAAGAGCTCAGTTTACTTACTCAGTCTTGCAACCCACAATAGTAGAGAGCTGTGCTTTAAAAAATAAATAAATAAAAATAAGGTTTATTTATTTATCTTATAAAGGGAGAGAGAGAGAGAGAGCACAAGTGGGAGAGGCAGATGGAGAGAGAGAGAGAATCTCAAGTAGACTCCATGCTGAATGTGCAGATTCCTGCACCCTGAGATCATGACCTGGGCTGAAATGAAGAGCCCAACACTTAACTGATTGTGCCCCCCGGGGCCCCAGAACTGTTTTTTTTTATTTGATTTACATCTTTGTTATTTTTTATTGAAATGTATTTGATGTATAATACTGTGTAAGTCTTAAATGTACAATGTATTGATTTGGTACATTTATATATTGCAATATAATTATCACTGTAGAGTTAGCTAGCACCTCTATCATGTCACATAGCTATAATTTCTTCTTTGTGGTAAAAATAATTAAGAGCTAGTCTCTTAGCAACTTTAGAGTTTATTTTTATTTTTTTTAATAAATTAATTTTTATTGGTATTCAATTTACCAACATACAGAATAACACCCAGTGCTCATCCCGTCAAGTGTCCCCCTCAGTGCCCGTCACCCATTCCCCCCCACCCCCTTCCCTCCTCCCCTTCCACCACCCCTAGTTCGTTTCCCAGAGTTAGGAGTCTTTATGTTCTGTCTCCCTTCCTGATATTTCCCACACATTTCTTCTCCCTTCCTTTATATTCCCTTTCACTATTATTTATATTCCCCAAATGAATGAGAACATACACTGTTTGTCCTTCTCCGATTGACTTATTTCACTCAGCATAATACCCTCCAGTTCCATCCACGTTGAAGCAAATGGTGGTTATTTGTAACTTTAGAGTTTATAATACAGTATTGTTGACTATAACCACTATACTGTGGTTATGTGTATACAGTTGAATATTACTCAGCAGTGAGAAAGAAGGAAATCCTGCCATTTGTGACAACATGCATGGCCCTTGAAGGCATTATGTTATGTGAGATAAGTCAGACAGAAAAAAGACAAATACTGTATGATATTTGTATTTATAGGTAGAATTCTAAAAAGCTAAACTCATAATAACAAGAGAGCAGAATTATAGTTACTAGTTCCTGGGGATGAGCTGGGGAATTGGGGAGATGTTGTTTAAAGGCACAAACTAGAGTACCTTGGTTCAGTTGTCTGACTCTTGGTTTTGGCTCAGGTCATGATCTCATAGGTCATGAGATTGAGCCCCGCATCAGGCTTCAGGCTCTGTGTGGAGACTGCTTGGGATTCTCTCTCTCTGCTCTCCACACCCCCTTAAAGTAAATCAATAAATCTTTAAGGGAATAGACCTGCAACTAGTAGATAAATAAGTTCTGGAGGGCTTGGTTCCTCAAACGCAACTTTCTTGATGTCACACCCTTTCTTAAGAATTCATTATCTATTACTTGTATGCCTAATTTTCACAGTAGTGTATCTAACAATCTTTTCTTAATGACTCTATTTTATTTAACCAAAATTTTCAGAATATTTCTAACATGGATCCTCTACAGAATGGAGACAGTTTTTTTTTTTCCCCCTTCCTTTCATTTCCAGGCTCATTTCTATTTCTTTGACTTTCTTGCAGTCTACACTTCAGTTCATGTCTATTTTAAATAAAATGGTCTTCTCCTTTTCTGATACCTTACATTATACTACATATTTGATGAAAAATTGATTTGTGCTATTCTCTTTTTTCTTCAACAAAAATATAAAAAGATTGGATGTGAGACTACAGTTGGAAGAAACTTAGGAACCATATGACCTTAGAGGTCACAGAGTTAGGTTGCTCTATTTTATGGATAAGGAAATACGGTTAATATAGGTTCTTTTGAATCTTGAATCCTTAAGGGAACATGATGCTCTTTTTTGGTATTCATCAAAGAAAACTTGATCTCAGGATATGCTGAATAAAATGTGTTGGGTTTATTTTTACTTAGAAATAAGAAGAATGTCTTGGTAAAATTTCACTGGGAAATTTAATTTTCACTGGGACTACTTAGGCAAACTCATTTCAAACCAGCCTCTGGGAACTTTAAAACAGCAGAGTAATGACTCATTACTCTACCTTCCACATTTTGCTAGTATACAGTTTATGACTTTGGCAAATAGCTTTCAATACCACTGATACCATCTGTTACTCTTTCTGGTTGAGTCATCCAACATTGTACTTCTCCAAAAGGTAATATGAACCCAATCAGGACATTTCAGGCTCAGGCCTGAATGAAAAGGGCAAGAGGTATACTAAATTAAAATTACTTACTATAATGAATATTACAGTAAACTTCATATTTTAATTTTAACAAATTGAGTTTCCTAGCCTTGGCAGTATGTATTTTCGTTCTTTGCATATTCTAGTGTTTGGTTTCTAAATCACATTTTCTAAAACACATATTCCTAAAATGAATATTATTCAGGAACAACACCAGGTAATAGCAGACTTGATTTCTATTTGCTTGTACTCATATAAGAGATAAGCTTCTCTATTGATAAAATATTATTCATCATTTCAAAATTCTCTCTCATGTCTTTAAGGGTGCCTGTTAGATAAAACTAGTATATCTTCTACATGTCATGTTACATTATTCTATCATGTCATAGATAATTTCAAATATATCTAAAATATAAATTCCTTGAGATCAGGGACTGTGACTTATTCAACTTCTTTATACATTTACTCCACATTATACAGAGCAGGCATTCAACAAATGTATAACTGACTTGTTTCGTCATTGAATTTGTGGCAAATCAGTGGCCTCCCATACAGTATATAACACCTATAATCTTAACTGTACAGAAAAACCTGCAGACTTTCCAGTGTTCTAGTCTGTGCTCTCTGTTACTTTTTACACCAAGATTATCCTATCTTAATTACTGGCATTTTAGAGTATGTCTTGAAGTCTTGAAATAATACATGTCCTCCGATTGTTCTTCATGAACATGTTGACTACTCTAGGTTCTCTGTACTTTTTGTATGCATTTTGGAGTCAGGGTATGAATTTTGACAAAATGGCTTGCTGTGATTTTGTTTTGATTGCTTTGCATCTTGACATGGAGAATTTTGCAATTACTGTCGGAGTGGTAGGCATCTTAATATCAATTTTTTCAATCCATAAATATGGGACAACTCGCCCTTTAATTATGTTTCCTTTTTATTTCACTCAGCAATGTCTTACAGTTTTCTGTCTCAAAATATTTCACATATTTTTTAGAGATTTGTGACTTGATTTTGGGGGATGTGCTTATATATAGCAGTTGTTTATTTTATTTCCTGATTCTTCCTGAAATACAGAAATAACACTGAATTATGCATCTGTTGACTACCATACCATGTTACTAAATCAAATATTTTATAGAATTTTGAATTCTCTATGTACGCAATCACATACTCTGAGAATAAGGACTTTATTTTTCCCTTTCTAATTGTGCCTTTTATTTCTGTTTCTTGCATTATTGCACTGACCAGGACTTATAGTACAATGTTGAGAGAAGTCACAACAGTGGCATCCTATTCTATGCCTGATCTCAAAAAAGAGTGTTCAGAGTTTTATCATTAAGTATGGTGTTAGTGTAGGTTTTTTATTTTTTCCAATGCCTAGTTCTTCATGAACATTTACTTTTACCAAATACTTGTTCTGTATCTATTGAGAAAATCATATTTTTTCCTCCTTTTGGCTAAATATTTATTATTTCTTACATTCTGCTTTCATTGACCTTAAATTACTTTTATTTTCTTGGCTTTCTAGATGGAAACTTTGATCACTGGTTTTAAAACATTTGTATTTCCTAATATATAACGAAATACATGCTTATTCTCTCTTGACTGAACATTCTATGGCCACTGACAGAGCTTTATTACTCTTTCTTGGGATATCTTAAATCCATTCTTTTAGTCACAGTTCTGAATAATATTAAATAAGATATTTCACTTTCTTTGGAATGATAAAGAAAGAAGTGAAGAGTAAAAAGGAAGACAAAGAATGAAAAATATAGGAAAGACAGTTTTACTAAAACCTTCCTAAAATTTCTTCTGATGCTAAAATTATGACTCCAGATAGCCAGAATAACTTTACTCCATTCTTTCCAATCCTTTTCCTACATAAAATATACAGCCACTGTGAACTCAGTGTGCAAATGGCTTTTACATCTGGAAAGGACAGGTGAACTGCTCAAAGCCTGGCAGAGGACAGCCAGGAGGCTAGGTGTTTATTTTAGAGGTGAAATCAATCACCTGTCTCTTTGGATGGGTATTGTTCTATAGGTGGTAAAATTTACGTATATTCAGCTCCTTGAAGGAGCCGTATTCCTAAAGTCTTAACCTGAAATTTTGCTTCACATTTTCTATGTTGAATCTCATGTACTTTGATCAGAACCTTTCTGACTCAATAATATATATTTTCTTCTGGCATAAATTCAAGGTCATAAGTTCAAATGCCTATGGGGAATATGGGGATAAATGACTGACTTCATCGAGTATAATGGTTGTGATATTTCAATAGCATTATTTGTTTAGTTTTTCATATTGCAACTGAAACTTAGCCTTGGTGTAGATGAGACAGTGAGAAGTGGAAGGGACTTCAGAGACACTAGAGAACATCTAACCCTCTGTTGAAAAAGGATGGAAGCTACTCTGCTTGAGTAAATAGATGGCTGCCATGCAGGAAGATGGACTTATGGCAACACGATATTCCAATTTCTTAAGAAGTTAAGATTTTGATAGGATATTATCAGATTATTTTATTTCTTGCACATTTCAGTAACTATCAGTTAAAATTCACATTTGTTGATATGTGCAATTGTCAGATTAATTTCTTCTCGGGATCAGAGATGAAAAGGAATGAGATAATCTTTTCTTTTATTAGTTCATTAAGTCATTCAGCAAATATTCACTGAACATCTAGTAAGTATCAGGCAGCCATGATAAATACTGGAGATAAAATGGTAAACAAAACCAGACAGGGGTCTCTGCACTCATGGTACTTTTGGTTGAGTGGGGGATATAAGCAGTGGTGAAATAATCATGTACAAAGCATAAAATTACCAGTATGAGAAGTGCTGTGTCAGGGCATGCAAGCCAGGGAGGAGCTTCAACTAATTCCTCCGACCTTGTTCTAGAGAAGAAATGCTATAAACACATCTTTCATGCTCGCCAGCTTTAACGAAAAGTTAGAATTCATAATTTGCCTCCCTTCTAGAGAGGTTTTAAAACAGCATTCTCTTTATATGGAGTTTTATGCAACTCCCTCCTAGGACCCTGGGGAGCAGTGGGCTGTAGGTTGAATTTGGGTTATCTTGAGGAAGCTTTTCAAATAGCCAGTCGTGTTCTTATCTCTGCTTCTTCATAACAGGTCCCTTAACATCTTCTATTTGCTGGAGGAGGGGTGGGATGGGGTAGGAATTTATGTCTACCTCTCTTATGCTCCAGTTCTGTATAAGACTTCTCTCCGTCTTCCTTGAGAGAAAAAAGAAAAGTTTATAATGCATGCAGAAGCCATGAGAGCAAACAAAATACATACAGGATCTAGACTTTAGCACTACATGTCTAACCTAGTTGTCAGGAGAACCTCCCTAGGACTATCCCCTTGGGTTGAGTGACATGCAGGTACTTTTCTTGATTATCATCTATTATTCTGATCCAATCAACTACAAATAGTTGCATTCATATACCTGATTTTTTTTATTGTCCTGTTACTATGTGTCAGATATTGTTCTAAATGTCTCATATACATTAGTTTATGTCATAAGACTTCTGAAGATAGGTGCTACTGTTAATTCCATTGCACAGACTGAAAAACTGAGGAGAGAAATTTAGCCCCTTAGCAAAATCAGGTAGATAATAAGTTCTAAACCTGAAATTGAATTCAGGCTTTTGACTTCCAATTGACGGCAATAATACTTTACTGCTCAATATTACTTATCTTACCTTTTCAGTGTTTTTCCTTAAATTAAGTTTGATTCCTACCTATATTTGGTCCCATTCTCTACAACCTATAATATTACAAATAACTGGCTAATGCTTCCCCAAATATTTTTACTCCTCTGAGACTTTTAATTTCTATTTGATAATGATCTAGGCAAAGAAGAATTTGAGTTACATTAAACAATTAGTGTTGCATAGGGAGCTCTTACCTAGAATAAATAAAGTTGCCCAGAACTGTAATAACAGTATCAGAGTCTTTTATGCTTTTGTTTCTTTAGTCAGGAAGAATGAATTTCTGACTCTTGGAAAAGTAACCCAAGGTAAGAAAAGAGATTTGAAAAGTAGTTGGTTGGTTGAGTAAATTTATGTCTCCTCGCCCACATAAATTATACAGGAGAGACAGGGATTTGAAATGGGAGGTTTAAACATGCTAAAAAAATAGAGATTGCTTTTTCCCCATGCCTCCCAGCTCTTGAGAAGTACTTCCTTATATTGACTCATCCTCTAGTCCTTTCTCTCCTAAGTTCTTTTGATCCAATTGAGGCAGATGTAGAAATCCTAAGATTACTTAACAGGTACCTATGAGTGCCACCTTCAGGTGAATTTCTAGACACATGTCTCAATTGTGATGGGAACTTCAGGTAGTTTAGTCCCTTTGGCAGAAGGAGATGAGCGGGCTTTGGAAGTCAGAGGATCAGGCTCTCCCATTTATTGTCCAGTAAAATGCACTACAAAAGTGCCTTCTTTACCAGTCTATGCTGATAACTAAATGAACCAATATATGTAAAAAGTATTATGACCATATTACCTTTGTCATTAAGACATTAAGAGATCAGGTCTTTTACCATTTATTCACTTTAACCAAAATATTCTAGGGACCCAAATGACCTGCATAGGGAAATTAATTTTTTTATATAAAATGAAGATTTCTAAATGACAATTACTAAATGTTAATATACCAAAAAGTACTCTGCTTTGGAAAAACAAAAACAAAAAACAACACAAACAAAACAGGGCACTGGATTCGTAGCACACTGTAGTTGAAATTGCACTTCTATTATTTAATGTGTGACCTTAGGCAACTGAGAAACAAAGATAGGAGATTATTATTGTTTATTATATTATCTGTAAAAGTTGTATTCCATTGTCTTGAATACTGGAGTCTTTTGTAGCGAAAGTTTCACTTTTGCTGGAATATTTTTGATAAGCCTCTTGGGTGGTAGACTCGAGCCACAGGCATGTAAGGGATGGTGCCCAGACTTTAGGGAAGAGGAGCTCTTTAGCCACATGGATACAGCAGTTTGTGAGGTGAGAAAAGGAAAAGGGAGAAAAAACGAGATGGAGGAGGGGCAAACATTTTGAGAGAATAAGTATATATATGAATGCAATGTGACATCCCTTTTAATTTCTAAATTTAATTCTAAATCAGCAGTAAACTCTCTATTGTTTAGTGATACTTTGTTTCAGAGAATGTATATGTGTGAGTGCATGTCTTTGCATATACCCTGTATTCCATCATTTAAAAGATATGAGACTAAAAATGGTTGATTTAGGTAGAGAAGTGTCTGGATGTCATCTGTATGTTACATCCTCAGTGTTGATCCATGTGTTCTTTGATAAGAATGATAGAATTTGGCATCGGGGTGATAAAATTGGTGGTGAAAGGCTAGGCTACCAATTTGAGTCCATAATTGTTAAATAACCTTGGCATTCCAATTTAATTATCTTCAGGATCTTCTATGTATAACATGTAATTATAGTTAACAGATGCTCACAAAACCCACTGGGATTACCCATCAAGGTATCTATGGTTTTATAACAGTGTAGCAGAGATGCCACAGCTAACAACAACCAAATCAAGAGAGGAATTGGATAAACTCCCTGGCATCTTATAAAGGCTCTCTAAAAATGATCCCAATGATTATTCATGTTTAAAAAAATCTTTCTCTCATAAAGAAAGCTATGAAAGCTTTTCTTATCTCTATATAAATATATAAAACAAAGCAAATTTCACATTATTTTCTACTTTTTGTATATTTTTCTAATCTGTTTACACCCACTTTCTTACCTATCAATCTGTTCTGCCTCCACTTTGCCTGTTTCTTCCTAGCAACAAAGTACCTTGCTCTTCTAGATCCAGTGATTGAAAATCTGGTAGGTCAAAGGCCTGTAGAAGATACAAAGATGACTTAGATTTTGATTCCGTTTTTGAAGTAGACCTGTTGTTTGTGTCTGGCAGGCTCTTCTCCTTGGGGAGCTCCCCTTTCAGGATACAGAGTGAACATGTGACCATAGCTAGGGCCAAGGATGGGTACTGAAGCCAAGCAAGGTCAGAGCCTTGTGATTCACATGGGAAAAAAAGCAAGCATTTTCTGCTGTGTCTGTTAAACTAAGATTATGTGAGCCTACAGCTGCTGACAGCCATCCTGCCTGCCAACTCGACTTCATACAAAATGAATTCAAGTCAAGAATTTCATTGTTAAAGTGTCCACTTCTAGAATTCACAGTAATATTTGGCAATAAATTTTCTTTTAGCTTAAGCTACTTAGAATTGGTTTTCTATCACTAGCAATCCAAAGTGCCCTAATGAACATAGCCTTCCAAGAGTTTATGGTCTAATAAAAAAATACAGCTGGAGTGACAAAATTGTCCTGAGGTGACCAAGTTGAACAGTACAAGTATTTTCTCTTGTGACTGAAAATAATAGCAGTATTGCAATGAGTTATTACCTATTGCACTAGCCTTGTTTCACCTAGATTTGTAGGGTCCAAAGTTTCAAGGGTATCCCCTCGTTTTCGTGGTGGTGCTCAGGTTATATACGTGGGCTGAGGAGAATAAAGTTGAAGCCCTTTTTCCCAGGAACCTCAACTACACCATGATCTCTGTTAGGCTTCCTACACTGCACATTAGCATATGGCCTATGTGAAAATTCATAAAGTTAACTAAAACAGTATGATAACTATATACACAGAATGCCAGCCCCCTAACTGTTCTTTCCAACTGAATTGCCACCCTAAAGCTCTATTTATTTCTGGAGCTACACTTGCTGCATTAACTAAGAACCAGTTTTATACTAAGATCCTCATACCTACCTTTGGACTCTTATTTGTAATATGAAGAGATGATAGCAAATTGTGAAAAGGCTACTTTTTATTTCTACAATATTTAGCTTCCTTCTTTCAAAAAATGCCTTTTTAAGTTATAATTGTAAGTGGCAAGTGTCACTCTTTTAAATTCTATTTTAGAATGTTGATAATAATAAAGATAAAATGATAAAGTTTGATGAGTACAAATTAGGAGAATGCTTTATTGACAAAAGATGACAAATTATAATTTTCTTCCTACTCAAGAATTGAGTTTTCTACCTGTAAATATCATCTTACAGAGTACTGTATTGGTTCGAAATGAACTCTTCAGGTAGAAAAACAAACTGAAAAGCTTCTATAATTGAAGCTTCTATAATTGAAGCAATATGAAGGCAGGGAGGCCGGGCCACTTGGTGAGCGGCTCAGCCCTGAGACACAGGGGACTGGGCTCCATGGGGGACGGAAAGAGGGGACCTCCCCGGGGAAAGGTGGAGGGACCGAGGGAGCCAGAGCAGACTCGAGATTCCCAGTGACTGACTGTTCCTGATGGTGGACGGCCCAGGGGGCTTCAGGAAATGAGGACAGGCCTGCGAGCTGGCCCAGGGGTCTTTGGGGCCATCCGCATCCCGACCGGAGGCCAGCCAGGGCAGATCGGACGGCACTGCAGGGAGTCGTGGCCCTGAGGGAGCCCCACAGGCTTGTATAGGAATAGACAGACTGACCAATAAAATGGAACGGAAAGAATACAAACTAATCCAACCACATTTGGAAAACTAGAATATCAGAAAGGCAGAGTATCAAATCACTGGGGGAAAATGGGTTCTTTAATAAATAATGTTGGGAAAACTGTAGTCTTGTTATGAAAAAGATAAAATTAAATCCATTTCCTACACCATTAAAAATAATAAAGTCCAAAGAGAACTAAATGTAAAAAATGTAAATGTGAATATTAAAGCTGTAGACAAGGGAGCTAAAAGTAAAAAAAAAAAAAAAAAAAAAAATGAAACTGTACAAATACTACAAGAAAATACGGGGAGGGCAGCCCTGGTGGCTCAGTTGTTTGGCGCCTGCCTTTGGCCCAGGGCGCAATCCTGGAGGCCCGGGATCGAGTCCCACGTCGGGCTCCCAGTGCATGGAGCCTGCTTCTCCCTCTGCCTGTGTCTCTGCCTCTCTCTCTCTCTCTCTGTGACTATCATAAATAAATAAAAATTTAAAAAGGCATAGAAACTTGACCATATAACTTACAAAGAACTTTTTTTTTTTTTTTTTTAATTTTATTTATTTATGATAGTCATACAGAGAGAAAGAGAGAGGCAGAGACACAGGCAGAGGGAGAAGCAGGCTCCATGCGCCGGGAGCCTGATGTGGGATTCGATCCCGGGTCTCCAGGATCGCGCCCTGGGCCAAAGGCAGGCGCCAAACCGCTGCGCCACCCAGGGATCCCTACAAAGAACTTTTGTATGAAAAAAATATTCTAAAAAGTCTATAGACAGAGCATATGATAATACATTTTGATAATAACATTGCCATACATTGTTGAGAGCATAGAAACTGATGTATACTGAGTGCTTACTGGGAGCCAGGTACTTCGTAGGTTATCTAGCTATACATTCACATTTAATCCTTATATGTACCCACTTTACAGAGAAGAAAACTGAGACTAAAGAAATGAAATGCATTTCCTAAAGTTCCAAAGCTTTTATTATAAGAATCAGAATATTAATCAAAGCCTTCTGTTGTCCACCACTCCATTCTGAAAATTAAATGATGAAAGAGGTATAAAACACTTTATAATCTGTAAGATACTTATGTAAACAGAATAGATTATTGTAATAAAAGGAGATAAAACAAATACATAAGACAATGATAACCAAATGATACTGATATGATAGCAAGTGCAGTTGGAGTTGGGGGTTAGGGAGGAATCCTATTGATCAGTGTGAAATGGATTGTAGGAGGCTCATGAAAGGGATGAGACTTGAGTAGGGCTTGAAGAACAGAAAGCATTTTGACAAATGGTAATAAGTAGAGAGGGCATTCTACGTAGGCAGAATGGCATGATTAAAGGTGCACTGGAAGGTGCATGTGCTGGAGTGTATAAGGTATTTGCAAAAAATACAAATGAATAGGTCAATTTGGCCAGGTTCAAGAAAGCATAAAATAATTTGCTAGACTGTTCTTTAAAACCAGACTTTTGATTATCTTCCTTTGTGACTTAGAATCATGATGCATCTAAATGTTCATTAAAATTTTGCTGACCTCTCTGCACTGGAAGTAATTTCCCTAATGAATATTGGTGCACTTGGCCCTGTGAGCTTTATAGAGATGAATGTCTATGCAGCCAACAGTAAAGGTCAGTGGGAATTCTGCTTACTAAAAAGCTGTGGAACCAGGCCTTTAACAAAGCATTTTTTATTAGTGAGACCAAGGAAAGGATAGAAAAAAGCTGTTTGATGATGGATTTTATGAAACATAAAATGATAGATTTGCATTTTGAAGTTATGTAAACAATGTCAAAAATAAAGCCCCGCTGCCCCTGTTTAAAAAATATTTAAAGTTTGTGCTTATTATGTCATATATCATACCCCATCCTTATTATATTATATCTTTATTTAATATTTCTCTCTTTAGATAAAATTTTCAGATTAGAGGGTTTTTTCAGCTCTCCAAGGATATATGCTCTTCTCTAGTTTGAGATTTTTAGGGTGCTATATTTTTTAAAATCTGTGTGTAGTAGCTCAGTTTACCACATGGGATAAAGAACTATATTATACACCATATATTTTTCCTTAATTGGGCCAGAAATTTCCAACATAGTACCTAAAACTATGTTGCCAAAAATCTGGAGAAGAATACGTTGACCAGCCATATATATTACATTGCATGTTTTTAAAATGCTGTTTTAGTGAGTAATTACAAAAGGCATAAACATACAATTGCAGTGATTGAAAATTTTCTCAACATAGATGAAGGACACTAAGCTACAGATTTTAAAAAATACTTAGAACCTCAAATAAAGATTGAAAAATCTGGGGGACCTGGGTAGCTCAGTTGGTTAAGTGTCTGACTCAATCTCAGCTCAGATCTTGATCTCAGGATCATGAATTCAAACCCCTCACATTCCAGTGTGGAGCCTATTTGAAACAAAACAAAACAAATCTGAAAGAATGTATGGCCAGTAGACTTGCCTTATAGGAAATACTAAAGGAAATCCTTCAGGCTGATAAGAAACAATTCCAGATGGTAACTGAATTCCAGAGGAAGAAATGAAGAACACCAGGCATGGCAACTATGTATGCTAACATAAAAGACTCTATAAGATATTTCGCATTATCTCTTAATCTCCTTAAAAGACAGAAGACTGTTTAAAGCCATAATTATAAAATTGTATTCTTGGGTTTATAATATACATATAAATGTAACATCTACAATAGTAATAGTGCAAGAATGGAAGAGAAAGCTATATTGAAGCAAAGTCCTAAATTTTGCTGAAACTAACTAGAATTAATTTGAAGTAGATTGTGACAGTTAAGATTCATAGGGTAATCCCTGGAATAAACAAACACTTAGAAGATAACTCATAAAATATAGTTTTAAAAAAGTGAATTTAAATGGTACACTAAAGAATATTTAACACCAAAGAATGGAGGAGAGAAAGAGGATGAGGAAAGACTGAATTCATATAGAAAATATATAATAAAGTGGCAAATATGAAGCTGACTATATCAATAATTATATTAAATATAAATTTTTTCAATAACCCAACAAAGCAGAAATTGTCAAAATGGATATAAAAAGCAGCATCCAACTCTACGAAGCCCATAAGACACACACCCTAAATGCAAAGACTTAAATAGATTGAAAGTAAAAGAATGCAAAAAAATATATATCCTGTAAACAGTAACCGAAAGAGCTGGAGTGGCTATTTTAATACCTGACAAAATAGACTTTCAGACAAGAAATACCACTAGATGAGTTAAAGAAGAAAAGAGATGGGAAATTGGAAAATAATTTGAACTCAATGAAAGTGAAAACACAACATATAAAAATGTGTGGGATGTGACTAGAATATTAATTAGAGGGAAATTTATAGATTTCAAAACCAATATCAGAAAATAAGTAGTCTCCAATCAATAACCTAATCTTCCATCTTAAGAAACCAGAAAAAAAGGAAAAACAAAATCCAAAGTAAGAAGGAAGAATGAAATAGTAATGATTACAGAAGAAATTGATGAAAGAGAAAATAGAAAACTATAGAAAATCAATAAAATTTAGAGTTAATTCCTCAGAAAGATCAACAAAATTGATAAACCTTTAATCATACTGACAAATAAAAAAGAAAGAAATAACAAAATACCAAATTAAAGTGAAAGAGGAAACATTACTAGACTCTACTGAAATGAAAAGGATTGTAAAGATATATTATAAACAGTTTAAAATCAACAAAATAAACAGTTCAAGTAAAATGGAAAAATTCTAAAAAGGAGCAAATTGTCAAAATTGACTCAAGAAAAAGATAGAGAATCTGAATAGATATAAAATGAGTAAAGGAATTAAAATTTAAATTCTTCCCCCAAAGAAAGCCCAGACCAGTTGACATTTATGGTAAATTCTAGAAAACATTTGAAGAACCAACACCATTCATTCCTTTATGAAACTCTTTCAGAAAAGAGTGTATGTGTGTGGGGGGAGGGGGGGAGGGAGTAATTTTTCACCTCCATTTATAATGCCAGTAACAAAGCCAAAGATAATATAAGAAAATAAAACTATAAACCAATACTTATATCCCTCATGATCATAGATGCAAATATCCTTAACAAAATGCTAGCAAATCAAATCCAGAAAAGAATTAAACACTGGGATTTATAGCAGAAATGCAAAATTGTTTTAATATATAAAAATCAATTAATGAAATGACTACTTTAATAAATTAAAGAACAAAAACCACATGATTCAGTCATTAGATACAACACAAGTATTTGACAAAACTCACCACCCTTTTCCAATAAAAACTCTGACCAAACTAGGAATAGTAGGGAACTTCTACAACCTGATAAAGGTTATCTGTCAGAAATTAAACCAAAACCAAATCACAACAAGCAAGCAAAAAAACACAGTTAGCATTATACTTAATAGTGAAAAAATAAGTTCCTTCCCTCTAAGATGGGGAACAAGGCAAGGGTGTCTACTCTAGCTACTTCTATGGCACAATGCAATAGGTACAAAAGATGTATCTAGGTGTGGATTTTACACTGAGGGGAGGTATCCCCTATTTGATTTCATATCTTATGAATGCCTTGGGTTTGTATAAATTAAGAATACAATGAGATGATATTCCACATACAACAGATTGGCAACAATGAAAAAGTTGCAATGACAATTGCAAGTGTTAATTGCAATGACTATTTTGAATTCTGGTGGGAAGCAATGTGCTAATGGTTTTATATATTGGAACAACCAATTTAGAAACCAGTTTGTCCTTCTCTAGTAAAATTAAAGAAATACATTTTCTATGATACCAGCAATTACAACTCCTACATATATACCCTGAAGAAACTCTTGCATATGTGTACCAAGCTATAAACATAATGTTTATAGAAGCATTGCAGGCTAAATACTGGGAATAATCCAAATGTCCATTAACACTAAAATGAATAAACAAATTGTGGTGCGGTTACACTTCAATGAAAATGAGAAAACCAAAACAAAACTGTAACACAAAGATAAATCTCACAAATATTAAGATGAGACAAGGAATCAAAACTCAAGAGTATACATGATACATGTTCAATTTACAGGTTTTAAAATAAATCATATTACTTTGGGATGAATACATGGATGGTGAAACTTACCAGTGGGAGAGTCTGCGTGTGTGAATCCAAGTGTCGGTTCTTGAATTTCCCATGAAAAGATGTACAGTGAGGATCTGAGCTCAAATAAAGACAGCTGGGAGGGAAGTAGCAAGCACAAAGCAGTGTAAACACTTAAGGTGGGGCAGTGGGCAAGTTCTGTGAGGTGGAACTGGCCTGAGGTTGTTTTGGGATTGGATATTTGTTGGGTCTTTATGGACTGGGGGTCCATTGGGTGATCTCTAATGGTGACCACTTCCAATCCTTTGGGGGACTCCTCCCACAGATTGGGAGGGGGATTTGTTGACCCTATAAGACCTATTAAGAACCAACATGGCAGCCTTTTTCCATGGGTTGGCGGCTATAATCCTAATGGAAATGCATTAAAATGACTCTAGGGGCTACCCTGGGGCAGAGGTGGAAGAGCAGAGTGCATCTCTTCCAGGATTTTGGAAGCCACAAGGTCAGGAGGTTGAACCCCGCACACCCCCCACCCCCAGGCTTCTAATATGTAACATAATTATCACTGTCATTGCCTCCCGTTCTTGTCTAACTAACTGCCTAGTTTTTCATTCCTCCCTAAAGAATTTTGGACTCTGCTTCAGGCCACTGTCATATCTAGCTTCCACCTAGCAACTATTTAAAGGCAAGGAATCAATTATCACAACATTCTAGAGAGTAGTTGCCTTTAAGGGGATTGCAGGATCTTCAGATCTTGAACAAGCACATGCAGGATCTTAGGAAGGGTTGGTAACATCTTACTTCTTAATTTAGATTATATTATCATTTTGCTGGTGAAAATATGTGAGTTCATGAAATTGTGTTATATGGGTATTAGCTTTATGTTAAGGTAAACACGTGCATTTTTTTGTGTTTTTAAGAATGCGAAAATGTCTGATGTAATAATGGAGCAGCACTTTAAAAAAAAAGGCAGTACTAGCAGGTGAATTTTTTAAATGATTTGAGCAAATCTCACCATCATTGAAGTTATATCTAGAACAAAAGGTAAAATATTAATAATAATGTTAAAGCTGTTGTCTTATATAATTAAGAAAATATGGTCACAAACTTTAATAAGTAGAATGATACTCATTTAGAGATATAAATTCTGTTAGGTTCAGGAAAAAAATGAAGCTTCATTTTACAGTCATACCTTATTCACGTTGACTTGATTTAAAAGGATTTTCTAGGATATGAGAAATCAGTTGTGATATTCACTCTAATGTTTCTATTGTGCTTCTATACAACGTGATCAAGATTGAAATTATCCAAACATAGGTCACTTTCATGGTATTAACTAATGCCTTAGAGAGTATATAATAAATCTGGTCTTTTGGTAAATCAACTTGTAAAGTCACCCACACACGTGTGTTCTAATGATGTTAGCATTTGAGTAAAATCTTCAGAGATTATTGAAGTTTTGAGGTTGAATACCTCCATTTTTTTTTTCTTGGAGTTAAAATGAAAAAGTCATAGTGATTTGGACACCATAATATAAATTATGTACTGGCTCCAAAAACCACATGCTTCTTTAGGAAGCTCAATGAAAAGACTCTGGCCTGGATTCTGGAAGCAACAAAAAAAGGGAAAATCCAATAAAATATAAATATTTTTCCAGATTAAAAAGAGAGGCTATCTGACAATGTTAATGGAGAAGAGCAAATGATGGGAGTAGGAACTTATTTGTCTTTTATTTTAGAATTCAGAATGGGTTTTTATGTATACCACCCACACAATAACTCTGGATAGAGACATGGCATATATCATGCCCATTTTACAGATGAGAATGTGGAAGTTCATGGAGTGTAAGCATTTAAAACAAGATGGCTCAATTACTTACCCTGTTTGTGCACAAAATCAAGAATGAAGGACCAAGAGGCATATGAAAAGTCTCTGGTGTGAGGAAACTTGAGGTGTGTGTGAAGAACTTACCTTATTCACTTACACAAAGACTGATATTCATAATCCATATACATATAAGTGCTAAATATCATATTCAGATTAAGTACTGAAAGAATGTTCAGAGAAAAAAAAAAGAACAGTTCTTCATCACCTTCCCTACTTTTGTCCTTGACATAGTTCTGTACAATAAAAATTGCTCAACATGATACTGATATTGTACTAATAACTTTCATCCAGGAATATAATTAAACAATGGGTAGTCATATTAAAGAAATCAATCTTGACTTTTCAAGGCTGTTTTTATTATTTTCTTTTTCAAAAATTGCTGAGGATTTGGTATGATTAAATTTTAGAATGTGTTATTCTTTTGATATCTTTTCCATAATAAAGTCTAATAATAAAATTGAGCTCTATTTCATTTGCTGAAAATTAATAAGATTTGCTCAGAATCCAATTGTATTTTATATCTCTTTTTGTTGTTTCAATTGATTATAGTGATTATTTTTTATACAAAAAAATGAATTTAATTCATTTTATTATAAATTAAGGTACTAACCCATCAGTAGAAAGTAAATGTTCTAGGAGATAGAAAGAGAATGCTTAAGCATGCATCAAACTTTCTGCTTCCTGGCAATGTATAGTACACTATTTTGTTGGGGAAAAAAAGAGGAATTACTTTACTCATTGTTTAAGGGTGGGAAGATCATTAACCACAGTTAATTTTAATGCAAACTGATTATTTATAAAACAATCATAGGAGAACCATAAAAAAGTATATATGCTTATTTGTATAGATGGATTTTTGTTAAGACTAGTAACTTTGATAATTGCTATGCTTTGAATTTCAGTTCAATAAATATTTCCCAAAGGGGATGCCTGGATGGCTCAGCAGTTTAGTGCCTGCCTCCAGCCCAGGACATGATCCTGGAGTCCTGGAGTCCTGGGATCAAGTGCCACGTTGGGCTCCCTGCATGGAGCCTGCTTGTCTCTCTGTCTGTGTCTCTGCCTCTCTCTCTCTCTCTCTCTCTCTCTCATGAATAAATAAATAAAATCTTGAAAAAAAATTTCCCCCCAAAACATACATATGCCCAGTTGTTGTCTAGAAACAGAAGCTGAGACAAGGATTCTTGTTCAATTGTTCTTAGGGGAAAGAAATGAGGTATGAGGATAGAACAGAGAAAGAAAATTAAGACAGGAAGTAGTTTTGAAAGAGGTTAGTTTTGTTCTGATCATAGGGAAGCCCTAGAGCACCACTTGTAGCATAGACTTTGCCCCACCTTGAAGCAAGGAGGACGCTCTTTGAACCCCCGTGCCAGTCAGTCAGACTGAGGTCAGCTCTATGTGGGTGTAGAAGGTTCCTTTTGCATGATGTCATTTACTGGAAGAGGACTTGGGGCAGCTATGAGCCATCATTTACTTGGCCCTGGGTTTTATAAAAGAAAGCAGAGAAAACTAATTCTTTTTTTTGTTTGTTTGTTTTTTTAATTTTTTTTTAATTTTTTTTATTTATTTATGATAGTCACAGAGAGAGAGAGAGGCAGAGACACAGGCAGAGGGAGAAGCAGGCTCCATGCACCGGGAGCCTGACGTGGGATTCGATCCCGGGTCTCCAGGATCGCGCCCTGGGCCAAAGGCAGGCGCCAAACCGCTGCGCCACCCAGGGATCCCAGAGAAAACTAATTCAAAACTAATAATTGATAATCTGATTTATAGAGTGATCACCGTTTCTTATTTGGGGTTAGAGAGCATATTTTCCAAAGGGGACTTGTTTCATAGTGGCTTTGTGCTTTGGAGTCTGGGGAGTGGCCTCAGAAGAGAGAGTGACATTCCATCACAATTCTTTCATACTACCCACTTAATCAACAAAAGCCATCCTAATTAAGCCTTATCCATGGGATATACGCTCATGGTTTGATGGGTTTGCTCATGCTCCAGGCTTGCCTAGAGCGTTCTTCCCTGCATTCTCCTGTGGGCAAACTCCTACTCATTCTCTAAGACCCACTTCACATGTCACTTTTCCAGTGAACAATGCTTTTCTACATCTTCCGGAAAGAACAATCTATTGCTCAGCCTTTCAATACCCCTGCACTACTTTGATCACATCTTTGTCATTACACAAAGTTCAGGTTTGAGTTTTGCTTATCAGATAAAGTCTTTCTAAGCAAAAATTGTATCTTTTTTCTTTTTATTTATTTATTTTTAATTGAGTATAATTAACATAGTGTTATATTAGTTTCAGGTGTACAAGATAATGATTCAATAATTCTATACATTTCTCAGTGCTCATCAAAATAAGTGTTCTATTAATCCCCTTTATTTTACCCATCTCCTACCCACCTCCTCTCTGGCAACTACAAGCTTGTTTTCTATATTTGAGATTCTGGGTTTTTGTTTATTTGTTTGCTCTTTTGTTTCTTAAATTCCACATATAAGTGAAATCATATGGTATTAACCTTTCCCTGACTGACTGACCTTTCCTTCTTTCCTTCCTTCTTTCCTTCCTTCTTTCCTTCCTTCCTTCCTTCCTTCCTTCCTTCCTTCCTTCCTTCCTTCCTCCTTTCAGTTTAATTGTGTCCCCACAATTAATACTTTGAAATCTTAACCCCTGGGACCTCAGAATGCAACCCTGTTTGGAAATATGTTTGCAGATGTAATTAGTTAAGAAGAGGTCCTGATGGAGTATTGTGGGGCCCTCAACCAACATGACTAATATCCTTATAAAATGGGGAAATTTGGACACAGGCATTGTTTTGTGCCAGTCTCAGCCTATTTTTTTTTTTTACCAATGTTGTAGCTGGATTGGCCTTTGTGGTTCTTATTATGACTACAAGACATCCTCAGCAATAACCATCAGAACACTTTTAAAAAAGAAAAATTTATTATTTATAATTCCTGGAAATTACATGACTCAACTGGGGTTATACAATGAGTTCTGGGGTAGGAGAAGAGAGAGAGAGCACAAGCCTGGGGTTCTGCTTTTATTATGGTCAAGGGAGGACACTTAGAAGTGAGCTCACTCTTTATTGGTGAATCTAATACATAAAAGCAGGAATTTAAAGTGCATGGACAGTTCTCAAAATCAACCAAGATCTCTAAGATAAAGGAGCCTGGGTGCAGGGGCAGCCTAGTTCTTTCTCTAATGTATGGCTGGCAGTATGTTTATTGGAGATAGCCATCTTTGCAGTGGATGTCTCAAAAATCAAAGCTTAAGTCAGGAGCTTGCATTACAAACAGAAAAGCCAACTTAGACCTGCATAGAGAAAAGAACCAAAGAGAGAGGCCTGGAATAGATTCTCTTGTCATAGCCCTCAGAAGGAACCAATCCTGTTGAACCTTGATTATAGACTTGTAGCTTCCAGAACTGTGAGACAATAAATTTTTGTTCTTAAAGCCACCCTGTTTGTGGTATTCTGTTAAGGCAAATGAATTCTATCTATCTATCTATCTATCTATCTATCTATCTATCTATCTAATCTATCAATCAATCATTTATCTATTTATAGTACAGTGCCTGGAATGTAGTTAATGTTTGAGAGCTACAATAATGCCAACAACACAGGAACATAATAAGAGGGTCTCTGCACAGAATACAGTGATTAATAGGTTATAGTCACTCTTAAGCCAAGACTTTTATTCAATTATATTGTGACGGAAAGTTTTTCCTCTTTTCCTCTTATTTGTATTTTATAATTTAATTTCTACAGTTTTCTTATAGTTGATTAAAATTTGTCAGTATTTTACATGAGTTTATTTTGATGAAAATTGATTCATGATATTTTATATCCCTGATGCATATATACGGACAGAAAGGTTTAACAATTGGCCATGTATAATGACAATATCACTCCAGATGGCTTGACAGCAAACATCTCATATTGAATGCTTGTGCCTTAAAAAGAACATTCCAAATTTAGAGGATGATCAGCTAATGATCTTTCTTCTTCTTCTTCTTCTTCTTCTTCTTCTTCTTCTTCTTCTTCTTTTCTTCTTTTCTTCTTTTCTTTTTTTGGTAATTCAGTTGTGCCTTTTTCCCATACTCCCTCTCATATACATATACTTCAACACCTCCTACACATACACCACACATACACAAATAATATGAATGGCATGGAAAGAACATTGGTCATCTATTGTCATCATGACTCAGTATTCACCAATGCATTATAATAATACCACAAAACTAGAACAATATTAGAACCATATTTAGATCTTCCAGATATCAAGATTGGTTAACATTGAAACCTATTTCTTAGTTTAAGTAAAATGTGAAAAATACATCTGCTTCTCAAACAACTTATGTTAAAAATGCTCTTTTGCCGTGAATGTTCTTTTCTTTTAGGTGAGATAAAGCAAAGTTGTGCAATCATATGTGTCTACCAGAATGGCTTGTGTTATGCCTAACTGTAGGAAAAGAAAATAAGATGGAGGGGGCACAATGAAATTGGCCTTATGTATGTATCATTCTATAATATGCAAAAGTTCATTTAATAGTCCTTCTTCCTTAGATTCTAAAAGTGAGAAGTTAGTGATAGGAAAGAAAAAAAAATTGGTGTCAGAGAATAAGCTCACTTTGATAATTATCCAGATCCTGAGGTAGGAACTAGGATTTGGGCAGTGAGGCAAAATGAAAATGTGGGGCTCTTTGTTTAAATAGTATTAAGAATTTTAAGGCAGCAATAGTGGAGCATTAAACTAAGCATGGTCCTTCAGAGCATCGGTACAGTTCACACACCTGTGAAACTGGCCCTGAGAACAGCCCTCAGATAATAGCTAACACTTAGTTTTTCCCTAGAACATGATGAATACTGCTCTAAGTAATTTATAAGAATCAACTCATTTAGTCCTCACATAATCCATGAAGCATGGTCTTTACATATCCACATTTTAAGATTAAAAAAAAAAACCTGAGGCATAGAAACATTACAATAACTTGCCCAAAGTTACACAACTTTGTGCCACAGCAATAAAATCCTGGCATTTTATTTTCAGAGCCATATTTTTAACTACTAGCTATTGTGTCCTTCTAGATAAAAACCTTTCTAAAAAAAACAGTGTCAAATAAATATATTACTTCACGCTGAAGATTCAGCACATAAAAATATTCCCTAGTCTCTATCCTTGTACTGATAACTCTACATAATGGCAGTTTGTGCTTAGAGTAGGCATATTGCCTTCTCCTAATTGGTTGTAGGTCATTAGAACCACCATTTAAAAAGTGTTTTATGTGTACCACTGATTTTATAAAGCACTGGATCCTATTATGATTGTTTAAATGAACTGAGTTAATTTGGTTTTCTTTGATATTACTTATAATGATTCTGTACACATTTGATCTATTTTTTAAAAGCAAAACCGCAATTAATTTTTTTAGGTGTTATGCAATTAGTTGATTAATTTTCTATCAGTTTCTGTGCACTTACACAGTAATCCTGATCACAGCAGGTTATCATCATACAATCTGGACGTGTTATTAATCAAAAGTAGCACAGCTGGAACCCGAAGCAACAAGGGATTCAATAGCACACCCAAAGACCAATTTTAATTACAAAAGAGAATGAGCACCTCAAGTAGAGGCAGTCACAGTTCAGGCAGGCTTGAGTGCAAAGCATTCCAGCTCCTAGGCAACAAGTATTAAGTTTGACATTCTTAAGATGAGGTGACTGATGGAGGAAACTGACCTTGTTAGTGTGGCTCCAGAGAGAAAAGCCAGACAGACTAACCACATGGCCAAGGAGATTTTCTCATTTCTGTTTTGATTTGTGAGAGTGGTAGGGGCCAAAATATCTAACCTGACAGACTCCCAGTACCTGGTGTCTGGTAGATGGTGTAGAACATTGTTCTCCTCTTGGAGAGCTGGGGTGATGGGAATGACCAAATGAGAAGGAGAGCAGCAGAAGGAGCAGCCCTAGTTTTAAATTCTGTTCTAAATTTATTTGGTAAACATTGATTTGAAATATTTATTTAAATTGTAATCCAATCAGATAAGTAATGCCCACAATTTTTAAAATGATGTATTGCTCTTTCGAGTAGAAAATATTTCTTTCTTACAAGGATGTTGTGATTAGACAGCAAACTTTATCATCAGTTGCCAACAGGATACGTCATACTATAGTAGGTGGTAACGTAGTTATTTGTTGAATGAACGCATAAATAAGTGAATGACAAATGGAATGATGATTTGTTTGGGGAGGTGGGTAGGAAGGAGAAAATTTCAGGCTTATTTTGAAAAATAATAGTCTTTCCTTATGACAAAATCTGTAACATTTCTCAGCTAAAGTACTCTGATCATCTTCTGAACATATATTCCTGCTGTTCAACTTTCCAAATATGAAACAGCCTCTGCCTTTTATGTCTTGTGCTGAAGCTTTTCTCTATCATTTTATTGAGAAATATAGATTAGTGGCCTCATAGACCTATAAAAAAGTAGATTATCAATTTGTTTTGAATAAAAGTTGCCTTTAAAAATGTCGTATTTGAGGTCAGTCTAAGAGAAGGCTTACTTCTCGCAGTTGTTTTTTTTTTTTTTTTTCTATTAATCTCCTATATCTCAATCTTTACACAACTGCCTCCATGAGTTTTGTGTAAATATTAGATGGTTTGCCTTTGAACATCTATGAGAAAACATTTAGTTTGCATATTTTATAAAATCATAACTAGAGGGCTACACTTTGCTCTCATTAAATGTTCTCCAAACAATAGGCCTCATGATAAATTTCTGCAAGAAAAAAATGTTGGTGTAAATAAATATCTATACCTTTTGCTGTTGACTGCCTTGCTTCATTTTAAAATAATCATTTAGTTTTATCTATAGATGCCTTTTATTTTTTTAAAGATATATTTTAATCTGTATATACTTCAAATTATTTTATGAATAGGCAAGAGATCTACAATAAGGCAATTGATGAAAACTTGCTATTGTTTGGAATAAAGGGAGTCATGGTATAAAAAACTTATTGCATGGATTGGGATAGCTTGAGCTCCATGCTAGCTATATGATTTTAAGAAAGTTCCTCAGTCTTGGCTCCTGTTTTTCTTTGATAAAATGGGGATATAAATCCCTATATTCAGTAATGTGCTGAAGCTGATTGACTGCAAGAGCTGATGGGTAAATATTCATGAATTTTACAAGCCCACTTCTAAATCATTGGTAGGTTGAAATTGGCCATGGTTGGAATATCTATGCCACAGAAATTGTCATGTACTATAAATCAGGACTTTAACAAAAAATAAAGCAGCTTATTAGTATACCAGTGCTCACTATTATAAAGAGCAAATGAGCAAATAAGATAATGTATATAAAAGTGTTTTCTAAACTTCAAAATTCTATGCTTAAAAATCAAAGTAGTGAGGCAAAGAGACTTATCATTGAATTGTGTCACATGTTTCTCAATTATTACTTAATCCATAATTCAAAATGTCTGATTTTACTTTTAAAAAGTCTTATAAAAAACAATTTGAAATAAAAAAAAAAGTTTATCTCTGAAGGAATATCAGTGGAAAGATAAGAAAGTAAAGTAATACATTTTTCTCTCTTGGAAGATATGAAACAATTCAAATAAATCCACATAAGACAAGAAAGGTAAATGGATTGAGGTTAGCACAGAAGAAAGCAAAAAGTAGTAAATCCTAAACAGAAAGGAAATTGATCAGGAAACTAATTATTGGAAAAATAGTTTATGTACAAAACCTTTTAAATTATGTAAAGACATATTTTTCAGCTTTTATTGAGGTATAATTGACAAATAAAAATTGTATATGTTTAAGGCATACAATTTGATGTTTTCTTATACGTTGTAAAATACCACCATAATCAAGCAAATTAACATATCCATCACCGCACATAGTTATCATCTTCTTGTATGTCTGTGTGTGTATGGTGAGAACACTAAGGATCTATCCTTTTAGCAAATTTCAAATATACAATATGATATTCTTAATTATAGTCATATAACTGTACCTTAGATCGCCAAAACTTACTGATCTTGAGTAGTTGAAACTTTGTACTTTTTATTAATTTTTTTAAGACTTTATTTATTTATTCATGAGAGACACACAGAGAGAGAGAGAGAGAGAGGCAGAGACATAGGCAGAGGGAGAAGCAGGCTCCATGCGGAGAGCCCAATGTGGGACTCGATCCAGGGACTCAATCCAGGGACTCCAGGATCACACCCTGAGCTAAAGGCAGACACTTAACCCCCGTGCCACCCAGGCATCCCAAAACTTTGTACTTTCTAATCAATAGCTTTCCAGATCCCCTTCCTCCAGCACCTGGCAACCACCATTCTACTCTCTGCCTCTATCATTTGGACTATTTTAGATTTCATATATAAATGAGATCATGAGTTTGTCTTTCTGTGTCTGGCTTATTTCACTTAGCATAAGGACTTCCAGGTTCATTCATGTTGTTGAAAAGGTACAATTTTCTTATTTTTTAAGATTGAATTATCTGTTGACAAACATTTACATTTCTGTACATAAACAACAAACTACTTGAAAAGGAAATTAAGGGCAACCCAGGTGGCTCAGCGGTTTAGCACCCCTAATCCCACCTCAGGCTCCCTGCATGGAGCCTGCTTCTCTCTCTGCCTGTATCTTTGCCTCATTCTCTCTCTCTGTGTCTCATGAATAAATAAATAAAATCTAAAAAAATAAATAAAAGGAAATTAAGAATCACATTTACAATAACAACAAAAATAATAAAATACTTAGGAGTAAATGTAACCAAAGAAGTAGAAGACTGTACACTGAAAATGATAAAACATTGATAGAAGAAATTAAAGAAGATACAGATAAAAGGAAAGACATCTTGTATTCATGAATTAGAAGAATTAATGTTATACAATCTCCATATTACTTAAAAAGATCTAAGGAGTAAATGCAATCTCTATCAAAATCTCAATGGCATTCTTTTAAGAAATGGAATAAACAATCCTGAAATTCATATTGTACCACAAAACCTCAAATAATGAAACCAATCTTGAGCAAGAAGAATAAAACTGGAGGCATCACACTTTCTGATTTTAAAATTGCATAAAAACTTAAAACAAGATTAATCTATTTCTTATGTTATTAGAGTATGCTTGCATACAAATGGAGTGGTTGGCCGTTCCCTCTCAAAAATATTCTCCCTCACATGTCTGTGCTTCAGAGGGACACGAGTGATGAGGAATCGCATTCTCTAGGTCTCATGATCCTCAGCCAATGGAGTATTTTTCATTATTCTGGTCCATTTCTTCTCCAATGTCTTCCATGCTGGGTTTCATTTCTTTTCTTTTCCTTTCTTTTATTTAAGATATTTATTTATTTATTTATTTATTTATTTATTTATTTATTATTTATTTATTTATTTATTTGAGACACAGAGAGAGAGGGGCAGAGACATAAGCAGAGGAAGAAGCAGGCTCCCTGTGGAGCAGGGAGCCCCTTATAGGACTCAATCCCAGGACCCCGGGATCATGACTTAAGCCAAAGGCAGACACTCAACCACTGAGCAACCCAGGTGTCCCCATCCTGAGTTTCAACCTTTTTGTTCCTTTCACAATTATTTTTCTTTTTCTTCCCATACTTCCATCTCCATTCTCTTTTGCTCTCTTCTACTTCCCCACATCATTCATTTATTATTCTAGGATATTAAAAAAAACTTACTTCCTCTTTCTTTCAGACATTCCCAATTCCAAGTCTTTACTCAAGTATTCCCTCTGCAAGGGATGCCATACATCTTGGTCTGTAATAGGCTCTGAATGTCCAGACACAATCCATCCTTCATGATCCAACTCATATGTCATCTCTGTCATGGTATTATTATATTCATTTCCTAGGGCATGCTTCAGAGCTTAAAATAACAGAAATTGTCTCTAACAATTTTGGAGGCCAGAATACAAAATTAAAATGTTGTCAGGGCCCCACTCTCTCTCTGAAGGCTCTAAGGGAGAATTCTCATTTATCCCTTCTAGTTTCTGGGACTCCAGTCTTTCTTGGTTTATGGCAACGTAATTTAATCTTTGTTTTCTCCCTTGTGTCTCTGGGTCTCAAACCTTTCTTTTTTCTTATAAGGACACCAGTCATTGGATTAGGGCCCAAATTAACTTTAAAATTATCTAATCTAGAGGTTTTGTGTTTTTTTTTTTTTTTTTTTTTTTTTTTTTTTTGCTTAATTACATCTGTAAAGGCTATAAATTCCCAAATTAAGTCACATTCACAGGTACTGAGAGTTAGGACTTGGACGTATTCTTTCCAACACAGAATTCAACGTGCTGTAAAATTGAGTTCCTTCATTCTTCAGCCAAAAGTTTTATTTTTATCACCTGAATTCTCCTATGGCCTCATCTGTATTTCACCTACGTGATTGTCAAGTTCTGTCCTGAGTTGAAATTATTTGCAAACCTATCTGATTTTCCTAATAAACTATAAATTCTTTAAGGATTGGATTTCATTCATTTTTATCCAAAGTCTGAAACAGACTTACATGAAGGAGTATCTGACTCATTGAATGGATGCTTATAACCAAACACATTGAAATATCATTTGTATGTATTCCTTTAGTCCTAAGGGAGCTATAATTCCAAATCTTTTTGTTCATAAAATATACAATCCAAAAGCATAACCTTGGCCAGAATAATGCATAGTAAAACTATTGTAGATGAATCTACTGTGTTATTGAGCAATATTTGGAACCAAGTAGAATTTGCATCAAGGAGGAACATTCTAATTTAAAGAATTTCTCAGTGTTCATTTTTTGTCAAAGTAAACTTCCAGTGAATAAAAGCTTGTTTAAAAAAAATCCACAGCACAAAGATCTAAATTTCACGTAAATTTTTACAGTCACATGTCAAAAGCTGGTAGAAAGGCTCATTTCTGAAGACAACTGTCATCAGAAGTGACAAGCCTGTCATATAAATTTAGTGGAGATGGAATTTAATACATTACAACTTTAAGCTGGAATTTAGTTTGACATGAACAAGAAGTCAGAGTAGGTACCCAAGTA